>NC_134590.1:81892500-82492500 GCF_037038515.1 Microtus pennsylvanicus
TGCACCAGCTGTTCCAATGCCTGTAGTTTATCTTCAGCTAGAGGCCACTGTTTGATCCATATTGGCTTCTCAGTTAGCCACTTTAAAGGTAGGGCTGTTGGTACCTCTAAAGGTTTGGTATTTGCTGTATGTTCTTGTACAGCCTGAATGGCTAGTGACCTTTTTCCATAATACCTCATCATATACTTCCCAGAATTATGAGTTCCTGGAACTACAGGAATGTTAATCTGGGTATTCCATTGCTGTAGCAGGTCACGGCCCCATAAATTTATGGCAATATTGGCTATATATGGCCTTAGTCTTCCTATTTGCCCTTCGGGCCCTATGCATTCAACCCATCTTGTGCTTTGTTTTACACGAGATAGGGTTCCAATTCCCAGGAACTGAACATCTACCTCTTGAAGAGGCCAATTCGGATGCCAAGATTCTGGGGTAATGATACTTACATCCGCACCTGTGTCTAATAAGCCTTCAATAAAAGTGCCATTTATACAGACTCTTAGCTTTGGTCTTTGATCATTAATAGAAGTCTGCCAAAATATACGTTTACTCTGTCCAACTGGGTTTTTTGACTCATCCTCCACATGGATTTCATCATTTAGACCAGTATTACTTTTTACAGCAGAAATTGGAGCTTTTAATTTTCTTGGTGAGGCACGTTCTCCACTGTGACTGGGAATGACTGGGCCACTGTTGGCTTGGGGGCCTGCGAGAGGCCCCTCAAGGAGTTTCCCGACGGTATCGGGTTGCCTTGTTTGTCTGTTGTTGACCTGCATTCATTGGACCAATGTCGGCCTTTACCGCATCTCCTACATATACCTGAAGGCCTAGGTCTCCTATTTTTGTCATTCCCAGAGGAGATAATATTCCTAGAAATTCTGTGCCTGCAATCCCTTTTCAGATGTCCTAATTTACCACAATTAAAACACCTGGCAGTTTGATGTCTCCTCATTGCTGTGGAAATCGCTTCTCCTACCCAAGATTCATCATTATAGCTAAACGTCTCAACATTCATCGTATGCTGAATCCATTCATCCATAGGTGCTGATCTAGACTTTAAAGGCCCAATTATCTTTTTGCATTCTATGTTTGCATTCTCAAAAGCTAGAGATTCAAGAAGTATTCGTCTAGCTTCTGGGTCTGTTACCCCTATGTCCAGAGCCTTAATTAATCTTTGCAAAAAGTCAATAAAGGGTTCTCTCTGTCCCTGCCTAATTCTGGTATATGATTCAACCCTTTTTGCTGGATCTTGTATCCTATTCCAAGCATTTAAAGCTGCTTGGTGACATAGACACAGTACTTCATCATCATAAAGAGCTTGGACCTGTGGATCAGCATATTCTCCTGCACCAAGAATTTGATCTTGGGAAACCTCAATACCTTTTGCTCTTCCTTGCTGTTCCATATGTTTGGATTCTTCCCTGAAATAAATTCCAAACATCAAGGAAGGTCCATTATCTAAAACTGCAGATACTAACTGATGGAAATCATGGGGGGTAGCTCTAGCATTAGAAGCCCAAGTCCTTATCATTTCCTTTACGTATGCAGAGTGCAAGCCAAAATTAACAATAGCTTGCTTAATTTCTTTTAGATCATTCATTGCTATTGGCGTCCATCTAGCTTCTCTGACTCCCTTTGAGCCTTTAGAAGTTGACGCTTTGTCAGAATTAAGTATAGGGTATGCTGCTAAAACCTTTGGTAAGCCAGTTCTAATAGCTGGTGTTGGCATTGTATCCTGTCCTTGTGCCTTATTACTCTGTTCACCAGCTCCAATCATTTCTTCAATCATTTCAAGTCTTTTTATTATTGTCTCTTTTGAATCCTTAATCTCCTGACCTGCATGAGTTTCTAGTAAAGATTGTATGGTTCTTAGGAGTGCCATGATCTTCCTAAATGATAGAATATTCAAAAGAATACTGAAACCTAGTAACCAGTAAATTAAGTTATCCCCATAGTCATATAAACCTTGCATGATATAACCCATTGTATTGGTAACCAGAACAGTAAAATTCGCGTTGGAAACGAGAACTGCCATATTACCTATTATCCAGCAGGTGGCGCTGTTGCCAAGTCTCGACGAAAACACGGTCCTGTTTCAGAGTCCGCCTAGTATTTGTTAAAAACTGGAAAATGTAAGTTGCTCAACAAAGTAAATGTAATTAAATCAATTCCAGAGATGGAACCAGAAACCAGAATCCAGGGGTAGAGAAGAGCAATCTGGAAGCTACTTATGCCTCCACGTGACAGAGTCACCCTGAGGGGTTGCAGCTTTCAGCAACCGCGTGCTCTGGTTCGCGCCACTTAAGAGCTGTGCTTGCAAGGGAGATTTGAAAACGACTCAGAAAAGAGCAAATCACGCAGGCAGAGACTACGCGGGCCTGTGGAGTTTAAATCCACAGGCAGCGGCTGAGGAAGCAAGGGCTCCCGCCAAGCCGAACAAGCGCCCGCCAAGCCGAACTTGCGGCCGCCAAGCCGAACTTCCGGCCGCCAAGCCGAACTCGCGGCTGCGAGCCGGGAGAGGTTCTAAAACCAAACGTTGGGCGCCAAATGAAGGCGTAAATCACAAACAATGCCACACCAGTTTGGAATTATGATTAATAGGGTGGTATTTATTTAAAGGGGAAAAAACTTACAGATCACTGTCAGCCCTCTGCGTAACCAGGAAGGAAGTCAAGTCACCGGCGGAGCAGGAAGTGAAGAGAGAGAGGAGAGGGAAGTGGCCGCTTTTTTAAAGGGAGAGAGACCACGCCCCAAGGGGCTGGTATCTCAGCGGCGATAGGCTGGAGGAGTGGGAGGACCTCCCGTAACAGGGGACTTTCAAGTGTAGTAGCGGCTTGTTACAGTCACTTTCACAGGACCCCACTCCTCCACTTTGCTGGTGAGATTTCCATTGGGGCTTGAGTTTCATTGTTGAAGGAGCTGCGGGCTGCGTTCCTGCCACCCAGCTCCCAGACACCTGGCCAGCTTATGCCCCGAAATAACAACACACAAACTGTATTCATTTAAACACTGCTTGGCCCGTTTCTATTAATGTGTGTAGCACCATGAGGTGCACTTACCGGGAAGATTCTAGCCTACGTCCATCCTGGGTCAGAGCTTCATCGCGTCTGCCCTAGAGAGGAGAGCTATCGAGTCTGAGCTCACTTCCTCTTCCTCCCAGCATTCTGTTCTGTTTACTCCACCCACCTAAAGGCTGGCCTATCAAATGGGCCAAGGCAGTTTCTTTATTAGCCATCATTTCATGCTATGTCAGTTTTGCCCATAAAGACAGAAATACCTTAGTGAGAATCTCTACAGCTGTGGGAGGAACTTTCCAGGCAAAGGACAGGCCAGAGACAGGCCAGGGTACAGTAAAACCACCGAGAAGCTCCACACGTGGACCGAAGGGCATGGGAACGGCCGAAGCAGGTGAATCACTCAGGCATTAGGCCAGAAGACGGATACAGGACAGGGTGTGATGGGTGACTGAGGACAGACTGTCACTCTCCTGTGTAAGAGGTCAAAGTTGCTGATGGATCACTGAGAATGAAGATAACCTAGTCTACTGCTAATCTCATGCGGTAAGAATAACACGAACCTGGCACTGAGTCTAACTACCAAGTCCGGCGGGTGCCTCAGCTGGGTTCATTTATTTCACCCGAGTGGACTCCATTTGCATTTCTATCAGACTTCTGAAACTCCTGGAACTCTGCTGCAGGCTCTTAACCCTCTGTGCTCTGTAAGCTACTTGTATACAGATATTGAGATATACTTACCATATGATGTATGCTAATCTCAGTACTTAAGAACGGAATAAAGAACCTATGTGCCCCTTGGCCAGGGCTATCAAAACAAGCGAGACTAACCGGCGGTTGCTGCCGACAGCACTAACATACTTTGTGAAGTTAGCGTTAAGTAAGTTCTGCGATTGGGGGGAAACAAGGGTGCTCATGTTTCGGACACGGTGCAGCCACAGAAAGCCAGAAACAAGCTGAGTTGTACGATACACCCTTTGTTTGGCAGAAGAACAGATGCCAGACGGTAAGCCCGTGGTTCCTGATGAGAGGAATGAAACACAGGCTAGGCACCAGCGTGCAGAGCAGAGCAGCCTGAGCTTGGAATCCAGAGAAAAAAGGCCTGACGCACTTGAGGTAAGGGACCAGCATCCAGCGCTAATCATTGGGCTACCCCACACTGGCAAGTCCCTCACACAAGACAGGACAGGGCAGAGAGAGGAGACAGAGAGAGAGCAACTGTGGAACAGTCTTCCTTTGTCTTCCTTTCCTCCCTGGAGGCCTTCTGTCTAATTTCCTCAACAAATAGCTCTGAGCTCACCGAATTCCTTCATCCATCACTCATGACTGACCTGGTATAGATGAAGCCGTTCTCCAGAGGCAGCACCCCTGCCCCGTGGGACTTCTCACTCATTTTCTCACAAAAAGTCAAGAACAAATACCAGATTCAAATTAAATCAGTCTGGGCTGTTAGTTCAATATCTTGCCAAACACGGTGGGAGTTTTAACCCATCATCCATCCAACTCACATCTTTCTTCAGTAAATAGTGCGGTCTGTTCATTCTGCAGTCCCCACCTAAGGTGACTAGGGGCTGATCTCTAGCAAGAGGCAACTTCTCTGCCCTTGTGGAACCTTCTACTCCCTTTCAGATAAAACCTGGGGGAGAACAAACTGAACTCAAGTTAAAATCAGTCTATCAAGTTGTTACATAACATTATGAAAAACGCCTTGAGACTGTTGGAACAGGGAGCTCTGTGCCCAGTAAATTACTGTCTTCCATCCCAAACAGCATCCCCTGTTCCAAGCAACCATCTAAAGAGCAAGCAGGGGGACTCCTGGCACCGGAACCAGCAGCTCCAATTCTAGTAGCAGAGAGACCTTGGGCCTTTGTCAATAACAATAGGAAGGTCAGGGAAAGTTCATCCCATCCTGGGAGGAACAATAAAAGCACACTTCTAATGGCCAGCAGCTCATTGGAGCATCCAGGAATAAGAACCATCTAACTTAATCAGTGTGATACCCTTTTCTCAAGACTTGGAATTGGGATCCATGAACGTTTTACTTCTTTAGGTTCAACAAAAATACAAATTTACTAAGATACGACTTGTTAGTTTTTTATTGCTCTGACAAAATATGTCACAGAAACAATGTAAGGGAGAAATGACAAACATCCCTAATTCACCAAATTACCAAAAACCACCCACCCCACCTCTTGGGGATACGGGCATTGTGTTTTCTAGATTGCTTCCTGTTGTCTGGGGGTGACAACATCTTTTGGGGACCCTGAGAAAATCGGTATGATGGTCGAGTCCTGCAAAAGCTAGCTGTATGACTTTTTGTTTGGTCTCTGTATGATGGGAAAGTGGAGAACTTACCTGAAGTCTTGGCTGGATAGGCTGTGAGGCTGGACCATCTCAGCTAGCAACTCTGAAGTTGTTCTAGACGTAGAATTTTGAGGAAACTGCAACAGAGGCATTCTGAGAGGCTGGATTACCTGGGATACTTGTCTGATTGGTCAACAGCTGAACAGGATAAAGTTAGGCAGGAAAGCCAAACTGAGAATGCTGGGAACAAGGGCAGAGTGAGGAGTCACCAGTCAGATGCAGAGGGAGCAGGAGATGAATGTGCCATGCTAATAAAGGTACCACCACGTGGCAGAGTGTAAATAAGAAATTAAAATGTAAGAAGCTAGTTAGTAATAAGCCTGAGCTATTGGCTGAGCATTTGCAATTAATAGAAGTCTCTGTGTGGTAATTTGGAAGTGGCTCCCAGGAAAGGAAAACTCCATCTACAAGGATATAAAGGTATGAAAGAATTAAAAAAAATACAGTAAAAAAATACATTCCCATTCCAAAATGGAGATTAATTAGAAAATCAGAACACCAAGGAAGGCCCAGACCAAAGCACTAAAACTCAGAAGGGGCAAAAATTATGCCCTGTAACTGCCCAGCCTTCAGGGCACATGGGTGACTCCAACTCTTACGGCTCCACCATTTGTACCCTACATGTCTGGTGCTACTTGTAGCCTGTGGTTTTTCTTGGCAGATGTTCCACAAGGCTGGCATCCAGAATTCCCTCTGCTCTCACAGCTTCCCACATCGTCCTCTCAGGAAATCCCCACAGGGAACCCAACCTGCTGCATGCTCTCAGGCAGATGAAAGCCCCATGGCCTTCTGGGAAGCCCCTGCATCCCATGACCTGTAAAGCCAGCATCGTGGGGAGGTCACAGCATCTAAAACCTGGTGAGGCCCGATCTTCTCATCCAGGAGTCTCCAGACCTGTCCTGGACACACCTGAGAAAACAAGAGGTCATCCCCATGACTTCCCACATTCTGCCGCTTACGCTCTCTGCTTCAAGATAGACACTTAGGACATCACCTTTCCAGACGTCACCTAGGAGCAGGATCTCAGAGCAGACCTGAGTTTGAGCATCTCAGGGGTAGGAATCTGAAGAGCCTGCAGCTAGATTCAACTGAGATCTCAGGAAAGGAAGTGGGCTCTCACGGTCTCAGTCCTAACCAAACACCATCCACTTCCACTCACTTAAGCCAAAAAAGAGAAAGGAAAGCGGCCTTAGGGTTTCTATTGCTATGAAGCAACACCATGACTAAGGCCAGACTCATAAGGGAAAACAATAAATTAAGGCTGGCTCCCAGTTCAGAGGTTTAACCCATTATCATCATGGTGGGAAGCACGGTGGCATGCAGGGAGATACGGCACTGGATAAGGAGTTGAGAATTCTGTATCTGGATCCCTGCTTGAGCATCTGACCTCAAAGTCCACCCCCTTGGTGACACACTTTCTCTAGCAAGGCCACACCTACTCCCCCAAAGCCACACCTCCTAATAGTGCCACTCTGTATGAGTGCATGGGGGTCATATTCTTTCAAACCACCAAAGAAGCTCATGTGGCTGGAAGGCCAAGACAACACAGGTCAGGGGCTATGGGGCTCACCTGTGTTTTATTGCCTCCTGCACAGACACAGCCTTTATTCTTGCCTTTATAATCTTCCTGAAGGTCCTCAGAGAGCCGGCCAGTAACTCCATTACCCCCATTTAATCTTGGGGGAGGGAAGAAGGGCCACTTTCCTGCCACAGGCAGGGGGCACTCCCCCACCCCATGACCTGTCTCCAGGAGAAGGATGAAGGCACTGCCTGACAGGCCAAAGCAGCAGCTACAACAATCCTCTCCATGGCAGCTCTTTTCAAACAAGAGAATCATCCCATCTCCGGGTAAACACAGAGCCAAATGCTCCAAAGTAGGAGAAGAGTCTGGGAGGTGGAGAGAGCTGCCAAGAACAGCCATCCTGTAAATAAAGTGGTTTGCTGGCACAGACGGGGCCTCCTGAGCAGCAGTCATAGCTGCTGAGGTTGCCTGCCTGCTGGCTGAGGCAGCAGAGAGGGACTGGGCTGTCAAGCCCACTCTCTGAGAGCCAGCCAAAACCATATCACTCAGGGAGGCCCAGCTTCCCACAGGCTTTGGGGCTCTCTCCACCAGACCCGGCCCCCTTCCTAGAGGTTACTCTTGGGCAACTCTGCCCTAGCCAGTTGGGGCTCACTCCTGCCTCCGTGGCTGCTATATGGGTTTTTTCCCCATCCTGGCCAGCAGGGTCTTATCCAGACCTCCAGGGATGTGGGCCAGCAGCACCACCCTCCCCAGGAGGGAAGACACAGCTAACGTGGGCATATTCTGCACAGGGGAATTGTCAGCCACTCACCCTCCACTTTGAGCTCCTCCGTTTTGTTTCCTGAATCGGGGTCTTGCTCTATAGTCAGACCTGGCTGGTCTTGACCTGGCAGCAACCTTCCTGCCTCTGCCTCCTGAGTGCTGATACAGACACATGCCACCATGCCCGGCCTTACTGTGCCCTTCTTAAGGCTTATATCCTTAGTATGCACAGATACATGGAATGCGAAAACCAGTGACCACTGGGGTGGGTCAGTGTGAGGACAGGACAATGGGCAGTCAAAGTGAGAAAGAGCAGAGGAGCGGAGACCAGCAGAGGCAGTGCTGATAGGGAAGCAAGAGCTAGTCCACTGCTGAGCAGCTGCTACATGCCAGCTCTGGGCTCTACACACACTGGTGTCTTTATTTCAAATGTCCAAACAGCTCTCATAGTTCTTAACTAGAAATAGAAAGGCAATTGTCTTACTGTGAAGACGTGCAGCTCACATTATTGGGGGCATGACATCACGAATGCTGACAGGATGTGCCGGCACGGCTCTGCGATATTCCTGTCCACGGCACCTAGCCCACTCTCATCACGAGAAGGCAACAGACGAGCCCACACTGAAGAATAGTCTATGAATAACCAGTACTGGCCAAAAACATCAGTCAGGAAAGACTGGGAAGCAGATGGGAGACCGAGGAGAAAACAGAATTATATGTCACTGAAACCTTAAAGAAGCAGCTGAGGAACCACAGAAGGACCTCAGCGAGAAACACCATCAACGCCAACCACGTCTGCAGGAGAAGCAATTGAGCTACAGCCATGCTAATTTTGCTGCTGGCTGGTCTAACGCTGATTTTGATTGTCAGCATGCAGTTAAAGTTAAGGAAAGCTGGACAGCGGTACACAGATGCTGCGTACTGTTGTTACAACTTTTTCCATGTCCAAAAAATTAAAATAAAAAAAAAGTTTAGGGGCGACTGGAGAGATAGTTTGGCAGTTAAGAGCACTCAGTATTCTTGCGGAGGACCTGGGCTCAATTCCGAGCATCTACGTGTCAATTCACAACTGTAACTCCAGCCCCAGGGGGTCTGATACCTCTTCTGACGTCCATGGGCCCCCACAGCATGTGGTACATACATACACTCAGGCAATAGTGAATGCATGCACACACACACATTAAAAAACATGTTAGGGGCTAAAGAGATGGTTGGACTGTAAAGAGCATACCTTGGGGCTGGAGAGATTACAGAGGTTAGGAACATGCATTGATCTTGCAGAGGACCTGGGTTCAAGCCCCAGCATTCACAAGGTAGGTCCCAACTGTCTATTAACTCCAGTCCATGTAACACCAACTTTTGACCTCTGTGGACTCCAGGCATGCACATGGGTGTGCAAACATACATGAAGCCAAAGTCTTATACACACTAAATAAGATAAGTAAATCTTATATTTTAAGAGCACTTGCACTATTGCAGAGGACCAGTTTGGTTGCCAGTACCCAACTGGGTTGCTCACAACTGCCTGTAACTTTAGCTCTAGAGGATCTGACACTCACTTCTGAACTCTGTGGGTACCTCTTCGCTTGCGTGCCTGTGTGCGTGCACGTGCGCGCGCGCGCGCGCACACACACACACACACAGAACATAGAGAGGCACACACATATACATAAATAAAAATAAGATGAAACTTCACATTTTAAATTACTTTTTAATTTAAGGTTTTCCAAATGAGTCACTCAATACGGCACTTATGACATTTATGCTCACTGGATTAGTCTACTGTTAATAAAAAAGAATCCTGGGATAAAACAATATGCTTTTAAATGTTCTGACATATTACTTAAAATATGCCACGGGGGGTGGGGTTTTGTTTTGTTGAGACGGGTCTCACTAGGTAGCTCAGGCTGCCCTTCCAGGCACGTACAGCCAGCATGCACCTCAGCTGTTTGCAGGCGGCTGTTTGACAGCTCTGATCATCCATTAGCTAAGCTTGTACTGCAGGAGCAGGGGCTTTTGGAGGAAGGAGCAGTAGAGGGAGCCTGCCTTCAAGCATGAAGCCCCCTCCCTCCCAGCCGGCTCCCCAAGGGGCTGTTTTACATCTCGACTTGGAGTCTCCCTGAGTAAAAAACAAGTTCTCCAGCCTTCTAAACAGCACCAGTAACCCCCCTTCATTCCTTCCACGGTGACTCACTTGAAGATTTTGCAATCAGATAAATAAGGGCATTCCCCACCAAGTTTTAGCCCGGTAATATATCTGCCAATGCACACTACTCATTTCGTGTTTCCCACCAGACAAACACAAGAATGTGAGGCTGTTGCTGTGTGCGTGAGCGGCTCACGTGCGCCCACATTTGATTCCTTTCCTTTCCTGTGTGCCTGGGCTCCTCCAGCTCACCAGCCAAGAGGCCGATCCTGCCGCCAGAGAGTCTGAGCTCTGGCCTTAGACGCAGCTTGGAATGCAGGGCTGCAAGAGTCAAAACAAGGCGGGGCTTGTGGCTTGTCCCGTGCGGAGTCTCTGTCCAGATAGCTTTCCTGCAGTGTTCCCTTTGCTGGCGCTGTGCTCTGCCAACACAGCTCCCACTTTCAGCCTCCCTCCCTCTGCCACCCAGTAGCGCATACATGTTCATCTCATGGCAACCCTGTGCCACTGTGCAGTGGGGAAGAAGGCATTCTGACCCTGACCGCCTTGGGTTTGAATGAGAAGGGAAGCATTGGGGGATCACTAAAGGAGGCAAGACCTGGGGTTTTCTCTAGGGTCCGAGGGCTTGGGTGAAATCTGACAAGACACGGAGACCCTGGCCACTCCCACCCACCCCAGGAAGGAGCAGTTGGACAGGTTTAGGTATCTGTGACTGAATCCTTCTCCAAGCCCCAGCAACTCGGAGCAGACAGGGAGAAAGCTCTGATGCTGGTCCTTCCAGGTAAATTCCAGTTGTGAGCAAAAGGGTAACAGCAAGCAGAAGTCCATCACCCCAAGACAGTCAGAGGAGAGGCAGTTCCTCCTAGAGGACGCAGGCAGCTGACCCTGACCAGCCAGGCGCCAGCACATCAACAACATTCTGGTCCAAGGGACACACACAGGCCCTCACCTTAGATAACACGTTCTTGCCTCGATCTGAGGGGACGACCCAGACATGGAGTGGAGAGCACCCCACTCCCTGCCTGCCTACTAGGTAAGAACCCTCCAGTTAAGAGCCATGGGAGTGTGGGGAGGGGGGTACTATATGCTTTCCTGATAGAATGCCTGCCCGGCATCCATGACGATCCCTGGGTTAGCAAAAAGTGAAAAAATAAATAAAAAAAGCAGAAAGCCAGACAAGTTATTTTAAATTAGAAAATGGAACTCCTTCCATTTCCATACCAAGTCTCCTCCTTGGTTACGCAGTGTGAGAAGACTGCTGGCCAGGAGGGAGACAGGGCCAAAGAGCACTGCTAGGCTGAACAGTGACACCAGAAAGTTCACAGGAGACAAGTGGGGACCCCCCCCCCAACCCGCGCTCCACTCCGAGTCCTTACTGAATTTCAGGAAGAAGCCAGACATTCTGCAGAGGTTCAACCACCAAAGGGGTGCTGAGAAGAGTGAGGTCATGCACAGAAGGGCAGGAGTGCAGAGGGAGAGCATATGGGAGGCTTCCTATAGGGCCAACAGCCCCCCCCCCCCCGAAAGGAGGGCTAAACCCTGGGACTGCTTCGGGAAGGAAACACAGGAATATTTTTTGTTTCTTTGTTTTTCGAGACAGGGTTTCTCTGTAGCTTTGGTGCCTGTCCTGGAACTAGCTCTTGTAGACCAGGCTGGCCTCAAACTCCCAGAGATCCGCTTGCCTCTGCCTCCCGAGTGCTGGGATTAAAGGCGTGCGCCACCACCACCGGGCAGGAATATTTTTTAAATGATTTTCTAGGAACTTTTACATGTCAGGTGTTCAGATGCAACCCCAAGGAGCCGAGGAGCCCTGAGGTATCCAAGGATGAGGCTGTCAGTGGGACTAAGGAGCCAACAGCAGGAACAAAGAACCCAGATGACAGGAGCTACATCAACAAGCAGGGGCTTCTAGGTGGCGTGGTTAATGTTGGGAACCACTACAGACGTCAGGAGTGACAAGATGACCTGAACGCTCCCAGCTGAGCAAAGTAAACGGGGGTGGGGGGAGTGGGGGGGTGGGAAGGTGCCTGCTCCCTCACAAAAATCCACACTTATGAACAGATCCAAAGACACCCAGTGCAGGCAAAGACTTGGCATTCTATCAACAAATGGAAGTGTGAACACAGGCCAGAAGATATAGCAGGCCTTCCCCAGGCCTTCCTGGTGTGGAGGCGGGGCATGGGAGGGTGTGAGTGGGAGACTCCTGCCTCTACCTCTGGGACAGTGTGCCACCCACCACACCCCACCCCAGGTTCACGTGGCCCTTTTGATTCCAGGGCTCTGAGCATGATGGGCAAACTCCCTACGGAGTGAAATACACCCCAGCTCCCAGAAAGTGTTTTAAAAAGCAGAACAACGGGGGCTGGAGAGATGGCTCAGAGGTTAAGGGCACTGACTGCTCTTCCTGAGGTCCTGAGTTCAATTCCCAGCAACCACATGGTGGCTCATAACCATCTGTAATGAGATCTGGTGCCCCTTCTGGCGAGTAGGCATATATGAAGACAGAACACTGTATACATAATAAATAAAAATATTTTTTTTAAAAAAAAGCAGAACAACGAAAGGACAAGGTCTACAGCCAGGCACGGATCCTCAACCTTGCAACCTTGGTGTCTGAGAAACTGAAGCAGGAAGATAATAGTTTAAGGCCACCTTAAGCCACATAGTAAGACCATTAAGCAGAAATCCGATAGAAAGCTAACGTCTGTTGTGGTTCAACTAAATACTTTGGAGTAGATTACAGTAAGAGTGGCTGTGTAACCTGTGGCCTGTTTTTTAAATTAGTGGACACACTTTGTAAAGAACTGTGTCATCGATAAAGCTGTTTTAGAAAAAAGCCCAGCTTCCTTAGCTTCAGATACTGTGGGTATCTCTGCACTCCCCCCCAGGGTTCTCCAGCTTCCTTGTAAGCATCTCTGAACCCCCCCCCCAGGGTCCTCCAGCTTCCTTGTAAGCATCTCTGAACTCCGCCCCCCAGGGTTCTCCAGCTTTCTTGTAAGCATCTCTGCACTCTCTCCAGGGTTCTCCAGCTTCCTTGTAAGCATCTCTGAACTCCCCCCCAGGGTCCTCCAGCTTCCTTGTAAGCATCTCTGCACTCTCTCCAGGGTTCTCCAGCTTCCTTGTAAGCATCTCTGAACTCCCCCGCAGGGTTCTCCAGCTTCCTTGTAAGCATCTCTGTACTCTCTCCAGGGTTCCCCAGCCTCCTAGTAAGCATCTCTGCACTCTCCACCCCCCCCCCAGGGTTCTCCAGCTTCCTTATAAGGTCTCTGCACTTCTCCTGGGTTCTCCAGTTTCTTTAGCTTCAGATGCTAACTGTGAGCATCTCTGCACTCCCTCCAGGGTTCCCCAGCTTCCTTGTAAGCATCTCTGCACTCTCTGCGCCCCCCTCCCACCCCGGGTTCTCCAGCTTCCTTGTGAGCATCTCTGCACTTCTTCTGGGTTCTCCAGCTTCCTTAGCTTCAGATGCTAACTGTGGGCATCTCTGCACTCCCTCCAGGGTTCTCAGTACATCTCCAGTCCTAGAAGGCAGTTGCCTTCCCTTCCCAGGTCCAAAACTCCTCACACACTAGAGCCTCACCTTAGAGCATGCTCCTGTCGAGGATAGGTAGACAGGAGTTTTCTAGTCTGCATACTTCTCAACCGTTTTTAAAGAAAGAGGTGACAGAGGTGGAGCTCCAGATAAGTTATTCAGGCCAGTGGAATGGCCTAGACAATATCAGGGAGGACTCCGAAGGGTATGGGGTGCACAGTAGTTGGCAGGCTGCAAAAGACAGTGCAAGTCACTAGATGCGAGAGTGTGGTCCTTCTCAGAGACACTTAGGCTGCAAGGTTCTAGGTGAAGAGGGAGAGAGAGCACTGGCCAGGATGGACAGCTGCCAGGAAGCCACAAATAGTACCCACCCAAGTCTCAATTGAGTGAGACCAGAGATGCAGTATGGCTAACCCACAGAGATAGACAGATAGTTAATATAATGGTTTCTGGGAAAGAGAGCTTGGGGAGGATGTGATAAAACACAGGAAACCAAGAAGAGAAAGGTAGTTATTACACACGATTATTAAAAAATACACTCACTTTATTTCCACTTTTTCCCCAGTCCCCAGTAGCACAGATGAGAACCCTCTAAAACACAAAATATTTCAAGAAAGCATGTTACAAGGTACAAGGTATAAGCAGTAATTTGGCAGAACTTTATCATCTCTAGCAGTTCATAACCCCCCATCCAAATTTTAAAATTCAAAAATAAGAGTTAACTTTATTCAACGTATGTTACAGCTTAACATTAAAAACATCATGCCAGGGTCTGGATCTGGGAGGAGTTGGGGGAGGTGAACATGACCAAAACACATTGTATGAAATTCTCAAAGAACTAATTAAAAAATGAGAAAAAAAATAAAATATCATGCTCTAGTTAAATATTTCACAAACAATACTGTATACAAATAAAATATTACACAAAATATTTTTAGGAAAATGTTTTGGTCTTTGATCTGAACAATAAATAAAGACACAGGCACTTCTACACTCAGGGAAGCGGCACTACCCGAAAGAGCTCCATCTAAGCAATATGTGGTAATATGGCAAGGGGAGAGTCCTGGAGTCTTAAGCCGACAAACCACTTAAGAAAATGCCTTCAAATTCTATCTTTCCATTTCAAGTTCATAAGTCATAAACGCCTCCCTGGCGCACACTGAACATTCGCAAACCCATATGGCCGTCGGGCTACTCAGGCTTCAGCTGGCCATGAGGGAACCACCCTCAAGATCTTCAAAACACTAAAATTAGATGAACTATCAGGATGCCACCCAGCAAACCGAACACAAGTAAAAGAAAACCCTCTGCCCTTCTCACGGCCCACAGTCAGACGAGATGAACGGTGCGTGCTTCTCGGTGGCTTTCCTCTTTAAAGAAAGTGACAGGTTCTAGTAACAACGAGAATACTGCTGGGGTGGCAGGGAACTCTGACATCAGTCCACTTCCTGGACCATTTTAAAAGTCCACCAAAATCTTAATGAAAGTAAACAGAATTCCATTTCAAAAAAAAAAAACTGATCATGCCCTGTGCAATCTTAATTAGCCAATCAGCTTATAAACAAACCCTTGGTGTCAAGTCACCATTACGATGGGAACAGGAGCAGACCATTACAAGGATCAAAAGAGACCAAATTCTAAATCGCGGCCAAATTCTAAACATGATTTTGAAGAAGGAAAAATGAGAAACCGAGGACCGGCAGCCAGAGGAAGGGTCAGGACAAATCCCAATCATCTTCAGCTTTTCCCTGGCCACAAAGGGGTGGAACTGAAGGGCCTGGAAGCCAGGACGCTACTCATCACCAAGGCTGATGGTTTCATACAGAAGTCACCCTACTGTGAACATGGGAACCAGTCAGGCGAGGCCTCCCTGTGAAATGCAGCTCAGCTGTACTTTAGCATTTCAAAGTAGGACTTTGCAACTGAGACCAAATATCAATCATCTCTTGAGGTTTTCTGCTATGTACTAACATTAGATCTATATATGAACAAATATTCTTTTTATTTTTCTCTTCGATATCAAATGTCCTGAAGCCTTTGTGTTTCTCGGGAACAAGGCCCAGTTTCTGAAGGCACATTCCAGTATAAACGTCATCTATGGGGTAGAGGTGGACCCGGTCAGTTATATTGTACAGTCTCAGGGCCAGGGGGCCGGAGTACAGAAATCCACCTCCCCCCGCATACGGTGGGTAGACCCCTGTGTAAAAGACTTCTGGGATGTAGTACTTCAGTTTCTTATCCCGATGAGGCCCAGCATTGTGGATCACGTCACCTATAAACAAATCTTTGGCTTTGTTCTTGGATAAGCTATTCAAGTAATTCAGGATGTGATGAGTGTTGACAAACACGTCATCGTCGCCCTTGAAAACAAACTCCACGTCTGGACAAGAGGTGCTCACCCACCTGAGAAACAGCACCTCCTTCAGAGACAGGTTGAAGAACGTGTCTCTGTAGTTCCACATGAGAATGTCCTGGTGCTTCTCACTCTCAAACTTCAGCATGTCTGAGAGGTCAGGGTGGTTGTCCTCTGGGGGAGTCTTGCCCAACAAGAAGACTCTCACTACCGTCTGGTTCCCCACGTTGGTTTCTCTGCCCCAAGATTCCCGGATGGCTTGTCTTCTGGCGAAATGCGGAATGAGGGATTTAATGGCCAGCAGCAGGAAGGGTTTCTTGGCGCACTTCTTAGGTTGGTCTATCAGCAGAGAGTAATTCCGGCATCTCAGATACAGGAGGAAGTCTTTAAATCTGTCCGGCAGACTATTAAAATCTGTCACGGCTGTCATGACCCTTGGGTCAGGCTCACAGAAGCCCAGGTGACTCGTGTTTGGAGACGTGGACCAGTCCCCCGTCTGGTTGGCCAGTCTGTTGAGGATGGGGTTGTACCACTTGTTCAGCTTCTCCTGCTCTCTGTTCCAGTATGCCCGGGGAGGGCTGGACAGCTTCCAGAACTTCTCTTTGGGTATGATTACTCCTCCCTTTCCATTTTTCTCTTGACTACTGTTTTTGGAGACTTCCACAATCAGATAAATGAAGACATTTGCCATCATCAGGATACCCAACAACTTTATTCTTCGGCGGCCAACACTCATTTCTCATATCTGGAATAAAAGGGAAGCGTATTAGTTAACTCTGAATTTGAGTTCCATCACGTACACTTTAGGTTGTTTTTTCAACCTTTCCATGAAAGCTTAACGTGGTGACATATGCCCTTATTTCCAGCAACTCAAGTGGCAAATGAGTCACTGAGTCCCAGGCCAGCCAGGGCCACACAGTGAGACTCACTCTTTCTTCCTTTCTTATTTTTAAAGTCTCCCCATGAAGAATGTTTTAGAATAAGGACACCAATTCACTAGTTCCGGATCAAATTAAATCACAATTTCTCCACCTATAAAGTTGGGATGGCTGTAGAAAACATGTGATGTTTGTATACCAGGCTTCTGAAATCATGCCCGGCCCACTGCAACCACCATGTAAGGAATGGCTATCATCAATGTTATTTTAGATGCTCATAGGGCAGAGGCAAACATCACTAAATAAATGACTTCACGGTTGTTCGACTATTTTGCTTAATAAATACAAATCGGTGCACTGCAAACTAACTTGCCCATAATTCATAATAAGCTTTTTATTCTGAGAACCAGTATGCACACGTGCACACAGTATCAATGTTATACCACATACAATATCATGTCGCTTACTCTGAATCTTGTCACTTCTTTAAAAACGCAGACCCAACCCTGAATTATTTCCTAACCTGCCACTATAAATAAAATACAAATTAGTGGGTTGCTTTAGGTTCACTGGCTCCTAATCGCGAGTCCCAAGGTAAAAAGGATTTGAGTGCTGGGAACGCTGAGAAACTATTTCATCATGGACAGCCCACACCATAGGAATTCACGGTTACTTTGTGCCTCTTGTAATATTATCTAGTGGTTTGTATTGAGGACTGTCCAGCAGTTCTACTACAGAAAGCTTACAGTTAAGCCCTCCATAACACACATAAGTGGCTGGAGAGGTAGTTCAGCAGCTAAGAGCACTTACTGCCCTCGCAGGGGACCCAGGTTTAGTTCTTAGCACCCCATATGTCAACTTTCAACCATAAGTAATTCCAGTTCTGGGGGATCTAAAGCCCTCTTCCCGTCTTCTCAGGTACCAGGCACACATATGCTATGAATATATGCAGATAAACACACACATACAAAATAATGAAAAACAAAAATAAATATATGAAAGGAAACAAGCTTGCCTGTGCCAAGCTAACAGACACTGCAGACTTCCTTTTGCTACTCTTTCTTAAGCAATATAGGACTACTATTTCCACAGTGTCCACGCTGCAGTAAGCAAGCATTGTAAGGAAGGAGAGATCATTAGAGGGCCTGGGAGGAAGCCTCGAGTGGCAGTGTGTGCACCTTGATTCCCAGTACTTACAACACTGGCTGCCTAGTAAGCTCACGGCCAGCCTGAGCTACACACGCCTCTCAAACAACAACAACAGACCAAGCATACCCCAGAAGACCGTGCTAGGTTATAAACAGATGGACCCTTTCATCTAAGACTTGAGAATCTATGAATTCTGGTATCTGTGGGGATCCTGGAACCAAACCTTCACAGATACCAAGGGCAACTCAGTAAGTTAAAGGGTTTGTCTTAGGTAATTTGTTTTGGGAGGAGGAGTCTTGCTGCATTGTTTGGGCCCAAATTCCAAAGCTCAAGCACATGGGGTCCCTCCTGAGTTTCATTGTTTTCATTTTCTTTTAAAACAGCTCCCACCACAAACCACCACTCCCCTAGACCACTGCACATCCACAAGAGCCCTGCACAGAAGAGACACTCCAACAGGCCACGCCCCCAGCCCAGCAGAGCAGGTGACAGGCAAACAGGCCACGCCCCCACCCCAGCTCTCCAGATCCCACCTATGAGCCAGCAGAAAGGAAGGCTGCCTTATACCACAGGAAGACAACCACAAAACATGTCTTACTTTTTGATAATAGTTGGAAAGCATCCCTGACCACACGGCCTGAATAGTATCTAACTGTCCACATCCTTCTCAGGACAACTCTGTCCAGATGAACTTTTTGTAAGTACATTTTACAAAATCTTGCCAGTATCAGATGCTAATAAAGAATCAATTGTTTAATTTAGAAAAGTCACAGACATCTTAAAGTTTGACTGCTTTTTGAAACAGGGTCACACATAACTCAGGCTGACTTCCAACTTACTATATAAGCACACCAACTTTTCATTTCTGATCTCCCTGCCTCCACCTCCCGAGGACATTACAGGGGAATGCCACCACACCCAATTGCGTCCTTTCAAAAGACATCGTTCAAAAATAAAAAGTTCCCATTCTTTTTTTAAAAAATTCTCCTATTTTTATGTTTATGTTTTGAGTGTTTATCTGCATGCATTCATGTGCGCCATATGCATGCCTGGTGCCCCAAGGCCAGAGAATGGCATCAGATCCCCCCACCATGGGAACCAGAGTTACAGAATGCTAGGAGCTGCCACTTGGGTGCTGGGAACCAAACCTGGTCCTCTGCGAGTGCTCTTAACCACTGAGTCATCTCTCCAGGCCTCCAAAATGGTTTTCTTTACATTGGAAGCCCTTTGTGGGGCTGAGGGTGGAGCACTCGCTATGCAAGCAGAGGACCTGGGTTTGAACACCTAAACCCACATCAAGCTGAGCGCATGCAGCATGCCTTCAACCCCCTGCTCCTATAGGAGGACAGGTTCAACAACGCACAAGAGACCCCACTTCAAATAAGGTAGGAGACGAGGGCCAGCACTAGTACTTGGTCTCGTCCTGCACACCTATGCCGTGGCAGGTGCGTGTCCATACGAACACGTGTGCACACAAAGAGGCCACTTCCCTCAGAACTACCAGTCTCATGGCTGTGGAGCCCTTTCTCCTCTGAAAGAGGCAATAAGGAAAAGTAGGGGCTTGAACAGAGAAAACTATGAGGACAACCTTTGGAAAGGTGCTCAGGGAAAAGAAATAATACATACAAGCCACATAGTGGTTGCGCACACGCCTTTAATCCCAGCACTCAGGAAGCAGAGGCAGGTGGATCTCCCAAGTTTGAGGCCAGTCTATTCTACAGAGTGAGTTCCAGGACAGTCAGGGATGTCTCAAAAAATCAAAATAAATAAATAAATAAAAACAAACAGTACACACTGTGATTACAGGCAAAAGCTTAACACTTAGACATATTTCCAATTTAGAAATATGTCTAATTTTAAAATATTAAAAAATTGAAATACCGATAAATAAAAGACACCAGATTACAGAAGAAGACAGAGAAGTACACATACTACTTTAACATAGCAGGTTGTGAAATTCTATAGCTAATTTCCTAAGATGCAGTATAAAAAAATGACTGCAGATAAATCAACAAGCCACGTCTAGGCTGTGAGGGCCAGGAATACTGGAACTCAGCCAGAACCACGTGGCATTTCTCATAAGTACATCAATCTTTCTTTTAAAAAATATTGAAATTTATTAAATATATGTATGAGTGTTTTATCTACATGCATGTCTGTGCACACACTGCGGAAGTCAGAAGAGGCTGAGATCCTCTGGAACAGGAATCACAGACCGCTGCTAGCCACCATGTGGGTGCTCAGAACAAATCCTAGGTCCTTTGGAAGATCAGCCAGTGTACTTGACTACTGAGCCGTCGCTCCAGTCCACTAATCCTTCTTGAGAACAGATGAACACATTTGAAGCTCTCAACTGTGCTTGCTCAAGACAGAGCATCATCCTATTATCCCTGTGTGCTGGTACCACTGCCACCACACGCCCAGCCAAGTTCACAGGATGCCACTCTATGAGTAAAGAAAATAGGGATGGGGCTGAAAATAGGGTGAGCTGGATCCCAGAGTGGGGCTCTCATTGGTGAAGTCTTGGGGGTTGGCACAAGAATGAAAAAGCTGGAGGCCTGGAGTCGAGTATTACACCCATCTGTGGCCTAGAGCCTTCAAAGAAAGGGAACCAGGACAGCAGACAAGCTCCTGGGCCCTTCAGGAAATGCCAGCCGCTGGAGGAACCTCTTCCACTAATTTCAGAAAGGCATTCTTCCAGACTTACCTGAGGAGAGAGATGAGCACCCCAATTCTAACTGCATATTCCCCCAGGGCTAGATGTTATCTGTCACTTGTGGCTCAGACACTCTTAAGAGAACTTTGCACTCTGAAAGCAAGTGAAGTTCACAGAAGATAATAAGGCAAAGATCCCATTAAAAAGAGAAAAAAACTGTGGGAAAAGCTATCTAAATAGTTAAGGAATATAAAGCCCATTTTGTGGTTTCTGGTGTTTTCCCCCCAGGAAGTTACATTGCTTAAAACGAATTTAAGAAAAACACCAAAGTTGCAGAAATGGCATACCTCCCCCACTATGAGACCCAGAATTTTCAAGGGAAAAAAATCCTAGATGCAAACATCAAAATTTTGACTTTTACATTTCTTTGAACAGAGATGGACACTTTTCAGAGATACCTCCCCTCCCCCGCCTCCCAGTTTCTCTGTGTAACCCTAGCCATCCTGGAACTCCATCTGTAGACCACATTGGCCTCGAACTCAGAGATCTGCCTGCCTCTCCCTCCAGAGTACTGGGATTAAAGGTGTGCGCCACCACTCCCGGCTAGGAACAGACTACTTCTATAACACTATAATTAAATTTAACAAAAAAGGGGGGACTGTCTCTAGCCAAGAGCAGAGAGGCATTGCAGCTGTGCAAGCCACCCAGGCACCTCCCCAAAGGCTCCAAAACACTAGACAACTAGAAGGCACTGAAGGCAGCGGTGCTGACCGGTTCCTTCTAGTTCTGAAAGCTGTAAACACTTCAGCAAGCTGCTGGCCAAAAGACACTTGCTGGTGACCAGGGTAGTCATAACAACCTGTTTTCAAGGGTCTCAGGAACAACAGTCAATCAGAGGCAGCACCAGCAACACAATCAAGCCAACCCTAAAGCCTGCATCAAGACGCCTTGTGTAGTGAGTGATATTTCATTTGCATTTTAATAAATAAAGCTTTTTTTTCCTTGTCCAATGTCTCTCTGCAGCTGCTGTTCCTTTCTCATTAGCATTAAGAAAATTCAAGGTTAATAAGGCATTATGCAATCTATTTCTGGGGGTATTTAAGGGGGATGGTTACAAGTTAATACTGGTAATGGTCAGGAAAAAAGCTTTATTTATTAAAATACAAATGAAGTGTCACTACAGCCTTGAACTGCCCTCAGCACTAAGGTGCTACGGAGGCTTGGATCCTAAATGTCCTGCGAAGGCCTGGTCTCCAGTCTTGCAACTACCGAGTGCTGGTGGGACCTTGGGAGTATGCTCTAGTGGAAGGAACTCACTTCCTGATTGTCATCAGGTGACCAGCTCCCTCAGCTACATGCTCCCACCATGATGTATGAGGGCCACCACAGGCCCCAATGCAAAGTGACAAAGTAACCATGGACCAAATAAAATTTTTTTTTTGGCATAGGCCAAATAAACTTCCCCACCTTCAAGTTTATTCAGCACAGAAACCTTGCCAACACACAATGCTAAGAGTAAAAGGAAGGCAGGACCTTTCTCGTGAAATAGAAGCAGTCAGTCCCCCCAACCCAATCGGGCTAAGACACGGCTAGAAACCCAACTTATGAGTGTACACAGGGGAAGGAGTCAGAGGCCTCTGAAGGGAGCCTTGCTCACTGCTGTTCAAATCCGACCAGAGAGAACAGAGAGGAGCCCTGCTGCTGCTCGGGGAGCCTGGGGCAAGCTGCTTCTCCAACACCTTTACCTCCCATCTGTAGCTGCTCCCTGCCAGCCATTCCTGGGCCCTGTTCAAACAAACAGAGGAGGACACAGTTTGCCGCTAAGAGGTTCTGTGGGGAGAACAGCTTCCAGCAAAATGGCAGATGGCAGGTTACCAGGGAGGGCGATCAGCAGGGCCAGAAGGCCTGGGCCATTCCTAGAGTTCCGTCCTAATCGGTACTAGAGGCCTGGCCCAGGCTCTTGCCAGGGCTGGGCAGGGGAACCCCAGGAGTTCCCCACGACACCAGGATAGAAAAGCGTGCCTGCCAGTGCTTTCTGTCTGTGAGCCACGGAACAGGCTGAGTCTCAGGAATTGGTTCTTAGTTAGGAGGTTTCCCCTCCAAGTTCAAAATTAAAAGGAAAAGGTACTTCCAATGAGTCTGTTCAGTCACATGTCCTCACGGGTAGAAACACAGATCAGTGTCTCCTCCACAACCCATTATGGCTAATCTGCTCAAGTGGAATTTACCATTTAAAATAAAATTAGTCACAGGACTCAGGTTTATCTCGTGGCGGAGCACCTGCCCAGCAAGCAAGAGGCCCCAAATTCTTAAGCACCACAACAAAACAAAAACCAAATCTACCTCTGTATTTACCCTTTAAATAAATACATGCAGAACATTTAGAAAAGGAGAAGAAAAATAAACCGGTCACCCTTCCCTGTCTTTAATAAAGCTGAAAAGAATTGTATAGTCCTCGGTGGAAAGATTGTGGAATTTAAAAACAGTTCTGGCTAGGAGATAGAGATAGCCTAGACTCGTATTCAGGCTAAAATCCAGTCTGACCCCTTCCGTCAGACTTAGCAGAGCCGAACTATTTCCTTGACCTCTCGGTGCCTGCTTCCTTATTCTACATACAGCTTGCGGTCTACATGCCCTGTCACTCAGCAGCTCTCTGCCGGGGCTCCTGCTTCTGACACAGTACACTTCTCCAGTTTTGTCCCTCAGTGACTAAGACGTTCTCATCAACCCACTGAACCTCCAAAAGAAGGGCCCACGGTTTAACACATAACTCCTGAAACTAGTTTCAGAATGTTTCAGCTCTAAGTTTCTCTGCATTTTACATTTGCAGAATGTTGGGTTCTGGGCAAGGGGGAAACCCCTGAATTTCCTTTTCTGCACCTCCCTGCTCTCTACATTCAACCAGGAGTCGCAGCCTGGGCTCCTACCTCCATCTTGTCATTCATGACTCCTTCTGGTCTCTTCTCCATTCATTGAGCCTTGCGCCCATACCCACCCAGAGAACCTAAAGTTCACCGCTCACGACAATGACCAACTCCCAAGCTGATCTGTCTGCACGTGACCTTCCTGCTTGTGCAGCTCCACAGTGCAGTGAAGGCACTACTAAATGCAGCCTCACTTTACATCTGCAGCATGTGCGCACATGCGGGCACATACCCGCGCGCGCGCACACACACACACACAGACGGACACACCGACACACGGTGACACCAGCTCACTTTCCTCACCTGGTCAGGGCAGCCCATACAGAGGCATCTGCAAGGTCACTGAAAACAGTGAATATAAAGTAGAAACTGGACTATTAAATACATACAACCTTTTCCCAAAAGGGTATTAGAAAAGCCCCTTACATGTGGACTAGCGAATTACATGAAATATTTAAATTACAGGAATCTGCTGCATTCTATCAAGTACTGAAGAGCAACACGAAGCTAAGACTTTCTGGAGTTAGGGGACCTGAGCTTCAGAAGCAGTGTCAGAAGGAAATCTCAGGAAACCTCACAGTGTTCCTGCAGCCAGGAGCCGAAGGGGTCTTCCCTCTTCAGGAGAATTCTAAGTCACCACAGCTGACCAGAGAGGCTCAGTGCAGCTCAGGACAGTGCAGGAGGCTAGGCCACTACACAGCCAGCCCATGGGGCCCACGAAAGTGCACGTTTGAGGGCTGAGGGCTGGGTACAGACCACTGTCTCTCCCTCACAGATCCACTGTGCTCCAGAGTGAGACACAGCCCTGCCAGACACTGGGGAAAGCTGTGCCCTGGCACCAGGGAGGGCGAGAAAAAGCAACCAACATTCTAGAAATATAACCGCATAGTAGCCACTTATAGATAGGAATTCAGGAAAGAAAATCTCTTCATCCTACCAGCAGAGCAAGAACCACCAACTTACAAAGAGAGTAAGGAAAATCAGCTAAAGGGCCCAGATCCCTTTTCAGAGGTCAGCCAACAGCCAGTGTGTCAGCAGCACAGGCGGTAGGTGACCAGTGAACCAGTGCAAGTCTCTACACCATCAGCCCAGAGTCATCTCTAACCATAACACTGTTGCTCTTTAAGAGGCCACCAGAGTCCTGCTCAGTGAGTTAGCAGAGGCAGTCAAAGGCACAGCTTTAACTGACAGCAGGGGGTAAGACAGGCCTTGAGGTATCCTGTGGCAGGGCTAATTTCAGAAGCACAGGGAGCAGCAGGGTGCAAGAGAGTTGGGGTGGAAACACAAAGCAACCGTAGGCAGATGAGCTCTGGAGCCTCTAAGACAGTGTGGGTAGGAGCTGGTGGGCCCAGGGGTTCTCCTACTTCGAGAAACCTGCTGCTAATGGCTACATAGAGAAGCTGCGACCAGGCTGCCAGACAGCTTACAACACTGTGTTTTCTTTCACACCCCGGCTTAAACGTGAAAACTGATCAGTTGTATCGTACACAGACACTGAATGTCCACGGTGTGCGTATACAAACGCAGTTGGCTTTGGGTTCACTGGGGCAGCCTGTCTCCTCACAGCTCTGAACACCCCTGACCGCAGGACCAGTCAGTCCACTGCTTCACCAACTGCTAACCATGGGAAAAGGGATAACGTGCCACCAACTCTTCCCATCCTCTGAGTATTTCAGAAAAACGGAGAAGAGAACACAAAATTCTGAAGTCATTTAGCAGCTAATGCTTGTACTGTGGCCACACCCAGCAGAGGGAGAAGCCAGACTGTCTGCTGTCTCTCTCTCTCTCTCTCTCTCTCTCTCTCTCTCTCTCTCTCTCACACACACACACACACACACACACACACACACACACACACACACACACACACACACACGAGGTCACACATTGTCCTTAACCTCACTGGAAAAGAACACGTCCCTCTGTTCCATCTACCCTCTTCCCGAGTTCCCTACTCTGTCCTCTGCCCAGTAGTCCGTCAGGATGTCCTCACACCCTTTCATCTTCACAACCAGCTCCCAAAGGTGAAGCGGTTAGGTTGAGACAGAGAGCTAATCCCAGTGGAGGTGAGCTTTGGCCTTTGAACCCAACCCAGAGGCTCCTGCACTCCCTACTACCATCAAGAGCATCACAGAGGACAGGATTCTCCAGGAAGACAGCGCCTACATGACGGAGCTGAAATGAAATCACAGCATGTGTTGGCACCTGAAGGGGCGTACACAATTCTAAGAAAAACCAAGGACTGAGACTAGAAAAAAAAAAACACAAAACAAAACAACAAAACTCAAATTGAGAAAAATAACATAGCAAATGTCCAACTGAGGCCTCTGGACTGAGGCACGCTGGTCTGGTAAGAGGCATCATTTATGCCATGGGTTTTATGACTCATGAGCTACTCTTGTTTAGTTACTCATTCACACGAAAGAATGAGAGACTGGCAAAGGCTTAAACTAGCCCAGCCGCAAACATGTTCGTGCAAACCTTCTATTAGAATTTTTAGCCTTCAGCTCCCCTCCAGCAGCAAAGCCTAACAGGAGGAACCAGCAAGGCCACAACCGAGTCTTGCCTGGCCAAGAATAACCCAGTCCGCAACAGAAGGTAACTAGAAGCCGTCCTGGCTACAGCTGCACACATACGTCTCCCCACAACACACATGCATTTCCCACAGGAGCCCAGCCCAACTGCAGAGAAAACAAATTTCTAGACCAGGGCCATAGAGATCATTCACCTCATTTACAGAACAGACCCAAAGGCTCCAGGGACAAGAGCCTTGTCACCCACAGGGAGAACCAACAAGTCACTGTCAGTGGGCAGTGAGAATTACTGGTGACAAAGACTTTCTCCACCGTCTACAAATTCTGGTTCATTAAAACAACAAAACCCTCCATTGTCTTAAGTCTCTCACCCCCCAACCCCCCTCTGGGATGGCTTCTGTGGCTTCTACCTCTGACATCTCCTCCACATTCATCTGACTTCGGGCTCTGTGATAAAGGTCTGACAGACAGCAGGACTCTTGTCTCTAGTCAGTCTGCCACACCACAGCCGGCCAGGCCAGCCTGTAGAGGAGAAACCCAGGGGCTCAGGGACAGGAAGGGACAGCAGGCCTCTGCTGCTGTTTTCAGACGGGACCTCTAGGCTGGCCTTGAGTTCCCCACACAGGAATGACCTTGAGAGCTCCTGCTCCCCAGGACTTCACCCCCCAGGTCTGCAGAGCTAAAAGTATACACAGCCATCACAGCTTAAAGGGAAGCTCACTCTTTCCGACCAAGTTTCTAACGCCGCTCAACACAGTTATTCTTGGTTAAGTTCATACATGGGCCACGAGTTTCCCTCTCTAGTCCTCGGCTGGCTACTTGCCAACCCTTATTCCTCTCCGTAAGGTCAAAAGCCTCTTGGCTTTAAGGCCTCCCTTACCACTACTAACTAGGACATTACCCAGTACCATCCTCAAAACAGACACCTGAAAGCAGCACTCAGGAAACAGTCACAGCGGAAATAGTTCTATAAACAAACACAGGCCCAAGGGATAGGGAAAGGGAGGAGGAGGCGATTAAAAATTAATAAAAACGCACAAGCATAGATTATAGCACTGGACTAGAAACAGAACCCCATTATAAACTGGGCAGTTCTTCTGGAAATAAGCAGGCCACTGGCCTTGACTTGGTTGTTTTGGTGTAGAGATGGGCTGGGAGTTGGCTCCCCATTTCTACAGACTCATACACTCAACTCAGTAAAAGCAATTAGGAAACAAAACTTAACTATTAGAATGGCCACAATCACCTTGTGCTCCAGCGGCTCTGACATCCTCTTCCAGGCACCCAAGGGCAAATGTATTCTCATTCTCTCTCTCTCTCTCTCTCTCTCTCTCTCTCTCTCTCTCTCTCTCTCTCTCTCTCTCTCTCTCTCACACACACACACACACACACACACACACATACATTTAAATAAAAGTAAATCTTCTAAAAAGGTTTAAGAACACTGGCTGTTCTTCCAAAGAACCCAGGCATCTACATGGGGTGGCTCACAACCACTCCTCCAGGGGAGCCAAAGCCTTTTGGGGCCTCCATGGGCATCCACATATGTGGCATGCAAACATACACATATTAAGTAAAAACTTTAAAATTTTTATTCTTAAATCACCTATGTAAGGCTAGGCATGGTGTCACACACCTGTAATTCCAACACCTAGGAAGTCAGGAGGATCACAAGTGTGTGTAAAGACAGCCCAGGTTACCCTGCAGAGACTCTGCCTTAAAACAAACAAACAAGCCGGGCCGGTGGAGGCTCATGCCTTTAATCCCAGCACTCGGGAGGCAGAGGCAGGCCGATCTCTGTGAGTTCGAGGTCAGCCTGATCTACAAGAACTAGTTCCAGGCCAGGCTCTAAAAGTACAGCGAAACCCTGTCTCAAAAAAACAAAACAGCAACAACAACAAAAAAAAAAACAACACCACCACAAACCTGTTATTCCCAACAGATACTCTATGGGCAAACTCTGTCTTTCTCAATTCTGACAAATTATATTTGGTAATTCCTATGCCCTGTAAAATAGTTTGAAGGCATCCCCATTATCAAAATAAAAGATACAACCTCTAAAACTCAGGAAAGCACTGTGTAAACAAGCTGCAAGATGGGACTGCACAGAGCACATTAATAATTATCTTCTCTGTAACTTCAATAAATATTTAAACTTAAACCGACGACATTCATGGTGCTTATTTTAAGTAACCTAATAAATTGCTGCGGGAAGTCTCAACTTCGTGGCTGTTAAGATGAAGCCTTCTGGTGACACATTTCCCCTAGAGAGACCATGTCCTTGGTCACTGTGAAGACAGCCGGAGCTCCTGGTTTACAGCAATCTGACTCCTCTGGAAAGAGGCGTGAGAACTAAGGATGAGTGGGTGGGATGAGCCTAGACTGCTTGCAGCCCTGGATTGGCTCCTCGGCACCACACAAACTCGGGTTGGGGGTTTGCCTATAACCCCAGTAGGAACGGACACTGGAAGAGCAGAAGTCGCCACTACACAGCCAATCCAAGGTCAGCCTGGAATACCTAAGTCTTGGCTCAAACAACACAAACAAAATCCTAGGCATGAAAACCATAATAGAAGCCTGGTGATCCAGCACAGCAGCAGAGCGCTCGGCTAGCATTGCCCCAGACCTGGGGCTCCATTCTGAGCAAGGCAAAATAAAATAATAAAATAAGAGAATGATGTCACTCATTACTTCGTTTACAACTTTAGTCTAGGCTTACTTTAAATAGAACATTTTAAATAACAAACTGTACACTTAAGTCCTCAGGCACTGACTAAGTGAGCATTCCTCCTAGCCATAAGTATACCAAGGGCCCAAAGAATACATAAAGCCAGGAAAGCAGACACCAAGTCTCCTCACTTGAGGGAGAATCTGGCCCCTAGGATCAGAAACCTGCCTGGGGTTCCTTGAAAGAAGCAGGAGTCAAGAACTAGAAGCCCAAACGCTCTCTGCCCTCTGCCCCCAGGAGCAGCAGCACACAGAGGGACGGCCACCCCACCCTCATTCAGCACTCTGCCAAGGACCGGCCCTGTCCATCCAGGAATGCTACTCTCAAAGCCCCGACAGGTCTCTGGCTTCTCAGTTGGACACCATCCCTGAAGAGCCAGGCTCCATCCCTAACTGTAATCACCTCTTCCTGGTGGCCAGCACGCCACAGAGGAGTCCATACCACTGAGGAGGAAAAGATCCAGCCCTTGGATGTATATTACCTGCCAAGCCTGCTTCCCAAACAGAATGGCTCCAAGCCCAGAGAGAGGCTGTACTGTGCAGTTGCCCTCAAGAGCACAAAAGATGGATGCTCCCCGAGCACCCCACTAGTGCTAGCACCCCATCAGTAAAAGCCAGGCGACACTCATTGCTCTCTGCATGAGCAGCCTCTGCAATGTCACCTCTCCTCCTCCGGGAAGACTGTGTTCCTAGTGACATGTGACCCTGGAGCAAGCCATCCTTCCCCTCCGCTCCCATCCCTGTTCCTCCAGCCTCTTGGAGGCTGCTTAAATTTCAACTACTTACTGAGCGGTATCCGTGGACTGTTTCAGCTAAGTTTTTTAAGAATAAAAATAGAGCATATTTAAAATACATATCCTTGAAGTAGTGACATTTTGGCCTTTCAATCCAAAAGTCCTGTTAATGGTGGTTGAAGAAATCGTTCAGTAATCCAACCAAGACTAATGGCTACATATTTCAAGAGGTGAAGCAGTAATCTGTCTTTCTCTGGCCACTTGCCAAGAAAAATTAGTGTTCATTCTGTATACGGGCACAAGGCAGAACAGTCGGGAAATCCAGCCCCCGCCTCTTTACAGGCTCATCATCTCAGTGTTACACCCCAGCCAGCACGTGCAGCCATTTCCAGGGCCAGCAGGCTTGCCTGCCCCACCCTACTCAGGGGCACTTCCCTCTCCCTCCTGCTCGGTGCCCAAGGCAGACAGGATATGGGCAGGGTGGGGCAAGAACAGTAGGATTGCCCCAGAGGCTTCACCACATTTCAAAGTTTCCATTATAAAGAGAGTTTGTTGTTTTGTTTTTTTTAAAAAAAGACAACCCACCAGAACCCTGAGAACAAAAACTCAAAAGAAAACATTCAGTTAAAAATAGGAGTATTCGTGGGAGATATTTTAAATTCCTTTGAAGGGAATAATTCCTTATGTGGCAAGAAAAAGTAAGATGGTTGCCTCTCATTTAAAGAATCAAAGCAACCAAGGTACATCTGGTGCCCATTAGGGAGCAGCCCCAGGACCTCAAGGCTCTCAAAGGATCCCCCAAAAGCCCTCCCAAAAGATGGCTCAGCACCCAGCATGCCCTACAGAGCCTAGTAGACTAATACAATGTAAGAGCTACAGGAGAAGCTGTTAGCTTTACCTTTAACTTGTATTACTTTTATTGTTGCAACATTATTTTCTATTGTATCATTTTCTATCTTTCCCCCCTAAATATTTTCCATCTTTGGTTGAATTTTCCACTGCCAAGCTCAAAGATTCAGAGGGTGCCATCTGTTAATAAACCCACCTCATCCCTTTTTGATGTTAGACAAATAATTCAAATAATTTGATTTTTAAATGTCACTGACAATCTAAGGTCAGAGCTAAAGGGTCCTTTTCAGCACACAGGCAAGTGCACGCACACACACATACACACAGTTGGTAGAGCATTTCAAAGAACATAAACACTCTCTTAAAACCCTGAAGATGAATTTTAAGTGTGGAGTTCATGGGCCACAGAATCTTGCTTGAATGTTAGCGCCTTCACAGTCAAGACTTGGAGCATTCATTCCACCCACCTGTGTGTGAATGTGCCCCGAAGCATCTGAAGACAGGGCCTCACTGTGTAACCTTAACTGGCATGGAGCCTGCCTCTGCTACCCAGAGCTGGGATTAAAGCTGTTCACCAGCCAATCTTCAGGTTTATCATGCTTTTACAAAGGGGTAACAAACACCCTTAACTTTTGCCATGGTTGCCAGGATGCTTGTTGTCGGTCACAAAGTCAAAACAACTGGAGCAAAACCTCCAGTGGGCTGTCATGCTGTCTGCCCCAAGGCCACTGTTCTAGCGGCCCATCAGACACTGCTCCCCTAGGGTAAAACTGCACTCTCTGGTGGTCACAAGCACCCTGTCCTAATCAGGCTCCTAGCCTTCCTTGGACCTTTCCCAATCCCCTTTCCTTTCTAGATTGTCATAATTCTTGAATCCTGCTGACTTCCAGGCCCAACACTGCAGGCCATGACCTCAGCCTTCCCTTCCCCTAAACACCTTCTCTTTCTCCTGACTCTTGGCATCTTTGGAAACTGGTCAGAGTCCTCAAAATGGGCCACTCAGTAGGGTTGGACCAAGTCTGTTGCTAGGCTGGGACCCTCAATAGACACTACTCCAGACTCCATCCAATCCGACGTGCCTGGAGGTTCACCCTCTTCCACATCTTCCTTAATGTTTCCAAATTCCATCCCACCACCCATGAGTTGGTTTTTACACCTCTCAAATATCAAATGCAATATACACTTTAACCATGAACCGCTCCTGGGGCCCCCAGTTTTTCCCACCCAGGACCAATGAGATAAGCGAACACATACCAACAGGCAGTGGCTAAAATAGACAACCACAATAAAGCTGCAGCTCACTGAAGAGGCTAGTGAACATGCTGAACAGAGAGTGCTGGAATGACACTGCTAACGGAAGTGGTGGGCACAAGAGCCAAAGGCCGGGATGGGAATGGGAGGAAAAGGGAAACAAAGGTGGAGCAGTCCAGTAGGGGACACCAGAACTTCCAACATTCCCACAGAGACCAGAGGAGTCAGCCCGAGAAGTGACCTCCAGACATTGCTATCTTTAAAGGCTCCTCAGCTGTGAGAACACACCAGCAGGGAACAATCAAGACAGTCCTGCAGGGACACATACTACACCAGGCCTCTGAGCCACCTCAAGTTCATCTTCCTCAACAACTGCAAGAGCATTCAGCGGCTCTCCACTACCCCCCAACTCTCTCTAACTCCTGTCTCTGCATGGTCACTAAGGCTGTGTCAAGACCTTCCTCATCTTCCCTGTTCTTCAAGCGGAGCTGTAAGAGAGGGTGTTCCTTCACCTTGCCCACTTGAGCCTCTTGCTGGGTCCTCTCTCTTAGCCTGCATCGCTCAGCCCTCTGGATGCTTTCTCTGCTCTTGAAGTGTTTTTTGTTCATCCAGTGTAGTGCAGTCTCAATACCACTTCCTCAGGAAGCCTTTCTTGGCTGCTCCCACGGTATCTTGTAACACCGTTTGGAAGCACACACTATTGGCCAAGCACTCTGCAGACTCAAAGGCACAGACAGGACCTGGAACCTTTGCGGTTATGCAAACATAACGACCATGAACAGCCGTTCCCTCTCAAACTCTGCCAAAAACAGTGTGCCACTTTTTGTGGGCAAAAAAGTCTGTCCCAAGGAGAGGCCATGGCGTGCAGGGTCTCCAGCCTAGGTTTTCAAAGCTCTGCTATGTCTGCCGGGCACCCTCTAAGGCAGACCAACAGACATCAAATGTCATCGAATCCAGCACTACTGGATTTCCTGGTATTTTTTATTTTTTATTTTTTTTTTGGTTTTTCGAGACAGGGTTTCTCGTGGCTTTGGAGCCTGTCCTGGAACTAGCTCTTGTAGACCAGGCTGGTCTCGAACTCACAGAGATCCGCCTGCCTCTGCCTCCCGAGTACTGGGATTAAAGGCGTGCGCCACCACCGCCCAGCTCCTGGTCATTTCAAAACTGCCGAAATGCAGAGATGAGCTCCTAGAAGGGTACGAAAGAAACTGGTGACGGAAGTTATCCTTAACGTGCAGGGCAACCGAAGGCCTCTCCTTTAAGGTACTCTTGAATATTGCTTATAAATAAATATAAAAAGGTCCTTTTAGAAAAACACCAAAGTATCATCCAAGTTGCAATTACAGAACGAGAAGTGCCCATTAACAGGCAAGGGACCCGAGGGCACCGACACACTGAAAGGGTTTAAATGGCCAGAAGGAAGCATACAATTAACACAGCTGGCAACGGGCTCTCGCTTTTCAAATGATCTACTTGCAAAACATGAAGTGGTAAATGCTGTCTGAGCACTCAGGGTGCTTCGTCAGGGCACTTCAGGGGCCCCCATCACCTCACCTTTTACAAGCTAGCTCATACCATGCAGGTGCCCAAACAGCTCTGGGTGGGGCATCTCAACGTGGATCAGCAGAGGTAAACAGGAGGTCATCACCTTTAAGAACACATCTTAAACTAAATGCCAAACAAGGTATTCAATCAACAGATTTTATTTCTAACTTTCAACAAAAGCCCTCCCATTAGCCAGGTGTGGAGGTGCACACTTTTAATGCCAGCACTGGGGAGGCAGAGGCAGGGGGATGGGAGTTTGAAGGCCTGCCTGACCGTCCTATTGAGTTCCAGGACTCAAAACAAGACTGAAGTAGCTTTTATAATGACATAGCTTATTTAAACAGAAACGATCTAATTCCTTTAGTTATCAGCATCTCAGGTGTGGTGTTCGTGTTTTATTAAATTTGCATGTATGAGTACTTGCATGTGCTCCATCAGTCACGACACACAGTAGAGGTCAGAAGACAACTTGCGGGGGTGGGGGGAGTTGCTTCTCTCTGAGATCTAGGGGTTGAACTCACAGTCAGGTTTGATGGCAGGCACCCCCATACTCACCGAGGTATCTCACCCACCCAGGTATCTTAGCTGTATCATTTGCTTTAATTTTCCTAGCCATCTCATGGTTCAGGGAGGCCAAGCAACACACACATCATCACAGAGCTAGTGTGGTAAAACCAGGTTCAAACTCCACTGTTTATAAAACACTGCGTGTGCTATGACTGATTCTAATTAACTAGAGGTCAGGTAAAACCAACCTACAGCGCTGTAAATGACATTTGCAGTGATGTCACTCTCAAGGGCGAGCACAGGAGCCTTTAGAGAGCGGAAGTTCCTACTTCTTAACATAAACAGGAGCTCACACTCACGCGTTCAGCACAGGCTATATTATGTCATTAACAAAAAGGAAACCCTTGACTGACTCCAAGTTCATGGTCCTAACTACCAAACCATCTTTTCACAGTTCACAGGGCCTTGCTACATTCTTAGAACTGATTACCTTGGTTAGTAAGGTTTTTGGGTTTTTGTTGGTTCTTTATTTTTTTTTTTTTTTTTTTTTTGGTTTGAAGAACCTAAACAAACCTAGATTAAAATGTCACAGAATGAAAAGTGGAAAGTATCGATTTCCTGACTACTGGGAATTTCCCCTCAAGGAGAAAAAGCAAAACAAAACCAAAAGAAAACACCCTGCTGAAGGGAATGTCTATAGAGACACAGAAAATAATTTGTGATAATTTATTACATTTACATAAAATATGGACACCTAAAAGTACCATAAATGTTAAAAATACACATTATATTTAATCAGAAACAATGCTGGCTCTCAAAAAATTGGAATTTTGTTACAATAATGAAGCCAAGCCAAACAAACAAAGCTGGTAGCAAAAGTAACAACTTTACAATACTGGCAACATACAGTTGAGATTAATAGGAAACTCAGCAGGGCTAACTTTTTCCAGGAGTAACTGCACCCGGATACTCAGGAACCAGTCCATCAAACTGTAACTGCTTCTCAGGCTCTGTTCCGACTGGCAAAGCCTCTCTACCAGTAGGTGATGATGAAATGATTACATCAATTCTCAAAAAGCCTCACCCCACACACGCACACACCCCTTATCCAAACAGTAATTGCCTCTCTAGAGAGGCAGAAATTCATCCTACCATTTTAATATATTCATCAAGTACCCACTCCAGAAAGGGAGAAAAAGCAGCTGGAACTACATCTGGGGTAGGACAGGGTGAGCTGGGCCTAGGGTTAAGTGCTGTCTCCTTACCTGAGTAATTTCTGTTAAGTAATTAGGAAATATTTACTGCTTTGGAAATAGTTGAGCCTCATTCAATTCATGCTTTAATCTGTACACACCATAGAATGCCAGACAATTGTGACCCCAAAGCAACTAGAGATGACGAAAGACTGCTATGGTTAAGTTCTGAGAGTTTTGGTAATTTATATACCGCTATTTGGGTGTTTTAATGGGTTGTATTACCAAATACTAGCCTGGTTGCAAAATCTCAAAACTCTACTTAGTAATTTTTTAAGTATGAACAGACTGTCTAATAAAGCTGTTTTAAAATGCCCGAAGAGTCAAATAACATGTCCATTAAACGAGTTAGGAAAAATTAATAGCACCCACCCAATGTGTCAAGACAGGTCTGATAGAGACCCGAAACTATGGATTATTTTGTTTGTTGTTGAGATAGAGTCTATGTAGCCCTGGCTCTCCTAGAACTTAAAAGATCTGCTTGCCTCTGCCTTCCCTGTCCTGGTATTAAAGGTATAGGCCCCACACCTGGCCCTAAATTATGGCTAAAAACAAAACAGTAGCCATTTCGAAGTTTACTTGAGAAACAAAGACTTATCCTTTCTCTCCTTCATTTGAGAAAGCCCCCCAAATTTCTAATATAGAATATCCCAACTTTAAAACCAACCAGCATCATTTTAAGATGAGCAGTATTTGGTCTTGTCTCCTAATATAACCCTTAAACATACACACACATTTGAACAAACAGTGTAGTGGAAATTCAACAGTAAATTATCCATCCCCCACTTTTAGCGTAACTGTAATATGTTAAAATTAGGGAATCTATTTTTTTTAATCTTTTTGGTTTTTCGAGACAAGGTTTCTCTGTGTAGCCCAGGCTGGCCTAGAAGGTGGTGATTAGCTAGCCTCTGCTTCCTGAGTACTGGGATCAAAGATATGGACCACCATGCACTGCTTTGAATTTTTTTTTTTTTAAGTATATCTTCGAAACCATAAGCCATCTCTACGCCCAGGCCTTACAAAAGCACAGGGACTAGGCAAAAGCAATTCATAAGCAAATTATGTTTGTTTTTCTCTAAGACTACCTCATTCCTTAGGTCTTAAAAACCTGCTACCTCCATCTGTCAAGCTTGGGCGATTTCAGCTAGACAAATCTGAACGGTTCCAACAACAGATCACTGTTTTTGGCAAGCGGAAGCTGAACCAGCGGGAACTTCGCTGTGATCTCTTTAAGCACTTAAGCATCCTATTCGTCTTCAAAAACACCATACAAAGCAAGTATCCCGTTTCTGAAACTAAGTAGGGGAAACAAGGCTCACGCTAACTTGTCACTTAACAGCACGTGGCAGAAACAAGCCCAGTGAAGGGACTTAAGTTTAACGGAGAATTCGGCATTCAATTATATTTGCCATCTGCACAAAAACACTAAATTAAGAGCAGCAGACAGCGTCCCGAGGGGGAAAGCAGTATTCACGCTGGAAAAGAAGTTTCAAGCGATCGGCTGATTAAAAAAAGACCACCGCGCTGGAAAGCGCAGAAATTACTCAGGCCAAGTTCTACGGGGCTCCGGCACACTTCTTTGGTCTTAAAACCTAACCAAATATAAAGAGCTCTCGGACTGTGCGTAAAAACTCCCCGGCTCGACTAGGTTTCATAATCTCTATTAAAAAGAAACACAAGTCGGACTAGGACAGGTGGAAGTGACCAGCCGGCCTCGGGCGGGTCCCTCGCGGTGAGAGGTTTGAACCCCACTGGAGCGCACTCTGGGCTGGGCCCTGGTCCCACCCTCCTAGCTCAGTCCCGTTGCCTCCCCCCACAAAACCTGAAAGAATCTGTTATAACAGGAAGCCTATTTTCACCCACTGGCTTTGAAACCTGAAAAGCACGGCTTACGGGGGGGGGGGGGGGGGTACAGGGGCAGAAGAACAGGTTTTATAATTCCCATCAGTCTATCAAGTTGGGGGTGCTGACGCGAACACCGCAGGCAAGGGAGCAAAGACCAGCCACCCTGCAGCCAACCCAGGTTACAAAATGTGTACAATACTTTTCAAGATGACCTCGCACGCCGTGACACTAAAAAGTAGCCGTCTTCACTGAACTTCCCTTCCACCTAAGACCCCACAGCTCAGGGGACCCCAAGCGAGTGCAATTAACCAGACGCTGGGTATCAGGTCCCCAAAAGGGTCCCCGCTCCGCAGGAGCGCCCACCCGCCACTCGCAGGGTCCGCTCCCCAGGCTCTGTCCTGAGTCTGGTTAATCATTCAACGCGGGCGGCGTGGAATATTTTATTTTAGAGGTCAAAGCGAATGGTTCTCCCGAAGTTTCACAGAAACCAGTCTTTGGGGACTCGGAGGTAACAGTGCCTGCAGTTTGGGGGAGGGCGCGGGTGGAAAGCGGCCGCCAGTAGCTCACAAACACCTGATCTGCCCCTGCGGCACCCGAGCCCGGCGCAGTGCGCGGGCGGGGCAGCACACCGCACGCGCCGCTCCCCCACCGCCCGGGCCCGCACCTCCCGCGCGGGGTGCAGCGCGGCCCCAGGGTGTCACTGCCCTCTCCCTGTGACAGCAGGAACAGCGGAGGCCGAGCAGGTGAGAAGGTCGGGGAGGAGGGGAGAAGGAGCGGTAGGTGAGGAAGCCGGGGGAAACGATTGTGCGGAGGCCAGGGAAGTAAGGAGCCGGGCGGAGGAGAGGAGGGCCCGAAGGAGCAGACACCGCAGGCGCCGCACGGAGGAGCGGCGGGAGTGCAGGGCGCCCGCACCGGCAGGAACTGGCGGCGGGGCGGGGACGCCGGGCCCGTGCCCACCCACCCGGCCCTACCTTGTCCGGGGGCAGCTCCAGCTCTGCGGGGCGGAGCGGGAGACCGCGGCCGCATCCACGTCCCAGCCGCGCCTGCGGCTCAGCCCCGCGACCGCCGCCGCTCTTGCTCCATGCGCCGCGCGCGGACGGGCAGCCCGGCGGGGTCTGGGCGGCTCCGGCTCGCCTCGGCTCCAGCACTTGTTGCCGCGGCTGCCGAGGCACCTCACTCCCCGCCGCCGCTCCTGGCACCGCCGCCGCCTACGGCTTCCCCCCACCCCCCGGCCCCGCCTCCGCCCGCCGCGCCAATCAGACGCAGCGCCACCCGCGCGCGTCACCGCCTGGACCGCCGGGCCCCACCCCGTAGCCCAAGTTTGGGGAAGGCGGACCTCCCACCCTCCCGCCGCTCGGCACCCGGGCCCGCCGGGCTCTCCGCCCTTCGTGACGCGCCGAAAGCCCTCTGCTTCACCGGGAAACGCGACCTCCAAAGATGCGCCCCCCACCCGCCCCAGGAAGTAGCCTCCCCCCACCCTGCTGAGACTCAGGGTCCAGTCCAAACTCCTCAGCTCCCGGGGCCCCTCTGTGCTGTCGGCTTGGCGCTTGGTGAGAGTTTTGATGGCTCTTTCCGGCCAGGACCGGCGTGTGCCTAGGCCTTAGACGGCTCCACCTTGGGAGGTGAGGAGAGGGAAACCTGGACCTAAGTGAATCTGACCTTTGCTCGCCGGGCACCCAGTGTCTGGTGCCATCTGGCTGCTCAAAGCCCAAGGGTGGTGCCTGTTCGGCTCCGGGTCTTCGGGTTGTGAAGACATGGGTTTTTCCACGTGGTTCCACTCGCGCCTCGAGAAGGCAGGAATGCAAGATGGGGGGGCGGGGGCACCCACACGGCAACGCCAGGGGTGAGGGCAGCCTGCCATCCCAACGCTGAGCCCTCATAACGCTGCTGGGGTGGGCACTAACCAAACCCACGCGCAAAGCGCACGGGACCCGCGATGGTCACCCCTAACCCATCGCCTTCGCAGTCTCCCCATAGCGCTGCCTGCCAAGGTGAGGCCCGGTGGGGAAGCCCGCGAGACCGGATGGAGAAGTCGCTCTAGTTTGCAAGGCTTGAGTAGGCCGGCCAGGCCGGCACGCCTTGAGCACCGAGTCCGGACGCGCCTGGAAGCTCCCCCCTTCATCCTTATCGCCGAGGCCTTAGAACGACCCTCTAGAATTAATCCCGCTGAGAAATTAACTCTCCACACCTGTTTGAGTTTTTGCAGAAGACTGTCAGGCGGAGTTAGCCAAAGGGAAGCCATTATCGAGCGCTGGGGGTTGAATTTCAGCCCGCTGGACCACAGCGCCTACTCTCAGCGAAACGCAGCCGCCCGTGAGTTGTTTTGGCTGCGTCGAGCCGCGTGGATAGGGGGGTCTTCCAGAAGAAGAAATTTTGAGTGGTGGTTCTGGAAATGTTGATTGGCAGCCTCCAGAGCTTACTGTTTTTTATGTTGATCACGCTTCGCCTAAGAGCGACAGGAAGGCAACAAGTTGGATTTTTGTGTTGTCACACAAACGCTTAACCACTGTAACCCTGGGCAAGAAAGGAACGGGAATTGTATGCCTTCCTTGGGTTTCAGGGTTCACACACACACACACACACACACACACACACACACACACGGTTTTATTCATAATTCGGAAAGCAAATAAAACATTTGAACAGAAGCAAATTAGAAGTTAGGTCTGTGTGTTTGATTAGCTGCCGGCCCCTGTTTTGACACATAAATACCGTGAGGAGACAAAGCTGGATTGTTCCCTGCATCAGATGTTACTGTTTCCCTTCACTGCGCTCTCAGTAGCCATAGACACGCTTTCAAGGATTGCTAGCCGAGGAGTTTTGAGTAAAGTCAGCTGGCAAGCAACGGGGAAGTAAAGCCGGAGTCTTCCACAGCTGCCAAGAGCTAGCTGCCCAGGCCCTGAACTTTAAAAAAAGAAAGAAGGAAGGAAAATGGGAAGCATTCTGTCCGTGGTGCCATTGAGTGCCGCTGGAAGCGTGCCAGCCAGCTTCCACAGTGACTTTGGGCGAATAACTCCGTGCTGGATTCCACACCCACTTAGCTGTTGTGCTTACTCTTAGGTTATGACCGGGGTTCAACATCCATAGGCAGAGATACACATTTAATAATTGTGCTGTCCAACGTAGGTGCCGAGCGCAGGGCAAAGTGCCTGGACAGCAAACACGACACTTTCTCTTGGAGCTCACAGCCCCCCTGGAGAGGTACTTAATAATTAAATGTACTGAAACTAATTACAATTTTGATATGGACAAAAGGAAGTGTAAGAACAGAATCATTTGGAGAGTCCAAGGAAAGTGTCTTTTAAGCTTGGTTTTCTATTGCTATAATAAAACACCATGACCAAAAAAAAAAAAAAAACGAAACAAAAACAAAAAAAAAACGCCAGGACCAAAAGCAGCGTGAGAAGAAAGGGTTGGTTTGGCTTACAACTCATCAGCCAGGGAAACTGAGGCAGGAACTGATACAGAGACAATGAGGAACCCTGTGGCTTGCTCAGCCTGCTAGGATTGCCTGCCTGGGACAGCACTGCTACCGGTGGGCTGCGCCCTTTCATATCAGGCATTAATCAAAAAAACTGCACTGTAGACAATCTGGGAAAGGCATTTCTCAACTGAGGTTTCTCTTCCCAGATATCTCTGGCTTGTGTCAAGTTGACAAAGAGAAAAAGCCACCAGAACAAGTTTCTAGCTCTAAGGGTGAGGGTGTAGAAACAAGCAGGGTTTGGGTGTTATTACATGAGACATTTGAGGTAGAAATTATATTCTAAAATTTGCACTATAGGTAAGTTATGCTCTGCAATTAGAAGGGGGCAGGGCACAGGCAGGAGGGGGTTGATGGAGACAGCAGTAGAGAACAGACACCACCACCACAAAGGCTTGGGAAACTGCTTAGATCTGGAGGACTCAGGACAACTGCTCAGATCTGGAGGACTCGGGACAACTGCTCAGATCTGGAGGACTCGGGACAACTGCTCAGATCTGGAGGACTCGGGACAACTGCTCAGATCTGGAGGACTCGGAGGCATCTGCTCAGATCTGGGGGACTCGGGACAACTGCTCAGATCTGGAGGACTCGGGACAACTGCTCAGATCTGGAGGACTCGGGACAACTGTTTAGATCTGGAGGACTCGGGACAACTGCTCAGATCTGGAGGACTCAGGACAACTGCTCAGATCTGGAGGACTCGGGGGCATCTGCTCAGATCTGGAGGACTCGGGACAACTGCTCAGATCTGGAGGACTCGGGACAACTGCTCAGATCTGGAGGACTCGGGACAACTGCTCAGATCTGGAGGACTCGGGACAACTGCTCAGATCTGGAGGACTCGGGACAACTGCTCAGATCTGGAGGACTCGGGACAACTGCTCAGATCTGGAGGACTCGGGACAACTGCTCAGATCTGGAGGACTCGGGACAACTGCTCAGATCTGGAGGACTCGGGACAACTGCTCAGATCTGGAGGACTCAGGGGCATCTGCTCAGATCTGGAGGACGGGGACAACTGCTCAGATCTGGAGGACTCAGGACAACTGCTCAGATCTGGAGGACTCAGGGCATCTGCTCAGATCTGGAGGACTCAGGACAACTGCTCAGATCTGGAGGACGGGGACAACTGCTCAGATCTGGACGGGGACAACTGCTCAGATCTGGAGGACTCGGGACAACTGCTCAGATCTGGAGGACTCGGGACAACTGCTCAGATCTGGAGGACTCGGGACAACTGCTCAGATCTGGAGGACTCGGGACAACTGCTCAGATCTGGAGGACTCGGGACAACTGCTCAGATCTGGAGGACTCGGGACAACTGCTCAGATCTGGAGGACGGGGACAACTGCTCAGATCTGGAGGACTCAGGACAACTGCTCAGATCTGGAGGACTCAGGACAACTGCTCAGATCTGGAGGACTTGGGGGCATCTGCTCAGATCTGGAGGACTCGGGACAACTGCTCAGATCTGGAGGACTCGGGGGCATCTGCTCAGATCTGGAGGACTCGGGGGCATCTGCTCAGATCCTGAGGACTCGGGGGCATCTGCTCAGATCTGGAGGACTCGGGACAACTGCTCAGATCTGGAGGACTCAGGACAACTGCTTAGATCTGGAGGACTCGGAACAACTGCTCAGATCTGGAGGACTCAGAAAACTAAGCGGTGCTGCTTCATCCAGATGGATAGCCATTTTCTGAGTTGGGGAGTCTCACTTGGTCAGGGCAGCTTGTGTTGGAGTAGCTGGTGTTGCTGTATGTTGAAGAGCAGCCTCAAGGAAACTCATACGTTCCAGGGGAGGAGCATGAGGATTAGAATTATTAAGCCAAAAGGACAGAGATATGAGAGCATCAGAGGCAGAAACACAGAGCAGCATTGGGAGGGACGTTCAGTGAATACTGAATCCAAAATCCCTCCACGTTTATTTTCCACACGCTTATATACTTCATTCTGAAAGGGGGAGAGGGATGCAACAGACTTCATTAACATGCCATAAGGAATAGACTGAATACTCCGACCCTTGGTTTAGGTGGAGTGTATCCACCTCTATACCTAAAATACGAGTTACCCACACCCTAAGTCAGAATCTCTTGTTTGTAGCCACGTGTGTTGTCAGCAACTTGAAAAGAGCAAAAATAAACTCAAGCTCTCTGACCTCCAGTCCAGGTGGAACAGGCTCACATCCGTGGGCCCTCACAACTGTAGCATGAAATACATGAGGTAGTCTAAGAGAACGTAGAGCTAGACCAAGAGGGGTCCTGAGACGCTTCCTGACAACTCTGACCTCAGGCATGGACAAAGTCTGCGCCCATGGTCGGAAAGAGCAGTTGAGGGAGGCAGGGAGAAAGGTAGGAGCTTGGGGAGGGGGGCGTCACAGTCAGTAGAGCAAGCAGACTCAGCGGGGTTGGGGGGGAACAGGAGTCAACAACTCTTAAAATGGCAGAGAAACCCACATGACATGAGAATCGATACACACTTGGTTTAGAGGCTTGGATGTTGTTGGGACTTTTGCGGGTCACGACTAGTGGAGCGAAGAATGGCCTAAGGAGGAAGTGAGAGATAAAGAAAAGCACTAATGGGAGGGGGAAGAATGATGTAATTAGATTTTAATTTTTAAAAAATGAAAAAAAAAACACAAATAAGAGCAATTACCCCCCTCAAAAAATTATTTTTATTTATTTATTTATTTTAGAGGCAGGTACCAGTGTGCCTAGAACTCTAGAAAAGTTTGACTGTGAAGAGCCAGCAGTAGTCAGAGGCCTGGAGAGGCCTGGAGAGGTGGCTCAGTATGGTTGCTCTTGTGGAGGACCCAGGGTCAATTCCCAGCTCCCACATCATGGTTCACAACTGTCCCTAACTCCAGTTCCAGGGTGTCCAATGCCCTCTTCTGACCTCCGTGGATACCAGGCACACATATGCTACACGAACATACATTCAAGCAAAACCCTCATATACTAAATACATCTTTTTAAACATACCAGAGAGGAATGTTATGTCAGCCATGGGCGGGGACTTATATGTTCATCCTTGTTTGTAAGGTAAAGTAACTTGAGAGTTTGTAAATGCAGACGGGAAGGAGCCCGCAGAGGAGAGGAAGTCAGAGCAAGGGCAAGACAGTGGACAGTAAAGGTCCTGTACCAAGGCAGAAGATGGAGCCAGGGTTTAGGAGGAAAGGCTGCACTCATGGGTGGGGCCTCATCTATGACAACAGGAAGGGGCTTGCTGTAAAACCTTTGTACTTGATGCCAGGGAGGCTAGAGACAAGGCAAGGGCTGGTGCGAGATTTGAAGAGAGGGGGAGAGTTTGGCCCAGATATCAGAGGGCTTGGGAGGGTCAGAACAATCAAACATCAAGAAAAGTCAGCATGACCATCCATTTGAAGTTGGTGCCTGTGGCCCTCCTTTGTGGGTTCCTCCAGCAGCTAAGCTGCCTGCTCTGGTCCAAACTTAGGTGAGGGAATTGTTAGAGCAGAGGAAGAGAGGAGTGAAGAGCCTGGTCCATGGTGATACATGATCAGAGAGAAAGGGCAAGAGACCAGTCAGTTCCGGTCACGTAGGAAGGAGAGGGGAGGGGGTTGGCCATGAGATCTGGATATTCAGAGGTGAACTTTGGGGCCATGGGTAAGGCAGAAAGTGGTAGGGGAGAGTAGAGATGAATGCCCTAGGAATATTGATACCAAGGTCACGAAATTAAATTGATGGAGGAAGGTCATTGGTTAATAAAGAAACTGCCTTGGCCCATTTGATAGGCCAGCCCTTGGTGGGTGGAGTAGACAGAACAGAATGCTGGGAGGAAGTGAGCCAGACACCATGCCTCTCCTCTCTGGTCAGACGCAGTGGAGCAAGCCTCGAGGTCAGACATGCTGAATCTTTCCTGTTAAGACACTGGGACACAGATTACTAAATATGGGTTAAGCAAGATATGAGAGTTAGCCAAGAAGAGGATAGATATAATGGGCCAGGCAGTGTTAAAAGAATATAGTTTGTGTGTTGTTATTTCCGGGGCTAAGCCAGGTGGCCGGGAGCTGGATAGCAGGAATGCAGCCCGCAGCTCCTTCTACATTAAATGGCAAGGCAGAAAGTGGTAGGGGAGAGTAGAGATGAATGCCCTATTGATACCAAGGTCACGAAATTAAATTGATGGAGGAAGGTCATTGGCCCTTGGCATGAGTGAAGCAATCCAGGGTGTGGGTAGGAATAAGGAACGCTTTGTGAAGACATTGGGCCAGGAGCTAAAGTTCTAAGAAAGTAAGGGGCCTGGAGATCAGAAAACGGGGAGCATCAGAAAGGGGAAGGGATAGCTGGATGTCATTCTTCTTAAAGGAGTGTGTGCAGGAGTCAGGAGGGTGGTCAGAGAGAAGGAAGGTTCATCCCCGCCTCTGGACCCTTGGAGAACGTGGGTGAGAGTCAGCAGCCTCCCCTCCCTGTTGGGGAATATAACGTTACGGTGTGTTACTTTCATTTATGTTGCATTTATTTATTTAACTCTGTGAAGCTATTACTTTGCCTGTCTAAAACACCTGATGGTCTAATAAAGAGCTAAGTGGCCAATAGCAAGGTAGGAGTAAGGATAGGTGGGGCTGGCAGGCAGAAACTGTAAACAGAAGGAGAAACGAGAAAGAGGAAGGGTAATGAGAGAAAAGGAGAGGAGGACATCAGGGGCCAGCCACCCAGCTACACAGCAAGTCATGGAGTAAGAAGTAAAGAAAGGTATATAGAAATAGAGAAAGGTAAAATCCCAGTGGCAAAAGGTAGTCAGGATAATTTAAGAAAAGTTGGCAAGAAACAAGCCAAGCTAAGGCCAGGCATTCATAACTAAGAAAAAGCTGCTGTATGTGATTTATTTGGGAGCTGGGTGGTGGGCCTCTCAAAGAACCAAAAGAATAAAACATCACACAACATTTTGGCATCCAACATGGAGCTCAGATATCCATCTAGAGCCTGAGAAAGCTGGAAAAAAAAAACCCCAGCTCCTTTAAGAATTGGTACTGGTGATCCCTTGAGCAGCCAGTACCTTAAGTAGGAACAAAAAAACGAAGTAGAAATGCCTGTCACGGCGGGAGCATCAGCACTCATGCAGGTCCTGGTCAGGTTCGTCCGACCTGTCTGCAAGCTTTGGGCTTGGCTTTCACGACCCAACCTGAGAGCAGGCAAAGCCAGCTGCTAGAGCACACGGAGGATCCAGGAACAGCTGGACAGTCTAAAGTTTTCTAGTGTGATCAAAAGAGGTTAAAAATACGCAACAGAAGAGGTCCAGACAGGAAAGAATCCTCTAAACAGGTTCCAGTGTGTTTACAATGTGTGTAGGGTTAAGAAAGAAAACGGGAATAGGCAGCCATAGAACGAAACAGATTAAAAATAATGAAGTCTTTAAAGAGACAGTAAAAGTAATGTAAAAGAAAGAAAGGCTACCTAAAGTTGGGAAATACACAGGGAGTCTGGATATAGGATTGTGTTGGTTTTGAATCTTTTGACTGCTGAGAAGCAAAGGACAGCTGCTGAGAGGCCTAGAGGGAAAGAGGGGCTGTGGACATAAACCAGCCTAGACACTTTAAGAATCCCTTAACTTAAAAAGGTCATAAACTGTATTTGTCAAATGGAATTCAAAACTGCTTTGGAGAAGAGGTTTTGCTTTTGTTTCCACAGGAAACAAAAAAAGGCTGTGGATTCATACAAGGTTGACTTGGATCTGGTCTGATCAGGGGAGACCTCCTGAGTCTTGACAGGTGATATCAGTAAAGGCTATAACTGGTCTTCCTAGGACTTGGCTAATTTCTCAGATTTTCTCCCCGGAGCCCTAAAAATATTTTGCCCACATTCAGCAGGAAGCTGTCTAGAGAACACAACACCCACATTCCCAAGAGAAAAGGGGGTGTGGGTGATCTTCGGTTATTTTGAGGGTCATGGATGCTGTATAATTTGGCAATATAGAACTATAGGAATACCAGGATAAAAAGACAACCTCAGATATTTTTCATTGGCTTGGACTTTGGTATATGGGTACAAATTCAAAGTCAATTTTGTTACACTATATTTATGTTTTTACTCTTGTTTAAAAGGCTTTTGTTTATTAATAGAAATTTAAGGTAATTTTTGTTACAACACACTGTATATATGTTACTACTCTTGTTCAAAGGATTTTGTATATTGATACCAATTTAAGATTTTTTTTTGCTACAACATATTGTATATATGTTTTTGCTCTTGTTTGAGGTGTTGTACCTATGCAATTCATTTTAAAATGTAATGTAAAATTCTTGGTTTTGAAAACTATCATTATGAACTGTTTAGGATAATCAAGAAACACAGGTCAGTAGTTAGTCATCTATAACAATCAAATTTGTAGATATGCTAAGTATGTTTTCCCAATCACATATAGGTATATTTTAGATAGATACATGGCTTTTAAATACTCCAAAGACCTATAGAATATGGCATTTAAAATGTTTTGTTAATTTAAAGTTTGTCATGATAATGAGGCATCTGCTCCTGGCAACACCAATTTACTTCAGAGAAGATATGAGCATTGAAGAAACTCCTTATGGAGTTTGGTTTCATTGTGGCAAGGTTAGCCACTGAGCAAAGGAACTGCTCTTGTCTTTGACTGCTGACTATGTGCTGTGCAGACTGGACATGCAGGACCCACCGGAAAGTGACTGCTGCAAACTTTGCCAAAATAAGGTAGGATGGTCATTCAGGGTTGCTGCTTCACAGAAGAAACTGCCAGGAATTCTGCAGAACACAGAGGAAAGTGACTGACAAACTGCCAATATAGGCGAGACAGTATTTCAAATTTCCTACTTCATGAAAAGTCTGCCAGATACTGTGGGCCTGTAGGCTGAAAATAGATGACCCAATATTGCAAAGGAACTGTGAGTGACTGTCCAGGCTGTCAGATGTCTCTGTCATTTCTAGAGTATTTAAAAGTTGTTTGCAATGCACTTTTTGTTTATTTAAATAATATTATATCCTGCTGGTGTCTTTGATGGAGTTGAAGACTAGATAGTTATAGCTGCAGTTTTTCTTAGATATGATATAGAGTAAGTTAGGAACACATCTTGGATTTATTAAACCAGGATAGATTATGGAGTATTTTCTTTAAATTTACTAGACACAAATGAATTGGAATTCAGTACACTGTGAATATAATCTTTACTTGATGATTGTTCTTATTGTATACAGTCTTACTTTTGTTAAAGTTAAAACTTTCTGGTTTTGTTTAGAAAGAAAAAAGGGGAAATGTTGAAATATTATTTTAAGGTGTGTTGCTTTTGTTTATGCCACATTTAATTCTGTGAAGCTGTGATTCTTTGCCTGTCTAAAACACCTGATGGTTTAATAGAGTGCTAAATGGCCAATAGCAAGGCAGGAGCAATGACAGGGGTCCTGGCAGGCAGAGAGTATAAATAGAAGGAGAAGCAAAGAGGAGAAAGGAGCAAGAGAAGAAGGAGAAGAGGCCATCAGGGGCCAGCCATCCAGCTAGCGACACAGCAAGCCGTGGAGAAAAAAGTAAAGAAAGGTATACAGAAATCAAGATAAAAGCCCAGAGGCAAAAGGTAGTTGGGATAATTTAAGTTAAGAAAAGTTGTCAAAAAACAAACCAAGCTCAGGCCGAACATTAATAACTAAGAATAAGTGGGGAGCTGGGTGGTGGGCCCCTCAAAAACAGAAAAGAGTGAAACATCACACAACACCTCCCAGCCTTGCAGGGAGAGCAAAGTAGGTGTTGGATTCTGAGTAGCAGCTGCTGTTGGGGATGGGGGCACGGACTCGGACAGACCAGCACGCGCCTGATGAACCAGCCTTCGATTCACTTGCTGCAGTCCGCTTGCTGAGTGCAGTTGCCTGGGACCATGCGGAAGGATTTGAGCTCGGCTACTTAGTAGCAGAGTAAGTCCGCTGCAGGAAGAGCAGAGCACTTACTGGCGTGCTGGAGGGATAATCCCTGAGGGAATGGAGAATGAAAACCAAGTGGATTTTGCCTCCGTTGTTTCTTTTTGAATCTCTGCAAACCAGAGCCATGTTCCCATCCCTTCCTTTTCCTTCCCAAGGTTTCATCAGGGGAAGATATCCACGTGCAAGGTATCCATACGTGTGTGACTCGCAAATACTAAGCTTGTCCTACCTCTGTCTGTTACCTCTTCCAGACATGTGTTACCTTCTTAGCCTTAGTTTTACTGTCTATAAGATTGGGGCATTAAAATACACCTGTCTCTCGTTCCACACTGTAAACGTCGTTCCACAGTGGAGAGAGCTTCCTCGTTCCCAACCCCTAGTGTGCCTCCAGGTCCACCCACGGCTCTCCCATCGCCTTCAAAAGATCGTGAGTCTCTGCCCCAGAGGAGGTTATAATTTTGCTTCAGAGGCAGACAAACACATCCAAAACAATTAGAGAGGAATGCACAGCTGGGCCCGATTAAGTGCTAAATTGTTAGGTGCCTACAATAGGAGCTCTGAGATCAGAAAAGGAACAATTAGCCGGGATTGGGGGAGCCAGGGTTGGGGAAGCCGGGGAGGGTTCCTGGAGAGAGTGGTGTGGAAGGTGCCCAGATTCTTCACCCTGCCTGAAGAGGACGTTTGTCAATGGGCCCGCTCCTTTGTGACCACAGTGTGACTAGGGTCTACAGAAAGATCTTAGGCCATGGGTTTCACTCAGCCTATTGCTCCTTGTGGGTCCCTGGCCCCTCTCAGGACTTACAGCTTGGGTCACAGGGCGAATCGGGGCATCTTACACTGTGCTTCTCATATCTGGCTTTCCTGTCACGTCTTTGGTTGAAGAAACCTAAGAGGATTCTGCACACATTTCCTGTACACCATAATGCCTACTTAGGATTTTTGCTTGGTAGACAAGCGAGTCACAGGCTAAAATCCCCTGGCCCTAAAGCACATGACTTGCTCCCAGAGTGGCTTGCACCAGAGGAAAACAGCCCGGTCGGCAGATGCAGATGCTAGGAACAAATGTCACGATTGCCAGGAGACTCCATAGCACACGGTCCTGATGGTGGAATACCTCGGAGGCCCCAGGTTTGTGAAGTCTGACCTGTACACGACATTGTGACCGTGCCCAATGTCAGCCATTTGCAGGGGTGTGACTAATTGGCTGTCTCTATCAGGGTCATCATGTTTGGGAAATGGAACATTCAGCAAGGAGAAAATGCAAAATCACAGTCTTAATGATCAAGCTGAAACATTATGTTCGAGAGGAGAGGCCTAAAATCGCAGGATGGAGCATGAGACAGCACTGCTAATATGATTATTGGAGCATAAGCCCGCTAGAGAGCTTAATGCCTGATTGCTGGCAGCATCCCTCGCAAAGCTCCCACAGGGTCCAGAAACCATCTCGAGTGTAAACACAACCGGCCATTTCCAAGGGGGATAGCAAAACCCCGCTGGCCTTCATCAAACACCAAAGCTGCCTGGCTAAGAGGAAAGGGGACTTCTGGAAAACACAAAACGGTCAATTCTAATTGGCCCTTTTGAAGAAAGCGTGTCTGGCTGCAAGTCAGAGCAATACATTAGTGGATATGATCGTGAGGTCTAACCACCATAGGGCATGCGCCAGCTCACACACAGTGGCCCAGGTCTTGGCTGCTACGAGTGAAAAATCATGATTCCAGGCTCAAATCCCACTTTGGGAAATTCAGTGTGTTTCTCATGGGAATGGTAATACACCTATCTCAAAGAGTTTCAGGAAAAAAAAAAGAAATGACATTATTTGTGACTAGGCACCACTTGGTGTTTAGTGTTTCCATTGCCTTGGCCATGGGACCATCCTCACAAGAATAAAATACAGGAGGTATCTTCGAATGTAATGGTAGGCCACCTCAACGTTTGTCTTGGACCCACGGGGGAGGTGTCGTTCTGTTCTCGTTCCAGCAGTTTCAGCACTGTGTCGAATGGGAAGCCGATAGGCAATCCCTCAGAGGAACCACCTGTATTAGTCATGAGGATCCCATGGCTTTTGAAATTCATGTGGCAAGTTTGTCTCACAGCAAAACTTGGGGAGATGGGACAGATTCCTGAAGTGTGACAGTCGTCGGGAGAGGGGAGAGCAGTGAACCCCTCGGATAGTCTTAGGAGAAGTACGACGATGCACATGTTCAAGCCACAGTGAGGCGTGAAAGAAGCCAGCATGAGACCCACGTGTTCAGTTCAACACTAGTGGCCTCTGGAATAAGGACAGAATCAACTGGAAAGAAGAAAGGGGGTGGAGGATGCTGGGCTGCAAGCAATGCTGTCTCCACTGCATGGGAACATACGTTTGTCACAACATATAATCACATGCTTCCTGGCTGTGCCTTTTCTTTTCCCATTAAAAACAATAGCCCTTTAAATTAATTCACTGTCCTACGAACACCTGATTCATGACAAAGAAGCTAAAAATATAAACTGGAAAAAGGAAAACATTCAACAAATGGTGCTTGATATCAACATGTAGAAGAATGAAAATAGACCCATATCTATCACCATGCACAAAACTCAAGTCCAAATCGATCAAAGACCTCAACCACACTAAACCTCATAGAAAAGAAATTGGGAAGTAGCCTTGAATGCATTGGCACAGGAGACCACTTCCTAAATATAACTAACCCCAGTAGCACAGACACTGAGAGAAACAATTAATAAATGGGTCCTCCTGAGAGGCTTCTGTAAAGCAGAGGACACAGTCAACAAGACAAAATGGCAGCCTACAGATTGGAAAAAGTTTTTCACCAACCCCACATTAGACAGAGGACTGATATCCAAAATATACAAAGAACTAAAGAAACTTGACATCAAAAGAACACATAATCCAATTTAAAAGAAAAAAAAACAAAACGAAGTACAGACTTCAACAGAAAACTCTCAACAGATGGATCTCAAAGAGCTGAAAGACACTTAAGGAAATGCTCAACATCCTTAGACATCAGGGAAATGCAAATCAAAACAACTCTGAGATTCCATCTTACACCTGTCAGAATAACCAAGATCAAAAACACTGATAACAGCTTATGCTGGAGAAGATGTGGCGTAAGGGGAACACTCTTCCATTGCTGGTAGGAATGCAAACTTGTACAGCTGCTAAGGAAATCAGTACGGCAATTTCTCAGAAATTTAGCAATCAATCTACCTCAAGACCCAGCAATCCCACTCTTGGGCATATACCCAAAGGATACACACTCACACCACAAGGACATTTGCTCAACTATGGTCATAGCAGCATTATTCAAAATAGCCAGAATCTGGAAACAACCTAGATGTCCCTCAATTGAAGTAATGGAAAAAGAAAATGTGGTACATTTACACAATGGTACATTTACTGAGCAGTAAAAATAATAATAATAATAAAAATAAAAGTAATAATAATAATAAAGACATCTTTAAATTTGTAGGCAAATAGATGGATCTAGAAAAAAACATCCTGAGTGGGATAACCCAGACTCAGAAAGACAAATATCATACACATTCATAAGTGGCTTTTGACATAAAGCAAAGAAAAACCAGCTTGCAATTCACAATCCCAGAGAACCTAGACAACAAAGAGGACCCTAAGAGAGACATACATGGATCTACACAGGAAGGTGAAAAAGATAAGATCTCCTGAGTAAATTGAGAGCGTGGGGATCACAGGAGAAGGTAAAAGGGGAAAGGGGAGAAAGGGAGGGGAGGGGAGAAAAATGTATAGCTCAATAAAACCAAAAAAAAGTTTAGTTGACTGTATGCATGGCAAACACATTTTATTGTTTGTAATAAATAATAAATATTCTTCTGTGGAATAAGAATGGGAAAAACGCCATTAGATGGGGGAGGGAGGGATCCTCCAGGGCAGCTGTGAGCTAACATTTTCATAGAGGGTAGATTGTATCCTATCTGGGCTAAATGTTTAGACTTGAGCCCCCCATTCCTCTCCATTCAGAAGGCCTTTCGTCGCCATTTCCTTCCTTTCTGCCTAAGGTCATCCTAGAGTTCTCAGAGTCAGTGTCCCACCTAGCCAGTCAGTACACACGTCATTGTGCAAGTTCAGGTCTCTAGACCTCCCACCATAATTCTACAGGGGAAAAAAAAAGAAGCATGGTTTTGCTAACTATAAAAGACACAAGGCTGGCCATCAAAAGTCAGGAAAGAGTGTGGGTCTTCAGGAAACACAAGGAAAAGGGTACTGACAGCCAGGTTTTTCATCTGGCAGCAACAGGCCTGGCTGCTGGGAGCTGGAACACAAGCTGCAAACTGTAAGAGCAATTCTGTCTTTGAGCATTTGCATGACAAATCCCTTCTGTGCTGTCAAGGGGGAGATTATCCGCAGAACAGAAGCTGGAGGCAGGGTAGTGTAGTTGGATATTCTTTGGGGGCCTGCCACCCAGCTCCCAAATAAACACAGGGAGACCTAGTCTTACTAATGAATACCCTGCTTTAGTGAAGCTTGTTTCTAGCCAGCTTTTCGTAACTTAAATGATTCCCATCTACCTTTCGCCTCGGGGCAAAATAGCTGTCTTTCACTATTCTATATGCCTTTCTTTCCTGCTCGCTCCATGGCTGATTGTGTGACTGGCCCCTGGCGTCTTTCTCTCCTTTTCTTGCTCTTTTCTCTTGAGCCTAGATTCCTCCCCCCCCCCCCCATTTATTCTCTCAGCCTGTCAGCCCCACCTCCCCTCTCCTGCCTAGCTATTGGCCATTCAGCTCTTTATTAGACCAATCAGGAGTTTTAGACAGGAAAAGTCACACCCCTTTACAGAGTTAAACAAATGCAACAGAAAAGAATGCAACACATCTCTGCATCATTAAACAAATGTTCCACAGCATAAGTGAATATTACCCATCTTCAACTACTACCGTACAACAGAGTAAGCCCTGGCCTGGCGTACGGTAACGGGTTCAGCACCATTTCTCGGCAGTTCTCTTGGCCTTGTTTTCTTCCCACACTGCTCACTTCCTACAGCTGCTCAGGCCTCTCATTCTGAGCCAACACCCAGCAGGACAGGATGTCTTTCTTCCCTGCCTTTTTTATAACCTCGGAAACCTATACAAGTTCCCTATCATACATTTCTTCCCATGTCTTCGGCTGGCACCAGAGTCATAAGATTCTCCTGAAGACTATCACTGGCAAAAGGGAAGGAAGAGTCTCCCCTCTGCCACACACAGCCAGAATTCAACTGGTCCAGGAAATGGAGGCTTGCGAGTAGTTTCTGGCACACAGGGTATATAGAGAGGAAGTTTGCTGGGGAACCATTTGACGTAAACACCTGAGGGTGATTAACTGCAGAGAGAAACTGAGCTTCAGTGCAGTCGAGGCCATGGCCTTAGCTGATCTTTCAGAGAGCTCTGGGCCTGGGATGGCTCAGAGTCGGTCCAAGTTGGATGAAAGAACCAGGCCTTTTTAACCCTACATCAGCCGGCCGTTAGATGCGGCTGCCCGTGGTAATGTGAGCATGACCTTAGGCAAGTTGGCGCTCTTCAACAAAGGACATTTGTCTCGGAGAGAGGCTCAGTCGATGGTTGCTACACGGAAGAATGATGGGGGAATTATCTCCTGCCCCTTCCCTTCCTTAGAAGATGAGTACCTCCAAATGTCTTTCCCCAGGTTTTTAAAAGGACGGAGGAAAGACTGCTGCTGTGTCAACTGAGTTTGGAATGGTTCCCACACCCTCAGACATAGGAGCATGATGCCCACAAGAACGAAAATCCACAGGATTGCTCTTGAGTGAGCTGAGAGAGGGCTAAGCCCTGGCATCGGCTGCACCTCCCAGATCACACACACGGGACTGCTCGGTTCTGCGGCTCCTGAGTGTGCGGCTGCCAAGCTTCCCTATACAGCTGACACAATAGGAGAGTCACAGTAGTCAGAGCAATCAGATGTGCTGGTCAAAGGAGCCTTACCTGGGGCAGCTGAAACTTCGCTGTGGACAAAGACTTCACAAAACAAAAGGAAAGTGGGGGAGGGGGGATGTTTATGTGGAAATATTTCTTTATCATTGGAAATATTAAAATAGCACGTTACCCAGCCTCTTAAGTCTGTCCTGATCCCCTACCCCCATCTCCTGCTAATTTTCTAGCCTTGAACATTTCCCAGCTCTATTACCAGACTGGCTGCGAGGCCAGCTCCCAGCAAGTGTTAGGCTAGGGTATGAAAGTAGCTGCCATTGAAAGGAGCTGGGGAAATTACTTTGCACACTAATAATTACCTCATTGAATGCCCAAGCACGAGCATTGTGTGCCTGCACAGGGCACACAGAGATTATGTGTTACCCAAACCTCACACCTTTCTTTTAGGGGTTTGTCTTGCTTTTTTCACCTCAAACATCTCAACCGTGTTATTGTACAGGACTCATTCAAGCCAAGCTACTACCGTCCTTCGGAGACCAGCTGTGGTCACATGTCAAAGGTCATCCATGCCTGCTGGGCTCGTTCTGTTGATGCCGCTCCCAGAAGGAAATGTGGGAGGGCTCCAGGACCCTGACCTGAACATCCAGTCAATCTGTATGCGTGTTTTATGCAATTCCGCCCTAAGTGCAGGTGGCCTCTGAGAGGAGCAGGAAGGCAAGGTGGGGTAGAGGAGACTCCATCTATTAGGCTATGGGAAAACCTGCTGGGTAAAGACTTTCCAGCCTGGCCTTTTGGGGTGGAAAGAATGCACATCCTGTAAGTAACCCCTTGTCTATGCTGTTAGCAAGCCCTATAAACTCACCAGTGCCCCGTGTGAACTTTGGTGGCATGGTATCTTGGCTTGTCGTTGGGACCTTCGAGAGGCAGGAAGGTGTTACTTACGTCTTCCCAGGAAAGGAATTTTAGCAACACACGTGACTAGGCAGCCTGAGGAGCTTCAATATTGCCAGCTGCTGTAGAGCAGAGTTCTCATTCTCAACCTGGGGGTTCAATGACCCTTTCACGGGAGTAGCCGAAGACCACCGGAAAGGACAGATATTTACAGTCTGATCCATAACAGGGGCAAAGCTACAGTTACAAAGTAACAGCAAAATAGTTTTAGGGTCGGGGTCACCACGACATGAGGAACTGCGTTACATGGTCGCAGCGTTAGGAAGGCTGAAGCCACTGCTCTAGACCCTCGCTCTTCTCTCTTCTTGTTTACTCCATATGGTGCTGGGGCTGGAACCTGGGCAAGCACTGCACCCCACTGAACCACAGTTAGAGCTCCTGCTCTGTTTAACAGGAAAAGCTGCTTTTGACACCTTGGCCTAGCAATAGTGACACAGAATTTCCTTAGAAAGGCAAAGGCCCTGCATGTATAGATGTAACAGTTTCTCGGCTCAGGGAAAGGGAAATAAAAAATGGTCTTGTTACCCCCCCCATCCCTCCCTCTCTCTCTCTCTCTCTCTCTCTCACACACACACACACACACACAGGCACACACATTCTTCCACCTCTGGCCTGACAAAGGTCACTCCTACAGGCCTAAAATCTCCTCAACAATTCTTTCTTTTAGATTGTTTTTGTTTTTGGCCTCAAACTCATGATTCTCCTGCCTCAGGGTGTAGGGTGCTGGGTGCTGACCTGACAAATATACGCCACAGTACAGTCCTTCGCTGCAATTCTTCTCATTTCTGTCTGCTGCTATTCCTCATTGCTGTGGATTGAGTGGGGGGCGTGGTCTTGCACATGCTCCAGGAACCTACACTGAGCCACGCTTGAGCCCTCTTTGTGGCTCTAACGCCCACAGAGTGTTAGAATACTAAAGTTGTTTCACAAACCGGCACCAAAAATCAGATTTACTACAAAAGCAGACAGTGGGATGGTGGCTATGGTTTATCAACACTATTTTCTGTACCCCACGTTCCGTTATGTATGTGTTTGATCAAAGGCGTTGGCTGAAATACTTTAGTATGAATGTAGTAAGACCAGGCGTATATGCCTGATTACATCTCTAAAGCTGGGAAAATTCTAACTCTAGAATGAAGATTATGGGTTGGTATTAGAATCTGACAAAAAGATAAATCCAGTTGAGGTCAGGATAGTGGATGCTCCGGAACCAAGGTTTAGTTTCAAGACTTATGTTGGCAAGAAGGGGAAAGGCATTGTGTACTTCCTGCTCTGGGCACAGTGAATACCTAATGAGGACCACCTCACGTCCAGCAACCTGTATATTGGTCTACAAAAATAAAGCAATATAAAAAATCAGGACCCCAACCTGTCACATCTTTTTGGCCAGAAGCACTTATTTCTGTTATGTGTGTGTGTATATACATACATAAGACCTAGACACATTCATATATACATGTATATTTATGATGAAAGAACAGAGTCTTGGGAAATCAAACCCAGTCAGTGAATGGCTCAAGAGGGCAAATCTAGCAAAAGGAAGACAGAAGAAGTAGGAAAAACCCTCAGCATGTGAGGCCAGCAGCTGCTGGAGAGCCCCTTCGGCTCAGACCCTGCTCACCTTGTAGAAATGGATGGCCAGGAAGCAGCCCCAAAGACCTTGTCTCACAGAAGGCTGAGGACATGGCTGAAGCCCGTTTTATTTTTTTTATTTTTTTTTGAAACAACATTGAAGGGGGAGTATTCACTGTAGGTCTCCAATAAAGGCATTTTCATTCGCTATATCAATGTAGGCCTTAGACCAGGGGCAAATCTGCTTGCAGGAAGCCTCCCTTTGGGACCAAAGGCTGGGAGAGCACAGAAATGAGAAGTGGGGAATTTGCTCACTGCCATGACTAGTTAGTTAAGAACACGGTACTTGTTGCCAAATGGAAGAATGGGAGGTCTGGACAATGGAGAGTGGGGAAATCAGTATGCTTAGCTGAAAAGAGGAAGAGCCAGGGCGGACCAGAAAGTAGATGACTGCAATAAACACTTACCCCAGCTTTATAGATCGGAGCAATTTATAGAACCCGAGAGAAATGAAATCAATTGTACTATTTCACAAATAAAGAAAGGGGTGGGGGACCCAACAAGAGACTCTCTGCAGAGAACAGCAAAACCAGAACTCACACAAAGGATCAGTCCCCAGTCTGGCACTGCTTCCACTATAAATATAAAAGTTCACTATTGGCCATTCCCTCGTTTCCTGCCCATTTTATGTCTATGAGATCCGGCTAACAATAGCTGGCAGCTGTTGCCGTGTGCGGTGAAATCCTAGACACGGGGACAGAAGCTCTTCATGGCCAGTGGTGCCTGAAGGAGATGGGGTCAAAGATGAGGGTTTCCTCGCACCCTAAGAGGGAAGGGCCAAGTCCGCAGCAACTTTTTTTAATCATTAATTTTATTTGTTTGTTTGTTTTTTACATACCAATCCCTGTTCTCCCTCCCTCCTCTCCTCCGCTCTCCCACCCGCCCCCCTTCCCCACCCCACACTCCCCTCCATCTGCTCCTCAGGGTAAGGTCTCCCCTGGGAAGTCAACTAAGTCCCTCCCATCACCTCCACAGCACCTTTTCTAAGTGTGGTGATAGAGAGGACGGCGCTCTGTTTTTCAGTCAGCACGGGCAGTTGGGAATAATGATTAAAGAGAAACAAGCTCTGTCAGCGTGGCCAGAAACCAGCAGGAATGCCACCGAGAAACCAGGCAAAGATCCATGGGAAATCAGCTTCCGTTTCCTTTAGGTTTAGGTTTAGTTTGGTTTCAAGGTAAACGTCTTTCTTCCTTCCTTTCTTTCTCTCTTTCTTTCTTTTGCTTTCTTCTTTCCTTCCTTTTTTTGTTGTTGTTGCTGTTGTATTCTGCTTTTCTAGACTGAGTTTCATAGTCTTGGTTGTCCTGGAACTCACTCTGTAGACCAGATCTCAAACTCACAGAGATCCACCTGCCTCTGCCTCCCAAGCGCTGGGATTAAAGGTGTGCATCACCACTGCCCGGCATCAAGGTAAATTTCTATGCAGGACCTCAAGTTGGCTAGGAAGACACCGCCTTTGCAAAACTTAAAAATTAGACAGCGGGAGATGGGCAAGGAGGTCCGCATCTGGACCAGTATTCAGGAGGCTGAGACAGGGGAACCACGACTCTGAGGACAGGCTGGGTCACACGGTGAGCGTGAGGCTAGTTTACTATCCAGAGAAAGACCCTGGCGGAAAAGAGAGAGAAAAACACTTGTGAAGGGAAGAAGCTACATTACTTTAGGGTAACAACCAATGAAAAAGCACCTGAGTGTTTACTATGAGCAAGACAAAGAATGGAGCGGAGCCTGTCCTTGCCCTTCACACAGGCATTGTTTGATGGCCGCTCTGTTCTTCCGCCCTAGACATGCTTCCTCGTAGGAGACAATGGGATGTCCGGCCTTCTGAGATACGGCCTATCCTTTCCACTTGGAAAGGTTCCCACACATCCTTCCCTCAGACATTTTTAGATATATTAGTCTCAATAGGTACCCTGTATTCCAAGATGCCACGATTTTCCCTTGTCTGTAGTCAGTGCTACACGGTTGGCCATTACATGAATGATTGTTCTTCAAATGGCCAGGCATTGTGAGAAGACCAGACCCTCAGAGTTAACAATGGAGGAGGCAATCTGCCTCGAGACCATCAAGTCCTCAGGCCTGAAGTCAAACATGTTATTCTGTGCATAAAGGGACCCCGGGCACAGTTTCTCCCTCTTTAGTGGCAAGAGCCTAACTGCTGTGTTATATCAGAAGCAGAAAGCTATTATAATTTGCTCCCAAAAGGAACTTTTAATGTCTACAGTTTAGAACACACTTCCCAATAGCTAAAAAAGACCCAGGAAGTGTCTCGGGTGTTAATTCAACTTCACCTAGATGTCGGGCTGAATCTCATGGTGAATGAGTCTTCCAAGAACTTGAGAGTTTGACTTGGAAAACTGTCATGTAGAAAGTGCAAGCCGACGTCCTACAAGGGAAGTGATCACTTTTTGTTTCAGTAATTGTTAACTCCAAATGCAGGACACCCAGAGGCATTTCTTCCAGAAGTTTTTCCCATGGGCCAGTTTACATCAAAGAAATTCAACACCGCCCCTCCTCCCCTGCCAAGTTCACCCAGGAAGAAAGCTTCTCTGCAGCACACAGCCAGGAAGACGCAGCTCACTCTCAGAAAGGCGGGCATTGCTCCACACAAGACTCCACGGCGTGTCATTCCTTCCGTCCAGTGTCAGCAAACTCAGGTCACTGGCACAGAATCACAGTCACCGGAGCGCTGTGACCGCACTCCACTTGCTCTCTTGCTAGAGCAGGCTATTTCTTTGTTCATGGCATCGAGCCCAGCCCTGGTCAGGCCACCAACCGCTGCCAGGCATTTAGGGAAAAAGGGAACCATTGTGCTCGGCAGGATGCACACCTTGCTAACCTGTCTCACCAGCCCAAACACGGGGTGCTTCCTCTGCCTGTGTATGGGTCAACGACATCCTCAACAAATGTCAAAGTGCTTTGTGTCTTAAAAGAGCCACGTGAACAGTCATGCCGAGGTATCCAATTGTAATTTAGGAGTTATTTCATCCAATCTCTTCCAGTGAGTATTCCGAACGGCTGGCTTATGTACAGAGGTGCGGTATATTATTAGTTACTGTTATTGTTATTATTATTATTATACTATTAGACCAGAGCCCAGCATGTTGGCTGTGAGTTCCGCCCTGTCTCGTATCCCCAGGATCTAGGCAGTGACTGTTTTTGTCTATGTTCTAACACCTTCTGCTCATCTCAGAGGCAAGTAGGCTAGGAGGACATTTTCTAAAGCTGACCTAGTAGGAGTTGAGAGTAAGGGGGAGGTGGTAAGAGGGAAGGGAATCACTTCCTCCAGGCCAGAAAACGCAGCTAGCATTGCGGTCCACACCCCAAACTCAGGAGCAGTACAAGTTCAAGGCCAACTGCGGCTACGTAGCTAGTTCCAGCCTGCTCATGCACGCATGCACGCACTCATACACCAAAACCCAATAAATATATTGCATATGAGTCACTCCAGGAAAGCTTTGACTGGGGGGCTCCCTTCCTCCGAATGAAGTCTGGTTCCAACTTTAGGCAAGAAAGTTTTCCATCTGAAATCACATTAGTTTGTTGGGATCAAAATGCTCTATTTTCAGTGTCTCATGACGTGGTCACAAAATGACGATCTACAAGGTTGTCAGGGTAAGAGGTCCTGGCCTGCCCTCCTCACTCAGGAGTTCACTGAGTAGCCTCTGTAGGGTGAGCGCTCCTCTCCCATCCCTCTTTCTCCCTGTAATAGTGGTGAGCTCTCAGACTGGAGGGCTGCTGGCCGTATCAGACTGTGCCCTTGCAGCCCTGGTGTGAGAGGTTAAAGGGTAAACAGGAGCGGTGGAATTCTTTTTTATTTTACAATACTTTGCCTTCCCTGGACATAGTAATAGGAAGAAGTGCATTCCAGATCTACCGAGAAGAACAGTAAGTGGGCTCAAAGGACCCCAGGCTTTCTCTTGCCTCTAGGGGTAAAATCTTTTCTCAGCAAGTTGGAACATATTATCCTGTCTGCCTGCAGATTCAATAGCAACAGAAACGTCAGATTCCCTACCTAAGATGCAAATGGGAAAGCACAAGACCTGAGTTCACTCGTGCTTGCGTTTCTCCCCTTTCCTGATGACATTTAAATAAAAACTCTGTTTCTCTAGCCCTGGCTTCTGGAAGCAGCCATGTAAAAGAAGGAGTCATACGACAATTATTAATTTTGCATGGGATCAACTCAGCTTTCATTCATGATGCAGTTACATGAAAACAGACTGTGTTAATTTCATCCCTCTGGGGTTGCTTGGCAACAAGGCCTTCCTTGTTCCAGACCATCTCTTCTTGGCCTAGAGTGATCTCTTTGGGGTGTCACTCAAGGTAAGGCAATCATCACCCCATCGCTGCTGCTTTTGGATGTCTACCCCGATGCTGGGGTAGCCCAGGGCACTGGAAGCCCGGCTTCAGGCCCGCTGCCTGAGGTCTGTAGAAGGTCTGGCTACGTCAGTACAGAGGATGGAATGCACCCGGAGAATCTGGAACTTGTGCAATTCGGGTTAGACAGAAAGAGAGAGCCTGAGCAAATGCTAAGAAAAATGGGCTTAAATGGGATAAAATTAAAGTAAAATAAAATACATTGTTACATTCGTATTTGAAAGTACTTTGAGTGCTCTACAACTGAACTATGTCCCCAGCAGGATGTACTTCTAAATAACCAACAGAGGGTCCAGTGTGCACAGGATGCTGCCTTCTGAATGTGTGCAGAAAGGGAATTAAAACCTTTTGCTGGATGTGGTGGTGCACGCCTTTAATCACAACACTCCGGGGTCAGATGAAGGCAGATCTCTGGGACTGCCAGCAAAGTCTGGGTTACACTATGTAGTGAGACCCTGAGGCTGGAGAGATCAGTTTAGAGCAGTTGGTGTTCTGGAAGAGGGCCTGGGTTCAATTCTCAGCACTCACGTGGGGACTCACAACCATCTGTAACTCCAGTGTGCGTGTTTGTACACATGTGTGTGCACATTTGTGTGTGTACATTATTTCAAAATTAAAAGTTAAAAAAGGTATTTTCAGCATTAACAACCCAGGCATATTTTATACAAATTCCCTGCCGTTCTTGGTGAAGGAAGTCAGTTTGGTTGTTTTGAACTTTCTGAGTGACTTGGTGACTGAACGTTATAAGCTACAGAAAAAGCCTCGGGCCAAGAACATTAGCATTAATCAGAGTGTGCTCGCACCCATGTCCCACATGCTTTAGCTATGATTCCTAAAGATGACAGAAGACATAAATGACAGCCTCCCCAGGGACAAACCGAGTGTAGAACCGTCCTGATAAGGGTAGCACTCTTCAGAGTAGCCTGACTGTGCCTTCCTGCCCCTCGGCCACCTGGGCTCCCAGTCTCTGCGGCCATTTCCTCCTCTCGTTAGATTCCGCTCCTGGAAGCTCATCACCACCATATGTGGCTCTTCTGGCATATACCGTTTCCTTAGGTTTTATTTAAGAATAATTTTAAAATAAATAAATGAATAATTTTAAATAAATAAATAAATGAATAATGTAAAATTATAAACAAAAGTTCTTTGGTCACATTCTGTATTCCATCCTGGAATCCTTCAAAATTCCCAAAAGGCTTTAAATGTGCATATATTAAGATTTTCTTAGCCAGGCTTGATGGCCCATACCTTTAATCCCAGCACTCAGAAGGCAGAGGCAGGCAGATCTCTGTGAGTTTAAGGTCAGCCTGGGCTATACCAGGACTGCATAAAGAAACCTTGGTTAGGGACTGAATGACTGCAGGACCAGGTGGGACAGAAACATTTGTTTGTTTGTTTGTTTGTTTGAAAAGATTTTCTTAGGGCTAGAAAGACGGCTCGGTGGTAAAGTACTTGTTTCAAAGCATAAGGATCTCATTTTAGATCACCAGAACTCATGGAAGGCTGGATGGAGTTGTACGCATCAGTAATTCTATAGCAGGATGGGAAGAAGAGGCAGGAGGCCACGCCTCCAGAAGTTCATGGGCTGGCTAGCCTGGTGGTTGGTGTGTGCTATGGGAAACAAGAGAGGGGACTCTGCTCCAACCACAAGGAAGGTGACCTCTGACCTGTACATAAATGTACACTTGCAAGAACCACACACACACCTCTTTTTAAAAAGTACTTTTAAAAAAGAGTTTTTCTTTGTGCTGTGAAGTTCTGAGGACCCAGAAGAATGTGTGCTGTCCCCACCCTGAAAACACGCCCCAGTTGACCTACTCAAGCCTACCGGACCCCCAGCCTCCGGTGCTGTTATTGTGCTTGTGTTCTCGGCAGCACCCCACACGCTGTCTCTTGGCTTTCTGCACGCTGGCTTCCCTCACCAGCTGGATGAGTTCACTGCTCCTCCGCCTGTCGAGCAGCTCTCTGGTTTGGGTAATCTCAACTAGCAGTTTCTTCTATGGTTGATTAGATCTTCATAAGGTAAACACAAAAGTCGCTGGCACTGATTACTCGCTCGTCCGACTTCTAATTAAAGCAGAACACCGTTCGTAACTAATTTGATGGGAGGACACAGAAACCTTCGAGGTCTCAATAGGTTTTCCTAAACTACTGTAAGAAGTTAGTGTACAGCTTAGTCATCCTCCACTTGCTTCCTGGGTAAACTAATATAAAAAGACAGTGAGTTCTCTCGAAACTTAGAGTACAGTCTGCATATATATATATATAAATATATATATATATATGACTTTGAGAATAATTTACTATGTTAACATCAAGATTAAAACTATATTCTAAGATTATTATCTTAAATTAAAAAAAAAACCAATCCCTGTAAGACCAAAAGAACCTACAAGCTATGAGGTTACTTAATCTCTATTTTGTTTAAACAAATATGTACCACAGTGTTTCAATAAGTAAGGCAAACAACATGAATGTGAGAACTGGTGTTTGCAGCGTGCCGTGTTACACCCCAGAGGATAAAGTAGGCAGAAGTGGTAGTCTTTCAGCTCAACCTTCAGCCAACGTCTTGACAAAGTTGATTTGCAGCCTCAAACATGTTTCCTTTTCTTGATGATCTTGCCTCAAGATAGGGTTTCTCTGTGTAGCCCTGGCTGTCCTGGAACTCGCTGTGTAGACCAGGCTGGCCTCGAACTCACAGAGATCCACCTGCCTCTGTCTCCCGAGTGCTGGGATTAAAGGCGTGCACTACTTTGCTTTTCTGTACAGTTAATGGGAATGGGTTTTGATCTCTAAGGAGCAGAAAGGCTTGTAACAAAAAAATTCAGTTTAAATAACAAAAACAAAAAGTCTTCCCACAAAGGCCAGTTTTGTCTAGACCAGCACAGAACTGTGTGCTCAGGACTCCACAGAGCAAGCATGCTGTCAGGGAACTTTCTGTCCTCCAAACACCTTCCTCCACCCAAGCCCTTCCTGCTCTTCATCCCAGGGGATAGCTATTGTCCTCACTCCAGTTGGACTTTTTAAAAAGTATTTATTTATACCACAGCCTACTTCAAAAAAAGCTTTGAAGGAATTTAAAAACTAACATATTTTCTGCATTAAGCAGGGCAACAAAACTGAAAAGTAGATAAAAGGAAAAGTAGGTGGCTCCAAACAAGCCTTTGCCTTGAGGAGCACGTGTGGTATCCAATCAGAAAGAAAGTACTCTGTAGACGGCGTCTGACTTTTCCCACGTCATGCTGTCAGAGTTCAGTGTATGCTCCCATGGTCCCATTTTACTCTCGTGTTTTCCAGTTACGGAGCTCTTGCTGCCTCATCTGCTTAACAAGCATTTGGAAAGGGCTTTCCCAGTTGTCTGGCTCCATGTGGGCTGGACTTTATCAAAACTTTAAGGTGATGTGCTAATCTCCAATGATGTAAGAGGGTCATCTGTTTACGTGTTACTTTCATTGGTTAATAAAGAAACTGCCTTGGCCCTGGCCAGCCCTTAGGTAGGTGGAGTAGACAGAACAGAATTCTGGGAGGAAGAAAGCAGACTCCACCCATTTAAGGGCTGGCCTATCAAAAGGCCAAGGCAGTTTCTTTATTAACCAATGAAAGTAACACATAGACAGATGACCCTCCTACATCACTCCATGGTGTTTGAAGGCGGGGTCAATGGGAGGTAAAGGTGAGATGAGAGAGAGAGAGACAGGGGATATGAGGAACCCCTCCTCTGGTATGAGGGCTGTAAGAAAAACTCCACCTGCAAACCAGGACGAGCCTTTTTAAGGAATTGAAAAGCTGGTACTGTCTAGATATCAAAACTGTGAGAAGTAAATACAAACAGTGTGAGCTACATAGCTCATAGCACATTGCTATAGCACCACAGCTAAGATGGCAGAACCCAGCAAGGAACAAACCATACATTGAAGCACTCATGTTAGCAAGTGCTATCTAAGGGCCTTGTGTCTCTTGTGCACTGCATCTGGGGTGTAATGGAGACTGAAATATTAACCTAAATTTTTGAGTACTGTGGTGCTTTAAATAAGAATGGCCCCATAAGCTCATGTATTTGAATGTTTTATTCACAAGGAAGTGAAACTTGATAGGTTTAGTACAAATAATCACCCAGAAACTATATTAATTAAATCACTGCTTGGCCAATCACTGAAGCATATTGCTAGCTAGCTCTTATATCTTTAAATTAACCTGTTCATATTATTTTATATTTACCACGAGGCTAGTGGCCTACTGGCAAGGTTCCAGCTAGTGACTAGCATCTTTCTCCTCTGGAGGCTACATGGCTTCTCACTGAGTATGCTTACTCTCTCTCTCTCTCTCTCTCTCTCTCTCTCTCTCTATATATATATATATATATATATATATATATATATATATATATATATATATATATATATATATATATGTCTTCCAGTCTGGCTATATTCTGTTTAGTCATTGGCCAAAAGCAGCTTCTTTATTAACCAGTAGAAGCAGCATATATACAGAAGGACTTCCCACACCAGGAAGTACATGATCTGCTTTTTGATTTTACAGGGGCTTATAGTTGCATGAGTCTATAGAGATGTTGAACTTTGAACCTTTAAACAGTGTTGAGACTGTGAAAGATTAAAGAGACTTTTCCAGTTGGACTAAATTCATTTTTGCATTTTTATATAATTACAAACCTATGGGAGAGAGGAGTGGAATATGGCAGTCTGAATGAGAATGGCCTTCATAGATTCAGATATTCGAATGTTTAGTCATCAGGGAGTGGAACTCTCTGATAGGGTGTGATAGCTAATCTTGATGGTCAACTTGACTACATCTAGAGTAAACTAAAATGCAAAAATGGATGGCACACCTGTGAGAGACTATTTTTGCTTGGTTTGAAGTGGGCGAATCCACCTCTAGTCTGGACCTTTGAGGTAGGAAGACACACACCTCTGATCTGGATCTTGAGGAGGGAAGACACACCTTCGATCTGGACCACACCTTTTCCTAGACACCTATATAAGGACATGGAAGAAGGAAGCTTTTGCTCTTTTGCCTGCTTGCACTCACCTTGCTAGCACATGTGCTGTGGGATATTTGGACACTACATGAAGGTGTATGACTGTGATTAGTGTAATGAAAGGCAGAATGACCAATAGCTAGGCAGGAGGGATAGGTGGGATTTCCAGGGAGAGAGAGGAAGGAGGAGGAAGAATCTAGACACACGGGAGACACAAGAAGACACAGAGAGGAAATGAGGTGCAAAATGGAAGAGAGGTAATACCACATGATAGAACATAGATTAACACAAATGGGTTAATTTAAGTGATAAGAGCTAGTTAGGAGCAAGCCTAAGTTATAGGCTGAGCTTTCATAATTAATAAGAAGTCTCCATGTCATTATTTGGGAGCTGGGTGGTGGGGCAGAAAATGACTCATTACACACATAGACTCCTTTACTGGTATTAGTGCCTACTTTTTGGGATTACAGCATATATTGAGGACAAGCTGAGACACCCAGGTTCATAGACTGAGCAACTACTGCGTTCTGGGACTTTCCATTCACTATCAACCATTGTTGGATTAGCTGGACGGCAGCCTGTAGGTCATTCTAATAATCTATATGACAGCAAGAGATTCATGTTATAAATTCTGTTCTCTAGGGAACCCTGACTAGGACATAGTGTTAGAAAAATTAGGAGGTGAGGCCTTGATGGAGGAAGCATGTCACTGGGGGTGGGTATTGAGGTCTCAAAAGCTCATGCCAGTCCCAGCCCCCATTCTATCTCTGTCTCTATCTCTGTCTGGCTCCTCTCTTCCTCCCTCCCTTCAAACAATGGGATACTAGACAATAAGAAAAAGAATCACACTATTGCTATATGCAGAAAGATAAGTGAATCTCAGTTTAGTTATGACAGCTACATGGACTGAACTGCATCTTTCTCCAAATATGAAATCTTAACTGCCAACATCTCGAATGAAACATTCTTTGGCAATAAAGTCATCATGGGTCAATTACTAACAGTTCTTACAGTTACTAAAGGTACTTAGTTCATCAGCTGTCTGTGAATGAGACAGACAACCTTGGAGAATCTCTTTAAGGAAGTAAGGTTTATTTTGGCTTACAGTCTCTCAGCCAGCCATGGGGCAGGGTCTGCCAAGGAAAGCTGCTCACTTCCTGGTGAGTGGGAAGTAGAAGGGGGCACAGAATAGAAGTCAAAATACAACCCTAAAGGCTGATGTCCTCTAAGTGGATCTAGCTCCTCAAGTTTCTGCCTCCTTCCCAAAGCTTCATTAGCTGATACGCCTGAGCCTGTGGGGGACATTTCAAATTCAAATTATAATACAAGGTCATATGAGAATAAAGTGGTGCCTGGTGTCCTTACAAAGCAGTGATTCTCAACCCTTTAATACAGTTCCTCATGTTGTGGTGACCCCAACCATAAGATTATTTTCATTGCTACTTCATAACTGTAATTTTGCTACTGTTACGAACTGTAATGTGAATATCTGATATGTGACCCCTGTGAAAGGGTTGTTTGACCTCCCCAAAGGGGTCATAACTCACAGGTTGAGAATCAGTGTATGAAGGGACAGCCAGGGAGAATACTGAGTAATGACGGGGGCAGGTTTCCGAGTTCCACCACTGTGTGCTAAGGAATGCCAAGGCTGTTGGAGACAGAGAAAAGAATGGAACAGACTCTCTCCAAAACCTTGGAGATAGTGTGGCCCTCCCCACAGTCCGATAATGGCAAGACAACAAATGTCCAATGTTTCAAGGTATCCAGTTTGTGGGATTTTGTTGCAACAGCCCAAGTGAGCTAGGATACTAAATGAAAGAGACTGAACAAAAGGCAGTGGCCTGTAAGTGCCATCCCTACGAGAGGGCAGACTGGCAGAGATGGGAAGGAGAACAGTCAGTGGTGTCTGGGGCAGGAGAAGGGAAGACCTGTAAGGAGAAAGACGGGGTCATGATGTCATACACTGGGGCTGGGCTAGTGCAGCTACTGCATGGGTTGGCCTGGTGCTCACGTGATGAGGCCCCAGGTTCAAGCCCTAATACTAGCAAAAGTTAGTAAATAAATCTATAAATTTACAAGGGTGGATTTTTATTCTCTATAGATTTGTACTGACCCCTCCTCCAAATCCAAAGAAATACTCCCAGAGATCTGCCTGCCTCTGCCTCCCGAGTGCTGGGATGAAAGGCGTGCGCCACCACCGCCCGGCAATATTCTTGAACTTTGCATCCAGATGCAAAGGCAGCTGACTTCTCTCTGTTTGCTTTAGATATATTTTAGGTAAGTGATTGTGGCTGAGTCATTTGAAGTGAGTTGCAGACGTCAGGGCAGTTTATCCCTAAACATTTCAATACACATCTCTTAAGAAGAATATTTTTTTTCATATCTGAAAAAAAGCAACAATAGCACCAATTAGTTAATTCCAGAGCCCAACCTTCTCGACGAAACTCAAAACGTTTGGGGTGTTTTCGCTTGTCTTTTGTTTCTGTTTTTGATTCAGTTTCCTCTTTCGAACCAGGTTTCAATGATGGATCATAAGATCGTTTGAAGATGGGGGTGGTGCATGTCTGTAGCCCCAGCACTTAGAAGGTGAGGAGTGAGAATCATGAGTTTGAAACCAGGATGACTGTGAGGTGGACACCATCTCAAAAACCCAAAAGCATATATATATATATATATATATATATATATATATATAATTTGGTTGTTATGTTTCTTCAGTCTCTTATTCTAGAGCAGCGGTTCTCAGCTTTCCTAACACTGTGACCCTTTAACACAGCTCCTCATGTGTGGTGACCACAACCATAAAATTACTTCATCTCTAGTTTTGCTACTGTTATGAATCATAGTGTAAATATCTGTATTTTCTGATGGTCTTAGGCGACACCTGTGAAAGGGTTGTTTGCCCCAAAGGGGTCTCACCCACAGGTTGAGAACTGCTGTTCTAGAATGATCTTTGCACCTCCCCCCCCATCGTCATTGGCCTGAAACAGTTGTCTTCAGGCCAGCAGTGTGCCTTTGTCTGAAGCCCTTCATGGTGTTACCACATGTTATCACTCACCCTAGGGTTCCCCAGGAGACAGGTAGGACTAAGGGTTTGATCAGATTCAAAGTAGACACTTTGCTCAAGAATTGTTCAAAAGTACTAGAGATTTCTTCAGAGTCTAACTATTATTATTACTGTCCTTTTGTCTTCCCAAAGACAATTTTCCTACTCTTTCCTCTCTCGTTGTGTATCTATGCAAATAAACCATGCAAACAGCCCGCACATCAGCTAGATATGGAGGTCACAAAGGTCGGTAAGACAGTTCCTTTCCTAGAGAAGATGAGTGGATGAAACAGCACCCCTTGTCACCCATTAGTACTTAGTGACTGCTATGAGGAATCAATCAAGACAAACACGGTCCTTGCTTCCAGTGAATTTAGACAGACATTCATTAAAATAGGAAAATCTAGAAATAGCCTGTAATATGTCGCCCTGGTGAGCTTGATACAAGCTAGAGTCATCTGAGAGGAGGGAACCTCGATTGAGAAACTGCATCAGTATGACCCAGCTATAGGCAAGCCTGTAGGACATTTTCTTAATTAGTGATTAATATTGAAAGACTCAGCCTATTGTGGGTGGGGACACCCATGAGTTCTCAGTGCTTTAAAAAAACAAACTGAACAACCCACAAGAACAAGCCAGAAAGCAGCACCCCTCCATGGCCTCTCAGCACCCCTCCGTGGTCTCTCAGCACCCCTCCGTGGTCTCTCAGCACCCCTCCGTGGTCTCTGCATCAGCACCCTCTGTGGCCTCTGCATCAGCCCCCTCCATGGCCTCTGCATCAGCCCCCTCCATGGTCTCTGCATCAGCCCCCTCCATGGCCTCTGCATCAGCACCCTCCGTGGTCTCTGCATCAGCACCCTCCATGGCCTCTGCATCAGCACCCCTCCGTGGTCTCTCAGCACCCCTCCGTGATCTCTCAGCACCCCTCCGTGGCCTCTGCATCAGCACCCTCTGTGGCCTCTGCATCAGCCCCCTCCATGGCCTCTGCATCAGCCCCCTCCATGGCCTCTGCATCAGCCCCCTCCATGGCCTCTGCATCAGCACCCTCCGTGGCCTCTGCATCAGCACCCTCCATGGCCTCTGCATCAGCACCCTCCGTGGTCTCTGCATCAGCACCCTCCATGGCCTCTGCATCAGCACCCTCCATGGCCTCTGCATCAGCCCCCTCCATGGCCTCTGCATCAGCCCCCTCCATGGCCTCTGCATCAGCACCCTCCATGGCCTCTGCATCAGCACCCTCCATGGCCTCTGCATCAGCACCCTCCGTGGTCTCTGCATCAGCACCCTCCGTGGTCTCTGCATCAGCCCCCTCCATGGCCTCTGCATCAGCACCCTCTGTGGTCTCTCAGCACCCCTCCGTGGTCTCTCAGCACCCCTCCGTGGTCTCTCAGCACCCCTCCATGATCTCTCAGCACCCCTCCGTGGCCTCTGCTTCAGCACCCCTCCGTGGTCTCTCAGCACCCCTCCATGATCTCTCAGCACCCCTCCGTGGTCTCTGCATCAGCACCCTCCGTGGTCTCTGCATCAGCACCCTCCATGGCCTCTGCATCAGCACCCTCCGTGGTCTCTGCATCAGCACCCTCCATGGCCTCTGCATCAGCACCCCTCCGTGATCTCTCAGCACCCCTCTGTGGCCTCTGCATCAGCCTCTGCCTCAGTTTCCTGCTTGGTTTAAGTTCTTGTCCCGGCTTCCCTCAGGGGACCATGATTGAGGATATGTAAGCCAAACCAATCCTTTCCTCCCCAAGCTGTTTTTGGTCATGGTGTTTCATCATAACAAATTAGTAACCTTCACTAAGATATACACGCTATAAAAGACCAGCTTGACCGTGTAACAGGAAACTTGAACTGAAGGCCTTGCCTTGAGGACTGAAGGGTGGACAGGATCACGGAGGTCAAAGAAAATGCTGCGGAAGAGCAGCTGGAGAAGAGGGAGGAAGCTCATTGGAGGACAAAAGATTGACTACCGTCCCCTGGGGCAGAGCCCAGGAGGAAGCCACCTCTGTGCTGGGACCTAGAGGCTGCTTCCCTGAGAACAGCAGCTAAATTGAAGCCTGAAGCTGAGCAAAGGTGGGGGGGGAGTCCAGGGGAGATGGGGACACCCACAGCCTAGGAGAGGGTTGCCAGAACTAAATCTGTGGAGGAATTATGTCTGAGAAAATGATGGCACGTTCTTGACAACGTTTTAATCTCACACCTAACTCCGGGTTTACTGAGGATAGAGGGATTTTAAATCAAACCAATCTGAGGAAAAACTGTTGGCTACAGGCTCGCAAGGGGAGAACACCTGCCTGGCTTGCACAAGGCCCTGGGCATGGCACACATGCACAAGCTCGAACTACAGAAATTTACTCAGAGAATTATTGTCTGACAAAACCAGATAAAAGGAGCTAGAGATCCTTTTATAGATCCATGGTGGTGCACGCCTTTAATCCCAGCACTAGGCACGCGGAGGTAGGGGGATCTCACTGAGTTCAAGGCCAGCCGGATCTAGCGAGTTCCAAGACACACACCCAAAAGAACCGTGGGTCCTTCATTCCACTCTCCTGAGTGCTCAGGTTAGACTAAGTGGTTCAAACCGACTCTCCACTAAAGTAAATAGCTCAGTATTGTTGCTTCTAGAGTAATTATTAGAATTTAAAAACAAAAACAAACAAACATCATCAACAACAAAAACCTTTCCCTAAGCCTTAAGAGACAGAGTGAGAAGTCAAGCTTCTGACTCAGGAGTAGCTGCTTGCACTGCCCCGCATGGCCCAGTGCCACACTCTAGTAGCCTCAGGGGTACTGTGCATGGCGCAGTGAGCCACAGTGGTACTGTGCGCGGCACCCGTGAGCCACAGTGGTACTGTGCGCGGCACCCGTGAGCCACAGGGGTACTGTGCGCGGCACCCGTGAGCCACAGGGGTACTGTCAGCAGCATGGTGAGTCACAGGGTTACTGTGCATGGCGCAGTGAGCCACAGTGGTACTGTGCGCGGCACCCGTGAGCCACAGGGGTACTGTCAGTGGCACGGTGAGTTACAGGGGTACTGTCAGTGGCACGGTGAGCCACAGTGGTACTGTGCGCGGCACCCGTGAGCCACAGGGGTACTGTCAGCAGCATGGTGAGTCACAGGGGTACTGTCAGCAGCATGGTGAGCCACAGGGGTACTGTCAGCAGCATGGTGAGTCACAGGGGTACTGTCAGCAGCATGGTGAGTCACAGGGGTACTGTCAGCAGCATGGTGAGTCACAGGGGTACTGTGCGCGGCACCCGTGAGCCACAGTGGTACTGTGCGCGGCACCCGTGAGCCACAGGGGTACTGTCAGTGGCACGGTGAGTTACAGTGGCACTGGGCATGGCACAGTGAGCCACAGGGGTACTGTGTGCAGCGTGGTGAGCCACAGTGGTACTGTGCGCGGGCACAGTGAGAGAAAGGCTTTTGGAAACTTAAGTCAATAGAAGAAACAGAATTCTCTTTAATCTCACTAAGGCCCAGGAGAGATGTCAGCAAAAGGTAAACTACCCAGTATGAATGGTCTGGTTATTTTTAGATACTTGAAGGAGGCCTCACAGCCAGAACGTTTCCTCTCCTTCCTTCTCGCCTTCCATCAGGAAAATGGTTGTGCTCGACAAACAACCATTTGGTTGTTTGATTTGCAAGAAACAAAAGCATTCTAGAACCTCTGGGAGAAGGCACAGCGGGGCGCAAAAGAGAAAGGGCCTTCAGGACAGTGAATCTGAGGTGGGGTTAGGGGACATGAGATGTTTGGGGTTGTTGCTGGCCAGAGATTGGCTTCAGTGCCGTGGCCTCCAGCCCGGTTGCACATGACCTTCAGACTGAAGACCTTAGAGAGTTCTCAGATGTCTGTCTTTTCCATTACACTCTGGGGTGGTCAGAAGGAGATCTGAAAGCCTGTGTCAGCCATCACCTTCCAAGATTCGGATTTTCAATAGCCAATTGGAAGATAGAGGTGTTAACTGTCCCTAGGGACTTCCAGTGCCTCCTGTTAAAGGCGAGCCTGGTACTAGTTGTTCTAGGTAATACATTATCTCTAATCCTCTCAACCGTCCACAGAATGAGGCCACCGACGTCTAGGGGGGGATTCACAGGATCACAGAGCTAACAAACCAAGGCTAATAGATAAACTTAGGTACACTGAAATTTGAAAGGGTTTATGTGACCAGTGATTCATGAACCACGCAATGCCAAACCACAGGGGAAAACTTAATAAAATGTTCACAGAAGCAAGACAAAATATTTGGCCGGTTAAAGTGAAACACCCCTAGTTAGGGGTTAGCTGGAAGTTTCTGGTCGGTGAATCTCTAGGTAGGATCAGTTACTGAGTTTTGAGTTTTGTTCTTCTAGACTGTGAAGAGTGAGGTGTCTTCCATCCCATCTCAGTCAAACCACCTTCTGGTTGTTTTTTAAAAACAGTGTTTCCAGTTGGACCCTGTGAATAGCGCTTCTTAAACTCTCTGCTAGGAAGGAGTCTTTTTTTTTTAATTTCTATGTTATCACAGATTGATAACTTTGTGAAGTACAAAATGAAATAAAAGACACAGAAATAAAAGTCAACATTGTAAGTTCTTCAACCAACTGTGTGGTGAGGTTTCTAAACATGGATGCTTGTGCAAATCTCCTACACAGCCCTAGAACTGAACATCCTAGGCAGGAGGGCCCATCTGACTCCTTTCCAGAATTCCCCCCAAACATCTGTGCCTGCTTTCCGTGGCGGATGACTCAGCAGGACTGGCGTGGCCAGCAGACACTCCGCAACGGATTCTGAGGTCCATGCATAGTTAAGACCGTGTGGGTTCCCCACACACCTTGGGCGGCTCCCAATTGCCTATTAGCCACATCCAAAGGAGCCTGGCACCTCTGAACTCTGTGGACACTCATTCATGTGCACATCCTCACATGCGGACATTGAGACACGTGTACACATAATGAAAGTCTTTAAAAAGAACCATGCATTGCTTCAACGCATTTCCAAAGCTCTTGTTTCCATCTTGGTGTCCAAAGAAGCAAGGACCTCCCCAGAGCCAGTAGTGAACAAGAAAGGGAGTACTAGGGAATTCAGGGATTTTGAAGTCGTCCTCCCTAACCTCTGTACTATTCCCTGGTACTGTTTCAATATCTTTGCAGCTTAAAGTGTCTGATGTCTGGGGCCATAAGATGTTGTCTTAGCGGGTAAAGGTATCAGGTCTAATGACCTGAGTTGCATCTTTAGGACCTACACAGTGGAATTCAAGTCTGTCTTTTGTTTTTCCCATTAGTATCCTGTTGATCTGTTGGGGTGACCCAGGTCACCTGTTTATTTTTTTCCTTTGAGGGACAAGTCAGGGCTTCATATTCTCAGTGAAGTTGGTAGGTCCGCTGGGCCAGTATGGCACCACTGGCCTGTGGCTAGCTCACTTCCCTGAGGGCAGCAGGGAGTGCTCCCTTGTGGTGCTGGCCCTTGTCTGAAACAGTGGGGTGTTTCTTCACCCCAAGCTATTCCTTCCTGAACATGACCAGCTACTGAGCCCGTGCGTCATCTTTTGGGATGGGTTGTGGATTTTTTTTTTCCAGAACATCTCTAGACACCAAGGTATATAAATGTTATCCCACTCTGCATTGTGGAATCAGAGGATGACCTGCAGGAAGGAGACAGACTGAGCCAAACACCGTTTATGCTCCCATTGCTCCCAGTAGCGACTTTTCATCGGTGTGACTGGTGCAACTAACTCTGTCATGTTAAATGAGTCTTGTGCACACAGCTTGTCCTCTTCTCTTCCTCCACCAGCGTTTGTATTGTTTGTTTTATTTTGAGATGAGGTCTTGTGTGGCTCAAGCCGCCTCAGACTCTATGTACCAGGGAATGACTTAAACTTAAGATCCTCTAACATGACAACCTGTGTACCCTTCCTCTAATAGCTGGTTTAGATGTCTTCCCTGCCCCCTTCCTCTCCTCATTTTTTTAGAATAACAATTTAATTTTTGTTTGTTTGTTTATTTATTTACTTATTTTTAAGCCAGGTAGGCAGATCTGGATCTCTGAGTTCAAGGCCACCCCTGGTCTATAGGTTGAGTTTCAGGATAACCAGGGATACAGGGAGAAATGCTGTCTCAAAAACAAAACAAAACAATTTTTTAAATTTATTGTTTTCTGTGCATGAGTGTTTTGTCTGAATTTATGTTTATGTACCAGGAACATGCCTGGTATATGCAGAGGCCAGAAGAGGGCAGGAGAGAGTTTCAGATGCCCTGAAACTGGAGTGAATGCTGGGAATTGAACCAGGGTCCTCTGGAAGAGCCACCAGGGCTGTTAACTACTGTACTATTTCTGTAGTCCTAGACTGAAGACTTCTTGATGGACAATTGCTTCCAAGTGACATCAAAAGCTCCTACAAATTAAGAAGAGATATAAAAAGGAAAAGATAATTTTGCAAAGAAGAAATAATAAAAATATGAAAAATGCTCAACATCACCAATTGGAAAAACAAAAAGGAACTTTTGCCCCAAAGTGTCAAAAATGTGTATTATCAAATATTGTCAAGAGAAAACCCCTATAAGCCACGTGACAGTATACATTGATTGGATTCCTTTATAGGTCTTTAGGTCTGCAGGTGTCTGGCTGCACCCCAGGTCATAGGTCTGCAGGTGTTTGGCTGCACCCCAGGTTACAGGCCTCTCCCTCCCACACGAGCTTTTCAGAGCTGGCTGTGCATCCGTATCACTTGAGTAGCTTGCGGTCAGCCACGGTAGAATTCACGTTAGACAATTAGAAAGGGCTTCGGCCTTTTCCCCATGATTTTGGGAAGACAGTTGTTAAACGTTTATCAACAACTTAGTGCCAAAAAAGCATGTAATCCACGCTCTAGTTAGGCTCTGAAATAGTCTCCAAAGTTTCATGTGTTCAGACTTGGTCCACAGCTGCGTGGACACCAGCAGGTAGAGTTAGAGCTTTTAAGGGGTCAAGCCGAGTATCACACTCATTTCTGAGCTAGTGTGGGACTATTTTATTATGATCCTCTACATCTGGCCCCCAACATAATTCTCTCCCAATAAGGTTTGTCCTCAGGGTTAGGGACATCAATTAGGGATTAATTAAAACTAGTATAGGGTTGGGGGTTGGGGTGGAAATTATGTAGGCTCAGAGATCTCTTTTGAAAAAAAAAAGGGAAATTGGATGGGATAATAGGTAGATTGGAGTGACCTTACTCACACTAATAATAATAGTGAGTAATAGAGTGAATACTTGTGAGCTCTTATTTATAGATAACTTAAATTGGTATAGATTCTTATATATTGATACAAATTCAAATTATATTTGTTATATTGAATATGCTATTTCTGTTTACAATATTTGTACATATATGCAAAGTTATTTTGTCATGTTATATGTATGCATGCTTCTACCTCTGCTTAAGACATTTTGTATATTGATACAATTTTAGGATATATTTATTATATTGCACTATACATTTCTACCTCTGACCAAGATATTTATACATTGTTTACATTTTGAGGTCATTGTCCTTATTTGCTGCACAATTGTTTAAAGATTGTCTAACATTCTAATATAGAGCCATAGTCTTTAAACTATATAAGTATTAAAAATTATAGGTTAATAATAGTCATCCATGGTTGTCATACTTATAGTTAAACTAATCAGATTCTTTTAGATACATAGAGATTGTATTCCACATAGATAGATAATCTTCAACCACTTCAAAGAGTTGTAAAATATGGCATTTAAATAACTTAGGGTTCTATTGATGTGAGACACGATTGCTCCTGGCAGCACTGACCTAGACCTGAGAGAATGCTGGTCACTGGAGACACTCCACCTGAAACTTGTTTTCTCATTGGCAAATCTGGCCTTTGGGCAAAGAACTGCCCCTACCTTGACCACTGACAAAATGCATGGTGTCCACTGGACAAGCAGGATACAAGCAAAAAGGCTGCCAAAACTTGCCAAGACAGGGTAAGATGGTTTTAAATTTTTCCCTGCCTCTGAAAATGGTCTGTCAGTTACGCTAGGCCTTAGCCAAAGTTGGTTGCTTCAATGTCGCAAATGAGACTTTGGCTGATTGCCCAGGTAGCCAGTTGTCTCTGTCATTTATTGCACATTTTGGAAGTTGCTTATTGCACTTCCTATTTACTCAAATAATAGTATTTTCCTTCTTAGGTTCTTTGATGGGGTTGAAGACTAGATAGTCACAGTTTCTTCTTATGACTTGGCCAAGCCATTTCTAATACAAGACTTAGAATTCTTAGGACAGGCTAATTATTGAAACATTTAGTATACATTTCTTACTTACTATTGTTTATGCTGGTTGTAATTCTAATTTTTATACTTGATATCTGTTCTTATTGTATATAGTTTTGTGTTGGGTTTGGAACTCTCTTATTTAGACAAAAGGGGGTGCTGTGGGAACTCCTTAAGACAATGGCCTTTGAGATGCTGGACCACCTTGGGTGTGGCCTGGGATACTATAAAACAGATGTAGAACTGTGTGCAACCTCTCTCTCTCAGCTGCTGGATTCGGTTCCTGTTCCCTGCTTGTGCAGAGGACTGTGATCTGTGAGTCTGTCCCTAAATAAAGAACCCTTTATTATACTCAGTTCTGAGCTGGTATGGGAGTACTCTATCGTGATCCTCCACAGAAAAGTGTTCTTAAAGGGGACTGTGTGCCCCCAGCGTATTGGTCAGCTTTCTGTCACTGTGCCAAATTACTGAAGAGAGCCAACACAGGAGGAACAGTTTACCTTAGCTAATGGTTCTAGACATTGATGGCTGCCTGGTTCTGTTATGAGGAAAAAGATATGGAGTGGGGGAATCTTTACTTCATAGAAACATAGCGGAGCAGAAAGATGATGGAGGAGGGTCATCTGTCTTTGTGTTACTCTCATTGGTTAATAAAGAAACTTCCTTGGCTTTTTGATAGGGCAGGATTTAGATAGGTGGAGTAGACAGAACAGAATGCTGGGAGAAAGAAGCAGAGTCAGGCAGCCGCCATGGAGCCAGCCGCCAGGTCAGACATGCTGAATCTTTCCCTAGGCAAGCCATTACTTCGTGGTGCTACACAGATTATTAGAAATGGGTTAAGCAAGATGTGAGAATTAGCCAATGAGAGGCTGGAACTAATGGACCAGGCAGTGTTTAAAAGAATACAATTTGTATATTGTTATTTTGGGTATAAAGCTAGCCTTGCGGGAGCTGGGTGGGATGAAAACCAGGCCTGCCCGCAGCTCCTTCTACGGAAAGAGAGGAAGGGAGAGGTACCAGTATCGTCTTCACAGGCATGTTCTAAGATCCCCGCTTTCTTCCACTGCTAACCTCCCAAGCAGCACTTTGAGAGCCATGCACAGTTAATGGGCCAGACTGCTTGATACAGAGTAGATGTGGCCTTGGAGCCACAGCCTTAGTTAGTGTGGTGACCACTCCTCTCCGAGGGCCTCCTGGAGGCAACAGGGACTTGCTGGGTTTTGCCCACCCATGGGTTCCTGTGCTTTGCCCAGAAGGGTTGAAACCTGATTCTCCAAGGATGCGGATGAGGAGGATTCTCCAGTTCTTGAGGGATCTTCAGAACCAAGTCCCTTAGCCCTTTGTCTGCTTTTTCTCGGTGTCTATGGGGAAAGAGGGGTGGCATTTGTTAGAATGTGCATATCCTCCCTTATTTTGACAGGATACCCGCAGCATTTCTGTGTCTGAAAGGAGCTGAGAGCAGTCCTAACAACTCTTACTTGACTCCCCAAAATTATCTGTCTGGGTTTTTTTTTTGTTTGTTTGTTTGTTTGTTTTTTTGATTTTTCGAGACAGGGTTTCTCCGTAGCTTTTGGTTCCTGTCCTGGAACTAGCTCTTGTAGAACCAGGCTGGCCTCGAACTCACAGAGATCCACCTGCCTCTGCCTCCCGAGTGCTGGGATTAAATATCTGTCTGTTTTTAACTCCTGACAGTGGAGTGATTTCTCCCTGAATTTCTTCATCATCTCAGGTGGTGATACAAGTGCAGAAGACAGCTGATCGATGGTTTTTTTTTGTTTTTTTGGGTTTTTTTTTGGTTTTTTGAGACAGGGTTTCTCTGTGGCTTTGGAGCCTGTCCTGGAACTAGCTCTGTAGACCAGGCTGGTCTCGAACTCACAGAGATCCGCCTGCCTCTGCCTCCTGAGTGCTGGGATTAAAGGCGTGCGCCACCACCGCCCGGCTCCGATCGATGGTTTTAATTGATCATAGATGAACATGTAAAATGGTCCTTAGGGGTAAAGGGTATTCAGGAAAGGGTCTCACTGCCTACCCCTCCACAGCCACTGAGCTAAATCCCCAACCCTATCCCCACAGGCACCATCTTGGTCTGCGTGGGCCATCTGTCCTGGGACTATTTGGAGCCTCATCTAGCCCAACAGTGTGGATCAGCATGCCTCTAGGGAAGGAAGCAACGTTATACAGCTGGCTTGCCTTTTTTGGCAATTACTAGTTTCTATTGGTTAATAGGCAAATCTCAACCCACTGAGCAAAGTTCAGGTTTTTGGTTTGATTTGTTGTTGTTGTTGTTGTTTGGTTTTTCTCTGTGTAGCCCTGCCTATTCTGGAACTCACTTTGTAGACCAGGCTGGCCTCAGACTCAGAATCAATCTGCCTCTGCCTCCTGAATGTTGGGATTAAAAGCGTGTGACACTACTGCCCATCAGCATTTTTTTTTAAGAACTCATAGTTCTTCCAGAAATTTGCTTGGGCATTATAGGCATGACTCTCACAGCTAGAATTAACTCTTTTTCTGTAAGCTTTCTCCTTTTGTGGATAGCCTCGGCAGTTCTCAGGAAGCCGGAGAGTTGACTGAAGAACACCTTCCTTGCCAGCTGGGCTGGAAAGGCCACACAGCTCCATGAAGGCTGCCACATAGTTGCCTCTGGTCTCCTCCCGGGGGAGGATTCAAGCCCTGGGGGTTCACTTCGCTAGGCAGCTCTGTTAGCAGCTGCGTGTTCTCTGAGCCAGTTATGTTTGGCTTTGTTTGGCTTCCATGGGAACACAACTTTTTCTTTTCTCAGTTCTCTGCTTACAACAACTTGTCACTGAGAACCTGAGCTTTGTCTAAAGAGCTGGACGTGATGCGCACAGATTCGTAAATACCCACGAGGGAAAAAGAAGCGTCTCCCAGGAAGACCGTGACCCCATTCACTCCTGGGAGTGCACTCCTTTCTCATCGGAAGACCTAGAGATGTTATTCCTACTCTACTTTGGTTTCTTTACCCAGCTATCCTCAGATTTGTCCTATTTTTTAAAACCTTGGCTAACAGCCGTTCTTGAAGGTCTGGGCAGAGTATATTAATAGCTCTACTAGAGCACCTCACTTAGGGTGAACAAGGACCCAGATCTGATTGCCAGGACAGAAAACCAATCAAACCCTCGATCAACCTACCTCTAAGTCCACCTCCTACCTTCTAAGTGAAGCATGGTGACGCATGCTTGCAATCCCAGACCTGGGAGGCAGATTGCTAGCTCAAGACCTGGGGTACAGAGTGAGACCTTTTCAGAAATAATCCGAAGCCTCTCCTGCGACTAGGCCCCCGGTTCTGCTTTGCTGAAGCCCTCACGGCAACTGTGGTTTTCACTACTGAGCGCTTCAGCGGCTCCTGAGTCGGTTACCTGTGAACACTTCGCGTTGCTGGACCTAGCTCCCTGAAGACGGTTCCTAACAGCAGCAGCGGCAAACACCGCTGTACTGGCTTCCCGGGAGAGACGGTTCCGGAATGGAAGTGTGTTCCCCCACGTAGACCCAGTGACTCGAGATGGGCGCTGCCGTGCTAACACCTTTTTGTTTGTTTGTTTCTGTTTTTGCTTTTAACAATAAGAAAAGGAGTCACAGAGCTGTTAAGCTGACCAAAGTCGTGTAGCAGTAAAAAAAAGGCCAGAATTTGACCCCGTTCAGTAGCCCTTCAGTCTCCGCGTGACGCGTCTTTTTAGTTGTCGCTGTTTGCTTTTTTGAGACAGGGTCTCATGCAGCGGCCGCGTTGCCTAACCCTATACATTAGAGTCGTCAGCCCTGTCCTCAGACGAGCAGGCTGAGCTGCCTGAGGAGCTCGAGCAGTGCCGTGATACAGACAGAAGTCTACCAGACTACGGAGCTTTCTTGCCTCATCAAATGGAAACCACGAATTTGGTTAATGCTCAACTCCCTTACCTTATCTCTTGGTGTTTATGGATCTCCTCAGGAATACGTGGGTGTGTAAAGAAATTTTGGTGCTCAGCGCAGGGGTAGAAGGCACAAGAAGGCACACAAAGATGTGTAACAAATGGCCCCTTGCCTTAAGAAGCCTCTAGCCCCAGGGAAGACACGGGACAAAAAAGAGGGGTATTGATGTTGGGCAAGTTCAGCAAGTACAGAGATGAGGCTGGTGTGCTTCAAAATGCTTCACACGGTCCACACAAGACATTCTTACGTAGGCTCAAAATTCAGTTATTGGGCTAGGGAGACAGCTCAGCAGTTGGGAGTGTATCCTAGTCTTCCAGAAACAACACCCCTGTTGGGTGGAAGACAATCACTTGTAACTCCAGCTCCAGGGGGGACCCAATACTTCTAGCCTCCTCAGGAACCTGCACACACATACATATACCCACACATAGATAAACACATGTACACAACATTAAAACGAATAAACCTTTTATAAATTTAGTTTGTTGTTTCTGTGTGTGGTGCATGGTGCATATGTGTAGGTGTGCACATCTGTGCATATGTCTACAGACCAGAAACTTGGGGTGTTCTGGTCTGTTACTCTTCCCCCTTATCCTGATTTCTTTGAGTCAGGGTCTCTCACTGAACCTGGAGCTAGATGACCCTCTCGTCTCTACCCTCCGGGCATGCACGGCCATGCCTGGTTTTTTATGCAGTTGCTGAAAACCAAACTCGGGTCCCCATGCTTAGATGGCAGACACCCTTTCCCACCGAGCTATCTCTCCAGCGCTCACTCTATACGATTCTTAATCAATGGCTTTATGATGAAGATGTTTTTGAAACAGCAAGACCATCCTGAGTATAAATAGCTGTTATCTGTCTAGGTTGTCATGAGACCTTGGGAGACAGGGGTCATACATGTCCTTGCTATCTGAAAACTGCTGGCCCTGAATGCATGGGGTTCCCATAGAAGAGAATTTGTAGCTTTCACCAATTTTATGTATTTATTTATTGTGTATCTGCAGTGGTTGGAGGACAACTTTGGGGAGTTGGTACCTTCCTTCCATGATGTGGGTCCTGGGGGTGAAACTTAGGTCATCAGGCTTGGCAGCATGCACCATTGCTTGCTGGACACCTCCCTGGCCCTCACTGGATTCTTAGATTTAAATTGCATCTGTAAGGTAAGAGCCACTAATATTTTGGAGGTGTATCCACACATATAACTATATAAATGCACCTGTAAAACAAAATATGTACACACACACACACACACACACTTATAGGCACATATGGACATACACTCTCATATGCACAGAAGTATCTGGAAGCCTCTTAACTGAATGTTAAGAACAATTACTGTGGGAGGGAGGGGTGTTTTGGTTTTGTGTCTGTGTTTAGTTTTTATTTTATGTGTATGTATGCGCCTGCAGGTATGTATGTGGACCCTGTACATGCCTGGTGCCTACTGAGGCTGGAAGTGCTAGATCTTGGAGCTACTGTTCCTAACACGTGTGCCCTGCTGTGTGAGTGCTGGAACTCAATCTAAGTCCCTGGAAGAGCATCAAGTGGTCCCAGCCTCTGAGCCCTTTCTCCCTCCGCCATGTCTTTGTAAAGGAAGAAAAGGAAACTTCTCGCTCCATACAATCCTGTGCTGACTTAACATTTAAACCTTTGTGTCATGTGCGACTTGATAACTGAAGCTTCATGAAACGTAGCCGGCTTTTGACTGCAGCACAGGGAGCCTTGCTGAGGCTGCAGGGCTCACCTTGGACGCTGCTAGAACTCATTAACAGCCCAGAGCTAGGCTGTATCCAGCAAGCCTGGTTGCCTAGGGAGGATACCTGCCTGGGTACAGTGGACAGCCAGGAAGCCCCATTCATGTGGTACATTGCCCTCAGAGATGGGTGCCACTGAGTGGGGAGTGAGACCCAGGGTGTCATAAACAGAACCAGGCTGTGTGAAAACAATAGCAGCCTCCAGCACAGAGCAATCTGATAGAGACACAGAACGAAGATGACTGGGCTCATGCCACGGCCTCCTGTGTCAACCAGCATCCTTGCTGCATGGCGTATCTGGGTCCCGGCAAAGACACAGATTTATTTATTCATTCATAATCACATTTCTCTGACAAGGTAGACAGAGATGGAAGACAGCAGCCCCCAAATGTCTTCCTGGCCGTCCTGACCATGCCCTTGTACAAGTCTGCTGCCAATCTATCCAGATGTTCGAGAGGAGGCTAAAACAGCCTCTGCCGGTGTCGGCATCAGTCATTCTGAGATCTGTGCCAATTCATAGCCTTGGTTCTGGAGAGAAAGTATAAAAGCAGTTGCCTGGTGGTGGTGGCACACGCCTTTAATCCCAGCACTCAGGAGGCAGAGGCAAAGAGATCACTTGAGTTCGAGGCCAGCCTGGTCTACGGAGTGAGTTCCAGGACAGCCAGGGCGACACAGAGAAACCCTTTCTTGAAAAACCAAACAGTAGGCCAGGCGGTGGTGGCGCACGCCTTTAATCCCAGCACTTGGGAGGCAGAGGCAGGTGGCTCTCTGTGAGTTCGAGACCAGCCTGGTCTACAAGAGCTAGTTCCAGGACAGGCTCCAAAACCACAGAGAAACCCTGTCTCGAAAAACCAAAAACAAAAAAACAAAAAAAAACAAAAAAAAAAAAACAAAAAAAACAAACAGTAACATGGCATCTTAAAAGTTTAGGTTTTTCTTTTCGTTTTTTCAAGGCAGGGTTTCTCTGTGAGATCTACCTGCGTCTGCCTCTTCCCTGAGTGCTGGGACTAAAGGCGAGTGCCACCACTGCCCGGCTAAAAACTTAGTTTTTCTAAAACTGCCCTCAGAATCTTTTAAAATGTTTCACTTTATTCTGTCTGTGCAATCAAATTTACTTCCCCTCCTCCAGTCCTTTCCAGAATTTGAGTCTCTAATACCCACAGGAAACAGAAAACCAGTTTCAAGCAGGTGAGCAGAAACAGAGAAAGAACATCAAGACCTAATTATAGTCCCGGGCGAACAAATGATATTAATTTTCATATTTAATCATCTGCTCATGTACAGCTCTGTAGTTTACTTTGATACTTCTGTGCTGAGCTTGTTGGCGATGTCACTTGGCTCCCTTATCATACAGGAAGCAGACTACAGTAGGTCCTTTGTAACAAAGGCTAGCTTGGCATTTCCTATAGCTGTGATACCCCAGAGACAATCAGTTACCTCCATATGAGGGGACCCAATCAAACTCAGGTGAAACTTGTAATTTCTCTAATTTGAGGGTCAAATAGAGTCCAGTTTAAGCTAGCTAGGTTCTGTTTAGGTTCACACTACTGTGGCAAAATCCCATCTAAGACATCTTTTCTGTAGGGGTGGGGAGCTAAGGCTTAAGGCTGTTGTCCAATAATTTCCCAGCTAACGCAAGGATTCCTTCTGTATCCTTATCCCCGGTCTGAGCATTAACTGTGCGTGCCACAAGACAGTTTCTGTCTGTCAACATTCGTTTTCCTTCCATTTCTATTTATATTCTGCTCTCCCAAGTTTCAGGCTGTTCTAAAGAAAGAACTTCAATAATGAATAGTTTGACACAGTGTCAGCTATTTGAGATTTCAGGTGCTCACGTCAGCCCTGGCTTTCTTCTCCCTTCTTGTATTTAGGAAGAATAGTGAAGCTCCCGGCTTTAAAATTCTGTGACTCTCTGAAGAGAGATTACATAAAGGGAAGGCTATAGTGGTGGAATTTGGTTCTCAGCTGATAGGAGCCAGAGCATCCGAAAGCAGTCAGACCAGAGAGTAAGCCAGAGGCGTCACTCATATAGCCAGGAAGCTCCCAAAACCTGGACAGTCACCCTCCTCACTTGAAAGGTAGTTTTTGACTTGGCTGGGCTGTTCTACAGACGGATGCTAGAATGACCACCACCGAAGCAGATGTGATTCCCATGAGGCTCAGGCTGACAGTCATTTTTATTTTATCCTCCGGTTCCTAACCTCAAGGTGGTCCTAGGATTACAGATGTAGAAAACCTAGTAGGCTGAACCTTCCTGCCATATTCTTGGCCTGTCCCTCATTGAGAATGAGTGTCCCTTACAAAACTCTACAAAAACAACCATTCCAGAAAATACACAGAGAGGATACTACCCAGGCACCCAGAAGGGAGTGGCCCCGTCATACTGTCTAGAGAAAATGGCACACTTTGGAAAGTCCTCTAGCTACCCTTTCGCAGGCTTTAAAACCACATGCTCTGCTTCTGAAAACACAGGGGAAAATCACATTTTTCTGGATTCTTCTGGCTGTCTCTGTTTCCTTAATAGGTTATTTAACTGTTTTTCTTTGTATGTTTCTATATTTTGGTGGGGGGAGGTTTCAAGACAGGGTTTCTCTATGTAGCCCTAGTTGTTCTAGAACTGGCTCTGTTGACTAGGCTGGTCTTGAACTCAGAGACCTGCCTGCCCCTACCTCCTGAGTGCTAGGATTAAAGGCTTATGTCATCACCATCCAGCTGTGTATATATATATATGATTTTTTTGAGACAGGGTTTCTCCGTAGCTTTTGGTTCCTATCCTGGAACTAGCTCTTGTAGACCAGGCTGGCCTCAAACTCACAGAGATCTGCCTGCCTCTGCCTCCCGAGTGCTGGGATTAAAGGCGTGTGCCACAACCGCCCAGCCTGTTTCTATATTTTCATAATATATTATAATAAACATTGTTTATTATTCTTTGTCTTTAATAAAAAAATTAAAAATCGGTGAATATAAAATATACCTTGTGCAAAACAAGTTTTATCCAGACATGTGGAATATGGAACGTGGAGACCATCTTCAGGAATCAGTTTTGTTTTCCAAAAAATATTTTAGAAAACTCCATATACGTTAACAGTAGTTTTTCTAGTGGCCCAGGGTTTGGAGAATTCCTTTAAAAGCCCATGTCATTTGTCCGGCTATTGCTTGCATGGCAACTAGGCAGAGCTTCGACCCACAGCAGTGTGCAGACATGGACTGGTCTTTTTCACTTCCAGACCTCATGGCCTGTGAGTCATCACTAATGGGGCAGCTGCAGCCCTTCCTTCCAGGGCTGAAATCCCATTATCTGATGGAATCCTCTTTTCCTCCACTTCACAGCGGGACACATTACCTACATTCTAGGTTCCGTGGGAGTACCGGGGGAACAGAAGACGCTTTTAGAGCTTTTTGTCCCAAACCACACACTCATTCTGGATGTACTCTAAGTATTCATTTGAAGATATTTTCTGAAAGGCTCGGGGGAGGGGGGGGGGAGACAACATCTAAAGCCTTCTGGTCATTGTTTCCTAACTTCTTCCCTTTGATAAGGGAAGGGAGCCAGACGGTTCCCAGGGGACACTGGAAGCTTTGAAAGTGTCTCCTAGCTGATTTAGGAGGAAGGACTTGCAGTAGATCTGGGGTAGATGCTTTAGAGCGGAAAGGTGGTTACCCTGGGCCAAGAGAACCGCATTCTAAACGCATAACCCCAAAACAACTACGATTTTCAAGCGTCAGGATCACATGACACACATGCTCACAAGGATTAGTTTCTTTTGCTGGAATATTCCTGGTGTTTGGTAACTGCCTGCGGAGGTGGTCCTGGGTTTTCCCCAAGGGGCCATGAGTTGCTTGTGTTGCTACTGGGAGGAGGAAGAACCCTTAGGAGGTGGGAACCAGTGAGAGGAGCTCAGGTCCTTAGGGAAGCACCCTCCGAGGAGCCTGGAGCCCTACTCTTTCCGGTCTCTCCATGCTTCCTGGCTGCAGGAGGGGTATGGCTTTGCTTCTTTATATGCTCGCTTCCTTGATTCTCTGTCTCACCTCAGGCCCAAAACAAGGCGTCAAGTGACCATGGACTGAAGCCTCCAAAACTGAGAGCCGAGAGAAACCCTCCCTCCCTCCGAGGTGATGACTTCCAAGCATTCTGCCTCAGTTACGGGAAGTCTATTAACATACTTTGCCACAAGAACAGTTCTTATTAGACTAGTTCCTCTTTCTCTGTGTATACATGCACATTTGCATGTCCATGTATGTCTGAGGTCTGGTGCGTGTGCACGTGCATGTGGAGGCCAGACGTTGATGTCAGGTGTCTTTTTCCTGTGTGTGCGCGTGCGCACACCTGCCCTGTGAGACAGGTGCCGCTGCCATTCCTGGCAAGCAGAGCTCAAGCCCTGGAACTCACAATATACAAGGGAGAACTAAGTCTCCTTGTCCTCTGCCTTCCATAGGTACGCTGTGACATGTGGCCCTCTCCACATACCCACATACACGCATTCACAGAAGATAAATGTAATTTTACAAAACTGAGTATCCCTACTCAGATGAAACCCAACCTCTAGATTTATAAAACACCAATTCAGCTCCATCAGTCAGTCCCAGAAGAATCTCAGCAGGCTCAAGCTGGGCGCTGAGGTGAGACCCTAGGCCTGCCCACCTCCTTGCACGGTCAACGAGAGCTTTACCTGGAGCTGTTTACCCAGCAGCCTCCTTTGTAATTTCAGTGCTTTTTATAATTGTTCCTCATAATCTTTATGCGTGGGAACCTCTCCAATGGAGCAGATGTGAAAGTAAAAGAAGCCAGCAAGCGGACACAAGCAAGATTTGAAATGGAGGGGTTTTCTTTTTTTAAAGTCACTTTTTAAAATATGTTTTTAATTTATTCTTTGAGACTTTCACATATGTATGTAATGCCCATTGGTACCACCAGTGGGGACACAGGAGTCACAGGGTCAGCGGCAAGGCTCACGAACACTCCAACACTCCGTCCAATCGCACGCACGCGTGCGTCAGGCTGCTTGCATCAGCGTGCCGATGCTCTCTTCCACCTCCGACAGTCTCTTCAGGACCTGCTTGACTTTAACCTCATCAAATTCCAGACACAGAAATTCGGATTCCTGTAAAACATAAGAGGAGGCTTCAGAAACCTGCAAGATGGCTGTAGCGGTTTAAAAGAGAATGGCCCCATAGGCTCTATTTGTGTGTTTAGTCACCAGCGGAGGAACTGTTTGGAAAGGACTAGGAGGTGTGGCATTGTTGGAGGGTTTGTCCCCAGGAATGGGCTCTGAGCGTTCAAAAAATGCACACAAAGACCAATCTCTCAGCTACTGCTCCAGTGCCACGCCTGTCAGCTTCCCGCCATGATGATCACAAACTAAGCCTCGAAACCTGTAGTTGAGCCCCCAAATTAAGCGTTCTTTTATAAGTTGCCTTGGTCATGGTGTCTCCTCACAGTGATGGAACAGAAAGCAAGTTGGTGCAGCTATGGCTATCTTCTGGCATAAGCAAGCTCCTGACAGAGGCCCAGGACCCCAGTGCAGTGAACCAGACTCAGGCTTTAAACCTCTGTGATGCTTTACCATGCGAAGCAAATCCACACTGTGTCCTCAATGAAGCCCAAGTGTAAACAGGGACGAGTGCCACTGATCTCATTATGAGAGGCTCTGCTGGGGTTCGATCGGTGCTGTACAGATGTAAGGGAAGGACTTAGGTGTTGCTACTTTGTGGATGGAAACTGAGGGCAGGAAACCCCATCTGAAAAGTTTAAAATGGCACAGTCAGATACTAAACTCCCAGCCCTGGCTGACTTCAGAGTTCGTGCTGTCTCCACCTTATATAATAATGAAAGAATTGTGATTAGTCCCAAGTTAGTCTGGGCCAACTGTGACTCCGGCTAAAAAGGAATCGTGATAGGTTTACTGGGGAGAGCTAAGAAATGACCAGATCTTGAAAGGGCAGCAGGCGGTTCTCAGGGGCGACCCCACGCTGTGAGGGAAGACCTCCCTCATGGATCTCCTCCCACCACATTGCCTCCAATCACTCAGGATTGGTGAGTCAACCTCGGGTTAGGTAAGTGTCTGAATCAGTCTCTGAAGTACGTGGCAGAAACCTCTCATGCCCCAATAAACCCTAGCTCTAAACAGTCTTGGAAGAGACGGGCAAACATGGGTATTCCAAAGTGTCAATCTTTTCTATCCTCAAGAACAGTTACTGAGTAACTTTACTATAAACGCTTAGAGGTTATATGTTCTAACTGCCTTGCTCTCCAGAGAGTAAAATTAAGGTTCCAGGTATGTCAAGTGACAAGGCCCTTTGTCTGTTTAGAACAGAATCATGGGATTAAGACTCTTACCTGCACATTTTCCTCTCTAAACACTAAAGGCGATCAGAACATTCTACCCCAAGAATCTCCTTTGACATTGTTTGAGTTGAAGGTAACTGAGAATCAACAGCAACCTTCTAGAAGTTTCTTCTATCCAATCAAAGCAAAAAACTGAGAAATGAAGAGAAGACTGGGGGAATTTTTTGGTGGTGAAGATAAAAAGTTGATATAAATTATGCAAACTTACTAAATTAACCTATATCTATAATTGTTTTTCTTCCAACAACTGACTGCTCCAAGTGACTTTATTAATCATTAATCATTAATCAGGTATGCAAATTTCCAAGTCTAATGGTTTCTGCGAGTTTTCAGGGTGTGTATCTGAACACAATATTTAAAATATCAATGACAATACTATTTGTAAACATCTTTTTCCTATTAGCATTTCCGCAGTTTAACCCACAGGAGTCCACAGAGAGCCTTCTATGAGGGAAGAGGTTTTCTCCTAGGTGCTCCCAGCCCTGACCCAGATGGCAGGAGAAGGAGTGTCAGCAAGCACCCTTACAGGGAGAGTCCCGCTGCTGCCTGCCAAGGACGTTTGGGAGTTGACTTGGAAAACCGACTTTGTTGTTGCTGAACTGACAGCACTGACCTGGGAGAAAGGAGCACGGAGGGCCAGAAGAGCCTCTTGGATGAAAGCTTCCACCAGGAAAATCAGTTTTCCCAACTACTGGAATCCTGTCCTCAAACTTGTACTTGGACAGGAAAGGAGCTTAGAAATTCTGTCAAGTTTTCATTTAGTCTAAGAAAACAAGTTTAAACAAGAGAAGAACATGGGGCTGAGAATGTAGCTTGGTTGGCACGATGCTTGCCTAGCATACACAAAGCCTGCAGTTCGATACCCAGAATGTGTAAAATCCAGCACGTTGGAACACGTCTGTAATCCCAGGATTACAGATTCAATATCACCCATAACTATACAGCAAGTTCGAGGCCAGCCTGTGGAACAGAAGACCCTCTCAAAATAAACAAACAAATAAACAAATAAATAATAAACAGAGGCCAGAGAGATGACCCAAGAGTTAAGAGCTGGACAACCATGACGACCAGGGGTTTGGATCCCAGCACGTGCCTGCAGTTGCGTCTCTGCGCTGACATAGGGCCAGGTCACGGGTGACAGGAGGACTGCCAGGGCTCACGGCTGCCAGTTTAGCTGAGAGTGAGCCTCAGATTCAAGGACAGTGACAGCAGACACCCAGCACCCTCTTCTGGCCTGTGTGTGCGCATCCGTATGCAGACACGCGCCTGCACTCACAGACACAAATAAACATACAAACATGTTAATAATGAGACTTCCCATGTTTCAAACCAAAGAAGTAATTACCTTTTTTCATAAACATTGGGCAGTTTGGCATATGTTTGGCATAATTTGGCAAAATTATGACAAGATCTAAGATTTGGAAGACCTTTATCTTTCATTCAGTTTTCCTGAGACCGTTAGTTTAAGTTTCCAACATGTTTATTTAACGTTTGGCCTTGGAAATGACCGGAAATGTCCGGAAACTAGCAATTATTAATGAATAAATATATACTTAGGAAACTGTAAAAGAGATTATGACCATGTTTTCCTCCAGTGAGAGCCGGCTGCAGTATTAACTCAGTATTATATGTGAAGAGACTAGGATCTAGGATCCATCTTGGGAGACACACACACACACACACACACACACACACACACACACACACGTTATATAGTTTTCTTTAATAATTGAAGGATTTCTATATGTAAGTGTGTATGTGCACAGGTGCACATGCGTGTGGAAGCCAGAGGTCAGCCTCTGGAGTTGTGACTCAGCAGTTCACTGGCCCGGAGCTCACTGAGTAGGCTGGCCGGCCAGCAAGCCAAACACCTCCATCTGTCTCCCCAGCGCTGTGATTACAAGCACACCACCACACCTGGCTTTCTTTCAGGGGTTCTGGGCACTGAATTCAGGTCCTTCCATGTACCTTACTGGCTGCCTGGCTGGCCTGGAACTTGTTATGTAGACCATGCTATCTGCCTGCCTCTGCCTCCTAAAGATGGGGCTCAAAGTGTGCACCACCACATCTAACCTTTAAATCTACTTTTAACCGATAATGAAAACATAAAAAAATCGTATTTATAAGCACCATGGGATATTTTGAATTTGCACGTATTTGTGATATTAAATCAATCAAGCACACCTATTCATTCCTTTAACGGTGAAACGTCCAAAGTCCTTCCTTCTAGCCTTTTGAAAGGGCAGTGTCTTGTCTGCGGTTGCTCAGCTGTGGGACATCTTAGCCCACCTAGATTGGGGCCCACCAGTTAAATTCCCCATCTTCCCCTTTCCTATCCTCTCCAGCGTCTGGTCCACCGCCAGACTCAACCTTCTGTGAAACCGACTCTGCTGAATCCAGGACCTGACGCAAGCCCAGCACACTCTTCTATGACCTATATACAGTGAGGTCGTGTGTGTGCAGGTGTGCACTGCCATGCCACACGTGTGGAGGGGAGAGAATAACCTCATGGGTCAGTCCTCACCTTCCGGAAGTCTTGTTTCAAATGTTTTACACACTTTTGAGGGTGGGGCACTGCTATATCACACACATGGAGGCTGGGGAGAGCTTGTAGGAGTAGCTTCTGTCTTTCTCCTATGTGGGTCCTGGGTCTCACACTCAGTGCCTTTACCATCTCCACAGCCTGGGCATTAGCATTTTTTAAAAGTAGGTGCCGGGGACTGAACCTAGGGCCTCATAGCCCCAGCCTTCCATCTTGTTTTGAGACAGAGCCCCTGTTTATCTGTTTTTTTTGTGTTGTTATTTGTGTGCGCGCGTGTGTGTGCAGCGCCAGGCTAGCTGGCCGGCCAGCATCCAGGGATTCCTCTGTGTTTCCTAATTCCCTGTAGAAGTGCTGAGAGTATAGATGCTCACGTTTTGTGTCTGACTGTTATATGGGTTCTGGGGATTTGAACTTGGGTCCTCATACTTGCATGACATGCACTTTTACCCACTGAACTATCTCCTCAGCCTGAGATTAATGTTTTTGTTTTGTTTCTCTGTGTAGCCCAAGCCATCCTTGAACTCAGAGATCTGCCGGCCTCTGCCTCCAGAGAACTGGGGATAAAAGGCTGTGTCACCACTGAGACGAATGTTTTCACTTGCCACTTCTGATTGGCAAGCCTGACTTGTTTCACTTAACATCGTGTACCCTAGTTCCAGTGATAACGCAAATGACAGGTTTTTGCTCTTTTTTTCTTTATGACTGACTTATATTCCATAATTGATATGTATACTTCCCTTATCCACTCATCTGTCAACATATACTTAGGTTGTTTCTTTGTTATTGTGAATAATACTGTAATGAACACAGGGGTACAGATGTCTCTTTGACGTAGTGATTTCATTTCCTTTGGACATAAGCCCAACAGTGGAACTGTAGGATGATATGGTAGATCGGCTCTTTCTCAGGACATTTTCATGTGTGTGTACTGTCTGATGTATGTATGTCTGCACCACGAGCATGCCTTAAGCCTGGGGTCAGAGGAAGGCGTCAGGTACCCTAGAACTGAGTTGGGACGGTTGTAAGCCACGACACGGATGCAGTGAACGAAACTCATTTTCTCTGGGAGAATAACCACTGCTCGTAACTGCTGAGCCACTGCCCAGTCTTCTTAAAGTAATATCTTGTACGTGGTCTACACTGGTCATGAAGTCTTAGTCTTCCTGTAGCAGCCTTCGAGGTGCTGAGATTGTAGGCTTGTGACATCATGTCTGGCTTGGTGCTCTGGTGTAACCTGGAGGAAATTTTGTTAATTTGGGTAAAGCGGAGCTAGTTTCCACAGAACAATGGACATAGCACACAAAGAAAAACTGCTGGATAGTTTAAAGCCATCAAGCTGAAAGAGGAGCAGTTTCACTGAAGCTTGTGAGAAACCAAATGTCAAACTCTGAACACACTAGTGACTGGTGCTACTTTATTTGAACTTCTAAAAGTTCAAATTGGGGTGCACCATCATTCCTGATGAGGTCCACCTTAGGTCAAACTTACCTGCAAATAGCTTTGACAAACTGTAATATTTACATACAAGGAATTGAGATTGCTTCCTCTGCCCCAAACCAAAGCCATTCGGCACAGCTCAACCATCATTGGTGAGGGGAACCATTATGAAATGGCACTTACTTCTAGTGCTTGGTAATATACAGACTGAGATCAGGAAACACCACACAAAACATCTAAGAAAAGCCAGAAAGGAGCACTAAATGACAGATTCCTTGGCAGGGGAGGAAGGAAGAGTGGTATTAATTGAATTAATTCTGGGAGGGCAGATTTTCTCCAAGGAGAGGGATTGCCCATTTGCTCTGCCAGTAACAGCACTTGCCAGCCACCAGGGTCCCAGTGTGGCAGCCGCGAGTTATTTACGAGTAACAGGAAACAGCAGAGAGGTCTCTCTGTCACTCCAGAGGACACCGACAGGAGGAGGAGGGGATGAAACAACCAAGAGGAAGATGGTTTTCAAATTCATAAAGTACTGACGTGGGGAGATAAAGTTTTAGATGACTGGGGAAAGGGGGCGGGGTTGTGGGGATTGATTCTGTGGAGTTCTCCATGTTTGCATTGCTGTGTGAGTCTGCAGAGGTTCCACACTACAACAGACTGGGGGGGCACGCACGGCACGGATTGATTTCTTGTAGCTTGTGGAGGCTAAAAACCCAAGAGCGATGGGCTGGAGGGTTTGCTCTCTCCTAATGTCCTTCTTAACCCTGACCGCTTCTCTGTGAAAGGCACCCTGCTGTTTCTATCTTCTCCCGTGGACAGCAGACACTTTGGGTTCCAGCCCCACCTATTAGCTTCCTTTTAACTTCTTTCTTCAAAACATCGTTATTTTTTGAGGGCAAAATAAACTTCAGTATAGAATTTAGAGGGACACAATTGAGTTCATTACACTCCCCAGTGCTTAGAGGTCCTGTGTTTATCAAGGATCTGGTATTTGTGGATGATAGGATGATAAGGTCAACAATCTCAGACTTAATTCCTAGTTTCCTGAACATATTATGCAAATATGAATTTCTAATAGCTAAATCAAAATAAGAAAGCAAACTCAAAACAAAGCAACACTGTGTTCCCCCAAACCAAACACACACACACACACACACACACACACACACACTGACATTCTGTGACTGGCCAGGGCTACCACATTCTAACTGTCCTTTATTTTGATGTGTTACTTACTCTGTGAGTACTGCCAGAACAAAAGCTGTCAGGAAGAGGATTAGAAAACGGCACAAAAGAGTTCTCTACTCCCCACTCTCAGATCTTGCGCCTTGTGCCTTGCACGCATGCTGTGTCCGAGCCTAAACCCTTGCTCTGGAACACCATCCTCTGAGAGAAATGCGAGTCTGAGGGACGGCGAGGGCTTGCCATGGTGGGTGAAGTCAGATGGGGCTCTCTAGCTCACACAGCTTGCTGAAGCTTTTGGAGGCAATGGTAGTGGTGGCAGAGAGGAAACTATCTCTATTTTGAGGGTGTGTTCTGACATCAGTCGGCACTGGGCCTTTGTCTAAACACAAAGATCAGCTCTCACACTAACGTGGTGTCTATAGACTGGAGACCTTTCACACGCATGGCCTCACTTGATCCGATAACAGTCCCTGTTAACTCCAAGAGACAAACCCAGAAGTAAGCTACTCCGAACAATCGTAGAATTGCCAGAATTTGCCCATCTGACCTAAAGATTGTCTGAACCAAATCTGGGAAACTCTGTCAGAATGTATAAGAGATTTTATGGGCTGTGGTATTTTCTAATCCCGCTGATAGAAAATTGAGATCTCCCATTAGCTCAGGCACAGTGTCTCAGTGGGTGGACCAACCCCTCATGGTCCTGACTTCCTTGCTCATATTCTTCCTCCTTCCGCTCTTCAACTGGACCTTGGGAGCTCAGTCCAGTGCTCTGATGCAGACCTCTGTCTCTATCTCCATCCATCGCTGGACAAATATGATGATATTCAAGATAGTCGTCAGTCTGACTACGGGACAAGGCCAGTTCAGGCACCCTCTCCTCCACTGCTCAGGGTCCTAGCTGGGGTCATCTCTGTGGACTCCTGGGAACCCTTCCAGGACCAAGCCTCTTGCCAACCCCAAAATGGCTCCCTCAATTAAGATATCTCCTTCCCTGCTCCCATATCTGCCCTTCCTCCATCTCAACCATCCCATTCCCTTAAGCTCTCCCCAACCCTCCCCTACTCCCCCCTCTCTCCTTCCCCTCTCCCCACTCCCACCCCCATGCTCCCAATTTTTGTCTGGCGATCTTGTTTGCTTCCAATTTCCAAGAGAATCTATATATGTTTTTTGGGGGGTTCACCTTATTACTTAGCTTCTCTAGGATCACGAACTATAGGCCCAATGTCCTTTGTTTATGGCTAGAGTCCACTAATGAGTGAGTACATACCATATTCATATTTTTGGAGTCTAGGTTATCTCACTCAGGATAGTGTTTTCTATTTCCATCCATTTGCATGCAAAATTCAAGATGTCACCAAATCCAGCTGGACTGGGACTTAATGAGCATGGGATCAAATTGGACCCTCTGAATGTGGCTGACAATTGGGGCAGACTGAGAAGCCAATGATAATGGCACTGGGATTTCTCTCTACTGAATGTACTGGCTTTTTGGGATCCTATTCTATTTGGATGCATACCTTCCTAAGCCTGGATGGAGGGGGGAGGGCCTTGGACTTCCCAAGGGGCAGGGTACCTTGCCCTCTCTCAGGACTGGAGGGGGAGGAGGGAGAGTGTGGGGGGGAACAGGAGGGAAGTGGGAGGAAGGGAGGAAGTGGAAATTGATTGGTATTATTTATAAAGTAATAAAAGAAATTGAGATCTCGTTTACTTAAAACTGTTCACAACTCACAAACTAGAGCTTCAAAATTCAAATCTTTGTGAAAGACAAAAGCAGCCAGCTCCTAACCAGGGAGTAACTAAGACCCTTTCCTGGCCAACATCATTCATGTAAGAGACTATAAAAGCTTTGGAAAAAGTGGGGGAAAGAGAAAAGTTTGTGGGGGTGGACACAGGGATTCGCTGCTGCTCTGGCAAAGAGGAAAAACTGCAGTGAAAGAAACACCAGGGCTGAGGATGTAGTTGAGCTGGCAGAACGCTTGCCTCGGGTTCTCACTGCCAGAGACACAGAAACAGGGGTAGGGCAGGGGATGGGGATGGTAACGCATGCCTATAACCTCAGCACTGAGGGAGTGGAGGCGGGAAGATCAGAAGTTCAAGATCATCCTCTTGTACACAGAAGGCTCAAGGCTAGCCTAGGCTACATAAGAGTCTGTGTTTCCGCTACCCCCTAAAAAAAGAGATAGCAGAAGGGACGATTGTGGGAAAATGCCAGTGAATTTGAAGTTCAGAGAGAGAGAGAAATTTATATTTAAATAATAGAAAATGATAACTAGAATGAGCAACAAAACGCCAAGCCTTGTCTATACTTTATTTCAGATCAGTGAGGATAATTTTATCCTATTTTATAGAAAGATAAAGGATAATTTCTGAAAAGCCACAGAAGTAGAAGAGCCATTTAAAAAAAATGTATCTGGCCAGGCATAGTTGTTCATGCCTATGATCCCAGCAATAAAGAGGCTGAGAGAGTCGGCATGGATTGGAGGCCAACCTGGGCTACATCATGAATTTAAGACCACCCTGGGCTACTGAGAAAGACCTCGTCTCAAAGTCAACCAACCAGCCAAACAAACAAACAAAGCAAACTCAGTTCTGACTGGCTGGCTTTAGAACCTAAACACTTGTCACTTCACAATCTCAGTTTATATTATACATTTATGTATAACATAAATTCCACCATGGACAGTTACTAGTGTATCTACACCTGAATGCTAGTCTCCGGTTTAGTTAACTTTAATAAAGACTCAAAGGGAAGTTCAGGTGAGGATTTAATTCTGCGGTAGAGTACTTGCCTAGCAAGTACAAGGCCCTGGGTTTGGTCCCATCCAGAAGAGGAGGGAAAGAAAGACAGAGGAGGAGGCTGTAGGTGGCCAGTGACAGCTCACATCCTGCCTGTCTGGAGAATGCTGAGCATGAGAGCAGCCATTTAATGCGGAGAAGCACAGCAGAGTTAATGTGGGCATGGGACCCAGGCTGAAAGCTGCTATATGTAAGCTCAGTTCCTACGGCTTTTCATTCTGGCTCCTTCTGTAGTCCAACGGAGTAGGATGGGTAGAGAGGATTCACTACATAGATGCCTGTTATCATCAGCAGGAGAGCTAGAAACAAGACTACCTTCTTCTATGAACCCAACTTCCAAACTTCTGGAATGAGAGTCCTTCTCTTATCATGTCAATTTTAAGCCAGCAGAACCAGAACACCAGCCTTCTATCAGCAGTAACAAGAAATCACCAATTCTGTCTTGTCATTTAAGAAAATCAAATTAGACATTAGAAACCAGATCAGGTACTTTTGGAATGTGAGAAGACAAATGTATTAAACTCTGAGCTTCAACCTTTAGTAGCCTTCATCTTTGACCCACATCATCCTCCAGCTAAGCCAAGGATAAGACGGTGGGCAGGGAGCGTCTGTAATCATGTCTCATCACAGAATCGAGGCTTGACTGATGACCGTGCAAAACACAGACCTGGTAGCACATACACTGTTACGAATAAGAACACAGCTGTATTCCATTCACTTGTTTGTTGGTTTACTTGTCTTTAAGGCTAGGGAGCAAACAGGTCCTCGTGCATGTGAGGCTAGCACTCCAGCTCTGAGCTACATCTCAGCCCAACTCCTACAGCCTTAGGAGGTTTCCTGATCCTACCCGACAAATAAGCCGTCCCTCCTCTGAATGTCTAGAAACCCTGACAAGATAACTACCACATCCTCTGCCAGCCTGTGGCTCTCTGTACGCCCTCACATCTAGTGAACATGGGCTTTGAAACCACACCAACCTAAATCCAAATCTAAACCAAGATTCCACCATTTTAGAGCTGACTCAAGGTGCACTGGTTTGTAGTTTCTGACTGCATGGCTGCAGTGGTGGTTTTGAACAGGTCTACTGCTGAGGTCTCTGAGGTGACTCAGTGGTTCCCCGAGAAGTAAGCTTATACAGCACACCTGTCTATTTTATTTGTATCTTACCCAACACCATAAAAATGGTATTGGTTAGTTATACACTGTTTCTCTTTTCCAAAGGGAAAAGCTAAGTACTCACTCTGACTCACTCTAGGACTCTCCAATATAGTCTGGCCAAGGTACACAGGCCTGAAGTCAGCCTAAGGCTGCCTCTGATACCCTTCTGCAGTATAACTCAGGAAGCACACAGCCATCAGCTAGTGGAAGAATACCAGAGGTGTGGCAGCTGGCTGTGGCGGGGCAGAAACACAAGCATGGCTCCAGGCTGGAGCTGCCAACGCCCTGCTTATGGGCTCAGCTCCCAACTCTGTTCTCTTGCCTGCCGTCACTGTCAGTCTTTAGACAGGGAAGAAGACCCAATTCAAGCATTTTTCTTGTAATCAAATCAAGAAATAATTCAAATACTCAACAATCACATAGAAAAACCAGGAACTGAGAGTTTAACTTCACCTGAGTTGGCATCCAGGGTATCACCAACCCATGGCGTTGGTGTGATATCCCCACCCTCTCCGCTCCTCAGAAAACGCCAGTGAAGGTTTTCAGTTCACGGTAGATTGACCCTGTCTGTGTCAGAGACACAGAAGGAACAAAGCAAGGGTGAGCAGCTGCAATATTAACTGTGGAGATACCACCCTGGAGGCTTGGGATCAAATTTATTTATTTTTGTATTATTAACTCAAATATTCTGTCATTTGTCTTTTCCCCCATCTTCAAATGAAAATCAAATACTCCCCGGGGGTTAAGAAATAAAAAGAAACAAGAAACCTCTTGTATCCCTCATTTCAAGCTGCGAGGAAGGGCCTCAAGCAGCTGCTTCCGGTTTCTATCTGCAAATCTGAAGAGAAAAATTCAAATTATCTTTATCCATGAAGAGTAAAATACTAAATATGAACTTTAAAAGGAAATTTCTTGAGAAAGAAGGGTGACTCGGTTAAGAACCACTCAGGGATAAGAACGGTACTTGCTGTCTTGCAGAAGACCCAGGTTCTGATCTAAGCATTCACATGGTAGCTCACACTCACCCCTACCTCCAGGTTCTGATCTAAGCATTCACATGGTAGCTCACACTCACCCCTGACTCCAGGTTCTGATCTAAGCATTCACATGGTAGCTCACACTCACCCCTACCTCCAGGTTCTGATCTAAGCATTCACATGGTAGCTCACACTCACCCCTACCTCCAGGTTCAGGGGACCCTCTTTTGAACTCTGCAGACACCAGGTACACATGTAGTGTACATACACACAAGCAGGCAAATACTCAAACACAAAAAATAAAATAATATCTCTAATAAAACATTTTAAAAAGAATTTCTATAATTATGTGACTTACAGGGCAGGGGACCAGGGTTGAGACCGATTCTGAGAGATACATTACAATGTTGTGTTGGGTTTAATTTAACATCCACTGCAGGGAAATCTAAACATATGAACAATGAAGATGTGGTACCCAGAGATATCACTAGCCTCTATTCCTTAGACTATAATGGCTTACTGGAAATTACCAGCAATACACACATGCTTTTGCAGACGTACTTAACATGGAGAGACCAGCTCTTCTCGGTTGTCTGTGCTATGCTGGGACTCAGAGCCCCGGAAGAAACGCTTCTTTGAAGTTCTACCTACCTAAGGGCCCATCTTTCAGAAGCTTAACTCCCAGGAAAAAACCCTAGAGTTGCCACCACGTCCAAAGGCTTGGTGAAATCTGGCCTAGAATACTGTCTGTTCTCCAGCCTCAGTTATCACGTCCCCATAATGACATGTTCCTCTACAGCTTCTTCCTCCATAGCTGCCTACACCTCTGTCTTCCCTGGCCCTTGTGAGAAAGGTTTTTAAGGCCCAACCATCTGGTGGTCTTTTAGTTTCACACTCTGTATGACTCCTGGTGACCTGAGTGTTAAGAGACATGCATTCCCTTTCTTCTGTTGTTGTGGCAGATCCAGCTGTCAAACCTTCAGAGGGCAGCGAATCCTTTAGCCCCACAACTGCATTACTCCTGAGATTCGGTACCTTTCTAAGTCAGTACACATTTGGAGCATTTTGAAAGTTAGAGTTAAGAAGGAATCTAAACATGCTATTTGTGTGTGTGTGTGTGTGTGCACGTGTGAGTGCGTGTATGTAGTATGCTTGAATGAATCATGCTCACACGCGTGGGAGGCAGAAGTTGCTGCCCTGCTCCTCAATCACTTGATTTACTCTGCAGCATTTCTAGATGAGTCTGGAATTCACCAGTGTGACCTAGTCTAGTCACACACCCCACCCCCACCCCCACAGGGGGCAACCCCTCATCTACGACTTTTAAATGCTAGGATAACAGGCTGCTGCCAGGCCTGTCCAGCTTTCACGTGGGCTCTAGGGATGCAAACAGTTCTCACGCTTGCCTTATCTACTGAGCCATCTCCCCAACTCCAAATTCTATTTTATACCCAGTTTCCCTCCACAGAGAAGTCAGGAAGTAACCTTCTCCATCTCAGGTAGCCATGAAACCCAAAGCAGTATTGGGGGGATGTCACTGTTATTTTGAAGGTTACACTGTTTGAATTTAGATGTAGCTCCAGCATTACTGGCTGTGCAATTCTGGTGGAAAAATTAATTTGCTTAAGGTTTCCAGATGAGAAAGAATGGAGGAATGGCATCTATTTTATGTGCCTGTCGCAAAGGCTCATTAGCAAACATCCAAGCCTCAGTATTGCATTTTGTGTGTCTCAGTGTTCTCTCTCTATCCGCCACTCTATCCTGTCTGCAGCCACATTCCTCACCAGCCTCTTTCCTTTAAAACAGGCCCTTTGCTCTAAGAGTGAGAAACGGCCATATGAGGGATTCCTGGCGCCTAACCCTGTACCTGATAAAAACAGAAGGCTGTTCTCACATTGGGGCACCAACTGTATCCGGCAACAACAAACCGCACAGTAAATCCTGCTTTGCTTGTTTTTACTGTGTGAGCTGTGAGAGTCTGTCTCCTTAAAAGGATCAGGCATACTGTCTGCTTCTTTTCCTTCTTAATAAGTCTTTATTTAACAAACCACCCACTGGATTAGAATATGAAGAACTGGCCCAGACCAGGTCCAGCCGTAAGGAAACGGGCAAGGTCTCAGGACTGAACAGTGAGGTCTTCCTGCCCTTAAGAACCGGTATTTTCATGCTTTCTATTCCCCAAAGCAGCAGAGTATCTATTTAAAATGTATTTTCCTCATTTATAAAAGAACTTTTTACCATGTAAAAGACAGTAACAGAAGTCTGTAGTCTCAGATTGCAATTACAAGCTAATAAAGTAGTGCTCCCAATCGCTCCCAGGGTATTGTAGACAGACCCCTGGCACCACTGTAAACTCCAAGCTAAAGGGACGCAAAAGTAAAGGCACTACTGGTGAGGGCATGGAAGATGCCACCCCAAAATGATAAGACCCAGTGAACGTCTAAAATATGCCTCTTTCACATAAAAATTTTGAGAAACACCAAACATAGAAGGCCTGAAAAACAGATATATGGGGTTTCTAGTTAACCAATCCACGTATGTGAACTATACCATGGCATGTGCAGAAGTCAGCCTTCTCCTTCCGCACGGATGCTGGGACTCAAGTGCCAGTTGTCAGGTTGGTGGCAGGCGTCTTTACCTGCTAAGTTAGCTCTCCTTACATTTATATTACAAAAATTTCTTTCTCAAGGACAAAGCAAGAAGATCAAATCACTACAGATTCATACTTAAATCTGCATAATAAATCTTACATTTGTTTTATGTACTTTCCTTGGCTGTTTTAGACAGAACTTTTTCCTACTTCCTTCTTGTTTCAGAGAACAATGTTGAGACCTTGTTGAGCTCAGGCTGTGCCCTGCCCTGAGTTACTCCATATTCTATAAAACTGTTTTTGTTTTTTTTTAGATTGTGCCTTGCCCTCAGAGACTCCACTTTACAAGCAACATCTGAATCCATTCTGAATGCAAAAGCACCTTGATGGACAAGTGTCCAGGACCACCCAGGAGGCACTGACTGACAACTCATTCCTAATAGTAGAAAGGATGCCACAGTATACATTTATTGTTGTGAATTGGGACTACAGGAGCTCACAGGCATATGAAATTCCGTCAGGAAAGTAGGCTGCAGAACTGACCCAGACACAAGACTCAATTCTCATATTATTGTCTGTCTTCTACAATCAGCTCCAGCACTGCTATCCTTTGGTAACACGAGATGACATCATTTGTTGGGAGATAATGAAGACCCAGTATAAAATTACAGAACACAAGAGGAGAAGCCAGAAGACGCGGGCTCTGCACCCAGTTCTGTCACCTAATACCCTGGGAACGGCAACGGCTCACTTAAAGTGCTGGAGCCTGCATTCTTCATCTGCCGCATTTCAGAGGCTTTTAGAACGTTTTAATGATTCCATAAAAGAACACAAAACATTTGAAAACACTGAACAAAGGTAACTATAATTCCCTAGTCAGATGTTGGCAGGAAGACTTGAATGAGCAAAGTCACAGGAGTAACTACATTTTCTTGACCAGAATAAGTCACTGCGTACATACCCCCTCCTCCCAAAGTCTACCCTTTGGAGGAAATGAATCCTCCCAATAGCCCTGTCTAGTGACTGCTCCGCTTCACTGGGCCAAACCCCCAGGTTTTGACAAGTATGATATCGGGGTTGGAAAGATTCGATGCTCAAACATGAAGACCTGTGGTTCCCAGGCGCTGTGTAAAAGCCAGGTGTGGTGTCAACCTCTGTACACATGAACATATGATACACACGACTTAAAGACAAATGAAAGCTTTCCTCTCCTTTTAAAAATATACACTATGACAGTTTCCTATCCGTGTAATAATTCCGGCCACATCCATCCTCCTGTCCTCTCTTGTCCCCTTCGGCCCCTACCTGGCCCCTCCAAGTCCCTGCCCCACCTTATGTCCCTTTGTTTTCTTTTAAAAAGTCTTTTATCTTTAAAAAATGAAATGATTTCACTTCTTGGCATTCCACTCCATAATTAAATATCCTTATTTAGAAGTTACTCTTAATTATTTGTAACTGGGAGGGAGAAGTCAGTTGAAAATTCCTTTCTTAACTATTAAGACACTGCCTACTGAGCACCTAGATGACTTTTCTACTCAGATGTCCCGTTCTGTTTTCTTGGGTAGCCACAGCCACCACCTTTAATTCAAGCATGTGTCGGGGCAGGCAGGCCCAGGAGCAATCAAGTCAGGCAGCGCAGACAGAAAGCACTGAAGAGCTGGGGTAAGCAGTGAGCAGCTGTAACAAAGGAACAGCTTTGTCTGCTTTACCCTCTTATGTACAGGAAAGTGAGCTTATAGGAATGCTAGGCAGGGAGAAAGGGCTATTTGCAGCTGTTAGGCAGGGAGAAAGGGCTATTTGCAGCTAGCTGTTTCCCATGACCACTTAGGACATATGAATGCTATGATCCATGGTCAATAACATCCCTTCCAAGTCAGACAATGGGTGCTTCTCCTGTCACAGACCCCTTTGGGACGTATGAATGCCAACATGGTAGCATTCTCTGACATGCGCTGTGCAGTTGACGGTCTGTAACCCCTTACAAATTGTGTGGTCAGTGGCTGATAAAACCCTTTGATGTAGACAGCAGGAACACACCTTGCACAAACAAGTCCCAAGCCTTCCTGGGTCTTACAAAGCAAAATCAGCCTGAAGCCAGAAAGAATGAAGACACACACACACACACACACACACACACACACACCCAAGAACCGGAGGGAGTTAGCCCTTTACTGAGATGAGCGCGTAAATGCTCCCAGAGACCTCTCACCCACAGATCTCCCCGGTCACACTAGTCAGAAAGCACAAACCTCCCTCCTTCCCTCTTTCCTGGGCAGAGCATGCCAGAGCCCTTAGCCCATCTACCCTGGCACTGCTGCTGTCTCACTGAAATGAAGCCTCCACCCCACCCAGCTGCTCCCACGTGGCCACTACTAAGCCTTCCTGCTTTCACTAGCTCTCACTCAGAAACCAGAACTCGCTCTTCCTGGTTGCTGTGAAGAACCCCAGTTTATCTGGCCTGTTACGTTCTTTCAAACTCCAATAAAACTGTCCTGAGTTTCCTTTAAAACAAAGCAAAACAAAACAACAAAAACAAAACAAAACAAAAAAGCCCTCCTATTAATGAGATAAAAAACTTGCAAAGGGGGGTGGGGAGAAGGCTCAGTGGTCAGAGCACTTGGTACTCTCGCAGGGGCCCTGAGTTTGGGTCTCAGAACCCTCACAGCAGCTCCCAATTGTATGCAGCACCAGCTCTCCGGGTATATGTGCTCTCTTCCGGTCTCCATGGGCACTGCACATGTGATAAACACACATATGTGAAGGCAAAATGTTAACACACATAAAATAAAAAGGCTGAATTGTTTATTTTAAAGAATACTTACTGACATTGATTTTATTTATTACCACTTTCTGATAATGGGGAGTATTAAGCTGGGCCTTGCACGCTAGAGATGGGAAATACGACACGCTAGGTTGAATAAACTGAATGAGCACAGAACTGCGGTAGAAATCTGCCTGGTAAGTTGTGGGGAGGAAACAGTGGAGGGATGAGCTTGCTGAAAGACCAGATTCCTTTAGAGGACCAGGAACACAATTACCAATCTTTAATAGTCCCGAAGCAGACAACACATTTTGCTATTTGTAGGATGTGACTTAAGAGACCACCCCCACATTAGAATGTTAGTTTACATACAGAAATATCTCTTTATCCAAAAAGTTAACAATATAAATAGCCAGTAGCTCAATGAGGTTTGGCTACTCGGTACAGCAGACCAGGGAATGTTTACCAAGAAGGTGCTACTTACAGAGCGGGCTCTTAGGTAACAGTAAACATAGGTGTCTGCTGTTTCAGTAAATCTTAAATGGTTTGAAGTGACATCACCTACTGAAAGTGTTTAGTTGGGTATGAAAGGCACAGAATTTCACTTAGAAATTCTCAAGCTCTGGTTATTGCTAATTAAAAATTTTTCCCAGTTGGGCGGTGGTGGCACACGCCTTAATCCCGGCACTCAGGAAGTACAGGCAGGCAGATCTCTGCGAGTTTGAGGACAAGAGCTAGTTCCAAGACAGGTTCCAAAAACTACAGAGAAGCCCTGTCTCAAAAAAACAAAAAGAAAAAGAAAAGAGAACCCAACAGGAAAGAAAATTTCATGTTTTTAATCTTTTGGCCTGAAAAAAGGTAGTGTAATAATCCTCATGGTTCTATTAAAAACACTACGGACCTGGAAAGATCTAGAAAGATAACAGACAGACTTTTCCTAAATTCATCCCCACCTTTGCTTTTAACTCTGTGTGAAGCTCATCTCTCAGCTCTTAAAGACCACAGCTACTTCTGTAAATTGGGGTAATGGCATTTGCCTCACCACTTCAGAGGCAATTTGGGAATTATGAAACAATATTCTCAAAGCTCTTTGAAAGGCACAGATGAAAGGTCTTAATTATCACCGATCAGGGCAATTATTCTGACATCATTTTTCCTACTTAGAGTTTTCTAAAGCCTCTTGGAAAAAGCAACCAAAACAAACAAAAAATTAAAATATAAATCGGCTTATCTAACCTAGACACAGGCCAATTACACCAGCTGCAGAGCACTGAAAACTACCAGTGAGGTAAGGTGTACCGTAAAAACAACGGGCGGCCATCGGGAACTGAAAGGGATCTGAAGATGGTGGAATTTCACCAAATTAGTTTTCAAAAAGCAAATGAGTCCTTCTGTTTTGTTCTGAGGCAAAGTCTCAAGTTTACAGTCACCCTTCTGCCTCGGTCTCCGAAGTGCTTGGGTTAGAGGTGCTAGTTTGGGCCCCATGCCTGGCAAGAGCCTTTTTGGGTAGAAGAGGTGATGGTTGAGACAGGTTGAGACAGGGTCTGTGTAGCCCTGGCTGTCCTGAAACTCAACACGTAGACCAGGCTGGCCTTGAACTCAGAAAAATCTGCCTTGCCCAAGGGCAGAGATTAAAGGTGCGAACTACCTCACCCAGTCAAAAGAACCTTTTTAAAGAGGTCACAAAAAAAAAAAACAGTTTTTTTTTCAATTATTTTTATTTTATTTTATGTGTAGGAATATTTTGCCTGGATATATATATATATGTATATATATATATATATATATATATATATATATATATATATATATATATCTGTGTGGCATCTGTGTGGCCTGGTTAGGCACATAGGCGGAGGTCAGAAAAGGGCTTTGTATCCCCTGGGATTGAAATTATAGATGCTTATTTATTATGAGATACCATGTGGGTGCTGGGAACTGAATCCAGGTCCTCTTGAAGAACAGTACTTGCTCTTAACTGTTTAGCATCTCTCCAGCCCCTGACTATTTGTAAATGAATTGAGACAATATTGTGCAAGCCCTCTACTTTCCTGACTTATAACAATGAAACTGTGGTTATCAAGAAAAAAAAAATCAAAATAACCTAGAAACCTGTTTCATTTATTTGTTTACTTTTAAATTTACATCTTAATGTATTTTTATTGAATGAATATTCTGCTCACCATGTGTGTGCCTAGTCCCTGTGGAGGTCAGAAGAGGGCATCAGATCACCTAGGAGTTACAGGCGTCTGTGCGGTACTATATGGGTGCTGGGAATCAAACATAGGTCCTCCACAAGAGCAGTCAGTGCTCTTAACCTCTGAGCCATCTCTCTAGCCCCAGAAGCCAAAGTTTTAAATTTTGCTATACTTAGGAGAAAACAGAAAGACACTAATTGAGAACTATAAAAACTGACCTAACTTCAGTAGCTAAGCAAACTGTGCCATGCGATCTGTGAAAAACTAAAGTGCTAGCCCCCTAACTGGGAATATTTCCTGTTACACCCCTGTTTTGGTCCCCTCCTCTGGAGGACTACATTCTTTCAAAGCCCATGTAGCAATCACAGACTAGACATTTCTTTTCCTCTCCTGGTGCAAAATTTCTGTTTAAAACATTCATTTACAAAATGTTCACAAAATTACAAAATGTTTCACTTCATAGGACACGGACAAAGAGAACAGGTTGAATGGCTGACCGGTTTGCTGTATGTTGCTGTGATAAGACACTGACCATTTCAGGCCACAGGGCAGCCAGGGCGGGGGTCTGGGGGTAGATTACTGAGGCAGAGACGGAGGAGCACTAATGCTTGCTGGCCTGCTCCCCCAGGCTCCCTCAACTAACTTTTTATACAGTGCTGCCTCCTTCCTCAATAAGTAATCGAGGAAATGCCCCACAGACATGCCCACGGGCCAATCTGGTGCAGATAAGACAATCCTAAAAACACTGGCTTAGATACAGAAAGATCCAGGAAGAAGAGACTGAGCCTCTGTAGATTAGAAGTTGGCAGCAGGGCTGGCGGATGGCTCAGAGGTTGGGAGCATGGCTGCTCTTCCGGAGGACCAGGGTTCAATCCCCAACACCCACATGGTGGCTCACAACTGTCTGTAATTCCCATACCAAAGGACCTGACACCCTCTTCTAGCCTCTGACCGCACACTATGTAGACACATGCAGGTGGAACACCCATATACAAAAATATATTTTAAAAAGAGAAGGTGGAGGAGGAAAAGGCATCAAGGATGTCCTTTTCTACAAAAATAAACAAACAGACAAACAAACAAACAAACAAACAAATAAATAAATAAATAAATAAAAGAAAGAGAGAAAGAGCCAGACAGTGGTGGCTCATGCCTTTAGTCCCAGCACTTGGGAGGCAGAGGCAGGCAGATCTTTGTGAGTTTGAGGCCAGCCTGGTCTACAGAGTGAGTTACATCAAGAAACCCTGTATCAAAAAACCAAAAAGAAAAAAGAAAAGAAAAAATAAAAAGAAAGAAAGAAAGAAATTGGCAGCAAACTTCAGCTGCTAACCAGATCAAATCTGGCTTGCATCTGTTTCCTGTATCAAAGTTTGATTGGAATTTGATTGGAATACAGTCAGGCGCATTCATTTTTTATGGTGTCTATGACTACTATCAGGCTAGAATGTCAGAGACAGTGTGGCACACTAAGATTAAATTATTTACAGTTTTTTTTCTTATAGGAAAACTCAGCTATTCAAAACTGCAAAAAAAAAAAGTGTCTTCTTTTTCTACATCACAGAGAAATAAAAACCTCATCATTGAACTAGAGAGACGGCTCAGTGTTTTAAAACACTGGCTGCTCTTGCAGAGGACCTCAGTTCAATTTCCAGCACCCACATGGCAGCTGAAAATCACCTCTAACTTCAGCCCCGGCAAGTCCGTTAGGCACAGGATACATGTAGGCAAAACACCATGCACATAAAAATTTAAAAACAAAACAGCATCACAAAATTTTTTTAAAGTATACAAGCTTTTGGAATTTGTTCTTTTGTATGGGAAATCCTATATCCAATTTCAATTCTCATCCTAGTGACAATTTGTATTAAAGTCATGAAAATCTTGTTAACTTTGAGATCCAATGATAACTATATAAATATCACACACACACACACACACACACACACACACACACACACACACACACACCAGGAAAGGAAAATTAGAGCAACAGAGATGGCTCACCACGTAAGGCCCTTGCTGACAAGCCAGAGGACTGAGTTTGATCCCTGAGAAGGAAAGAATGGACTCCTGCAATTTGCCCTCTGACCTCCACATGTGTGGGGGACATGTACCCCTATATAATAAGTAAATAATAAAAATAAAAGAGCAATTAGATCCTGATTTTTTTTTTTCGAGACAGGGTTTCTCTGTGGTTTTGGAGCCTGTCCTGGAACTAGCTCTGTAGACCAGGCTGGTCTCAAACTCACAGATATCGGCCTGCCTCTGCCTCCCAAGTGCTGGGATTAAAGGCGTGCGCCACCATCGCCCGGCCCTGATTTTTTTACTACATACAAACACATTTCATTAGGTTACAAATTCTGTGTTAATGCAAAACAACAACTCAAAGAGAAAAAAAAACCAAAAACTAAAAGAGGTAGGATATAGTTGGTTGCTTTTTGTTTTTTTGCTCTTTTCTTTTTGGGGACCCGCTACCCAGCTCTCAAATAAATACATGGAGACTATTCTTTCTTTTTTTTAATATTTATTTATTTATTTATTATATATACAATATTCTGTGTGTGTATGCCTGCAGGCCAGAAGAGGGCACCATACCCTATTACAGATGGTTGTGAGCCACCATATGGTTGCTGGGAATTGAACTCAGGACCTTTGGAAGAGCAGGCAATGCTCTTAACCTCTGAGCTATCTCTCCAGCTCCGAGACTATTCTTTTTAACGAATGCCCAGCTTTAACTTGACTCCTCTCCCTCTTTTCTCGATCTCCAATCTCTCTCCAGATTTCTCCTTCTGTTTGTTCTCTCTGCCTGCCAGCCCCACCTATCCTTTCTCTGCCTAGCTATTGGCTGTTCAGCTCTTGATGAGACCAACCAGGTGTTTTAAGCAGACAAAGTAGCACAGCTTCACAAAGTTAAACAAATGCAGCATAAAAGAATGCAAGCCATCTTTGCATCACTAAACAAATACTGCATAGTATAAACAAATGTAACACATCCTCAACTAATATTCCACAAGAGCAGAACATTTTTTAGAGGGGCTCTAATATGTTAGAAGAAGAAAATCTAAAACAAATGTGTAACAAGACTGACACATTAAATACACAAAATAAAACTCCTTCCAAAGGGGAAGAAAGCATCACTAACAAAGTTTAAACAGTAATAAAAAGCAATACCTAGGTTTAAAATTTCTCTCAAAAAATCTGTAACTTGACAAAAAACTTCTAACCAATTCAGTAGAAAGTAACATGTATAAGATGCAGTGGGCAGCTGATAAGGGTACATATCAGCAGAAGCTAGACATATGGCCACGTACTCAACACCACTAAGAGACAAAAGTGTAGTAGTAGGAGCAGCAGGGCTGCATCCCCAGCACCCCAGCCACCTGGCTAGCTTATGCCCCGAAATAACAACACACAAACTGTATTCATTTAAACACTGCTTGGCCCATTTCTATCTAGCCTCTTCTAGGCATATTAATTTAGCCCATCTCTAATAATCTGTGTGGCAACAGTCTTACCGGGAAAGATTCTAGCCTACATCCATCCTGGGTCTGAGCTTCATGCATCTGCCTCAGAGAGCAGAGCTATCACGTCTTCCCGGAGGAGGGGAGCATGGTGTCTCTGCTCCAGAGAGCAGAGCTGTGGAGTCTCAGCTCACTTCCTCTTCCTCCCAGCATTCTGTTCTGTTTACTCCTCCCACCTATGTTTTAACCTATGAGGGCCAAGCAGTTTCTTTATTGCTTAACCAATGAAATCAACAGATTGATATATGACACTCCCACATCACAAAAGAATACAGAGCAAAATAATAATAGAAAAGTTAGACTGCTAATATCCAGGAATGGTGAGGAGGGAGGCAAAAGAGCACTATGCATTGTTAATAAAAAGGGAATGACTCCAACCTTCTGAAAAGTGACTCAATAACTGCTAATTAGAAATTAAAATATAGGGTTGGAAGTGTAGGCAGGGGTAGAGTCCATGTTCATGTGAGCAAGGCCCTGGATTTACTCCACAGCCCCCAGATAACTCCTTGCAATAAACTCTTGCTTTGGGGGCTAATAAAAACAAAAGCATCAATATGTAAGAATACACACATATGTACAGATTTTTTTCTGGAATGTTTGCAGTGGTGCAAACAAAGAAGAGAAATGTTAAATGTCATTAATGGAAGAACGACTGACTATGAACACAATGTATATAATGTGGCTGCTGGAAATGATGGTCGTGCCTGTATCTAATGAGCTGTGGAGTTGCTCAGGGTCTAGCACGGTGGCAAAGCAATATACATAAGCAATATGCAAAACGTTACTGAAGATACCCAACCAGACTACCAAGCCCCGTATGTTGTGTTTATATCTGCAAGGAAAATGATATGAAAAAGATCGATATCAATGGTAGGACTTGGAGATCTTATTAATATTCTGTATGTTTTTATAGTTTTCATTCTTTCTTTTAAAAATACAGTATGAATTCTTTTGTAATTTTTGAAAGAGATATTAATAAATAACATATTCTTGTGATAGGAGTTCTTCAACCCACTTAGTGTAAAGAGAACCGAGGTAATAAACCACCATTCCTGCTGGAAGGCAACTTCATTTATCCAATCTTATCAAATTTCCACCAATTTTTCCTCATACCACAACTAGAGAAACAGACATCTCAGACACCAATAAACAAATGTCAAGTGCTCAAGTTGTCTGCACACCCCAAGCAAACTCACTGCCAGGCAGCTCTGCCCATCACTGGGGACTAAATCGTGACATGGGTGGGCCCTGCAGTACCCTTCATCCTGGAATTCTCCGTGTTTTTGTCTGTTTGGTGCTAGAATGAGTCCAGGACCTGGTGCGCTAAATACACACCACCACTAAGTTAAAGTCCTGCTGTAGCGGTAAAACACCCTGACAGAGTACCTAGGGACAAAGGGCTTATTTCTGCTCACGGTTCAAGGCTACAGAGCTGTGGTGGTTGAATGAAAGTGGCCTCTCTAGACTCATACAAAGTGGCATTATTGAAGGTATGGCCTTGTGGGAGGAAGTGTGTCACTGGGGGTTGAGTCACTTTGAGGTTTCAGAAGCTCAAGCTAAACCGAGTGGCTCAGTCTCTCTTCCCACTGCCTGCAGATCCAGATGCAGGACTCTCGGCTACCTCTCCAGTGCACGTCTACCTGCACGCCATCATGTTTCCCACCTTCATAATAATGAGCTAAACCTCTGAACTATAAGCCAGCCACAATTAATGCTTACCTTTCTAAGAGCTGCTATGGTTGCTCATGGTGTTTTTTTTTTTCACAGCAATAGTTAACCTATCTAAGACAGAGTCCATCACAGTAGGGAAGTTGTCCCAGTATACCTTCCTGCTGTGATACATGCCATGATCAAAATGGATTGTTTCAACTTAAGCTTGCAGGTCACCATCCATCACCGGGCAGGAACTCCAGACAGGAGCTTGAAGCACAGACCATGGAGGAACACACTGGTCACTGGCTTGCTCCCTCTGGCCTGTACTCTTATCAGCTTTCTTATTCAACCCAAGACTATGTGCCCAGGGGCAGAGCTACCCACGCAGGCTGAGTATTTACTAACATCAACTAGTAACTAAGAAAACGCCTCACAAGCATGCCACAGGCCAATCTGACGGCTGCAATTCTTCAGTCCCTTTCCTGAGGAATGTCAAGTTGGCAACCAAGAGTAACCATCAACAAGCCAAGGGGGCAAAAGTAGGCCGGCTGGTCATATACCTGCAACGAAGAAGGAGAGTAATGCTTGCTGCTGCTCAGCTCCCTTCCTCCACATACAGCCCAGTATTCCAGCCAGGGAACGGTGTGACCCATGATGCATGGGCCTGCCCACCCTAACTAAGTCAAGCTAATCCCAGAGGCCCAGCTCCCAAGTGACTCCTGATTCTGCCAAGTTGATAATTAACACTAGCCATTATAGCTACCTTCTGAACCTTACCCTAGAACCCTTGTCAGACATTCTTTGGAAGCATATTATTACTATTTAAAGATTTATTATTCAATTAACACATTAAAAGCATTTGAAGTATGATTCCACCAAATGACATTTCAATTAAATACATTATTTTGCTATAATAGATCCATTGAGAAGAAAAAAAATATTGTTTATGTATTAAATCTGATCTCAATAGGTCCTAGATATCAGTTTGAATACTGTTAGGTCCAGAGGGCCCCAAAATGGCAGTGCTGCTGACAATGTCTGGGCTCTGCTCAGGCGACAGTGTCCTGAATGACAGTCTGGCCTCTGGGTAAACAGAAAGACTGCTAGTGTACACACAAAACCTAAACTCAGAATCCCTCACCAATCTTGTGAAGCCATTATTTTCCTTATCTACAGCCAGTTACCTCCAGCAAACAAGCCTGCAGCAGATCAAAGTCCCCATGCTATTCCCGGCTGTTCTGGCTCAGGCATTCCCTGCCCCATCTTCCCCCTACAATGCTACCTGTTCCCCTAATACTGGCAAGAGTTTTCTGTTTTTGTTTTTTTCATCTTCTCTGACCCTGAGAAACAGCTTGGCAGTTTGACCCCCCAATAAACCTTTCTTTTTACCTGGGGAGTGGTCTAGTTTGGTGGTTTCCCTGCATCCTTGCTCACAAATTTGGAATTCCAGGTAAAGTGAGTATGCCAAGATAACAAACAGCAAGATAAACATCCTTAAAACATATTACTTATTCTTTTTGCTAGTTTAAATATTTTCTTATTCCCTGATAGTTTACAAAGCAAATGAAAACTAGATGCAGTAGTAGTGCCTGGGCTACTACTGAGAGGCTAGGACCAAAGGACTGACTGAACCTACGAGTTCAAATCTAGAGGTAGGTGTGGTGGAGCACACCTTTAATCCCAACACTCAGAAGGCAGAGGCAGGTGGATCTCTGTGAGTTCAAAGCTAGTCTGGTTTACAAAGCAAGTTCTTGGCCAACAAGGGCTATAAAAAGAGGCCTTTTCTCAAAACAGACAAAACAACAACAGAAAGACAAAACCAAATGTTCAAAACTAGTCTGGGCTACATAATGACACCTAGTCTTGAAAAACGATAGATAGAAAGAAAGAAAAGAAGGAAGGATGGACAGACAAGACAAACGGATGTTTTCGTTTGTTTGTTTGTTTTTTGAGACAGGGTTTCTCTGTGGCTTTGGAGCCTGTATCGGCACTAGCTCTTGTAGACCAGGCTGGCCTCGAACTCACAGAGATCTGCCTGCCTCTGCCTCCTGAGTGCTGGGATTAATTAAAGGCGCGCCGCCACCACCTGGCTTCTTTTGTTTGTTTGTTTGTTTGTTTAAATGGATGTTTTTTTTTTTTGGTTTTTCGAGACAGGGTTTAAATGGATGTTTTCATTAACTCATTTCCCTCATTGGTCTTCTCTGGAATGGTGTCCTTGGCGTTGAGTCAAGCACTTACTATGCAGTAAGACTACTTACTGGTCTTGCAGAGCACCGGAGCGACTTCTCACTCGTGCCCATGACAAGTGTGCATACACAAACAAACAGGAATGTAAGAAGAGTGGCGACGTGCTTCCCTCCACAGACATGCTCCTCTTTCACCAGCGCTGGCTGCTTCTCCCCGCTTGGCCACGCCCAGAGGTTGGGCTTCCTGAAGCTGAAGAGTGCTCCCCAGCATCACAAAGTGTGAGCATCTCCTGAGCACTCTTCTTTAGTAGATAATTTTTGATTCTGTCATAAAAGACTTGCCATTAAGCAAGAGGAAAATAAGACTTTTGATTAAATTGTGTCAGTTATGACACTAACTCTAAAGAATTATTGTTCCTTAAAGAGAGGAAGAATCTTGGGTTTCAAGAGTCTTGAGAGGACTTGATGTACTGGATGCCATAGTTTTTCACTCTTCTATGTCCCTTGGCTGTGTTGCTCTGAGTTGTGGGGAGGAGGGACATCTGATCCATTTCTTGCCATGTGCCTATCTTTATATGAGTTATATGGCACAGATAGCACCAGAGCAAATCACACAATTCCAGACATTACTACAGAAGGAGATCGGAAGTTAACTACTTACATTTCCCAGGAAATAGAATTCTTAAGACTTTTTTATTTTATGGATATCAGTGTTTTGCCTACATGTGTATGTGTATGATGTTTGAACTTGGTGCCTGCAGAAGTCAGAAGAAGAAGCCCTGGAACTGGAGTTACAGACTCTTGTGAGCCACCGTGTGGGTACTGGAAACCAAACTCAGATCCTCTGCAAAAGTAGCCAGTGCTCTTAGCCACTGAGCCAATGCTCCTGCCCTGAGAAGTAGAATTCTTTGGCGTGATTTCTCAAGGTGTTTTGGAAAGCCTGTATCCTGTAAGAAGTATTATGCTTTAACTGAACTCTAGAACAATGACAAAAGTGGAAGAAAATACACGAAAGCTTAATTGTATTGTGCAGCAGCTTCCTTCCATCTTGGATGAAACTTCTTAAGACAGGATGTTTGCAGGAAGGTGAAACCGCAGTCTGTCCTAAGTGTAAGCAAGGCACAGTGAAATCACCAAACTGAACCACTCTGTGGGTAGAAAGAAATGGTTATTGGAGATCAAACTGTCAAGGCTGTCTCTAGGGAGGCAGAGAGAAACAAAATTGTGGAAAAAAAAAAGCGGATTTGATGTGACAGTCAGCAAGGTGGGGTCTTTGCGCTAATACAGGCTGTTTAGATTGACCACTGGGGTTCCTGGTAAACAGAAACCCACCTTTAGAGATTCCTGAGGAACGCCGAATTTAGACTTCTGTTCATTGTCACTAGGACTGTCATTTGGTGGTCCATTTTGGATCTAACATGACGGTGAGATTAAATACTCCAGGGAAGCTCCCTAAAAGTAATAGCTTCAGGAAGTCCCCGAAACTGACCGGATTCACTCAGATTCTCCCTCCCCAAAAGTATGTAAATAGTAAAGACTGCATACTCTCAGACAAGCAGAGACCAGCAGTCAACCTGCCTACAAGAAACAAAGACCAGCAGAGCTGCCTGGAAGAGGCTTGTACTAACTGAGGCAGCTGGAAAGAACAATCTATTCTTGGGCTACCTGCAGGTTGTGGAGTATGCAGCTGGTTTATAGCTTACACGAGCTGTCATACAGGGGTGGACTTTGGTAATGCATCTGTCTTTGATTTATGTCTGCTCTTACAAGCAGCTCCTCACCTATATTTCTGTAAATAACCCCAATAAAACTCATTAGTTTACCAAGTTGGACTTTGGTCCAGGCTCCCTGTCTGAGATGAGCAGACATTGGTTCACATCTCCACAAAGAAAATCTGTCACCCAGAGAAAAATCTATGTAAATGTTTAAAATGTTGGAACAAGGCTAGGGATGTGGCTCAGTTTGTAGAGTGCTTGCCTGGAGTTTCAGCACCACACAAACCATGTGTGTAGCTCATGCCTATAATCCCAAAACTTCAGGTGGAAAGAAGAGAATCAGGAGTGTAAGTTCATTCTTGGCTCACTTGAAGTTTGAGACCCCATTGCCTTCACACACACACACACACACACACACACACACACACACACACACACAGAGAGAGAGAGAGAGAGAGAGAGAGAGAGAGAGAGAGAGAGAGAGAGAGAGAGAGAGAGAGAGAGAGAGAGAGAAACAAAACATAATAAATGTTGGAATAAGTTTCCCATTTTGGTGCCTTGACATTCACAGCAGTGACTCATTCTTGCTCAAAGTAAGAACTTTCATTTGGGATTCTAAAGCCAATTTGTTCTCTCTGATTGTGCCTTTTGGTATAGAAAGGTTGGGGCTTATAGAGCTTTGTTCTACCCTGAAAATCAGCAGTCAACCCCAGAAGAGAAAAAAAAATGTGGAGTTGCCTTTTCTTTGCTTTCTTGCCCCCGTCTTGTCAGGTCCAATCCCTGTGCAGGGCTGCAACAGGTCCAAGCTGTGCAGGGCTGCAACACCGCCCTTAGTGCATCCAGATGACAGATCAATGGCAGAAACATGCCACCGTGGAGCTGGCTGCAGGCAGCTCAGTCTAACTCTCTACCTTCTCTTTCAACACAAATTCGAAGCCATCTGCAAATAATACAGACACGCAAAACTAAAACAAGTATCTCTCTATGGTCAGAATATTTTAAAGTTTTCAGGGGGACTCTTTTTAAGTGGTGTCTCCAAGAAGAAAGTTTCAAGGAAAAATGGCTTGTTTCTGAATACCTGAGCATGCAATGTTCTAGAAACACAAAAGAAGTGAGACCAGATTTCTGACCCAGAATTTGCAACCTTCTAGAGGCCAGAGATTCGCATGATTCTGTTCATAAAATGAAGCCTCAGGAGCATGGGATTAGTGTAGAGGCTATTCACATTGTCTGTGATTTGCATAACACTGCCAATTTTCCCAGCAGGCTTGAGAGATAACATGTCTTCAGCTGGGTTGTTTATCTTTAAGCATTCACTTCCCACAATCGGAAGGAGGGGTTGATCTGATTAATCCATCATTTTCTGTTAAAAATTCACTATTCTATATTTTACATATGCTAACAAGTATACTTATAATCTTATTAAAGATTAATGTCTCTTTCTTATCTTAAGCCCAATTAAGTATACTGTTAGTGTAAGCTTTTATATACTGTTAATACAAGCATATACTGTATAGTATATACAGTTAGTAAAAACTGTTATATGCTGTTAATATAAACGTGTGCTGTATAGTATATACTGTTAGTATAAACATGTACTACATAGTATATACTGTTAGCATAAACATATACTATGTAGTATACACTGTTAGTATAAACATGTACTACATAGTATACACTGTTAGTATAAACATATGCTGTATAGTATATACTGTTAGTATAAACATATACTGTAGAGTATACACTGTTAGTATAACATATACTGTATAGTATATACTGTTAGTATAAACATATACTGTATAGTATACACTGTTAGTATAAACATATACTGTACAGTATACACTGTTAGTATAAACATATACTGTACAGTATACACTGTTAGTATAAACATATACTGTATAGTATACACTGTTAGTATAAACATATACTGTACAGTATACACTATTAGTATAACATATACTGTATAGTATACACTGTTAGTATAAACATATACTGTACAGTATACACTGTTAGTATAAATATATACTGTACAGTATACACTGTTAGTATAAACATATGCTGTATAGTATAAACATATACTGTACAGTATACACTGTTAGTATAACATATACTGTATAGTATATACTGTTAGTATAAACATATGCTGTATAGTATAAACATATACTGTATAGTATATACTGTTAGTATAAACATATACTGTATAGTATATACTGTTAGTATAAACATATGCTGTATAGTATAAACATATACTGTATAGTGTATACTGTTAGTATAAACATATACTGTATAGTAAATACTGTTAGTATAAACATATACTGTACAGTATTAATAAACTGTTATATACTGTTACTATAAACATATGCTGTATAACTACCACGTCTAAGAACACAGAATCCTGGTTCTACCACCATAACCCATGAGAACAATAACTTAAACATTCTGAGCCTCTCACTCTCTGAAGATGTAGATAAGAGCAGTTTCTTCAGCAAAGGTTTGTTGAGATGTGAAATAAGGCAATTCATATAGATGTAAACATGATGCTTGGACAAAGGCAAGTCTACAATATATTAGCTGTCTTCCTAAGCTTGCTCGTTATTTGTGCTGGCTAGTCTTATGTCAACTTGGCACAAGCTAGAGTTATCTAAAGAAGGGACCTCAATTAAGAAAATGTCTGCATAAGATCTAGCTGTAAGGTATTTTCTTAATTATCAAGGGCTCAGTTCAATGGTGGGTGAGGCCACCCTAGGCTGTTACTATAAACATACACTGTATAGTATATACTGTTAGTGTAAACATATACTGTATAATATATAAGAAAGCAGGCTGAGCTGTTGGACCCTGGAGTCCAATCACCGAAGAGGAGTCGCCCTAAGAGACCATCTCTCACACCACGGTTGTTGTAAAAGCATGAGGATTTTATTAATTCTTTCATGACAGGCTCTTTCAGCATTCAAGAAGCCAGAAAGACCCCGAATGGCTGGTACAGGCTACTTTTAAAGCAAAAAGCCACAGAAAAAAGGGGGACTCTGGGGGTTGTTCTTTAACTATTATGATTGGCTTATTCAATGGGCTATTCCCAATAATTGGCTGGAGAGCGGTTGCCAGATCAGATGGGGTAAGGGGAAACATTTGAGGGTTACGTTGCCCCTTTCCCAGGGACTGAGTCAAAACATCTGTGGACATCTGTGGGTTATCTTGTCCCAATTTCAGGAATGGAGCTCTATTTGGAGAACACTCACAAGGACTCAGGGAGATGGAAAGTTCCCAACATTTTAGTACTTGCATGTGTAGTTGTTAGATCCTTGGTTCCCAGGGGAGGGGGAGCACTACTGCTGAGAGGCCTCAGCTTAAAGTTCTACAGAACAAGAAGGGGAAGCAAACCAGTAAGCAGCAACCCTTCACACTCTCTGAATCAGCTCCTGCCTCAGGTTCCTACCCTGTTTGAGCTCCTGTCTAGACTTCCTTCGATGATGAACAACAATATGGAAGTATAAGTCGAAAAAGCCTTTTCCTCCCCAACTTGTTTTTTGGTTATGGTGTTCCAGCAGCAAAAGAAACCTGTGTATTTATCTTCAAATACCACTGTCCTATGACCTACTTTCTCTCTGCTGTGATGGCTTCTACCACTTGGATTAAATGGTACTCTCTCATAGATGTTCTTGACACTGCTTCTTTTCATTCAGATATAGATGTGTTCAAGTCATCTGCTATGGACATACTGGCCATAATTATTTCATTTCCCTTCAGATAAGGTTTAACCAACTTTGGTTTTGTTTTGAGACAGGGTCTTGCCATGTAGCCCAGGTCCAGGCTGGTCTTGAATTCCTAATCCTCCTGCCTCCCCCTTCAAAGGGCTGGGATTACAGGCATGTGCTACTTCATCTAGTTTCAGCCAGCCACTTTTTAGCCTCCATCTAACTGCTAAGGCACCCAAATTCCCCTCAAATACCCTGCCAAGACAAAACTTGATTTTCTTGGCATGTGCCCTACTTTCTGGATCTCTTCTTTTCCACTCAGTACTTTTACTTCTGACTCCCATACCCCACATGGACCCATTCTGCAATGCTCAGACCAAAGGCATCCTTGGTATACAATCCTCTTGGGTGCCAGCCCAGCTCTCCTCCTCAGTTTAGTCTCCATGAGTGTCCATCTGCCCATCCTTGTGGAAACTGTCCTTCCTTCACAAAGTTCGTTCAAACCTGAGTCAGAGAGAAAGAGAAGTCAAATCCACTGCACAGACTCTGAGTGTGACTTGAGTGACTGAGACGGTGGGACGACCACAGGACTGCACTGGTTCCTTTTCTCACCACTGTGACCAAATACTGAAAGAGCACCTGAGAGAAGTGTATTCTGGTCCACAGTCCATCGGGAAGCAGATGCAGGAGCAGTTCTGCTTGCTCACAGCTCTCTAGTCAGGAAGCTGAGAAAGAGGCACGTTGATGCTCAGCTGGCTTTCTCCTTTCCCTATTTAATTCGATTACATAGTCCTCAGTCCATGGCTGAAATTTCCACCCATGCCCATAATTATCTCTCTCTGGAAACATCCTCACAGACTCACTAACACCCTAAAGCATTTCTTTCTTTTCATTTTCCTGTTTTGTAAAAGACAGAATCACATATAGCTCAAGCTGACTTTGAACTCATGTAGACAAGGATGACTGTGAACTTCTGATCACCCTGTCTTTAACTCTTGAGTGCTGGGATTACAAGTATTCATCAGCACTCAGTTTATGTGATGCTGCACACCAAATCCAGTGTAGGGAGAGGAGGAAGCCCTGACTGAGAAAAGTCCCGAGTAAATGTGTGTTGTTGATATAGGCACAGCCCATGGGAAAATGGCATGCACGCATGCGCGCGCGCACACACACACACACACGCACACACACACACACACACACACACACACACGAAGCTCACGAGGAAAACTAAAAGGCCTCTCCTTCTGGCCTATGTGTGGATGCTGATAGCATGTGTAGAGAATGTCCACCATAGCTGTCTCCCCTCACCCCCAGGACATTTACAGCCTGATGACTGCTCCCTACAGAGACTGCTCCTGCTAATTAGTTAAGCCTGTCTCCTTCATTCAGCTGATCACCATAAACTCCACCTCTGTGTTTATCTGGATGTAATAGCCTCCCCACTCTGTTCAACATGGCTGAGGCTAGGTGCAGGGGTTTCTTCAGCACAGGCCACCAGACCCCAGCCTTTTGTCTTTTCTCTGTTCCTCACAGCCCATGAGGTATGCCCCAGCACCATGCTGGACAGCAACCCCAGGATTGGTGTAAGCTAGGTAGGCAAGCACTCTACCAATTGCCACAACCCTAAGCCCCTGCTGTTTCTTAATCGCATCAAATCAACAATCAATACTGACCATCACAGGATCCTTTCCACTCTGCTTTCCTTGCAGAATTCGAAAGGAATTTGTAGCAAGAATACTGTCAGATTGAGATCATCCAGCAGTCAGAACTTCCAAATCATCATACATGAGACAACACATAGTTCATATCAATCAGATAACGACAGCTTTACTACTAAGTTTTCATTTCAACAGACTTTAAACATGCTAACACACTCACTGAGCAAGAAGTTATACTAGACACCTAAACAGGCAATCTTAGTATCTGAAAATTCAGCTTTCAGAATGGGCCTGGATGGAGCTCGGGATAGGTGGACAGAGTTATAACCAGTGAAAAGAATGTGTTCATCATTTATGCACCTTCTTTGGTAATTTTCTTTCCCCATTTTTCCCTTTGCTTGATATTACTGAATTTTGACAACTCCTTATTCAGTCTAAATTTTATTTATGTCCTCTGCAAATACTTTCTCCCTATCTTTGGCTTTTTCTCTAATAGATATCTCACTTTGATGACCCTGTGACTGGTCCTCCTGTGTAACTGTTCTGGGAAGGTCTGAGAAGGTACATCTTTTCACTGTAAAAACACAACCACCATGTTTATGAACATAAGAACTCAGCATTTCTTTTATGGCTCATGGGGCTTTTGTTCTTTGATATCTTGGTTTTCTTTCAGTAAGATCTCTCTCTCTCTCTCTCTCTCTCTCTCTCTCTCTCTCTCTCACACACACACACACACACACACACACACACACACACACACACACCCATCCCTGTTTCTTGTTTTACTCTGCCAAAGACACCATGAGGAGAATGAAAAGCCAAGCCAGAAACTGCGGCAAACACTTAGGAGAAGCTTCATGGTTTATGACCCTTTTGAACTGGCTGTTCTATGTGGTTAAAGGTTCATTTTCTTGCCATCACACAGATGGATATCAAATTGTCTCACCCCCATTTCTTAAAAAGAAAAACATTTTTCCACTGACACATCTTTGTGGAAAATCAATTGACCATGCATCTGTAGTGTTCAATTTTGGACTCTAATTCTTCCCCCACTTCCTCTCTCTCCCTCCATCTCCTTCCCTGTTCTTCCCTCCTTCCCTCCCTCCCTCCCCTTTTTTCTTTAATTTTTAATTTACATTTACTTATTTGTGTGGGGGGTATGCTATGGTGCATACATGGAGGTCAGAGGAAAACTTGTAATTGTCCGTTTCCCCTGTGGGTCCTCAGATTTGGCAGCGGGGCCTTTACCTGCTGAGACATACTCAACAGCCTAGTTTCTCATTCTCTCTCCCCACATGAGACACAGACTCTGCGTGTGTGTATCATGTGCTGTTCCATTATTACATCTGACTGTCAGATGCTGATCCAGAGGGCTTCACAGATATGACCACACTCTCCCTTGGCTCCTCTCTCCTCCAGGTATCAATGAGGAGAAGATAGGCCACAGTCGGATGTGGCCCTCTTCTTCCCACAGCTCCCAAAAGCCAAGTCCCCCTCGACAGTCACTATGGCCAGGTCCTTAGAGGCAGCAGAGCACGAAACAAACAGTGCTATAGTGACCACGGTCTCCCCACAAACCCACCTCACCCCGGCCCAGGAACTGTTCTCCCCACAAACCTAATCTCACCCCTGATCTAGGAATGTCTTTGGGCCTTTAAACACCCACTTTAGTCAGAAATACAAGAAAGCGTTATGTCTCTAAGTCTACATGGGTGATATCAGATGACTTTGGACCCATGTCCTACCAACACTGGTGCATATCCCCCCCCCACACACACACACTCCCTCACAGGGGGCCTTAAAAGAACTAATTCTGCTCTCCCTGGGCAAGGCAAGCTTTCCTGGAGACCTTGCTGTTTATTTTGCCAACTCTAATAGACCTTTTCCCTGATGGTCAATCTAATCCCCCACCCCATGCCTCAAACAAGGTCTCTCCAACCCTAGACTCTAACCACTATATACTAGTACAAGCTCTAAAACACTGATGACCATGTCTAGCTCAGAACTCCCTGGCACATGGAGCATTCGAGCTGGAGGAAGATGGGGAGAGCCAACAGCAGAGCATTCTCTGACCCTGTGTCTGTGAAGAGCCTCATGCGGCAGGTTTCCTGCCAGGAGGAAAGCGGATCCACAGAGGCCAAAACAGTCTGGAAAAAGGCAGACCATGCCCAGGTCTGTTCTTTTCCCCCACTTTTGTCTAATTGTGCTTCTGTGAATTCCCTTTCCTCATCAATTACAAACACACAGTTATCTTGGTTTTAGATCTTCATTTCTGAAATACAGTCTTATAATTTTCTGTTCCTAATTTGTCTTTTATTTTATTGAAGTATCAGAAGTGAACCTTGCAATGGGTGAGGAAACCTTTCTGCCTTTTCTTCTCAGAGATCACACCCTTTCCAAAGGCCTTGTAGAAAAGAAAACAAAACCAATGGAGACCGCTGAATGCGAAATGGAAAAAGCAACAAAACAAAACAAAAAAAAACAGGCGTTGAATGAATGGATTACATAAATTAGCTCATTCATTCTGATCTTATATTTAGAAAACTAATGGCTAAAATCAGCTAACTGAGTGCTGTTGTTTAGTACACTGCTCAGAGAGTGTATAGCAGTGACAGAGAGCCCAGCAGGCCCATTTTAAATGACCAAGTTCAACCGCCTTCTCTACCTCTCTAATATTGAAGCTTGAACCCGAGACTGCAGCAATAATAAACCCTCTTCAAATCTGTAGATATTTCATCTTGATTTGCCTCCCTGAGCAGTCATTATGTAAGTAAAGCAGCTGCAGTCAAATTTCCCCTCACCATCCCCTGGGAGTGCAGCATTTTCATAATCACTTTCATGGAGACATTCTGCCCTTTCCTTCTTCCTCAATCTACTGCACAGATATTTAAATGCTAAACAAAGCTCTTACTAAGTGTTAGAGCACAGCAAGGAAGACTGTGCAGAGCCTGGGGGAGGGTTCTTTATAAGAAGTCATTTTAGGAAATAACTGTGAGATCAGAAATGATAAATAATTCAAGAATCTCCAATTTTATCTTTCAAAAGAAATGAGGACAAGTACCCTTAGTCAATTCAAATGAAGCCTAAGGAATGTCAGTTTCCTCGTCTCTCATCAGCCGCACTGAGTGGGGAATTCTGCTGCCGTTCTCTAGTGGGTGGGAAACGGAAAAAGCCAGTGCACACACCTGGGCACGCCAGAGACTCCTTTTATTGCGGCTATTTCCTGTTTTTATTTCTCTCTTTTTCTCTTATTTTCTTTTGCAGCTTTTAAACTGAACTTTAGTAATTAAAGTGCAGAATCCAAATCATCACAGATCGTTTAGGTAAAGAGCTGCTCTTCTCCTAAGTTATTCTGGGGCAGCAGGCTAATCGTTGCCTTGAGTTACTTGATCACAAGCTTTACCCATAAGACTTGTTAAAAAACAAATGAACAATTATACTAAATATCATTCCATCATTTAAATGCTGTTCCCCAAAGGACATCAGGAATAAAAAGGAACAAATTCCAGGCTCCTTTCACGCTATGCGTTAGAATATCCCTGTGGTACTCTTCTAGGGCGCAGCGGAGAGAGGTAAGTAGTTGTGATTTGCGTATTTCAAATCTTGGCACCCTATTAATTGAATCAAATTTTATTATATACTTGCCAGGTAAAACAGTAAAGACCCCAGCACTTGGGAGGCAGAGGCAGGCAGATCTCTGTGATTTCGAGGCCAGCCTGGTCTAAAGAGTGAGTTCCAGGATAGCTAAGGTTGTTACACAGAGAAACCCTGTCTCAAAAAAACAAAAACAGCAACAACAAAAACAGGCTATTAAATACTTTTGCAATGGTGAGTACTTTCAAAATAAGCAAATAACTAAAGGAGCCAGGTGTGGTGGACAGGACTGTAATCCTAGCATAAAAGTATATAAAAAAGGGTGGTCTTTATTTTATATATGTGAGCCACCTGTGCAGAATAGTTTTAATAATACTATCTTTGTTAAAGTAACTAGAGTCGTAAGTTTCTGAAATCATAATTATGAACATCTCCTGAAACATGCCTCTTACAAAATGCTGGATAAATAAAACACATATGCTTTTGAATAAATGGAGAAGCCACAAAAAAACAAGTCTAGAGGGAGGAACCGAGAGGGACTAGAAAGAGAAAAATCAATAGAGTTTCTGACCATCCAGGCAGATGACAAAGCCTGAGGCCCGAAAGATGGGGGTAGAGGCACCTGCAGCTCAGAGACGTCTCAGCAAGAGATGCACCTGAAAGTAGCAGAATCGCACAGTGTTCAATCCAAAATTAAAAATGCAAGCAGCAAAAGAGCTGCTCTGGGTGAGACTAAGGAGAAACAGACTCAGACCTCCGAGCTCCGCGGAAGGAACCGAAGAGCAGCTCCGCGGAAGGAACCGAAGAGCAGCTCCGCGGAAGGAACCGAAGAGCAGCTCCGCGGAAGGAACCGAAGAGCAGCTCCACAGAAGGAACCCAAGAGCAGCTCTGCAGAAGGAACCGAAGAGCAGCGGCTAATTCAGAGAGGTTTTGAAAGAGCCAAATAAGATTCTAAGAAACAAAAATATGGTCACTAAATTCAAGTGGCTGTTCTAACCTCAAAGAAAAATGCTACAAATGCCCCCCACTGAAGTGGGAGTTTATACCAAACAAGCATGCAGCCCAAATACTTTCCTAGACAATGCTGGCCAGCAACGCTGCTGTCAGGACTACGGTTCTGAGCTCCCGACAGGAAAAGCCATCTTGGTCACTTCTTCGGTAATTTAAGAACTATTCACTCTGTCCTCCTATGCTCTAGGCAAGTATCTTTTTATCGTCTGTCAATATTAAATCGAATTGGTAATTCTCGGTTGAAAAATAATAGTTCAATTTTTGGAAGGTCAAGCTTCAAAGAGATCAAATGACCACAAAACATAAGAAAATATGAATACTGTCATATATGAAAAAGCTACGTGGAAATTTATGAAGCAAAGAAGCCTTGTCTCAATTTCCGACTTGTTAAATTGTAACTCCCCTTGCTCTCTTCACTTCATACGAAGTATGAGGCTAATACCAAAAGCAAAATCCAAAACGTGAATTTAAATATGCTAGGAAGATATAAGGAACTGGCCAAGTCACATTTTTAAAAGAAAACAGAACACAAGCATAAACCAACCCAAAATATGTTCGTGTGATCTGTCCTGGACCTGTTGGCTATGTGAAATTATGTCTTAAAGGAACGTATATCACACCAGCATTGGAGGTAAGTTCACATAGGCGTGCTGTGTCTCTGCAGAGCTTGTGAGCAGAGGCATGAACCGCTTTTGGAGACATCAGCACAAGGAATGGTTTTGGGAGACAGAGGTGTCAACCTTCAGAGCAGCGGTCAGATCTGCTTCTATTCAGAGCAAAGCTGTCTCTGCCAAGGCTCCGGGCTCCTTTCCTGTAACACCCAACTGTGAGTTAAACCTCTCTGTATCACTCTAGCAGAAGTGGGGCACAGGCAAAAGATGCAGATACAAACACCACAGCTGCAGCTACAACTGATAACCTCACTCCTTCTTCCTCCTTGGCCGCCTCCTCCTCCCCCCTTTTTCGGAGACAGGGTTTCTCTGTGCGTAGCCCTAGCTATCCTGGAATTTGCTTTATAGACCAGGCTGGCCTCTGATTGCCTGCCTCTGCTCCTAAATGCTGGGATTAAAGATGTGCACCACCGCACCCAGCTAAAATCACTCACTTTTCTTCTAGATAGTCTCTACTGCTGCCCCAACTCACCTACATACTTACTTGAGAGGCCCATCAAGTTCAGCCTGCAGCCAGCATCAAATCACAAAAATTTGGTGTCCGACTGTTTATAAAATGAGCTCTGACCACTGAGAAGAAAACAGCAGTGTGGCGCAAATCACATCTGCCAGGTTCTGGAGATCTGAGTCATAGATTCATTTCACAAACCTACGACCAGAAGCTAAAACCCAGAGACCTACAGGTGTCCGTCCCAGGCTCGAAACACAACTCACAGTGCAGGTCTCCACTAGAGGAAGCCTAGCACCCGGGGCCGTCCAGCTGTGAAGAGTTTCACCTTGACTCAACAGCTGGCTAACAGGCGTGTCCTTTACGGTCTATTGCTGTTTTACAATGTGAGTGCAGTTGGCGGCCAAGGCTTCACTGTCTAGTAGATAAAGGTGACCCAAGAGTACAAGAGGCAGCTGTAGTACGAGCCACAATGGCCCAAACAACGCTGAAGAACTTAATAAACCTCATAAATTCATAGGCTCTGTCGCCCCTCCCACTCTAAAACAAGCCTAGGCTGAAGACTGACTTGACTGATATTAGCAACATCCATCCAAGTGTTGAGGTACACACGCGCTTGGGAATGGTGAGACTGTGAGCACCCACAATACCGTGTAGTTTCTCCTTCCCAATATTCTACTTCTCATTTCTCAGTAGCCATTTGTTATTCCTGTTGGTCTAACTAAAATCCTAGGATGTATCAAAAGGTGTTTCCACACTAACACAAAGGCCACAAGGGGCTCAACGCTACAGTCCCCAGCACCACAGAACCAACAAATGGAATTAATTAACATTAATGTAACCGCAGATTTTAAAGAAACACCACAACACCAGAAGGCATATAGGTAAAGCCAAATGACAATATTGTGAAAACTGGCAGTTCAAACCAACACATTTCTAGAGTTTCAGATGAAAAAAAAAGTTAATTTAACCTAGAAATTATGACAACAGTTCAGATCTCTCCAGCCCTGTGCCCAGCTTCTCTAGATTATGCTGACATCTAACTCTACTTTTAAAGATGGATGCAAGCACCAATATTATCCGTGTTTAGAGTTAACCAAAGGACACAGCGGCATGACATATAATCAACTTATCTTCCACAAAGGAGAGCTATAAAAATTACAGATTCAGTATGCACTGGGTCTATTGACCAACTTAATCTAATTGACATTTGTAAAATACTAGCCCCATAAGTCCACAAATCTAGCCATCTCACTCCTGGTGCCTACTTCTGTCTTAGTGTGGGTTTTTATTGCACCCATGTAGCAACTCACACCATTTGTAAATATAGTTCCAGGGACTCTGATGCCCTCTTCTGACCTCTGCAGTCACTAGACAAACATGGGTGGTAGGAGTCAAACTCAGGACCTTAACAAGAGGAGCCAGTGCTTGAAGGTAACTTGCCCGCATAATCCATAGGGAATGACACTATTAGGAAGTGTGGCTTTGTTGAAGCAGGCATGGCCTTGTTGGAGGAAGTGTGTCACTGTGGGGGCAGGCTTTGAGCTTTCCTATGCTCAGAATACTGCTCAGTGTCTCTGTAGACTTTCTGTTGCCTGCAAGATGTAGGACTCTCAGCTATTCCTCCAGCACGTCTGCCTCATGTTCCTCACCATGATGATAACGGACTAGACCTCTAAACTGTAAGCCGCCATCTCAATTAAATGTTTTCCTTATAAACATTGGTTTATAAGTTGCCGTGGTCATGATGTCTCTTCATAGCAATAAAGACCCAAACTAAGGCAGAAGTTGGAACCAGGAGTGGGGTGTTGCTGTAATAGGCCTCACCATGACATTGTTTGGAGGAATTTGGACTTTGGTACTTTGGATTTGGAAACCAATGGAATGCTTTAAGTGCTGCTTGATTGACCATAGTAGTAGAAGCATGGAAGACAGTGGTGCTGAATGTGATTTGATGAACTGTGGCGGGCTTGCTAAAGAGGTTACAGAAGGGAAGCGTTTTCAAGTGTTGCCTAGAAACCATTCTTGTGATATTTTAGTGAAGAAAGTGACTGTTTTTTGCCCTTGTCCAAAGAGTCTGCCTAAGACTAAAGTGAAGAATTTTGGGTTAATTACATCAGAGTAAGAAATGAAATAAAGGGAGTGGTGACCTCAGGGGAAGATCAAACCCAGCTAAATTTCCAACTTGTAAAAAAGAACTGAAGAAAAGTTTAGAGCCAAGTGCCATGGGGCACACCTTTAATCCCAGCACTGGGAGGGTTTCAGGCCAGCCTGGTCTAGAGATCCTGTTTCAGGCCAGCCAAGCATAGGCAGTGAAGGACAGAAAGCTGGTGAAGATGTAACTGAATGAGTGGGCCATGTTCCAGCCCCAGTAAGCAGATTTGGCAGCTTCAGTCATGTGGCTCTGGCTTTAGAGTTAAAAAAAGAAGAAGCGGGTTATAGAATTTGCCTCCGTGCCTAAAGCAAACCGCTGAGGCCAGGCATGTGTCAGGGGTGACCTGAATGGAGGCCTAGAGAGGCCATTGCGTGAAGCTGTGAAGTTAGAGCCTGGACTGCTTTGGAGAATCCAAGATGTTAGAGATGCCAGAGCTGTGGGATAGCTGCCGAGGAGAGCTGCTAACAGGGACTGGAACAGGCCCAAGAGAAAGAAGTGTGTTGCAGTCCACAAAGCTGAAAGGGGTTGGAGATCTGAAGAGCATTTTGGCATCAGACATAGAGATGCAGAGTTTGGAGTTTGCCCAGCTGGTTTTGGTCTTGCTTTGGCTCAGTATTTCCTTACTATGCTCCCTTCCCTACATTTTGGAATGGTAATGTACATCCTGTGATCTGCTTTTTTATTTTGATTTTTACAGGTGAATACAGTTAAGAGATTGCATGAATCTCAGAAGAAACTATGAACTTTAAAACACTGTTGAGACTGTGATAGACTATGAGGACTTTTGAAGTTGGGTTAAATGTATTTGTATTATGATATTGTTACAAACTTATGGGGGCCAGGGAGTGGCGTGTGGTCACTGGAATGTAACTGGCCCCCATAATCTCACAGGGAGTGGAGCCAATCATTAGGAGTGTGGCTTTGTTGGGGTGGGTGTGGTTCTGGAGGACGTGACACTGAAGGGGCAGGCTTTTTATCCTATGCTCAGGATGCCACCCGTGTCTCGGAAGACTTCCTGTTGCCTGCATGTCAGCTGTTCCTCCAGCACCACATCTGCCTGTGTGCCACCATGCTCATGATGGCAATGAACTGAACCTCTGAAACTGTAAGCTGCCACCTCAATTAAATGTTTTCCTTATAAGAGTTGCCATGGCCATGGTGTCTCTTCACAGCAACAGTGACCCTAACTAAGACCATCTCTCTGGTCTCAAGCTCTTGACCCTTCTGTAGTACTGGGGTTATGGGAGTACGCCAACAACATGTGAGAATTAGTGTACATTAGAGCTGGCTATGCAACCTATGCACTAATTTAGTTATCTAGAGAATGGATTACTGAGCCGCAGTGTGTTAAAATAATGGGATATATAGTAACTTCATAAACAGACAAACTACAAAGTCTTCCTCTATCTGGTTTTGCTTTCTCAAGTTTCAGTTACTGGCAATCCCCAAATACAGAAAACTCCAGAAATAAGCAATTCACATGCTCTTAGGAGTAGCATGATACCTCCTGCCATCCCACTCCTGCCAGGGATATAAATTATGCCTTTGATCAAGGCATTAAATATATATATGTTAGTCACTTAGGCATCTTGGCTATCAAATCACCCATATCAGTACTGCAGTGGTTTTGTTCAGTAACTCTTATTGTCTATAATTGCTGTTATCGATCGCTTACTGTCCCCTAATTTATTATAGGTTTTTATGTATAGAAAAATACATTATACATATGGTGTGGTATGGTTTTAGGGTACGGATCATGGGACATATTCTTAACAGATACTATTGTATTGATAAATACAATATACATGAACCTCAAACATGCTGAGATGAGCCTTTCATGAAACAATACATATTGTGCAAACTTTCTAAGGTAATAAAATCCTCTGTATCTTGATAAGGGTATACTAGTATGTTCATTTTCCAAAACTTATGAAAAGATATGTCTAAGGTTTGAGCATTTTATTGCATGCAAATTTTACCTTTAAAATCATAAAGAAAAAGCCAGGTGGCGGTGACACATCCTTTAATGCCAGAATTTGGGAGGCAGTGACGGGTGGATCTCTGTGAATTCGAGGCTAGCCTGGTCTACAGAGTGTGTTCCAGGATAGCCAGGGCTGTTACACAGAGAAATCCTGTGTTGAAACAAAACAAACAAACCAAAAAGCTAAATAAAGAAAATAAAGAAAAATGGTTATAAAATGCGTGCCAGGCTGTCATACAGTCCAGCAGTAATGTGCTTGCCTACCATGAGAAAGGCCTTGTATCTCCAGCACCAAAAAAGAAAGAGGAAAATCAATTATTTGTTCAATAAATAAATAAACAAACAAAATAGGGTGGTGAGAGGACTGAGAGAGGAGGAAGTCCTCAGCGGGAAAACGTAATGGTGTCTGCAATTACTTTTGAAGTGTAAGAAAACAGTAAGAAGTGTTGCTAGTGAATAGACAGATGGGGAGACAGTAATAAAAAAACTGAACAACTATAGTTATACAGGCCAGGAATATACTAGTTATGGCATAACTTTTTGAACTTTCTTGTATTTGAAATTTTTTTGTAAGAAAATATAGTATGGAAATTCCTTTTTTTTTTAAAAAAAAATGGTGGCTAGAGAGATGGCTCAATGATTAAGAGCACAAACTGCTTTCTAGAGGGCCTGGGTTCAGTTCCCACCACACACTTGACAGCTTGCACCTGTCTGTAACTAGTTCAAGGAGATTTGACACCCTCTTCTGGCTTCTACAGACACCAGGCACACAAGTGGTGCAGGCAAAAAGCCTGTATAGTCACTCACTCAGGGTTCAGTCTTGGGTCTCCTTACCGTACTCCTTTCAGTCGGTTGCAGGAGGCCCTGGGCTCAACCCCTAGCAACATGAAACTTAATCAATGACTGGTACTGAGTGCCGTTTGTGCCCACTAAGAAGCCGGCTCTGGAAGCGAGGCTGCGCTACACCCAGCCCCTCATTTCAAACCCAAGTATGTCTGTCTCCTGTCCTTAAAGACCTGTTGTCTAGAGACGAGCTGGCCAAGAATAAGAACAGTGCCTTTGAAAAGAGCTAGAAGGCAAGCCGTTTCCAGGAGATGCTGCTATTGTTCATCCCTTGGTGCAAAAGTGCCTATGGTGGGAAAGAGAAGCCATGGGAGGTGCATCCACAGAGAGAAGGTCAGCCTCAGCTTCTGCAGTCACTTTCTGTGGATGCTGTGAGGGCCACATTTGATGGCCTTATTGTTATCTGTTTGTCCTTCTACCTAGGTCTCATATATGGTCAAGAGGCCTGAACAATCCACCACTGGAGAGAGCTGCTGTCTGGGACTGACAACGAGTGCCCAGGTGACTGCAGCAAGTGACCTATAACCCTATAGAAACGGAAACAGCCATCAAGAGCCTCCCAACCAAAATAAGCCTAGGGCCAGATGGTTTCAGTGCAGAATTCTACCAGAATTTCAAAGAAGAGCTAATACCTATACTCCTCAAATTGTTCCATACAATAGAAGCAGAAGAAAGACTACCAAACTCTTTTTATGAGGCTACAGTTACCATGATAACTAAACCACATAAAGACACAACTAAGAAAATGAATTACAGACCAATCTCACTCATGAACATTGATGCAGAAATACTCAATAAAATACTGGCAAACCGAATCCAAGAACACTTTAGAAAAATCATCCACCATGACCAAGTAGGCATCATTCCAGAGATGCCAGGATGGTTCAAACATATAAAAATCTGCCAATGTAACCCACCATATAAACAAACTGAAAGAAAAAAACCCACATGATCATCTCATTAGATGCTGAAAAAACCTTTAACAAAATAAACACCCCTTCATGATAAAGGTCTTGGAATGATTAGAGATACAAAGAATATTCCTAAATATAATAAAGGCAATATACAGCAAGCCAACAACCAACATCAAGTTAAAAGAAAAATCAAAGCAATTCCACTAAAATCAGGAACAAGACAAGGTTGTCCACACTCTCCATATCTATTCAATATAGTAACTGAGGTTCTAGCTAGAGAAACAAGACAACAAAAGGAAATCAAGGGGATAAAAAATGGAAAGGAAGAAGTTAAACTCTCACTATTTGCTGATAATATAATAGTATATATAAGTGACCCCAAAAATTCTACCAGGGAACTCCTACAACTGAAAAACACCTTCAGTAATTTGGCAGCATACAAGATTAACTAAAAAAAAAAAATCTGTAGCCCTCCTACATACAGATGATAAATGTGAGGAAAAAGAAATCAGAGAAATATCACCCTTCACAATAGTCAAAAATAACATAAAATATCTTGTGGTAACTCTAACCAAACAAGTGAAAGACCTATATGACAAGAAATTTAAGCCTTTGAAGAATAAAATTAGAGAGGATATCAGAAAATGGAGAGATCTCCCATGCTCATAGATAGGTATGATTAACATAGTCAAAATGGCAATCTTACCAAAAGCAATCTACAGATTCAATTCAATACCTGATATAGGTATGAATAATTTGCATTGATAGAGATTTAAGGTCAATTTTGTTATATGTATAAATGTTTCTGATGTAACTTTTACTTGATAACTGTTTTGTTATATGTAATTTTGCTATGTTAAGGTTAAAGCCTTCCTTTTTTTGTTTAAACAGAAAAAGGGGAAGTGATGTGGGAGTGTCATATATCAATCTGTTGATTTCATTGGCTAAGCAATAAAGAAACTGCTAGGCCCATTGGATAGGCCCACCCTTAGGTGGGTGGAGTAAACAGAACAGAATGCCGGGAGGAAGAGGAAGTGAGCTCAGACTCGACAGCTCTCCTCTCTGGAGCAGACGCAGGAGAGACGCCATGCTACCTGCTCCAGGGAAGACGCACGCTATGAAGCTCCAACCCAGGATGGACTTAGGCTAGAATCTTCCCGGTAAGCGCACCTAGGGGCGCTACACAGATGATTAGAAATGGGCTAAATTAATATGTGAGAATTAGCCTAGAAGAGGCTAGATAGAAATGGGCCAAAGCAGTGTTTAAATGAATACAGTGTCCGTGTAATTATTTCGGGGCATAAGCTAGCCGAGCAGGCGGCTGGGGTTTTTGGGGTCGCAGCCCCGCCGCCCCCCTATTACTACAAATACCCATCAAAATTCAGCACAATTCTTCACATACCTCAAAAGAACAATACTAAATTTCATATGGAGAAACAAAAAACCCAGGAGAGCCAAAACAACCTGTATAATAAAGGAACATCTGGAGGCATCACCATCCCTGACTTCAAACTTTATTATAGAGCTACAGAAATGAAAACAGCTTGGTATTGTCATAAAAACAGATAGGTGGACCAATGGAATCAAATTGAAGACCCTGATATTAATCCACACACCTATGAACACCTGATTTTTGACAAGGAAGCTAAAAATATAAAATGGAAGAAAGAAAGCACCTTCAACAAATGGTGATGGTAAAATTAGATGTCGAAATGAAGAAGAATGCAAATAGATCCATATCTATCCCCATGCACAAAACTCAAGTCCAAATGGATCAAAGGCCTCAACATAAAACCATCCACACCTCATAGAAGAGAAAGTGGGAAGAACCCTTGAATGCATTGGCACAGGAGAACACTTCTTAAATATAACCCCAGCAGCATAGACACTGAGTGCAACAATTAATAAATGTGACCTCCTGAAACTGAGAAGCTTCTGTAAAGCAAAGGACACAATCAACAAGACAAAATTGCAGCCCACAGAATGGGAAAAAAAAACCCTACATCTGAGACGTCTGATCTCCAAATATATACAAAGAACTCAAGAAAGTAAATATCAAATTACCAAATAATCCAATTTTTAAAATGGGGTATAGATTTAAACAGAGAATTTTCAACAGAAGAATCTCAAATGGCTGAAAGACATTTAAGGAAATGCTCAACATCCTTAGTCATCAGGGAAATGCAAATCAAAACAACTCTGAGATACCATCTTATACCTGCCAGAATGGCTAAGATCAAAAACACTGATGACAGCTTATGTTTGAGAAGATGTGGAGTAAGGGGAACACTCTTCCATTGCTGGTGGGAATGCAAACTTGTACAGCTGCTAAGGAAATCAGTATGGCAATTTCTCAGAAAATTAGCAATCAATCTACCTCAAGACCCAGCAATCCCACTCTTGGGCATATACCCAAAGGATACACACTCACACCACAAGGACATTTGCTCAACTGTGATCATAGCAGCAATATTCATAATAGCCAGAACCTGGAAACAACCTAGATGCTCCTCAACCAAAGAATGGACAAAAAAAATGTGGTACATTTAAAGAATGGTACATTTAGTGAGCAGTAAAAAAAAAAAAAACAATGGCATCTTTAAATTTGCAGGCAAATAGACGGATCTAGAAAAAATCCTGAGTGCGGTAACCCAGACCCAGAAAGACAAATACAATATATACTCACTCATAAGTAAATACTAGACATAAAGCAAAGGATAACCAGCCTACAGTCCATAACCCCAAAGAAGGAGAACACTCTTCCAGAAACAGATGGAAGTAGAAGCAGAGATCCACAACTAACCACTGGGCCGAGCTCCCAGTGTACAACTGAAGTAAGAAAGGATCGCCAATAAGAACAAAGGGGTCAAGACCATGATGAGAAAATGCACAGAATTAGCTGACCCAAGCTAATGGGAGATCACAGACTCTAGATTAACAACTGGGGAACCTGCATAGAACTGTACTTGACCCCCTGAATACAAGTGACAACGGGGGGGGGGGAGGGTTGGGCAGTATATGGGTTCACTGGCAGTGGGACCAGGATCTAACTCTAATGCATGAATTGACTCTGTGGAGCCCATTCTCTATGGAGAGACATCTTGATCAGCCTAGATTGGGGATGGGGTCTTGTCCTTCCTCACAAGGTGATGGGACAGACTTAGTTGACTTCCTAGGACCTTACCCTCACTGAGAAGTAGATGGGAATGGGAGGGGGAGGGGAGAGCGGGGGACAGGAGGGAGTGAGAACTGGGATCAGTATTTAAAAAATTAATTAATTAATTAATTAATTTTAAAAAAGAGCTGCCATGGTCATGGTGTCTCTTTGCAGCAACAGAAACTCTAAGACAGTGCCTAAACAAAGTGAATAAGATTTAAAAAAAAAAAAAGAAAAGGCACCATATGAAAGCATAGGACACAGGTAATTTTTTCTAAAAAGGTTACAGCTTTCTGACTAGGTGCTAGCAGAGTTCTCAATCTGAGTTGTGACCCCCCCCCCAAATATAAGATATCCTCCTGCAAATTAGATATTTACATTATGATTCATAATAGTAGCAAACTACAGTTCTGACGTAGCAGTGAAGTAAGTTCACGGTTGAGGTCACCACAGCATGAGGATCTGGATTAAAGGTCACAGCTCTAGGAGGCTGAGAACCACAGTGCTGGAGTTTGCTTGTGTTTTGGTGTCGCTTGGTTGGTGCTACTGGGCTGTGGTATAAATCTCTGGCATATAACCAGAAATCTTTGGGTCACTGGTATTTGTGCTTGAAAGATAGAGAGACCTCAGTCTCTTCCTCTCTTTAGATGCCCCTTCTTCCTCTCTCCTTCCCCTCTCCCATCTCTTCTGTCCACAGAGTGAACAGTCTTGCTCCACCGTACACCCACATGATGATGTGCTGTGCCGGCTGATTATAGGCCCAAGCCTCTACAACTGGAAGCCACAAATAAACTTTCTCTGTAAGTTTATTATCTCATTATTTCCGCATTAAGTAAAGAGAAAATTAGGTTTCTGAAAGTATTTAACTCCAGATTTTTGAGTAAGCTATACAACAAGTAATACCTGTACTTTATGTTTGCCGTACATAGTATAAGGGGACTAACAAAGAGACTAATCAAGAAAAGGTCTCCATAGCTAAGAAATGTTTGGCACAGGAAGGATGGAAGGAACTGGTTACATTTCTCAGGCCATTCACAGGAAGAATATTAGCACTCCCTCATTCTCTTATACCTGTTTCCACCTTTATTTCAAGTTCACTGTACTTCAAACCTTGCCTTATTCTGAATTTGAACAGTTTGCATCTGGGCAAGAAAGAGAAAACTACAGCCGAGTCTGTCTTCTGCCACAGTGGCCAAACCTCTGGCTGGTAAATTTAATTATTCTTACCTTCCAAAAGTAAAAATCAAGTTAATTCAAATTTGACATGAGGCCAGAGCAAACATATGGGGTATTACTAATTATGAACACAAAGCATTTTAAAATTTTTCCTAATGACATTAAAAATTATTCCAAACATATTTATTTATAAAAGTTAAAATATAAAGAAATAAAGGGAAATCCTGGTAGGTGGCGCATGCCTTTAATCCCAACACTCAGCAAGCACGGGCAGGCAGTTTTCTGTGGGTCTGAGGCCAGCCTGGTCTATATGGAGAGAGGACACCTAGGGCTACACAGAGAAACCCTGTCTCAAAGTGAGAGGGCAGTAGGGAGAGGACAGCTAACAAACAGTATGAGATGCAGAGCCAATCTGCAAACCATTTAAAAGAGACCCCCCTAGATCTCGGCATAAGAAAGTAGAGCGCATTCTTCAGTGAATAGTAACTGCAGTTCTTAATCTCTATCTGGCCAAAATATAAACGATGCTCTTCATCCAAAGCCACCTCCAATGTCACCAGCTTGGTGGCCATTTCCAAAGGCTCTGACTCACAGGCCAAGTGCAGCGTGGTGATGAAGCTTGGCACCTTTGAGAGGAGCAATGAACATTAAGCAGATGGAAGATTGCACATTCATGCCTTACTCCAAAACCAGAGGATCCTTGATGCTCTTTTCAGAAAAATAGGTTTGGAGAAATGCTTGGCCTTAGAAATGAGTGTTTCCACTTCCTATGAATACCTCTGGAGGGAAGGCTTCTGCTAGCCTATCAGTTAACCTAGGTCAATGGTCTGTTTTCAGCCAGGGTCACTATCATCCCAGTACTAGCATACAGCATGCATTTAAAAACTCAGTAAGAGGGCTGGAGGGGTAGCTCAGAGGTTAAGAGCATTAGCTGTTCTTCCGGAGGTCCTGAGTTCAATTCCCAGGAACCACATGGTGGCTCACAACCATCTGTAATGAGATCTGGTGCCCTCTTATGGCATGCAGGCAGAACACAACATGCACACTAAATAAATAAATCTTTTAAAAAGAAAACTCAGTGTGGTGGTGAACGCCTTTAATCCCAGCACTCAGGAGGCAGAGGCAGGAGAATGAATCTCTGAGTTTGAGGCCAGCCTGGTCTATAGAGTGAGTTTTAGGACAACTAGTGTTACAAAGAGAAACCTTGTCTTGAAAACACAAGCAAAAAAATTCAGTAGCTCTCCTATACACAAATTACAAACACACTGAGAAAGAAATCGGGGAAACAGCACTCTTCACAATAGCCATAAACAATATAAAATATGTTGGGGTAACTGTAATGGTCTGTCCTGTCCCTTTAAGAGACAAGCCTTCCCAGTCCCCTCCTTCCTCCCAGGCAAGGTGATTTTCCTTCTGCTTCTAATCTACTGTCTTCCTTCTCCAAAGAGGTAGCTTCTCTCTACTCCACCCCCGTTTCTCTCTTTCTTTCTCTTCTCCTCTCTCCGCTCCTCCCTCTCCCTCTCTCCCCTTCCCCCCTCCCTTCCCTTTTACTGAATAAACTATATCCAAACTCACTCTGCATGGCGTGCCTATCTGTCTCTGTCTCTCACCTGCCACCACTTCTTGTGGGACCCGGCTGCCCCTCGTGGCCTACTGCCACCACTTCAGGGAACTGTGCAGTGCTTTATCTAAACTATTACAGTAACCCTAACCAAGCAAGTGAAAGACTTGTACAACAAAAGCTTCAAATCTTTGAAGAAAGAAGTTAAAAAGATATCAGAAGATAGAAAGATCTCCCATGTTCATGGATTTGTAGAATTAATATAGTAAAAATGACTGTCCAACCAAAAGCAAACTACAGATTCATTATAATGAATATTGCAAACCCCATCCAAATTCCAACACAATTCTTTACAGACCTTGAAAGGAGGCCATTCATATTCAGACCACCATAAGAGGCTTGGCTGATCTCCCTTGCCCTCCCGTTCCCCATTTAATTAGAATAGCTCATAAGCTGCCTTCCATAGAAGATTTATTTGAAGACAGGCATCTGTATTTAACTTTGGAAACAAATGGGTTAGACAGAAATTTAAGGTAAGAATTGTACATTGCCACCCTACTGTGCAGTGCCTAAGAGTGCTTTAGTAACTGCCCCCAAGTGCAATAATACATGCGGGCTATAGCTTGTATTCCATCATTAACTACGAAAGCCTTAGATATGGAAGCCGTGGAAGTGGCCATTTTATCATGTTTTAGTCTCAATGTTTAGATTGGGATTTCATGGATTTCCTTTGGGAAATGAGCCAGGAAGATAACCTTCGATGATATTTTTACAGCATGAAGCAATGAGTTTAAGGCACCCATCCCTATCTTGTATATTTGTTTAAACTGCATAGCTCTTGAACTGAACAAAGGTAATATTCAGAGAAGTCTAAGCAACTCTTGCAGCTTTGAAGAGGCCTGTAGGCCCGTGCTACTCCTTTCTACCTGAGGAAGTATCCAAGTGGCCTTCCTTAGAGAAGGGGACTCCCTCAGGAGCTGTGGGGTCATCGAAACTTTGCTCTTGCTCCAGATGACACGGTAATTCACTTAAGTCAGTAGACGCCAATCCCTAACATACGATGGATTCACCTCGGAACCTCTTTGTTCATAGTGACACGGTAATTCACTGAAGTCAGTAGACGCCAATCCCTAACATACGATGGATTCACCTCAGAACCTCTTTGTTTATAGTTGCAGTTTATTTTAAATGAAGCTGTTTATACTCTGTGGATAAAATTCCAGGTCTCTTTTTTTAAACTTTAATTATATGTCTGTGTGTGTTTATGTGTTTGATGCGTGTGTGTGACTGTGATGTCCACGGACTCCAGAAGAGGGTCTGGAGTCCCCGAAGCTGAGTTAACAGGCAGCTGTGGTTGACTGCCATGGGGAGGGAACCGAATCTGAGTCCTCTGTAAGAGCAGTAACCACTCCTGATCATGGAACTGTCTCTATGTCCTCTTATTTCTGCATAATAAAAGATAGTTTTCTTTGCATTCTTTACATTTGTAGAGTTGACAGGTTCTATTTTGTCAGATTACATACTTACTGAGGTTTTTTGTTTTGTTTTGGTTTAGTTTTTTGTTTATTTATTTCAAGACAGGGTTTCTCTATTACAGCTCTGGCTGTCCTAGAACTCACTCAGGCCCAGTGCTTCTCTCTTCTGCTGCCGTGGTTCTGGATGTAAAGCTCTCAGCTACCTCTCCAGCACCATGTCTGCCTGTGTCACCATCCTCCAGGCCATGATGACAATGGACTAAACCTTTGAAACTGTAAACCAGTCCCAAGTAAATGCTTTCTTTATAAGAGTTGCTATGGTCATGGTGCCTCTTCACAGCGACAGAACAGCGAGGAGACACCCCACCAAAGCCCAGCACTCTGAAACACTAGACTGGGAACACAGCTGACAAAAGTAAGTTTATTCTTGAAATGCAAATGGTGAATAGCATATGATGCTAATGGGCTAGCATATGAAGCAGACAAGCAGGCAAATTCCAATTTATATGCACAAGCAAATGGACTCAAATGCAAAGCACAGCATAAATTTCCTGTCCACACCACAAGAGCAAAACATTATACATCACCATTTCACACATAGCTCATAAAAATAAAACATTATTCTAAAAACTCTTAGCACAGACTTTCCAGGATTTAAACATCAACATCCAGAAAACTGAGTTTATTAATCCCATGTGACAAATAGAATAAATCTCAAACTTAGAAGTACTTTACAAATACACTTTAAATTCAAAAGATAAGTGGAGATTATTGACAGTCTGCACATAAAACCATATACAATGAGCGATAATACACTATATCTTCAAAGAGCATCAGGAAAAATTAGAATCAATGTCAAGTTTAACTCATATAAGACAAGGAGGCATCTGCCACTTACATCCACTCTGCTTTAAAAAGAAAAGATTACTTTTGATTTTTATTTACATGTCTACGTTCACGCTTGAGTATGCACAGGTGTGTACAGGTACCCACGGGAGCCACTGGAGCTGGCCAGAGTTACAGGTGGTTGTGAGCACCTGCTAGCCTGGGTGCTGGAGCTGGATGGGGTCTGTGCAAGGACGGCAAGTGCTCTCATGCTGAACCGTCTCTCCCATCTCCCTCCACTTCCTTCTCACTACCAAACACAATTCACCTACTAAATTAGCTTTTGTACCCCAAAGTTTACCTTGAAGTTGTAACACAAGAATTTAGGATAAAGTGACCTTCACAGAAAGACAGTGTGCTGAAACATGTTTCCCTCTAGCTTAAGCAAAATTACTCATTGCTCAAGTAATATCTTAATCCTCATTTATTAAAAAATTCTAGTGCCTACCTTTCCCACAATACTGTTGTAGTGACAACAAAATAACGTATACAAAGCAGAATTTAAGTATGGTACTAAATATCATACAACTTATGATGCAACACTATCAAAGTTCTACTCCTCTATCCAATCACAGCAATTAAGTTTAATTTGTACAGCTAACAGAACTTGAAAAGATTCCCCATTTACCAGTGCTGATGCAGAGAGAAATCCCTGGCCCTTATGCTAACTAAGAAAGCATCCTATCTGGAGAGTTACATGGTGTACATGGCAGGTAGAGAACTGAGACTCCTCATCCTCCACAGGTCACTGTTGCTAACATGTACTGAGGTCAGTGGGGTGATGGAGGAAGGTCATTGGCTAATAAAGGAACTGCCTTGGCCCATTTTAGTGGTTAGGACATAGGTAGGTGGAGTAAACAGAACAGAATGCTGGGAGGAAGAGGAAGTGAGCTCAGACTCCACAGCTCTCCTCTCGGGAGCAGACGCCTCAGAGAGACGCCTTGCCCCACTCCCGGGCAGACACACGCGATGAAGCTCCGACCTAGAATCTTCCCGGTAAGACCGGTGCTCACAGATTATTAGAGATGGGTTGATCGGGATATCAGAATTAGCCAGTAAGGGCTAGAGCGAAAGGGCCAAGCAGTGTTTAAAAGAATACAGTGTCTGTGTAATTATTTCGGGGCATAAGCTAGCCGAGCAGGCGGCCGGGGTGCTGGGAACGCAGCCCTGCGGCTCCTATTACTACAGTGGGGTACACTGCAAACAAGGCAGAGTTTTAAATGAGAGGGCCACCTTTTTTAATGTATCAACATATAAAATGACACAATTAGTGCAAATCTGAATTGCCTATTCTACTCTGTCCCAGGCACAGAGGTTTGTGCTGGACTGGTTTGGGCCTACAAGCAATCAAACACAAGTGTTTACCGTAAGGCATATACTCCCTGCATGCTTGACTGGGGGAACCAAAGAACAGAAAGGTGAGATGCCCTCAGTAACAGGCTTGGGTTATTTACAGAAGAGCCATAACAGAGCGTGTGCTGGGTCCCCTGAGTTAGAGATATCTGGGAGCTGCCATGTGGGTTCTGGGAATTAACCCAGTCCTCTAGAAGAGCACGGCTGGAGAGATGGCTCAGCAGTTAACAGCACTGGCTGCTCTTCCAGAGGTCCTGAGTTCAATTCCCAACAACCACATGGTGACTCACAACCACCTGTGATGAGATCTGGTGCCCTCTTGAGGAAGAGACCTGGTCAGTCGTCCTCATCAACTCACACCAGGGAACCCAATAAGGACAAGTTCAACAGAACCGCCATGTATGGGCTGCCCATGCATGCTTCAGCATTGCCAAGGCATAATTTTCATTTCCTCTGGAAGAGTGGCCAGTGCTCTTAACTGTTGTTGCACCATCTCTCCAGACTCTTGGATACATTTCCTAACTTTAGTTTACATCACAAACACAGTACAAAGCGGGCAATTGCATTCTTCTCGGGTTTGTGCTCTACAATGTGCTAACATATTCACTAACTGAAGAGCTAGCATGTGAACAATGGGCACAGCAATCCAAATAAATGCTTCAGCTCCTACACTATGTCAGACAGTTCGAAATAAGTTTAAGGGAGCTTTTTTCTGGTTTTCCTTCTCAAAGCTTGCTTATTAATCCAACTGTTTTCCGAAAGTATGTGGCCCTGTCCATTAACTGAGAAGAAGCAGGAGGAAGCACGGCTACAGCATTACCTTATCAGCGGAGTCACTTGGAACCTTAGTTCCTCGTTCGTCTGTACATAGTATCCTTTATACCAGCTATTCTTGTTTTCAAAGGGAAGGGGAGGTGTATCTGATCCTGTAAAACTCCTATCTTATGACTGAAGACATGGACCATATGCAAAAGTACTTGTTGTGCACGTTCAGAATCTGAATTCAAACCCAAGAAACCACATAAAAATGACCGACACAGGGGAACACCCTCAGCACTAGAGAGAGCAGAGCAGAGGAAGGGGACCTGGTCTCTATGGACAGCCTATCTTACTTGGTGAGCTGCAGACCAATGAGAGGACACTAGAAAAAACAAGGTGTACAGAACCCAGGGAACAACACCAAGGTTAGCCTTTGGCTTACTTATGTGCGTTTGCATACACACACACGCGCACACACACACACACACCCACAACACATGCTCACTCACTCTTTACAAGTTAATAAAATATAGTGGCCAAATACAGGAGTCATAAATGGCTCGGAATCTAAGCATAAGACTTAAGGTAACATGTTTACCTACATCCTGTTTTAAAGAAGCTAAGTCAATAAAAAAAAACTGCCAAGATGGCGGCAAGATGACTCAGTCAGAAAAGGCAAGTGCCACCAAGACTGGTGGCCTGAATTCCATCCCGGAGGCCCACAAGGAGGGGAGAGAAAACTGACTCTAGCAAGCTGCCCTCTGACCTTCGTATTCAAGTCATGTCACACTTTACCTCCAATGAATACATAAACGTAATTTTAAAGTTTAGGGAAAGTTTCAAAGAGCAGTTTGGGAAGTAGAGATGAGGACGTTGGGTTTCAATGAAGTAAAGAATTCTCTATTTCAACACACACACTAGGGGCTTTGAAGAACAGGTATATGCTTTTACTCGGAACAAATTAATAAGATTCATACACACTGTCAACCTTTAATTACATAGCAATCTAGCACAGGCATATTCCGAGTCTTTTCTGTACGCTCAATGTAAAATACACCCAAAAGAGGCAAGCTAGGGAAATAAGAAACTAGATGGAGAAGGGCATGTCAACCACAATGGGCTATGAAGCATTAGGTTAAGTTAGGCACACTCAGGGCTAGGGGACATGAGCTCAGCAGGAAGTTCACAGAAGCAATACATGTTAGTGTGGTGGCTTTAGATAATTTGGGGGTAACACACAGTCTGTTCGCACTGATCATGTAAAGTAACATTAACACAGGAGCTTGTAAACAAAGAGCTCTCTTAAGCAGCCCACACAGGAAGGGGAATGTCACACAGGCTCCCGGGAAGCAAAATCTTCAGAAGATTTCAGAAAAAGCCCAGACGTTCTTCCTGGCTGAACCAACACAAGAAGTCTGTTTAGTTTCCGTGGGGTAGGACTGTGTGAATGACAGGGGCTGGGGCTATCAATCATCGGTCGAGAACTAGCCTAGCATTTGGGAGGTGTGGGGTTAATTAATCTCCAGTACTGCGATGAATCGTAACAAATACAGCAAAGTGCATGTGTATAGTATATTTATCCCCAGACTATAATCATGTTATAAAAAATTCCTTAGGGCCGGGCGGTGGTGGCGCACGCCTTTAATCCCAGCACTCGGGAGGCAGAGGCAGGCGGATCTCTGTGAGTTCTAGGCCAGCCTGGTCTACAAGAGCTAGTTCCAGGACAGGCTCCAAAGCCACAGAGAAACCCTGTCTCGAAAAACCAAAAATAATAATAATAATAATAATTCCTTAGGGTTATAATTAACACTCTGCCAATCTTGTAGGCATTTTATTTAGTTGAGAAAGATCTTAGGTCTAGCTTCACTTCTAGCTGAACACAAGGAAATTAAAATAGTGCTGCCAACAGATGTAAGTTCAAATACAGTAGTACAAAGTTCATCACAGAGCAGCAAGATGGCTCAGCAGACAAAGGGACCTGCAGCCAAGTCTGGTGACCTGAGATTGATTCCCAGGACCCACATGGTGGAAAAAGAGGACTGACCCCTGAATTTGTGCTCTGACCTTGCCATGCGCACACTGTGACACATGCCTACCGCCGTCACCCACCATTCTACCCACACAATAAACAAACATAGGGAAGGAACAAAGGGTTCAGTGGTGCACAACACGCACCCCTCTCGCAGAGGGCCTGAGTTCAACCCCAGCACCCACGACAGGCAGCTCACGATTGCCCATAGCTGCAGCTCCAGGGACCTGACGCCTGTCCTGCGGCACCTGTGCTCAGCTGCACTGCTGTTTTTAAGGTTTTAGTTACGTTTTTAGTAATTAAGGAAAACGGACAAGAAATTTTTACTGCGGAAATTGCTTTGAAAAGTGCAGAGGATAAGAACTAGATCTCTATTACACAGACATAACCACTATGAATATCTTTCACGCTGCCTCCTCCTCCTTTCCCCGCCCCACATCCCTCCCAGCTTGACCTAAACTCATCAGGCAGCCAAGGATGAACTTCTGATTCTCCTGTCTCCATCTCTCAAGTACAGGCCTGTGTAACCATGGCCAGTTTATATGGTGTTAAGAACAAAACCCAGGGCTTCACGCATGCTAGGCAAGCATTCGACCTGCTAAGCCACAAATTCTAAAGTGCCTCTTTCATGTATTTTCTTTGCTGGTGTTGCTGTCTTCCTACTTAAGCACACATCCATTTGTAAAATTTGAATTATGATGCTTGAACACGATTTTGAATGTGGTAACATAGCATTGGTGGTTTTAGGTTATGGGTCTTCTTATAAGATCTTATTATTTATTTTTATTTACATGTATGGGTATTTGCCTAAATGTATGTCTATGCACCATGTGCATGCATACCTGAAGAGGCCAGAATAGGGTGTTGGCTCCCCTGGAACTGGAGTTACAGAGTACAGATGGTTGCAAGTGGCCATGTGGGTCCTGGAAGTCAAACCCAGGTCCTCTGAAAGAAAGTCACTGCTCTTAACGACTGAGCCATCTCTCCAGGCCCATGTTATATGTCTTTTGTAAACATAGAAATTTAAACTTGGATTATATTACATGCATACAATTCTACATCTTTGTTTTCCCCACACTGAACATCCTCCTACGGACATTTCCCATTGAGCAGTCTGTGAAAACAAAGGTTTGTTTTTACTCTTCTGCCACACGAGCACACATGCTCCCGTCTGCCCTCCCATCTTCCACTGTGCAACAACGACCTCTCTAGGTAACATTCAAAACACAGAAAGAACTCATACAACTCAACAACAACCAGATTTCTTTAAATAAAATCACAGACTTGAACAGACTCTCCATTAATCTTTAAGTAAAACTCCAGAGAGGTTTTACTTAACACTACAAACATCAGGATGGCAATTATTAAAAACAACAACAAACAAAACAAAAAGGGGCTGCAGGGTTGCTCAGTGGGTAAAGGCACTTGCCACCAAACCTGACAACCTGAGCTCATCACCCAGGACCCACATGGCGGAAGTTGAGAACTGACTCCCACAGGTTGTCCTCCGACCTTCATATTGGTGCTGGCAAACACGCACACACACACAAACATACCCAAAATTTAAAAAAAATGAAAATAAAGAAGCCCAGAAAACAGATTTTTCAAATGATTTATCCTGAGAGACAAAGTGAGTGTATGTGTGTCTCCATAGGCCAGCATAGGACACAGACTCCTTAGAAATGGAGTAACAGACACTCATGAACTGCCAACTCTGCTCTCATGAGCACCTGGGCTATATTTGAATGCTTAGTTCCCTAGTTGGTGGAATTGTCAGGAAGGATTAGGTGTGGCCTTGTTGCAGGAGACGCGTCACAGGGCTGGGCTTTGAGAAGCCATTCCTAGTCAGTTCTCTCTGCTTCCTACTTTGCTATAGGATGTGAGCTCTCAGCTACTGCCCTGGAGCCATGCCTGCTGGCCTGCTGCCATGCTCCACAGCCATGATGGTCATGGACTCTAACCCTCTAACGCTGGGAGCTCCAGTAAACTCTGTAAGAGGCCCTAGTTGTGGCGTGTTGTCACAGCAACAGGAAAGCAACTAAAACATCCTATCAAATGACAGCCTAGAGGCAAAGGAGAATGTGTTTAACATGCAAAGAAACAACTGAAAGTAGTAGACCACTTGCCCTCCCTCCCCTCTGAATCTCAGCACTCTGACTTCTGTCTTGTCTCAACCCATTTTCTACAATGAAATCAAATGATCCTATTACAGCATTCCCTGTGTGAAGCTTTCTGATGGTTTCCAATTAAACTCTGAATAAAATTCAGATTCCTTACCAAGGCTAACTTCTCAGCTTGGCTGTACCTGTACCTATGAGTTTTGCCCCCCAAATCTTCCTGAGATTGGCTCCTTCCTTCTAGTCAACACTCGCTACCCCCTCAGATTAGCCCTTCCTACTCTACTGAAGCAGCAGCCCTCGTGTGAGATGAAGTCCCGCAGCTGTAAACTTCAGAGCCCTCAGCGAGCCTGACACATGAGCGTCACAGCAGCTTGCTTTTGCTTGTATTGGCTCGGCCAACTTAACTGCTTCTTACTGCTAAGAGTTGAAAATGGAAGAATGTACAGGTGAAAAAGAAGTGGCGAACCCCAGAAACCTTTGCTAAGTCACTGCCAAAAGTGACAGCCACGTTAAATGCAGGATATAAACCTGTAGCGACTTCTTAATTTCCTAAGTCTCAGCTCTGGATCAGAAAGTTGCAGTTATCAGGAAGAAATCTGATACAGGTGTTAGCTCCCAGAGTTCTGGAGCAGGCTTTGCCCACAGCATCATGTGCAAATCGCTCAAATGAAGAGTTTACTCACAGGCGGCCAAGCGGGAGGAGACCTAAGACTGACCCTCTCCAAGGAGAGAATGACTGTGGTTTACGGAAGGGAAACAACCAGGGGTCTATCTTCCTAGCTCCTCCTAAGACGGATGCTCAAGACACAGAGCGCTTGCATGACCTGAGTGTGGAGATTGTGGCCTCCTGACTTTGAAAAAAGCCCACACAGGCCCAAGTGAAAAGTCTTTGCTTTAGACAAAATCAGTCACTGAAAAATAATCTAGGCCACACTCTCATCCTGTCTCACATGTCAGAAGCACAGGATACAGCAACGCTAACAGAGACTAATATTATACTGCTCACCTGTACAACCTTCCAGATGAACAGTGGAGGAAAGGAGTATCTTGTAGACAGGGCCTCTCTAAGTAGCCATTGCTGTTCTGGAATTCTCTAGACCAGACTGACCTAAAAATCACAGAGAGGGCTGGAGAGATGGCTCAGTGGTTGAGAGCATTGCCTGCTCTTCCAGGGGTCCTGAGTTCAATTCCCAGCAACCACATGGTGGCTCACAACCATCTGGAATGAGGTCTGGTGCCCTCTTCTGGCCTGCAGACATACACACAGACAGAGTATTGTATACATAATAAATAAATATTTAAAAAAAAATCACAGAGAGCTGCCTGTCCCTGCCTCCAAGTACTGGGACACAGCAGGCATGTACCTCCAGGCCCAGCTACACGAGTGATTTTTAAAGTGACCACAACCAACAGAAACTAGAAGGCTTGGTAAGGTCTTCCCAGTGTTTCTCACAACTGCTTTCCTTAATGTCCTAAGTAAAGACAGCCATTTCTTCAACCTGGCCTCAACCGCACGATCCTCCCGCTTCAGCTACTACGATGCTGGGATTACAGCTATGTCCAGGCGAGAAGCCATTTGTTTTTTTAATTTTATGTGAATGGGTACTTTTCCTTCATGTATATCTGTGTACCACGTGCATGCCTGGTGTTCACTGACGCCAGACGAGGGCAATGGAGTCCCTAGAACTGGAGTTAACCAATACTTGCGAGTCACCGTCTGGGTGCCGGAGTCAAACCTGGGTCCTTTGGAAGAGCAGGTAGTGAGTGCCCTTAACGGACGTCCCATCTCTCCTTCTCTACAGAGCCTTAACTGCTGTCCCATCTCTCCTGTTCTATGGAGCCATTCTTAAAAGGCCCCTGCTAAATCAGCAGCAGTGAAATCCAGAGGCAAACATCCCTCCCTGTACAGTCCATTCTGGAAATCCACAGCAAGTGTCATGGGGCCTAGTCTGCAGAACCTCTAGCTAGAGAAGAAATCTTTTAATGAGAACCAAACAGTCTTATGGAAGGTGTAAAACTCTCTTGAACTGTAGACTGTAGTGAACCAGGCAGAGATATGCCTAGCACCCCAAACCCACACGAGACTCCTTCTACAGACAGATTTAAACCTACCACAAATTAAAAATACTTAGACAAAATATCTATATCAAACATGTTCAGACTTTGTTATTATTTCCTAACAAATCAGTATAACAAAAATTTACATAGAATTTATATTGTTTTAAGAATTATAAGTAGCCGGGCGGTGGTGGCGCACGCCTTTAATCCCAGCACTGGGGAGGCAGAGGCAGGCGGATCTCTGGGAGTTCGAGGCCAGCCTGGTCTACAAGAGCTAGTTCTGGGACAGGCACCAAAGCTACAGAAAAACCCTGTCTCGAAAAACCAAAAAGAGAAAAAAAAAGAATTATAAGTAATCTAGAATTATTTAAAAATAAATGGGGATATATATAGGTTATATGTAAAGGAATTGAGCATGGGCATGGTGTCCTAAAACAAATCCTCTTAGTGACACTGAAGAATGTGTATATTGTCAGAATAAAAAGTAAACAACCAGCAGGACGATGGTGGCGCACTCCTTTAATCCTAACACTTGGGAGGCAGACGCAGATGGATCTCAGTGAGTTCGAGGCCAGCCTGGTCTACAGAGCAAGTTTTAGGACAGCCAGGGCTACACAGAGAAACCTTGTCTCAAAAAACCAAAAAAAAAAAAAAAAGAAAGAAAAGAAAAGAAAAAAGAAAAAGGAAGGAAGGAAGAAGATAAAGATATTTCTAGAAGATAATATAATGACAGCACTTATTTGGTTATTTATGGGAAAATGAATGTAATTAACTCAGTGGTCTGGACAGTCTCTAATAACCAGTTTCTTTCCCCTCTTCCCCTCAGAAAATGTGAGCCAGGGCACTGGGAGACTAATCTGACATCTGGAGCAGAGACTGAACGGCTCTGAGAGAAATCACAGACAGGAAAGCAGCGCTGGTCCATAGTCAAGAGCAAACTGAAAATTATTTGTGAGCTGAGGTCAGCGATGGCATGCTAGGTCTCTAGAACAGACATTAACATGATTAAGATATTGAGATACGTCACCTCCCATACCGGAAGATCACACAGGTGACAGGCCGCAGTGTGTCTGCGCTAACGTTAGCTAGTGTCCCTACCGTCACCTCGAGACTGCAGCACAAGAGGCACTGGGCTCTGAGACAACTCAAGGGTCCTTTATAGACTCTGCTGTAACTGGTGAGAATTTCAAATTTTTCACATGAATTTCACAGGATTAGTATATGTACAAACACTGTTAAGTAAAAGTAAAATAGATGTATGGGCTAATAAGTGCCTCAAGTTGAACTCACCTGCCCACTCTTCCCAAACTCCAGCTCTACAATGGCAGCAGGGGTGTGTATTTGAGCTGCGTGCCTGGACTGCGACTTGCCGTCCACTCTCCAGCTCAGGCCCCGCAGTCCGTTGTCCCAGCGGCTCTGGTTCAGGAGGCTTTCTCGGATTCTTGTCTTGTGGCTCTTCCAAAACTTGGAAATGACTGCAGCTTGTTCACCGGTGATGCCACCCTGCTTTTTGGTCTGAGCAGTCAAGAATGCCTCTAACTGGTTGAAATCCATGTCTGCAGATGCGATAGACTACAAAGACAACAGAGAAAGCAATGTGTGTTTGATTGGTAGACAACTAGACAAAGCTGCCTACCTACAGAGCACGTTTTGATTGACCTCAATCATTGACTATGCTTTCAAAAAGGCCATCAAGTGACAAGAAAGACAATGAGTGATGATTATAGTACAAATGCAAAAATATTCCCTTTCCAAATAAGAAATTCTCTATCAATAACAAGAATATAACTTTAAATATCCACTTTCAGATGGCTGGAGAGATGGCTCAACAGACAAGAGTACTTGCTGCTCTTGCCAAGGGCTCAAGGGTGAGTCCCGGCACTCACACGGCAGCTGACAACTGTCCATAACTCCAGTTCCAGGGGATCTGAGGCCTCCTCTGATCTCAACAGGCACCGAGCATGAACATGATGTACATACATGCACTCAGGCAAAATACTCATAGACATAAATTCAATAATTGTAACTTTTCATATCCAGCTTCATAGTGGGGAAATAAAAATTATTCTAAACAAGGAAACAAAAAAATCAAATTAATTGGTTCTCCGATAAAATCTTACATAATTTATTGTCAGTAGACCTGGTTTGACATGTTGTAGTGATACCATGAGCTGTCCATTAGACAACTAAGTAAGTGTCGTTCAGTGGATGTCACTTGAACTTTGCAGTTATCTCCATCAAACAGCTCAGTAACACTACTTGACATTGTATGCTACATTACGCTTTCCTTATACTTTCAAACCTTAACTACCATTGAAGCTAGGTTCTCCACTCTAGCATTTAAGAACACACAGTAACCAGATGTACTGGTTTGATATTTCATCAGTGTTGACACAATCTAGAGTCATCTGGGAAGACTCAACTGGACTGAGAAAATGCCTCCATTAGATTAGCCTGTGGGCAAGCCTGTGTGATGGTTTCCTTTCCTTTTTCTTTCTTTCCTTGTCCCCCCTGAGACTGGGTTTCTCTGTGTGTAGCCCTGACCGTCTTGGAACTCACTCTGTAGACCAGGCTGGCCTTAATAAACTCACAGAGATCTGCCTGCCTCTGCCTCCCGAGTGCTGGGATTAAAGGCGTGAGCAATGATGGGTTAGTTTTTAGTTGATGATAGATGTGGGTGGGGTCCATTGTGGGCAGTTCAACCCCTGGGTAGGTGGTCCTAGGGAAACAGAGAAAGTCAGGAGGAGAAGCCAGAAAGTGGCATTCCTCAATGGCCTTTGCTTCAATTCCTGCGTCCACCTTCTTGCTTTGGCTTCCCTCAGTCCACTGATGATGGACTGGAACCTGTAAGCCAAATAAACCTTTTCCTCCCTAAGTTACTTTTGATCATGGTGTTTTACAACAGCAATAGAAGCGCCAAACTAAGACACTAAATATAAGAATATTAAATGTAGAACAAAGTACCTTAAGATTGCACAGTACTCTACTTTCAAAGAGTTTTCACATCTATTACTTCTGTTGAAACTCACATTCCATTTCAAAGACAACATGGTAGACAGAAGCACTGATAAATGTTGATCATAGAAAAGCCACTGACTTCCAATAAAGTTCAACGAATCGGAGTCCCGACTGTTAAGCCACGGTTCTCTGATGTACTGGCTAGTTTTGTGTGTCAACTTGACATAAGCTAGAATTATCAGAGGAAGGAAACTCAGTTGAGAAAATGCCTCCATGAGGTTCACTTGTAAGGTATTTTCTTAATTGGTGATCAATAGGGGAGTGTTCAGCCCGTGGAAGGTGGTGCCATCCCTGAGCTGGTAGTCCTTGGATTCTATAGGAAGGTGGGCTGAGCAAGCCACAGGAAGCAAGTCAGTACGCAGCGCCCCTCCGTGGCCTCTGCATCAGCTCCTGGCTCCAAGTTCCTGCCCTGTTTGAATTCCTGTCCTGACTTCCTTCAATGATAAAGGGCAACGCTGAAGTGTGAGCCAAAGAAACCCTGTCCTCCCCAACTTGCTTTTTGGTCATGGTGCCTTATTAAAGCAATAGAAAGCATAACTAAGACACTGGTTAGCTGTCATAAGAGAGTTAGATACTGACATCACGATGATAATAATAATAATAATAATGTCAAATTGGAACTTTCTACCAATAATGATGCAAAAATGGCCCCACCTAAGGATTAGCTACAATGCTAAGTTCATTATCCTTCAAAGACTAATTATCACTATTATTTATTTTTAACTGTTTCAAGTTAGAAAATTGTGCTATTAGAAATTATCCAACTAGCTCTATTTAACAACAAACAGAAAAACTGAGAGAAAAAAATGAAAAGACAGTACAGAGTCAAAGTAGTGTGCCAAAACTCAAGATATGGTTATGCATACGCCATAAGGAAGCACAAAGGCTGGGCACCTGGGCAATCAAGTATGATGCAAAGTTAAACCTGGACACTAGAAAGCTAAATTTGAGAACACACTCAGTTGCAGTAAAGCGGGGAATCCCAAAGCTGTCCTTTCCTTTGTCACTATTCCCCCTTCGCCACAGAGGCTGCTGGTAGGAGCACACCAGACAAATGAGAGCACCTCTTTTCTCAGGGTACACGGGAGGTCTAGGTAAGGGGGATAAACGGCGCTGCCCATGGGGATCGCAGTGCCAGCACCATGTGAGACTGGGATTGTGGACAGCCAGTCTCTTGAACTTTTTGGCACAAAGTTGAAAAGAAGAAAAGAGGAGGGGCGGGGCTAAACAGGAAGAAGGGGTAAGGAGAGCTCCCTGAAGCCCAGCGAGATGAAAGGGCACTCCCAGTATTGCCCTGTTCTTATAAATTATCTTTCAATTGTGTATGCTACCTCAGCAACCTTCCAACTGCATGCACCTAAAACTTCCATTCCTTTTCTATTTCATTGATAAAACCCCATAACCAAAAAGCGCCTCACAGAAGGGGTTCTAGAGGAGTGAGGGAGCCATATCAGCAGGAGCAGGAGGCTGAGAGACAGCCTTTTATTTACAGGTAGATACTCTCTCTCGCAGCCCATCTCCAGAGGTGGCTTCCTCCAGGAAGGCTGCACCTCTTAAACCTCCCCAAATAGACCACCAACTGGGGTTCAAATACCTGAGCCTAAGGATGACATTTCTCACCCAAACCACAACTATTCAAATAATTTTTACCATAGTCCTATCAGTTGGACCCACAAGTTGTCACTAAAACAGGACACCAGCAGGAAGAGCCAAGGGCTGCAAAGGTAGGCAGAACAGCTAGAGACAAGCTGCGTTTCACTATTAATGTGAAAACTGTGTGGCAAACATCAAAACTTTCTGATAGATTATATTTCCTGTTACACTTGAACACATTTATTGCCTATTTACCAGATAACCGATCCAAAATCTCTTGCTGTGACTCCAAAAGGAATATTACTTCAAAGCCGAGCCTGGGTAGCACATGGCTATAATCCCAGCACTCAGGAGGTAGAAGCAGGTGAGCAGCCGAAACTAAATCTGGCCTGCCTGTACAACAAACCGTTCTAGGACAGCTAGAGCTACACGGCAAGACCCCCGGGGGAGGTGGGATTACTTTGTATATTATACTACAATTAAGTTAACTAGTTCTATTAGCATCTTGCTTTGCACACAGATGGCCTGTATCGTTTTCCTCATACAAAGAGACATCTTTTTGAGATGTGTGCTGATGCACACCTGCATTAACAGACCCTGGGATTAGGAGCTACGTAGTGGATTCCAGGACAGCACATCTTTAAAAAGCAAACAAACAAAAAAACTATTCTGATATAACTGTGCCTATGACATAAAAGTTATTTTGGTTAGATTTCAATCAACATCTTGTTATGTGGAAAGTCCTTCTATATGTGTTGTTTTTTTTTTTGGTTAATGAATAAAGAAGCTGCTTTGGCCTGTGATAGGGCAGAGTAGAGCTAGGCAGGAAAACTAAACTGAATGCTGGGAGAAAGAAGGTGGAGTCAGTGAGAAGTCATGTAGTCCTGCTGGAGACAGACGCTGGACACGGGATAGAACTTTACCCAGTAAGCCACAGCCACATGGCGATACACAGATTAATGGAGATGGGTTAGTTTAGGACATAAGAGCTAGCTAAAAATAGGTTTAAGCTATTGGCCAAAAGTATTGCAAATAATAAAAGTTTCTGTGTGATTATTTTGAGTCAGGGCAGTCGGGAAACGAACTAGCAGCCTCTGCCAACAATCTTGAACTAGGGTCAATTCATCTAATTTTAACACAATTGGAAAATAAATAAGGAACTGACTTTGGACTGAATTCAAAGTCATGAATTCTCATGTAATATCAGTTTTCATTTAATTCAAGAAAAGCTTTGATAAGCTTTGTTTCAGCTTTCTTCTCATTTTTAGACAACTGAAAATATAAAAAGCATTCTCAGTTTATGGACTATACAAGCACAGGAAATATGGCCAACCCCTGCTTAAGAACATTCCACAGAACAAACTGACCCCTGTCACATGATTACGACACCCCATGTGACAGAGAAAACCTGTTTGCAATCACTGGAGACTAGAAATTGACTCCGTTTACATGAGAAAGTACTTTTTAACAGCTTTAATAAACACTGAATTTTTCAGGGATGCAACAAAAATAACTTGTACTTTGGTTAGGTTTCCACTTTATAAACAGGATGCTGACCATTTGGGAAAATCATTGCTGAGTTTAAAATCTGTGAGCTGCCAAGACAGCACAGCCGTGTTAACTGCATTTGCTGCTATGTGTTCACAGTGATTCCACATATAGGGTAAATATATACATACAATAATGCTTAAATACTTAGATCATAAAACATCTCAAAATACTTTGTTTTCATTTACATTTATGCCACGTTGATATGTCTTAAAAATACGAGCTATATATGTTTTGTGTGTGTGTGTACATGTGTGTGGGAGTGATGATGCATGTTTGTGCAAGTACATGTGGAGACCAGAAGCCAACCAATGTCAGGTACTTTCCTTAATCGGTTTCCACCCTATTTTTTGAGGCGAGGTCTCTCACTAACTTCGAGCTCATGGACTAGGCTAGGCTGAGCGGCTACCGGACTCCAGCAACCTGTGTGCCACCACTACCACCGTTTAGACACTGGAGTCACTGGTGCATTCTGCTGTGCCTGTCTGCTTACATGGGTGCTGAGAAACCAAACTCAGCTCTTCATGTTTCAATAGCAGACACTTTGTCAACCGAGCCATCTTCTGGCCTCATAGACTTACATAGCAACTTATAAGGACATGAGAGAAGTCTTAGAAAAATGTTTGCTATAAAAAGTAAACACGGCTGGAGAGATGGCTCAGAGGTTAAGAGTGCTGGCTGCTCTTCCAGAGAACCCAGAGTTCAATTCCTAGCACCCACATGGCAGTTCACATCTGTCTGTGACCCCAGGTCTCCTTCCCCTAGCCTCTGTGGGCACCAGGCATGCAAATGGTGCACAGACATTACATTCAGATAAAACACTCATACAGAAAAGAAGTAATAGTAATAATAATAATATTTTTAAATGAATAAACAATGAGCTACAACAGGTATGAGAACTACTGAGCATCAGGCCCAAGCTCAACAAACCAGGTCCTGGCCTATCTTTCAGTTCTTATTGACAGCTTCCTGCCACCCACAGTGAAGTCAGACAGCACCGACCTGTCTACACCCCCACACCTGCACTCTCAAAGGCCGTTTCTCTGTGTGTGCATCTGCGCTACTGTGGCCGCCTAACACGTCCCCCTGTCGCAACCTCACCTCATCAGCTACTTTCTGTTCATCCAGGACTCTGTTCAAACATGTCTTCCCCAGTAGGGTAACTGCCCCCTTCAGTTCCCCAAATGCCCTACGATCCCTATCACTGTCCTGACCTCGGTGGAATGAAATGACCCATTTCCAAGTCTCTCTACCCACCGATTCTAACCTTTGAGACTGTCTATACACATACAGCTTCTAACACGGGTCTCTGATAGAGGATTCAAATTCTAGCAGGCACCTAGGTACCAGAGTAAGAAAGCCTCTCAAACTGTAAATCTCACAGCTTTTATTAAACTTAAAATGAAACACAAACTCATACAAATGCACAGCTGTGACTCTTAGAAGTATATACATAGAAAAGAAAACGTCTGGGATTTAAGACTACGCAGAGTGTCCCTTGACAGGACAACAAAAGGCATAATTCAAAAAGAAAAACTGATATATTTGCACTTATCAAAATTGGCTTTTCCTCTGAGGAAGGGAGGAAGGAGCGAGCTTGCTTCCTCAGAACATACACAGTACATAAACAAAAACTGGAAGAAAGGATGAATGAACTGTGAAGACACAACAAAGGACTAGTATCTAATATGTAAAAGGTTTTCAAACTCAACATTAAAAACATAACCAGGGCAGTGTAGACCTTTAATCCCAGCACTTGGAAGGCAGAGGCAGGTGAATCTTTGAGTTCAAAGCCAGCCTGGTCTACAGAGTGAGTTCCAGGACAGCCAGGGCTACACAGAGAAACCTTGTCTTAAAGAAAAAAACAACAACCCACAATCAGGGCAGACAAGATAGTTCAGTGGGTAAAGACACTTGTGGCACAAGCCTGGTGACCTGAGTTTGATGCCCAGAACTCACACAAAAGTAGGAGAGAACTCCACAAAGTTGTCTTCTGTGGTATGCACATATATAATGCACACATGGTATATTTCTTTTAATTTTTAACTGTATTCCATGTGTCTGGGTGTTTGGCCTGCATGTATATCTGTGCACCACATGCATGCAGAGGCCAGAAGAGGTTATCACAAGCCCTGGAACTAGAGTGAACCTTCATGTGGGGTGCTAGGGGTCCAACTCGAGTTCTCCAGAACATTGCTCTTCATGTGGGGTGCTAGGGACCCAACTCGAGTTCTCCAGAACATTGCTCTTGAGCCTGTGCCATCACTCACTCACAATCAATGTTTTAAAATTACCAAGAAGATACAACCTAATTAGAAAATAGACAACAGGCATGGCAGAGATTTTACCAGCAAGAACACATAAGTGGTAAATAAGTACATAAAAAATGTTTCTATCATTAGCAATTAGAGAAATGTGCATTAAAACTACTATGGGCTATCACCACTTGCTTATAAAATAGCCAAAATTTCAATACAATGACAAGCCCAAATGCTGGCAAGCCATGGATCATTCAGTCAAGGCTGGTAGGAATGGGAAATGGTACATCCACACAGGAGAACAGTTTGACAATCCATATAGAAAATAAAAATATAATTACCAAATGATTCAACAATTATACTCTTGTCATATTTAGTCCACATCCACATACAACCTACACATAAATGTTTCTGGTAATTTTTCTTATAATAACCCCAAACCAGAAACAAACTAGAGTTCTCTAACAAATCAATGGCTAATAAACTTTTATGTATGTGTGTCAACTTGACACAAACTAGAGTCTTTTGGTGATGTGGGATTTCCTTTTGTACACTGTGAATATGTTTTGTTGCCATTGGTTAATAAAGAAGCTGTTTCAGCCAGTAGCTTAGCAGAATAGAGCTAGGCGGGAAGACTAAACTGAATGCTGGGGGAAAATAGGCAGAGTCAGAGAGTTGTCATGTAGCCAGCGTAGGAGACAGACACCTCCAACAGAACTTTGCTGGTAGGTCATGACCTCATGGTGATGCACAGATTAGAGATGGGCTAGGATATAAGAGCTAGCTAGAAACATGCTTAAGCTATTGACCAAACAGTATTGCAAATAGTTAGTTTCTGTGTGATTATTTTGGGTCTAGGCAGCCAGGAAACAAATCAACAACCTCTGCCAACAATTTGGGGAAAGGGAACGTCTATAGAAGCATGCATGGGCAGCTATCTTTTTTTCCCAACCTCTATAGAGAAAATGCCCACACCAGACTGTTTTGTGGGCAAGCTTATGGGCAATGTTAAAAGATGACTGATGTGGATGGGCCCACCCCACTGTAGGTGGGACCTTCCCTAGGCTGGTGGTCTGGGGTGTATAAAAAGGCAAGCTGAGCAAGCAATGAGGAACAAGCTATAGTAATCAGCACTCCTCTAAGACCTCTTCATCAGTTCCTGCCCTGACTCCCCTGAATGATATACCACAAGCTATAAGATGAAAGAAACCTTTCCTCCCAAGTTGATTTTGGTCATGGTGTCTACCACAGCAATAGTAACCCTAACTAAGACAATATTCATTTATGAAATGTCACAAAAACACTCAACTTCTCACAAAAAGAAAAATTCAAAAGTGGGGTGGGGTCACTGGGGATGTCACTCAATTGATAGACCGCTCACCCACCATGCACATAACCCTGGGTTTGAGACCTGGGTTTGAGACCATATTAAGTACTCCCAACACTCAGGAGGCAGTCAGGAAGGTAACAAGTTCAGGTTCCCCTTCATCCACATTAGTGACCTCAAGACCAGCCAGGGATACATAAGACCCTGTCTCAAAAAGAAAGAAAAAAAAAGAGCCAAGAGTCCAGCTCTGTGGCAGAGCACAGCTGAACACCTGTGAGGCCTGGGTTCAAATCCCTATGAGGGAATAAGAGAGGAGCGGGAGTGAAGACCCTTTAAAGACTTTTTTGACCTCCAGATTTAGGTTCTAATTCTTCACTATGATGCCCAAGGTCAGTAACTGTCAGGGCCTCTTCTTTTCTAGTTCTCTTTCTCATCTCCTCATACTTATAATCTCCCACTCACTCCTCTTCCCTCCTATACTGAACCCATTTTATCTCATAAAATCCATCATTCTATCCACATCTAGGAACCTTTGCCTAAGCTACTCCCTCTGCCTAGAAAATCCTAGCTGCTGTTCCTTTATCCCCACTCCTTGCTGGTGTCATTTAATCCAGGGCTTTACACAAGTCTTATTAAAGCCTGGGATAGTGGTACCAAGGCCTATAATCCCAGCACCTGGGTGTTAAGGCAGGAGGATTAGGAGATCAAGGACAGCCTGGGCTATGTGAGTCTCTGTACTAATAAAACAAGACAAACATAGATCTTATTTTACATAGGATACCTTCTCTGAACCTTCAAACCTGGGACAGGGGTCTCTTTCTAGACTTCACAATAAATCAGGGGTATTTACCATTGATATACATATAGATGTGTGTGAGTGCATACATACTGTCAGGCCTACCTAGATCTTGCTCAAATGTACATGCTTTAAGAGTTTAAGGACTCAGTCAGGCATAGTGGCGCACACCTTAAATTCCATGGGGGGCAGAGGCTGGCAGATCTCTGAGTTTGAAGCCAGCCTGGTCTACAGATTGAGTTCCAGACCAACAGAACTACACACAACAACCCTGTCGAAAAAGACAAAACAAAAGAGTGTAAGGATCCTGCTCCAATTTTTATCATTTAATCTCTGTGTACAGCACAGTGACTGACTCATAGTAGGTACCTGTGAAAAATGAAAGACAATAAAAGGATCAAAATCAGAAGTGACAAACAGATGAGTTCCAGGGAATGCTTAGGGCAGTAAAAGCATTCTGAGGAATTTACAGATACATACCTTTATGCCTACCAAAATCCACAGAATGCTCTGGAGTGGTGGCATCCGCCGTTAATCCCACCCAGCACTCGGGAAGCAGAGGCAGTGGACCTCTGAGAGTGAGGCCAGCCTGGTCCACACAGCAAGTTCCAGGCCAGTCAAGGCCACACTGTCTCAAAAACTAAACAAGAAACAAAGAAACAAGCCATAGAATGAGCCCTAAGCTGTAGAATTAGTGATATGTGGTATGTTGGTCCATTCACTGTTAACGAACAGCACCGTGGTTAGGATTTTAGCACAATAGAAAGCTAATGGGGGAAAAGGGGGACAGGAGGCGTTTGTGGACTTTTATTTTCTTCTTAATTTTGGTGTGAATACAAAACAGTTCTAACAAAATCTGTTTCCAAAAATGAAGACTGGAGATGAAGGCTCAGCAGTTAAGTTAATGGCTGCTCTTTGCAGAGGGCATGGTTTGGTTCCCAGTACCCATATAGCTGCTCACAATTACCCGTAACTCCATTTCCAGGGATCTAGCACCCTCTTCTGACTTCCTGGGGCACCAAGCATGCACATGTACATATATACATACATACATACATACATACATACATACATACATACATACAGATAAAATGCTCATACACATAAAAATAAAGAAATAAGTCTTTTTTTATTTTAAAAAATATTTATTTATTTATTATGTATACAATATTCTGTCTGTGTGTATGACTGCAGGCCAGAAGAGGGCACCAGACTCCGTTACAGATGGTTGTGAGCCACCATGTGGTTGCTGGGAATTGAACTCAGGACCTTTGGAAGAGCAGGCAATGCTCTTAACCTCTGAGCCATCTCTCCAGCTCCCAAAGAAATAAGTCTTAACAACTGTAAGTGAATTGGGAACTGGAGTTGTGCCTTGGTAATATGACATAGGCACGGCACACACAGACACTGAGTTTAATACACGCACGGCACTGTACAGAAAAATGAAAAAAAGCAGAAGCGATGCTGTAACAATTTCTGGCTCACATTTTTGGAAACCCAATAAACACTTCTTGAGTGGCTTACTCATGGAGTCCAGTCTCACAGCTTAATGGTGAGTTCCTCTCAGTCAACTACCAGAACCAAACTGCTGGCCATCTGGAGGGGTGTTTTTGGAAGAGGATCCCCAAATCCCCATGTGAGCACACATCTTATGGAAAGGACCTCCCTGTCTGAGTTCTGCTAAAATTCAAATTCGGGAGGTAAGCAAAGGACTGTCCATTTTTTTTGAATAAAAGACTAAAAGTAAATTTAAGGTAATGATACCGTTTCAGTAAACTGTTTAAGTATCAAGTATACAACCCGTCTTCATAAGGAACCGAATCAGTCTCCAACCATTTCACACTTCTACATGGCCATCCACAGCCTCTAGCTGCTTGAAGAGGATAGTACTTAACATCGGTGCTGAAAACAAACCATAGTCAGCTCCTCTCTGGTGACAAACACGGCTTTGCATTCTGCGTCTACTGTACAGAACACCCTCAGAAACCACTGAGTCCCAGAGGAATTTTGACTAGGTTAATTTAAGCAGTTTGGAGTTCATGAGAAAAGTGAGTTGAAAGTTCCAACAGACTGCCTTCCTAACCACGCACACAGCTTCCCCACCAACATGGGGATCCATGCACTGCACTTACCACGGTGCAGGAACCAATACTGCCATCACCCAAGTTTCTAGCTTGTACACGACTTACTCTTGGTGTACAGTCTGCAGATTTTGACAAACGTATAGCAACATGTATCTTCCATTACAAGACGGTATAAAATAGTTCCACTGCATTGCTCCGTGTCTCCACCTCTCCTACTCACTCCAAAGCTTCTCTAACATTCAGTTTGCTCTGGTTGGTCAGCCATACTGTCCAACTGACTCAATAATATCCGTACTGATTTTCTGTCTGATAGATCTGTTCTTTCCATACAGAAGTACTGAATCTCTAACTTTATTCATTAATGAATTGCATTTTTTCAGGCTCTGTTTTGCTGCTCTGTCTTCAGGCACACACCTATGAAGAACTGTTATATTCTCCGAGAGAACTGACCCTATTTATCATTGTTGACACAGGGAGCAAACCAGAGAGGACCATGCAGACACAGTTTATAGTCAACTGAAAGATGGTGTGGGATTTCCCTCTGTATGCTCTGAATATGTTTTATTATCACTGGTGAATAAAGAAGCTGTTTCGGCCAGTGGCTTAGCAGAGTAAAGCCAGGCGGGAAATCAGAACAGAGATAGAGAATAGGGGGACTGGAAGTGACACCATGTAGCTGCCGAAGGAGACAGATGTCAGATCCTTACCAGTAAGCCACAGCCTTGGGCCAATACACAAACTAATAGAAATGGGTTAATTTAAGAAGTAAGAGTTAGTTAATAAGAAGCCTGAGCTAATAGGCCAAGCAGTGTTGTGTATATATACAACAATATAGTTTCTGTGTGATTATCCGAATCTGAGAAGTTGGGAAATGAGCAAGCAGTCTCTGTTTACAGAAAGCAGAATAGAAGTCTTTATTCCAATCAGCTGGGACTACTAAGTATTCAGGGAACCCAGGTATATCCCCAATGTCCAGAACATGGGGTTTTGAAGGTAGAAACCACATCCTGGTATCTTGCCCAGCAGCTACAGTGGTGGGGGGAGGGTGCTTCATAGAAGCAAGCAGCTTAACAGAACAGAAACTAAGAGAAGTTAGCTAGGACACCTTTGGTTCCTAGAACAGAGCTGGGCAATTTTCCATAGGATTCTTCATCAAGGAGACCAAATTCTAGTCAAACCTGAAATAGCCTCAGCAAGAATACAAAATGGAGGAACCTTTCCCTGTCTTAGCCTCTTACATTATGAAATGTATTTCTATATACTTGACAACTTCCATTGCTCTAGTCTTTTTAAAATATTTATTTATTTTATGTGTTAAGGGTGTTTTGGTGGCATATCTGTAAGTGTACCATGTTCGTGCAGTGCCTGCACAGGCCAGAAGAGGGTGCTGGATCCCCTGGATCTGTAATTTGAGTTACAGATGGTTGTGCACTGCCACATGGGTGCTAGGAATAAAAGCCAGGTCCTCTGGAAGAACAGCGGTGCTCTTAAACGCTGAGCCATCTCTCCAGCCCTGCTCTGAAGTCTTCCCCATTTGAAACAGCTTGACACACAAACGAATTATCTGGAAGATAAACACTAATTAAGAAAACTCCTTACAGCTGAATCTTATGGAGATATTTTCTCAGTTAAAATTCCCTTTTTCCAGATAACTCTGGTTTGTGTGTCAAGTTGACATAAAACCACCAGCAAAATGTTTATCATAGCAATAAAAAACTGACTAGGACAAGCTCCATGCTGGGGTGCAGCTGGCTGTTTATTACTGAGGAGCCATAAACATAGATGGCATTTGAATCAGTCAGCAGTCCAGAGAACAGAAATAACGTGGATGAGAGCACTAGCCAGGCAATGGTGACGCACGCCTTTAATCCCAGCACTCAGGAGGCAGAGACAAGCAGATCTCTGTGGTTCAAGGCCAGCCTGGTCTACAAGAGCTACTGGACAGCCAGAGACCTCTGCAAATCTAGACACTGTGGTCAGAAAAGAGTTAAGAATGTAGGCAGAGGAGGAGGAAAGATTTACAGTCAATTTGGAGGCGGCGACAAGGTGTCTTTAGTTGGTAGGCTTTGCTGAGAAGGTGGTTTTCATTCCCAATAGCGTCAGATTCCCAACCAAAGTTAAATGGAAGAGAAAGACAAAGGTTAATCTCCAGTGCTGCCTGGAATTTCTATAAACGTCATAGATATAATGGTGAAAGAGAATATTTTCTGTTTAGTGGATGTTTTGCTTTATTTATAATCTAACAAACCTTCAAAATAACACAAACATAATCACAGCTGAGCTGATGGCTTTACCCAGAGAAATGGATGAAGTGATCATGGGGATCCAGAAACATATACCTCGTCTACAGAACTCCCCATTTCCGGTGGAATCACCTAAGACCTGGGCAGTCTGGAATGTAAATTACCTAGCTTACACTGTCTTCCTGGGAAAGGCCCCAGTCTTTCACTAATGATCCTAAGGGTTTGGAATCAGATTTGCAAAAACTGACAAGAGTAGAAGCCAGGCCATCTGGTCAATGACATCACAATCCCAAATCCCCTACACAAAACTTCTCTCATTGGGTAAAAAGCCCTTGCTGTGCCAGTCAGGCAACCTGAATTTGATGCCTGGATCCATGAAAGCAGGAGAGAATTAACAGCACACAATTGTCCTCTGATTTCAACACGTGTGTGATGGCATGCACACACACACACAGTAACAGGGATTGGAGAGATGGGTTAGCAGTTAGGAATACTGTTGCTTTTGCAGAGGACCTGAGTTCCTTTCAAACAACCCTCTCAGGCAGCTCACAACTGCCTACAACTTAACTCCAAGGGACCAGTACCTCTAGCCTCCTCTGGCATCTGCATTCACATGAATATAACTATACATAAGTACATATAACTAAAAATTATACAGATATTTTAAAAATAAAAATAATAGATTTGTTTAAGCTATTAGATCCTTAGCAAAACCTAACAGTTCAGTGGTGAGAAAAGGCATTAAAAATCTGCAAGTCAGGCACTGTGGTGCACACCTCTAGTCCCAGCACTCAAGTCAGGCATGGTGGTGCACACCTCTAGTCCCAGCACTCAAGTCAGGCACTGTGGTGCACACCTCTAGTCCCAGCACTCAAGTCAGGCAGGCATGGTGGTGCACACCTCTAGTCCCAGCACTCAAGTCAGGCAGGCATGGTGGTGCACACCTCTAGTCCCAGCACTCAAGTCAGGCAGGCATGGTGGTGCACACCTCTAGTCCCAGCACTCAAGAGGCAGACACAGTGATCTCTAAGAGTTTGAAGGAGGCCCAGTTTATATAGCAAGGGTGTCTCAAAAAACAAATAAAACAAATCCATGATGAGGATAGATAGCTCAGCAGTCAAGAGCACATGTTGCTCTTTCAAAGAACCCAGCATCCACACGGTAGCTCACAGTCACCTGTAACTCCAGTTCCAGGGGATCGAACACCCGCCCCTTCTGACTTCCAATGGTACCGGGTGCATAGTACACATACACACATGCAGGAAAAATGTTCATAGAAACAAAATAAATCTAAAAAGAATTTTAATAAATAAATCCATCATGATTTACCAGGACAAATACAATGTACCCTATGAAGAGTTTGCTGTGAATATCCTAAAAATACTTGTTGATATTTGCTAGTATCACTGCCCCTTCTCCAAAGCTGAGCATCATAAAGCCTGTATGACCTCATCTGAGCTTCTAGAATAAGGGGAGCCGACAATCTTCTCCCCTCCTCTACCATCTACGCAAAAGTTCTCCTGTACAAGGAAAGATCCTTCTTTTTGTCCTCTCTTTTTGAGACAAGGTTTCCCATAGCCCAGGCTGGTCTTGAATTTGTTATTTAGTTGAGGATAAGGTTCAGCTCCTGATCTTCCCACCTCTCCCTTAAAGGCATGTGCCACCTTCACCTGGCTTTTAAGTGGTAGGATTCTGAGGCACTAAGAAAAGCAGGTGGCAGTCCTCACCTCTGGGCACTCCCCTCAGTTCTTCCGCAATGAAGTTCTTAAATACCCATAGCTTCCATTTCAAATCCTAAGCTGGGATCTCTTATCCTGCAACAAGACCTCTTCCATTGCTGACTGGGATCTATGCTGAGATAAACACACAACCAGAAGCGGTGCAGGGAAGAGAGACTTCAGTTTACAGCTGTTCCTCAGTAAGTGAGCTGAGGCAGGAGCTGAAGCAGGGCCATGGAGGAACACTGTATACCGGCCTGCTCAGCCTGCTTCCTTATACAACATCTCCACCTGCCCAGACTTGGCACTGCCCACACTGGTCTGGTCCTCCCACATCAATCATTAATCAGGAAAATACTACAGACTTGCCCACAGGCCAACGTGAGGGAGGCATGTTCTCAACTGAAGTTCCTTCTCCCAGATGATTCTTAGGTTGCATCAAGCTGACAAGTTGAACACCAGCCAGGACGCTGACCTAGTATGTCAGCGATCTTTTTGTTTTGTTGTTTTTTGTTTTTTGTTTTTTTTTTTTTGGTTTTTCGAGACAGGGTTTCTCTGTGGTTTTGGAGCCTGTCCTGGAACTAGCTCTTGTAGACCAGGCTGGTCTCGAACTCACAGAGATCCACCTGCCTCTGCCTCCCAAGTGCTGGGATTAAAGGCGTGCGCCACCACGTTTTGTTGTTATTTTGAAAGAGGCGCACTTTGTAACTCAGACTGGCTCAAACTTGAAATCCTCCTGCCTCAGCCTCATAAATGTTGGGTTTATAGAGATGTACCACTATACCCTGAAAGATTTGTTTTCCAATTGTATTGGGTTTGTTTTGTTTTCATTTTTGAGACAAGGTCTCACGTATCCCAGAGTAGGCTAGAACTCCCTTGAACTCCCGACCCTTCTGTTTCTGCTTCCTCAGTGCTGGGAGCAGAGCAGTGTAGCACCACACTCCACTCATAATGTATTCTTTTTTTTCTTCTGACAGGGTTTTTCTGTTTAACAGCCCTGGCTGTCTGACTACCCTGGAACTCACTCTGTAGACCAGGCTGGCCTTGAACTCATAGAGATCTGCCTGCCTCTGCCTCCCAAGTACCGGGAGTAAAAGCGTGTGCCACCACCTCCAGGCTCATATCATATTCTTACTGTGCATGAGAGAATAAAACAAACAAACCACAATTAAAGAGAATTTTTATAAATTTCAAAGGAACTAAAAGAATACAAATAAACTAGCTTTAGAATTTTTGACATTTATTAGTTGTTGTCTGTGCGTATGTGGATATCCAAGCACAACCTGCCAGAGTCAGTCAGTTCCCTCCTGCCACCACGTGGGCTTCAGGGAGCAAACTCAGGTCACCAAGTTTGACAGCAAATATTCTTACCCACTAAGCCATTTTGCCCATCCTGTAATTTAAATTTTTTAAGCTATCGGGGCTGAAGAGGCGGCTCAGAACTTAAGAGCACTGGCTAAGAGAGAGCCAGGTCTGATGCCCAGCACCCACATCATGATTCACGACAGCGTGGAACTCCAGTCTGGGGCAAGGCCCATGTCTGACCTACCCTACACCAGAGATGCATGTGCTGCGGACACACATACTGCCAAAGCGTCCGTGCATATAAAATCAAAATAAATGTTAAAGAATTTTGAGCTATCATTATGTCTTGATAACTGTTCTATTGCTGTGGTGAGACACCATGGCGATGGCAACTCTACTATAAAGAAAAGCTTTTAGCTGGGGCTTGCTTACAGTTTCAGAGGTTCAGTCCATCATCATCATGATGAGGAACATGGCTGCATGCAGGCAGGCATGGTGCTGGAGAAGCAGCAGGGACTCTGGGCTTGGAATGCGCTTTCTGAAACCTCCATCTCACCCCAGTGACATGCATCCCCTGGGGACCAAGCATTCCAATCTAGGAGCCCACGGACCATTCTCCTTCACAGCACCACACATTCTGAAACAATGTGAGTTACAAACCATGGTAAGCCGTGGCGTTTTAGGGGTTATTCATGCCGTAAGCATACAGTCTGTAAACCATGGTAAGCCGTGGCGTTTTAGGGGTTATTCATGCCGTAAGCATACAGTCTGTAAACCATGGTAAGCCGTGGCGTTTTAGGGGTTATTCATGCCGGAAGTATACAGTCTGTAAACCTCAATGCAGCCCCCGTCCAAGTTCTCCAAGTTCTTCTCACCCTGCCCATGTGCTTGAATATGATCAAACCTATTACTCAACATGACCAAATATAAAATTCTGTGACTATGGTAACAGAAGCAAATATCACACAGACTTCAAAAACACTCTGGATTCTACCTAACATCAAGTCAAATATGAGCCACTTCAACAGTTCTAGCCAACCTCTCTCTTACCACAAACACTATAATGCTAATGAAGATCAATCTCGTGCCCACGTCACTTTAGCTCCCCTCCACCTGGTGTCTACTTGAGATGATAATTACAATTATAACACGTACATAGTTTCAAACTACATAAACATTTTGTGGTGGCTATTCTTGGTTGTCAACTTGACTATATCTGGAATAAACCACAACCCAAAAATCGAGGGCACACTTAAGTTCCAGAGCTTGACACAGGAAGACAACTTGCCTTTAATCCAAATCTTGAGTCAGGAAGGCAGGCACACTTAGTCTGGACCACACCTGCTTCTGGAAGTTTCTATAAGGACAATGGAAGACAGAGGTCTATTCTTTCTTCACTGGCTTGCCCTCTCCTTGACAATACATTCATTTCCTCACTGGCACTGGAGCCTACTTCTCAGAAGTCCAGTGTGTACAGTCCAGCATGTACAGACCAGCATGTACAGACCAGTGTGTACAGACCAGTGTGTACAGTCCAGCGTGCACATGTGTACGTACAGACCAGTGTGTACAGACCAGCGTGCACAGTCCAGCGCGCACAGTCCAGCGCGCACAGACCAGCGTGTACAATCCAGCGTGTACAGACCAGTGTGTACAGTCCAGTGTGTACAGTCCAACGTGTACAGACCAGCTGAGACGCCCAGCCTTGTGGGCTGAACACCTATGCATTATTGCACTTGCCATTCACAGCTAGCCACTGTTGGGTTAGCTGGACTGCAGCCTGTAAGTTATCCCAATAAACCCCATAAACATACACACACACACACACACACACACACACGCACGCACGCACGCACGCACGCACGCACGCACACAGATTCATCCCATAAATTCTGTGGCTCTAGAGAACTCCGACTATTACACATTTAAACACATACAAATTCACATCTTAGGCACTTGCAATTAGACCTTATTCTGGATAAATGAATAAATGTACTATCCGTGTCAAAAAATATATTAAATAAATAATTATTGCGCAAAGGCAAGTAGTCTCTACGACTCTAAGAAAAAGTCATCAAATCAAAATTTAAGACCAATTCACAAGCTCCAATGGCCAGGATCCGTAACAAGGTCCACCAAAAGCTGAGGAGAATGTGGAGGCATGAAAATTCTCTTTGCAAAAGCAGTATAACTGCTTTGGAAGACAGTTTGGCAGCTTCTTACAAAAGGCAGCTTCTGACCACCCGTTCAAGCCAATGCTTTCCCTGGCATTCACCCAAATGAGCTGAAACTCCTGTCCACACACAACCTGCACAAGAATGCTTACAGCTTTATCTTGGTTACCAAAACTTCTAAGAGACCAAGATGTCTTAGCGCCAGAGAATGGAATTGGTTTGTTCACTTGTTTGCTTGGTTTTTATTCTTGGGATCAAGCCCAGGCTTTCTACTACTGAGCTAAATCCCCAGCTCTCAGACAATGGAATATCATGGGGCTATCATGGCATTAAAGGCTACAGAATGACTATTACTAACTGAAAGAAGCCAGTCTGAAAACACTGCACACTGCACGGTTCCAACTATTAGGTCATCCTAGAAAAGGTAAAAACGGGAAGACAATAAAGATATCTGTGGCTTCAAGGCAGAGGGGGAGGGAGGAAGGGAAGGGGATGCATACACAGAGCACAACCAATTATGAAGGTCGTGAGACTACCCTGTATAATCCTATGGGGGGAACACCTCACCATACACCTGACAAAATCCACAGAACGTACAGCAACAAGTGTAAACCTCAAAGTGAACATGACTTTGACCAACAATCTTAGTTTCACTTATTATAATAAATATACAAGTGGCATACTGATAGTGGAAAAGGCCTAAACTGCTGCCAAAAATAGTCTAGCCGGGCACAGTGGTGTACCTCTTTAACACCAGCATTCACAGGCAAAGGCTGGCAGATCTCTGTGAGTTCTAGGACAGCCGAGGCTGTATAATGAGACCCTGTCTAAAAAGAAGAAGTCTACTTACTCTTTTTAAGAAGTAACAGCAATGTGCTCCTGTAATCTTACTTATCAGGAGAGAGAAAGACAGTCCATCAGTTTGCATACCAAGAAACACTGGCCACAACAAATTTTAGTCTTATCTTTGAAGTGAGCAAGGCACAGTTGTCTCTCTAGATCTGACCTCTGTAGCAGAGCCAAAATAAATAGGACAAACCAGTACCAAAGCGTAAGAATGTCCAGTCTGTACTGTTTGCTTATTCTTTTTACAAAGAAAAATGTCGATTCAGAACGGCACTTCAGCCTTCAGCATGAGAGCATCCAACACATTCTGATTATCTGACTCTGAAAAATGTCAAACTTGTTCGCTGAAGACTGTTCACAGCTGGAAGTAGTGACACACAGCTGTGAGGAGAGCACTCAGACCAGCCTGTGCTACACAGAAAGCTCCAGGCTGGCTAAGCCACACCGATAGACCCAACCTCAAAAAATGGGCCAATCAGTTTATAATTGAAAAACTAGGGCTGGAGAGATGGCTCAGTGGTTAAGAGCATTGCCTGCTCTTCCAAAGGTCCTGAGTTCAATTCCCGACAACCACATGGTGGCTCACAACCATCTGTAATGAGGTCTGGTGCCCTCTTCTGGCCTGCAGGCATACACGCAGACAGAATATTGTATACATAATAAATAAATATTTTTTAAAAATTAAAAAAAAGAAAGAAACTAAAAGCAATTATTAAGCCTACTTCAATTAGACACAGACCTAAACTGACTAATCAGTCCGTGACTTCCACATATTTACCATCTGTTCTAAGTGAATTTGGTAGACAAGAGTATAAACTCACAGCAGGACAGGAAGAAGCACAAAGCCAGCAGACTACAGAAGGAAACCATGTTGGGGGCCTTCTGTGCCGCACCTGCAGCTCTGTGCTGCCCACTGCAGCCAGTGTCCATTATCTTACACCAGGACCTCGGTAAATGGCAGGGCTGGTAAATTCATATTAACCAACCTTGATACCTGTGGGCCACTTCTATTCTTTTTAATTTTACTGTTACTATCAGTGTGAGGGTAGGGCATACACATCACGGTGGACATATGGAGGTCAGAAGACAACTCTTGGGACGTGGTTCTCTCCTTCCACCTCAGTGAGAAGGCTCTCTTGTCCCTGCTCTGCTGGATACTCCAGGGCAGCTGGTGCGGGCTCCACCTCCCATCTTGCTGCAGGCAGGAGCCCTCGTATGACGTATGCACACCACCACGTTTTCTGACTTTCTTCCATGGGTTCTGGGCTGGAACTCAGGATATCAAGCTTGCACAGCAAGTACTTTTACCCGCTGAGCTATCTCAGTGGTTCCAGTTTTGATATTTTTAAGTCATTACAGGGAACCGGAGAGATGGCTCAGTGGTTAAGAGTGCTTACTGCTCTTGTAGAAGACCAGAGTTCAGTTCCCAGTATCATATCAGACAGTTCACAACTTCTGTTATCCCAGCTGCAAGAACTCTGACTCCCTGAGGCTCCTATGAGCACCTGCACATACATGGCACATATAGACTCTCTTACACACTTACACACACCAGATATAAATAAATCAATCTTTTTAAGTCACTATGTGTGATAGTGGACTCTTAATCCCAGCACTCGGGAGGCAGAGGCAGAAGCAGGAGGATCTCTGTGAGTTTGAAGCCACACTGGTCTACAGAGTGAGTTCCAGAGACCTCTCAAAACAATCAGACAAAAATCTGCCACCACCAACAAAAGCCATTACAGTATAAGATTGTGATTTTCAAAATACTTCTGACTTTAAAAATCAGAGGGGGCATGAAAATGAGCTTCCCGAGACCGAGGAGGCTGAGGCAGACACCCGACGCTGGAATCTGTCACAGCTAGAGAATTACTGTAAAAGGCGTTCTCGGAGCAAAAGGTAAGCTATGTATGTAATGGTGCTCAAAAGGAGCCAGACTGGGTACCACTGCATTCTCTGCCACTTGTCACCATTTCTCCTAAGACAGAAACTTTTATAGTTGGCTAAGAAAGTTGGGAATTAAATCTAAGCGTATTTAATGATGAAGTAAGTAGGCCAGCCTGTCTCCTAGCAGTAAGTAAACCCATCTGAAATACCATGGATCTATGTTCAAAACAGTCATGGCTCACATTACTCAAAAAAGTCTCTCTATCTGTTTTGTTTTTGTTTTTGTCCAGACAGACCTTCTCTGTATAACAGCTCTGGCTGTCCTGGAACTTGCTCTATAGACCAGGCTGGCCTCGAACTCATAGAGATCCTCAAAAAGTCTCTTATAAATGTGAATTTTTGCTACGTGCCCAATTTAAACTTTTCCCTAGCTCCTTCTTCCGCACAAAACAAAACCCGGATGTCACTGGTAGAACATTCTTGATAGTCAGATGCCATTGGTAGAGTGTCCTGGGTAATCAGATGCCATTGGAAGAATGTCCTCAGTAATCAGATGCTATGGTAGAATGTCCTCGGTAACCAGATCCCTTTTAGCAACTCCAATCTTACTTGTTTCATTATGACCTTGATGTCCCTGAGCTCGCTACACTATTCCATCTTAGGTATTAATGCTGTTCCCCATGCAGGTAGAACCTCCTATTTTGTCAAAATTTTTTCGTCAGGAACCAATAAGCCAGCTCAGCAAGTAAAAGCACTTGCTGCCCATGCCTGATGACCTGACCAGAACCTATATAAAGGTAAAGGAGAGAATCTACTCCAGAAAGTTCTCCTCTGACCTCTGTTGCAGGACATTTGATCACACTGTGAACCCCGAGATTGCATTATTTACTGGAAAAACCTGTGTCTAGCTGTGGTGTGGCTCAGTCCTAGCACACACCTCTAATCAAGCCTTCTGCTTGATTACTATAAAGAGGATTAAATAAAGTCAACCTTATGTCAAGAGGCGGCACAAGCGACCAATTGACAGGAAACAACCATAGAATAAGAGGAAGTCAGGAGGGTAGAGAGACACACACAGAGGAAGGAGAAGGGAGGGATATCTGGTTGGAGGAGCTTTGCTTGAGAAAACATAGGAAAAAGGCCTCTTTCTGGGAGGAAGGCAGGGGAAGAAGCGGTCAGGTGCTTTCCCTGCCTCTCTGAGTTAGCAGGTTTTCACCCCAGAATCTGGCTCCCAAGTCTTTATTGATAAAAACAGAATGATAGAGACCTCTACTCAACTACCACGGCACACAAGTGTCCCAAAGTTTCATCTTCAAGGACAGAGAGCCGGTGAGTAAAATGCTTGCTACACAGGTGTAAAAACAGGTTCAAAGCTGGGCGGTGGTGGCGCACACCTTTAATCCCAGCACTCGGGAGGCAGAGGCAGGCGGATCTCTGTGAGTTCGAGGCCAGCCTGGTCTACAAGAGCTAGTTCCAGGACAGGAACCAAAAGCTACGGAGAAACCCTGTCTTGAAAAATCAAAACAAACAAACAGGTTCAAACCACAGCACCCAAGTAGCGTGTGGTGAGACAGAAGGCAAAGGCAGGAGAACCCTTGGAAGCACGCAGGAGTGAGACCCTGTCTCAAATAAGGTAGAAGACCTGGGCCAACACTTGAGGCTGTCCCTACCCTCCATGTATGTGCTATGATATTCACACACACATATGCAAACACATGTAATATACACACAAAGATAAAAATTTAAAAATTTAGGGCCAATAAAATGGTTCTGTGGGTAAAGCCATGTAAACCCCCAAAAAGTTTTTTTTTTTTTTGGTTTTTTGAGACAGGGTTTCTCTGTGTAGCCCTGGCTGTCCTGGAACTCGTTCTGTAGACCAGGCTGGCCTCGAATTCACAGAGGTCTGCCTATCTCTACTTCTCAAATGCTGGGATTAAAGGCATGCACCACCACTGACCGGCCTCAAAAAAATAATTATAAAAATTGTTTTATATTTTGTACACGCATGCAGGTGTGGAGGTCAGAGAGTAACTTGCAGGAACTGGTTTTCTCCTACACTCTGTGGGTCTGTGGGATCAAACTCAGACAAGCACTGTTAGTACCTACTGCACATCTCATTAGTCCAGAAGTCCAACCTAAATGTTGCTATAACCTACGACTCACTTGTTAGGCTTTTTATTGTGATTTCAATTCTTACCATTTGCATCACTTCATGTCTTCTAGTACACTGTGGACTCTTTGTTAAATACACAGTACCATACTGGTCTTTAGTATATACCCTAACATATACTATTATAGTCTACATATGAAATACACCAACAAAAGGCTTTTTTCTTCCAGCTGTTGGCACTATTAAGAAGGGAAAGGGTGCTAGAAAGATGGCTGGGTAGTTAAGAACATGTACTGCTCTTCAGAGAACCTGAGTTCAGTCCCCAGTCCACATCAGACAGCTGACAACCACAGTAACTCCAGTTCTGGGGTGACCCAGTGCTTCTAGCATCTATGGGCACCTGCACACATATGCACATACCCATACACACAGAGACACACATATACATACAATTAAACATAAAATAAATTATTTTGAAAGAGAATAAATCCTAAGGACACTAATCTCATCAAATATTTCATGAGATCATAGTTAAATGGGCTATTGAGACATGAGAAAGGCTGATGGAGAGATGGCTCAGCTGTTAAGAAAACTGACTGTTCTTTCAGAGGACCTGCATTCAAGTCCCACCACCGACATGGAATTGTCTATATCCCAAGGTCCAGGGCATCTAACACCTTCAAACAGACATACATGCAGGCAAAACACCAATGCGCATAAAATAAAATAAATTTCAAAAAAAGACATGAGACAGGGTAAGAGAAAGAAGCTCACTTGAGCCATGCCTTTTCAAAGTGTATCTTGTCCTCTTTCTCAGCCCCTAGTCCAACACAAGATGAGCTATGATGCTATACCATATGTTCCCACCACTGTGACATTCAATCTTGTATCAAATCTGAAAGCAACCAAGAACTGAAAACTCTAAAACCCGATGCCCAAACAAACCCTCTTTCCTTGTTTGTCTCTGGTATTTCATCACAGAGATGCAGTGAGTCTTTCTCCACTCCACCAGCCAGCTCCCAATTCACTACATGGAGATTTACTAATTATGAAAGCTTGGCCGATAGCTTGGGCTTGTTTCTAACTAGTTCTTATAACTTAAATCAACCATTTCTATTCATCTGTGTGCTGCCCAAGGCTTGTTTACCTCGTCTACATATTGTCCACCTTGCTTTCCTGCTTCCTTCATGTCTCCTCCAGTCTCCATCCTTTATCCCAGCATCCTCTGTGCCTAGAAATCCTGCCTACCTATGGGCCACTCAGCTTTTCAACAGCCAATCAAAGTAACGCTTTTCACAGTATACAAAAAAGATTATCCCACAAGACCGTGACAAGGATTTGACTAACACACTTAGCACAATTTTGTATTCAAGAATGAATGAAATAGCCCATATTTTGTTTTGTCACGTGATTAAAAGGAACACTCCAGTTCTGAGCCATACACCATTAGGTTTACGAATGACTATCTCTAACCAAACAGAATGTTGAAGGAACTTTGCACTTAATAATGAAAAAAGGTGGTAGCTTCTGTCTTCCACTCCACTAGTCAGACCAGCTTTCCCATCTCAACATTGTGAATATCTAAAAGAACAGCTTAAGGGGTAGAGAGATGGCTCAGTTAAGAGCACTGGCTGCTCTTCCAGAGGACCCCAGTTCAATTCCCAGCACCCACATGGCGGCTCACACCTGTCTGTAACTCCAGTTCCAGGGTATCAAACACCCTCACACAGGCATGCATGCAGGCAAAACACCAACGAACACAAAATAAAGCTAAAAAAAAAAAAGGAACAGCAGCTTAATATCTGCTTCAGCAAGTTCCCAAGGCTAGATATCTTGAAATTGCTGTCTTCCACATTACCTAAGTCTAATTACAGAACATTACATTAGGATTATATTAAATTACACTGTTATTCAACAAAATGATTTATAATTTTAGTCATTCTAAAACTAATTCACAGTTAACCTAGACATCATGAAAAATAAAGTCAACTGTAATTCAATGAATTTGATTCTAACGTTCTCCTCCAGATGTGCCTGTCCTCAGCTGATCTCTCCTAAAGGAGACACTGTATTTCTGGCCAGCAGCTAAGGTCATTTATTTTTGTTTTGTCGCTTGAATCAAGGTCTCATGCAGCCCAAGCTGGCCCTGAATTAGCTACATAGATGAGGGTAACTCTGAACTCCTGGTCCTGGGCCTCCATCTCCCAACTGTTAGAATTACAGTTGTAGGTAACCACATTTGATATAACGTAGGTTTTTTTTTTTAATTCACATTTAATTTTGCTCGTGCATGTGCTGTGGAACAATCTTTGTACACTGTAAATATGTAGTGCTTTCATTGTTAATAAAAAGCTGATTGGCTGGTAGCCAGGCAGGCAGTATAGGCAGGACAACCTAACTAAGGATGCTGGGATGAAGAAGGGCAGAGCTGGAAGAGTCACCAGGAAAAGACAGAGAGAGCAAGACATACTGGAGGACAGGTAAAGCCACAAGTCACGTGGCAATATATACATTAACAGAAATGGGTTAATTTAAGTTGTAAGAGCTAATTAGTAATAAGCCTGAGCTATCCAACAAACAACAATATAAGCTTTGGTGTGTTTATTTGGGAGCTGTGGGTGGGGCAGAAACTTGCGCATACAGGCGCATAGAGGCCAGAGGACAATTTACAGGAAGGGTTCTACAGATTCAGATCAGCAGGATTTGTAGCAAATGCCTTTACTTGCTTTGCCTGACATTGTTCTTTGAAACAGGGTTTCATGTAAGCCAGGATGGCCTTGAGCTCCACCTGCTACTCCTCCCAAGTACTACACGAAGCTGGAATTACTGTGTGAGCCACCGTGCAAGCTCTAAGCTCCAAATGAACATTTTTGCTAACTAGGACATTTAAAGGTAGAAAAGTCTCCAACAATAATTACTAAATAAGAAAGAGAATCTTCCTAACCGCCTTCATTTTTAAAAGTACTACAGTACTGTCAACAGTACTTCTAGACTTTGAAAGAGAATACTTGATTTGTGTGTATAAACTAAAGAACATGAATTAGTATTTATGTCCTTTATGTTTATTTCATTTTATGTATATGTGTGTACTGAGTATACTGGCAGAATTAAAACAACCATTAAAGAACTAGAAGAAGCTGGGTCTGGTGGTTCATGTCTTCTAGAGGCTGAGGCAGGAGGACTACAATTTCAAACTAGCTTGGGCTACATAGCAAGACTTGTCTCAAAATGACTACTCTCCTCTTCTTCCTCCTCCTCCTCCTCCTCCTAATAATAACAATAATAAGAACTGCCAAGCAATGGTGACATATGCCTTTAATTCCAGCACTTGGGAGGCAGAGGCAGGTGGATCTCTAAGTTCAAGCCCAGCCTGGTCTACAGAGTGAGTCCAGGACCAGCCAGAGCTGTTTGTTACACAGAGAAACCCTGTGTGCATGGGGTGGGAGGTAAAACACATGATGGGACTAAGAGAAACTCCGACTTTCTATAATAGTAATTCAGAGACAAGCAAGACAGGCACTGGGGGTGTTTGTAGACCTGGGAATAGAGCAAACCTACAAAAACAGGCAACAAGGAAGGAAGTCTGACAAGGATAGGAAAGTATAGAATCTGGGAGCTCTGGGGTATAGCTCAGTAGTAGAGCATGTACCTCACATGCAGGAGGCCCTGGGTTAGATCCACAGCATCGTGGGAAAACAAGAAAATCTCTCTTTAGGGAGGATATATAAATTTATCTAATTACCTTCTTTGCAGCTGCTAAGAAAACTACTTCATTATGAAAACAATTCAAAAGAAACAGACCTGAAGGCACAGGTACCATGTTACAGTCTGTCCATCATGAAGCACAGAGCCACCATCAGCTGTACCATTCATCAAACTATTCTACGAACACACAAAAATGGTTTTATGCTCAATAAAAGAAATATGAGAAAACAACAGCTTAAATTTGAGCATACAAAATAGAGTCAGATATGGCAGCGTGGCTGGAACCCATCAACCCTAAAGCTGAGGTTCATCCTGTGAGGTGTGTGTGTGTGTGTGTGTATGACAGAGCAAGGGGAGGGCCATCTTGGGACACATAACAAAATCCTGTCTTGAAAAATATAAGGTCGGCAGGCGGTGGTGGCGCACACCTTTAATCCAATCCACTTGGGATGCAGAGGCAGGTGGATCTCTGTGAGTTCGAGGCCAGCCTGGTCTACAAGAGCTAGTTCCAGGACAGGCTCCAAAGCCACAGAGAAACCCTGTCTAAAAAAAAAAACAAAAAAAGAAAGAAAGAAAAATATAAGGTCTTCTACTTGTACAGGCAAAAACAGGATGCCTATTAACAGTAGAACTGCCAACACACTGAGGTATATTCAAACTGCAAGATTCTTAGCAGGCTCTGGGCATTTTTTTCTATAAAAAGGCCAGACATGAATATTTTAGACTTTGCTATCCAGTCTCTGTTCTAAGTGCCCAATTCTGCCCTTAGAGGGCAAAAATAGGGCAATGTATCACACTGACACCTGTCGTTCACATCATTTGCATGGGTCGCTGCAGAGTTTTTAAACATAAAAATATAGAAAAGCATCTCTTCAACCCTATTGTTGACTTTAAGAGATCTAAAAGGACTATTAAAGAATTGGAGGGATGATTCAGTGGTTAGGAGAACTTACTCTTCTTGATTTCTGCACCCACATGGCGGTTCACATCCATCTGTAACTTCAGTTCTAGGAGATCTGACACCCTCTCCTGGCTTCTAAGGGCACACATGTGGCACATAGACATACAGTCAGACAAAACATTCAAACATGTTGCCAGGAGTGATGGCGCAGGCCTTTAATCCCAGCAGAGACAGAGACAGAAGGATCTCTGTGAGTTTGAGGCCAACCTGGTCTACAGAGCAAGTTGAGTTCCAGAACAGCCAGAGCTAAACAGAGAAACACTGTCTTTGAAAACCAGGAGGCAAAAAAACTATAGAATATATGAAAGATAGTCAAGCAAGAAGGGAAGAGAGAGTGGGAGGAGAGAGAAAGAGAGAGGGAGAAAGAAGGAAGAAAGAGAAAAGAGAAAGGGAGAGGGAGAAAAGAGAGAGAGAGAGAGAGAGGAGAGAGTGTGCATACCAAGGGTTGAAAAGAAGCTTCTTTCAACTAGGCCCCATATTATCAAGCATGCCCACCTCCTCTGACAGCCCATCAGACTGGGGTGCAAGCCTTTAGAACATGGACTTGAGTGATGTGGTGGTCTAAATGGGAATGGCCCCATAGGCTCACAAATTTCAATACTTGGTCATCAGGGAGTGGCGCTATCTGAAAGAATTAGGAGGTGTGACCATGTCAGAGGAAGTGAGTCACTGGGGTGGGCTCTGAGGTTTTACAAAAAGCCCATTTCAAGCCCAAAGTCATCCTCTTCCTGCTGCCTACGGATCCCAATGTACTTCTGTTACTTCTCCAAAATTGCTTGGATTTTATTGTTGTCATTTTGGTGATGGTATTTTTTTTTCTGTTCCAGAAAAAGTATCAGAGAGCACAGACTGTAGTCAAAGATGACCTGATCTCCCAATCCCCCTCTTCCACCGCCCAGTCCTGACACTGCAGACATGTACAGACACTATGTCTGGCTATACAAAATTTTCTGCAATTTTTTTAAATGAAAGAATTAGTTGGAACAATTGCTTTTTAGTTTTTAGATGTTTATTTCACGTGTATGAATGTTTGCCTGTGTGTGTGTATGTGTGCCATTTGGGGGATGCCAGAAGGACTCTGTTCTCCTAAAACTTCGATTCAGATGATTGTGCACCATCTGAGTGCTGGGAATCAAACCTAGATCTTCCTGAAGAGCAACAAGAGTTTGTTTTTTTTTTCATTGTTTTGTTTAGTTTTGCTTTTTGTTTTTCAAGACAGGGTTTCTCTGTGTAGCCCTGACTGACCTGGAACTCACCCTGTAGATCAGGCTGGCCTGGAACTCACAGAGATCCACCTGTCTCAGCCTCGCAAGAGCTGGGATTAAAGCCATGCACTAACACCACCGCACTCCCCACTTTAAATAATAAAATTCTACTACATTAATTTATTAATCTGTATGTGGGCATGTACTTGTCAAGTGCTTGTGAAGCCAGGCATTACCACCACCCCGCTAGAAATAAGAGCTCTCAACCAATGAGCCATCTCTACAGTCCCATTGAAACAAAATTTATTTTAAAAATCATTTCTAATTTCAAAATACAAAGCCAAATGTTTAGATTTCTTTTTGCACACAAAATTCTTAATGTTGAATAGCAAGCAAAAGCATTTTTCCAACTAGAACATTCCAGAAAAAGAAAAGAAAACATTTAAGCATTATGTGTCTGGAGTCCTGCAGCATATCAGCAAACCAATACTCCACTGCCACCTACAGTAGAAAAATGAAACTACAGCTTATAGCTAAAACCTAAAGGTGTGCCCTCTTCGATTTATAAATCCATATTTAGATCAGGACATTGTGTCACGCCGACCCTCAAAAGACAGATGCAAGCAAATCATTGCAAGTTCAAGGCCTGCCTGGACTACCCAGTGAGTCCCAGGACATCTTGCTGTAAAGAAGGAAACCCACTGGGCTGGAGAGATGGCTCAGTGGTTAAGAGCATTGCCTGCTCTTCCAAAGGTCCTGAGTTCAATTCCCAGCAACCATATGGTGGCTTACAACCATCTGTAATGAGATCTGGTACCCTCTTCTGCCCTGCAGGCATACAAGCAAACAGAATAATGTATACCTAATAAATAAATATTTAAAAAAAAAAAGAATGAAACCCACCAATGGTGGTGGCGCACACCTTTAATCCCAGCACTGGGGAGGCAGAGGCAGGCATACGTCTGAGTTCCAGGGCAGCCTGGTCTACAAAGGGAACTCTAGGACAGACAGAGCTGTTACACTGGGAAACACTGTCTCAATTTAAAAAAATGAACAAAAATAAATTTAAAAAATTAAAAGAGACCCTATCTCAAATAATTAACTCGCATATTTTATCGATGTTTTATTATATTATCCAAACCATACAGCAACAGTAAAGTCTACTGTAACAGGCCCCAGACCTTAGCACAACTGACTCCATGATGGAAGTGTCATTCAGGCTGTAAACTCAACATGTAGACAGCACCACCTGCCAAAAATGAAAACAAATAACTAATCCTTCCAAGTTCTTAGTTATGGGAAAGTCTCTAAATGTACTAACCTTGTTTTTTGGTTTCTGTAGAGTGGCTTCCGGCTGTTTTTGTCAACTAACGTATGTCAATCCAGGATATGGCTTTTGTGCTTCTGGGGACACCGTTAGGAATTTAGAATGCGAACCTTATGCGATGGCAGTCTGCATAGTAAAATACAACTTTTCCTATACTACAAGTATCTATCTTCTTGCTTCCAACACAGTGGCAGGCAGATCTCTGTGAGTTTGAGAACAGCCTGGTCTACAGAACCAGAAAGAATTCCAAGACAGCCAGGGCTATACGGAAAAACTGTCATAAAAACTTAAACCCATGTCCGAGCAGTCTTCTCTGGTGAATATCCCAAGACACAACATTACACATTAAATGCAAACTGTTTTGCAAATAACAAAACGCATTCGATGCTAAAAAACCATTCTAGAAGGGAATCGGGCTGGAGAGAGGGCTAAGTTGCTAAAGCCCTTGCCAAACAAACATTTCTATCAGCACACCCACATAAAGGAGTCCAGAGGGTGGGCTGCGGCACCCAGGCTCACGAACATGAGGGAGCAACCCCCGGGGGGCGGAGACTCAACAAGCCGGAAGTAAACACAGGGAAGCGTGCCGCATTCCAATCCACAAGCCGGCCTATGACACCTGCGCGCATGCGCACACACCTACTGGTGCACTGCGCTCACGGCTGTGTCTCAGACAGCTCAATTCTCTAGTCTGGTGAGGAAAAAAAAAAGTCAGTTGAGCCTGACAGTGCCAGCTTGTATTCGCTGTTCAGAAAGGCAGCTTTAAAAAGCAGAACAATTTAGCAGTGGGTGAGATTTTTCAATCCACAGCGCGGGAAAAAGATAATTATCGCGAGATCTGGGAAGGGATCTGCGCTCTGTGGTAAGATGGCAACCCATGAAACTGTGTTTCCTGAAAAACTTGGCCATAAAAAATACAGGGCTGCCCTTAAGAAGGAGAAACGCAAGAAACGTAGGCAGAATATGGCTCGACTGAGGGACCTTGCAGCCCCCCCGGAGGAGGACGATGATGTTTCTGCTGATGACCAACTTACAGAGAGATTGGAGATGGAGCGACAGAAATTACATGAAGAGTGGCTGCTTAGGGAGGAGAAGGCACAAGAAGAATTCAGAATAAAGAAGGAAAAGGAAGAAGCTGCCAGAAAACAGAGGGAAGAACAGGAGAGACAGATAAAGTTGGAATGGGAAGAAAAACAGAAAAAACAGAGAGAAGAGGAAGAGCAGAAGCTACAAAAAAAGAGAGAAAGAGAGGAAGCGGTGCAGAAGATGCTGGACCAGGCTGAAAATGATGGCACTTGGCAGAACCCAGAACCACCCAAGGAATTAAGACTGGAGAAATACAGAGCGAGTTGTCCCTTCTACAGTAAAACGGGAGCGTGCCGATTCGGTACCAGGTGTTCACGGAAGCACGACTTCCCCACGTCAAGTCCCACGCTCCTGGTGAAGAGCATGTTTACGACCTTCGGAATGGAGCAGTGCAGAAGAGACGACTATGACTCGGACGCCAGCCTGGAGTACAGCGAGGAGGAGACCTACCAGCAGTTCCTGGACTTCTACTATGATGTGCTGCCCGAGTTCAAGAACGTGGGCAAAGTGATTCAGTTCAAGGTGAGCTGCAACTTGGAACCTCATCTGCGGGGCAATGTGTATGTTCAGTACCAGTCTGAAGAAGAATGCCAAGCAGCCCTCTCTCTCTTTAATGGAAGATGGTACGCAGGACGACAGCTCCAGTGTGAATTCTGCCCAGTGACCCGGTGGAAAATTGCAATCTGTGGTTTATTTGAAATGCAAAAGTGTCCCAAAGGAAAGCACTGCAACTTTCTCCATGTGTTCAGAAACCCCAACAATGAATTTCGAGAAGCTAACAGAGACCTCTACCTGTTTCCAGCTGGGGCTGGCTGCTCTGGTAAGACCTCCTCAGACAGGAGGGAGAGGAAGGACCACCATGAGGAATACTACAGCAAGCCAAGGGCCTCCCACTCTAGCCCACACCGCTCCTCCAAGAGAAGCAGGGAGTCGGAGAGGAAGAGTACTCACAGGAGGAAGAAATCTCACAAACAGGAAGCAAAGGGTCATGAGAGGCACAGTTCGAGAAGAGGAAGAGAAGAGGACAACAGTCCAGGCCCACAAAGCCAGAGCCACAGGTCCTGAGCCAGGCTAAGACAGCATCACTTGGGTCCAAGAATCTGAGACCGACCAGTCAACCCCGGTATCCTTCGGACACCCCAAGACACTCAAAACAAAACTGATTACAAAGGAAAGGCATGGTGACTCAATCTAATTCCCAGCCAAGTTACAAATCTTGTGGCTTTAACAGAGACAAAACCAGGTATTATTTATTAGTCTTTTGATGTTGTAATTCATGTTATTGATGTTATTTTCCGTACAGTTTAAACTAGCTTTTATATGTTGTTGAGTTTTTGTTATTGATGTTATTTTCCATAGTTTCATGTGTTGTTTTCTTGTGATAATTAAGATTATATTAAACTGTGATATTTTATTATACTTACTAATTTATTAACATTTTATATCCTATGAATATGAACAAAATTTCCAAATATAAATTAAATCTATATTTTACTAAGAAAGAGCACATAGGAGTACAGAAACCCTATGTGTTTTTGTAGACAGGCTCTCCCACTGTAGCCCTGGCTGGGCTGAAACTTGCTAGACTGGCCTTGAACTCACAGAGATCCTCCCGCCTCTGCTTTCCAAGTGCTAGGATGAAAGGCCTACACCTTTTTTCTTAGTTTTTTTTGTAGGGGTGTGTGTGGGTGTGTCTGTCTGTCTGTGTGCACTCACATGAGTGCTTTAACCTCTGAGCCATCTCTCCAGCTCATAATGATGTTATTTTTTTTAATCAAAGATCTCAAGTCTTAAGAACAAGTTAGTGAAATTTTTAGTTATCTAACAAATAACCAACTTCTAAACACAATTTACACATGTCATTTCCAAATAGTGACATTGTGAATTTAAGAATAGATGTTTAAGGTAAGGGTTAGCATCTTTATGTAAATGTTCAGAAATACTTTAGGCTTTTAATATCAAATAATATTGTCACCAGGTGGTGGTGGCACATACCTTTTATCCCAGCACTTGGGAGGCAGAGATAGGTGAATGGATCTCAGTGAGTTCGAAGCCTGGTCTACCAAGCGAGTTCTAGGACAGCCAGGACTGTTCAGAGAGAAACCCTGTATGAGCCTGTTATGTTATAGCAAAACTTTATTTATCAAAACCAGAACAACGGGGAATGTACTGAGCTGCAGAGCACTTGCCTAGCATGCCCCTGGCAATGGCCATGGGTTTAATAACCCCTAGTACTACCAAACAAAGCTATCAGAACAGTAAGGGTGGGCATGAGTGAGGAGCAGAATGGGGCATCAGGCCAGATTAGTCCTACAGCCATAATTCACCACCCCTGACTTAGTATTATATTCTCTGTTCTCCCCACACAGATATTTCGCATTGCCCATCAAGCTCATGAGTCTCCTGCCTCAGATTCCCGTAGTTAGGACTGCGGGCACATACCACTGTGCCCGACTCTGTTGCCTTTTCAGTGCAGCTGGCACATTCAAGCACTACCCATCCGAATGTCCTACAGATGTCTAACAAGTGCCTAGCACATGCCAGAAATAAGTATTAAATAAAGTATATAATAAAGTTCTGCCTTCTTTACAGATGTACAAGGTAGTAAGTATATTATAACTCACATAGTATTATTGATTCTTTATACCAAATTATAAACGTAAGCTGAAGAAATTAGACAGTGTGCTGTCGCTGGTGGTCCACAGCTTTAATCCCAGCACACTCTGTAAATCCAAGGCCAGTGGGAGCTACATAGTGACACCCTGTTTCAAAAAAACCAATAGATACTGGCTGGAGAGATGGCTCAGTGGCCAAGAGCACCAGCTACACATGCCATGACTACCTTATTAATCTCACAATTCCTTGGGTGCTACGCAGAAGTCAGAACTGTAGTGGTGGGGCCAGCAAGCACTGGGTAAATGTGCAGGCTGCCAAGATGGGCGTTTGATTCCCTGGACCCACGTGGTGGAAGGACAAAACTGACTCCTATAAGTTGTCTTCTGACCGCCACATGTGCACCATAGCACACATGTACACACACGCACACACACTCACCATAGTGTGAATGAATGGGCTGCTTTATATAAGCAGATGAAATGTTTGCCCTTTGTGATTGACAGGTAAAGCTAGAGTGCTCTTGTCCCAAACAAGGACATCATTCTACACAGCGAAAAGTATGCACTACAAATGTCAGGAAAATAGTAGGTAACATTTGGAAACGATGTGAAAGTTAGGAATCCGAACCATGGTACACAACACATTGCCAGGTAGTTGGTAATAAGAAAACTGTTACCTGGAGTCGGGCTTGGGTTTAGCTCAGCATTACCAGCTTACCTAGCAAGTATAAGATCCTGGGTTCAAGCCTCAGCACATCAGAAAAGGAGACTACTAATGAGTGCCCACTAGGAATTCCACGTCTCCTCATGTTCTGTCCTCTGTGTCTCCTTCTGCCATTTCTATGCAGAACATGATTTCCTAGGTGAAAGACATGACGTCTACTACCATCTGTGTGTTAAGTGTATGGCCTGCTTCAGAGCAGGAATGCGAGCGGAGTTAGAGTAAGCGCTTCACTTTTCCACCAAACAGTCCTTACTCTATACCCTAAATTATGACCAGACTGGACAGGTCACCATTTGTGCGTGTGTGTGTGTGTGTGTGTGTGTGTGTGTGTGAGAGAGAGAGAGAGAGAGAGAGAGAGAGAGAGAGAGAGAGAGAGAGATGTGTGCATACACATTCACATATGTGTGTGTGCCACAGTATCCACACAGAAATCATCTTAGTTTGAGATGTTGTCTTTCCACTCTCTATGCCAGGCTAATGGCCCTAAGCTTCTGAGATTTTCTGTATCCACTCCCATCTCCTCAAAATGTAGACACTTAAACACTACATGACCAGTTTTTAAGACTTTTTTAAAAAAAGATTTATTTGAAGTGTATGAGTAGTTTGCCTGCATGTATGTCTGAGCACCTCAGGTGTACGGTGCCCAAGGAAGCCAGAAGAGGGTGTTGGATTCTCTGGAACTGGAATTACAGCTAGTTGTGAGCCATCATTTGGGTGCTGGGACCCAAACCCAGATCCTCTGTGAGAACAAATGCTCTTAACTGCTGAACCACCTATCCAGGCCTACACGTGCAGTTTTGATGTGGTTTTAGGGATTAGAAGCCAGGTCCTCACACTTGTGCAGCAACCTCTTTCACCTACCAAGCTGTCCCCAGCCTAGTTAGCATCCCTTGAACGTGGTCTACTCACCTACCAAGCTGTCCCCAGCCTAGTTAGCATCCCTTGAACGTGGTCTACATTTTTCCTACCCCACATCTGCTCTTAGCTTTGACTATCCCATAATGCTGACCCTTATCTAACTCTAAAAAAAATCACTATGTTCAAAAGCAGCAAAATAGCATCTTAAGAAGCCTGCCAAAGGCTAGAGAGGGGAGGGAGGCACACCTTTAATCCCAGCACTCAGATCGCTGTGACTTCAGGACCAGCCTGGACTATACAATGAGACCCTGTCTTAAAAAGGGGGGGAACTGGAATCTGGCAGGGCAGCAGGGGTCTTACTGTGATTACACAGCGTGTATCTTACCCATGACTCGGTCTGTGAGGACACTGCAGCCATGGGAAACAACAGGAATGTGAAAGACATCCGATGAAACAGTGGCTGCACCACAAGGGAGGAGACCTCCAGCTCCACTCTCTGCTCCTCCTCCTGAAGGGGTCACCATCCTACCTGCCCCATCTCCCGGGTCCTCCTCACTCTGGTATAATGCAAGCACCCAGTGGGCTCGCCTCCTCCTGGCATAATGCCTGTGGAACCTGTTCCTATGATGAGGCCACACATGGGAAACCACATGCCCTTGAGGCCCAGGCCTCCTAAGACTGAAATGGCGATTCTGCCTCCACAAATTCTCAGAACGAGACTGAGCTAAGACCTGTCTCCTCCTGTCTTATATTCCTCTCTAGTGCTGGGATTAAAGGCGTGCGCTCTACTGCTTGGCTTCTATAGTGAACTAGTGTGGCAACTGGGATTAAAAGTGTGTGCCACCACTGCCTGGTCTGTATAGCTGACCAGTGTGACTGTTTTACTCTCTGATCTTCAGGAAAACTTTATTTATTAAAATACAAATGAAATATCACTACATTTAAACTCAAACATAGCATGAATAATAAAAGCCAGAGACTGATATTGGGGTTCAACCTGAAGATCAGAAAAGCAAAGCAGCCAGCCACTGGCTGGCACCTGAACAGGGATCCAAGGTCAGAGGATTCTGGACACTCTTAAAGACTGGAAGAAAGTTCACTCTCAGAGTAAGGGGACTCCAGGATTGTCAGGGCTGCAGGGAATTTAAAATCCCCATTTCAGGAGCAACAAAATGTACAGCTGCTAAAATGCTTGTCAAAACAAAAAACAGATCAAAAGCTAGGTGCTAACTCACTCCAGAATCAAACTGGCTGTAGCTCTCTGGGGATTCTCCCATCAGTATTTCTAATAACAAATTAAATTGAAACAAAATTTTAATAGTGTGGTTTTAGGCGTTAAGACACCTTGTTTCCTCATCTGTGTGCATATGGAGGCAAGAGGCTCTCTGCTTGTGTGAATAGGTGTGTGTGTGCACACACGTGCATATGCACAGGCTCGCACATACACAGGCCAGGAACAGTTTGCCACAATTCTCTTTCTACCATGTGGGTTTCATAAACTGAATTTAGATTGTCAGGCTTAACACGTGCTGGCCCCTGCAAGCTCTCTCCCTGGCCCTCTGCCTTCTTTGCTAATTCTAGCACGGGGTCTCTCACTCATTGGCTAGGCTGGCCGGCTGATCAGTGAGGCCTGAGCATCTGCCTTTTTTCACCTCACAAGTGCTGGGTTACAAACATGCCTGGCTTTTCCTGGGTGCTAGGATCCCAACTCAGACCTTCCCACTTACACAGCAAGCATTTTACATAATAAGCCATCTCCTTAGTCCAACCACTTAATTTTGTTTAAGACGTATTTAGTTTTAATTTTCTGTGTACGAGTGTTTTGCCTGCATGTGAGTGAGTGCCTGGTGCCCATGAAGACCAGAAGAGGGTGCTGGATCTCCCAGAATTGGAGTGACAGACTGTACCAAACTGCCACATGGGTGCTAGGAACCAAATCAGGTCCTCTACAAGAGCAGCAGGTGCTGTTAACCAGAGCCCTTCACTCTGTTTGTTAAGGCAGGGTCTCTCAATGACTAGGTTAGAATGGCTAGCCAGGAAGCCCCAGAGATCCTCCTGTCTCTGATTCCCCAGGGTCTGGATTACAGGCCCCTGGCATTTATGTGGGTTCTAGGACAGACTCAGGTCTTCACGCTTGCACGGAAGCCTTTTGCCAACTGAGTCATCTTCTTGGCCCCATGTTCTAATCTTCTGATGTGGGAGTGTCATATATCAATCTGTTGATTTCATTGGCTAAGCAATAAAGAAACTGCTAGGCCCATTGGATAGGCCCACCCTTAGGTGGGTGGAGTAAACAGAACAGAATGCCGGGAGGAAGAGGAAGTGAGGTCAGACTCCGCAGCTCTCCTCTCTGGAGCAGACACCTCAGAGAGAGATGCCATGCTACCTGCTCCAGGGAAGACGCACGCTGTGAAGCTCCGACCCAGGATGGACTTAGGCTAGAATCTTCCCGGTAAGACCGGTGCTATACAGATGATAAGAAATGGGCTAGTCCAGGTGCGAGAATTAGCCTAGAAGAGGCTAGGTAGAAATGGGCCAGAGCAGTGTTTAAAAGAATACAGTGTCTGTGTAATTATTTCGGGGCATAAGCTAGCCGGGCAGGCAGCTGGGGTTTTGGGGACGCAGCCCCGCTGCCCCTTATTACTACAATCTTCCAAATGGGTGGGTGCCCACTATGAGTTTAAAAAAAATTACTTTCAGTTTTTCTTTTCTTTACACTTTGACACTAGAAGCATTCCTAAGACTAAATCTGGGTCTAAGTCAGACTAAATATGGTCATTCGCCACATGTGACCACTTTCACCACTTGATATGTGGCTAGTTGCAGCTAAAAATGTTTTAAATGTAAAATACACATATTTTAAACACTTAGTGAAAACAATACACTGTATAGTGGTTGTGTAAATGATAATACTGTAAATATATTAGTCAGATAATTAAAACATCTTACTAAAAAAAAAATCCCAGGGACTAGCTGGCCATATAGCTCAATCAGAACCTAGTTCTGATCTCCAGCACCCACAAAAAGACTGGGCATGGCCCCCTACTTCTGTAACCCAAGCACTGGCAGGACAAAGTAAAGCAAGCAGATCTCTGGAGTTCCAGGTCCAGTGAGTGCCCGTGTCTGGAAAGATAGGTGGAGCGTGATAGTGCAGGGCACCAGTACTGACCCCCTAGCCTTCACACACACACACACACACACACACACACACACATGTGCGCGCGCGCACGCAAAAGCACGTCACAGCAGGCTGTGGTGGCAGATGCTTGAAATTCTAGTGCTTGGAAAGTGGAAGCAGGAGAATCAGGAACTCAAGGTCATCTCAGCCAAACGGTGAGCTCAAGGCCAGGGTGGGCTACAAGAGGTCCCTTGTCAAAGCAGGGCGGAGGTGAGAGACTTGGCTCAGCAGTTAGTACTCTTGCACCTAATGCTCTTGCAGAGGACCTGGGTTCCCAGCACCCACATGGTGGCCTACAACTATTCCAAGTGATCTGGCGCCCTCTTCTGGCCTCCACAAGCATGTATGCAGTGCAGGCACCACACTCATACACAAAAAACAAAAATGCTTTGTAAATTAATTTCATTTGTTACGTTTCCCTCTGATAGTTTTGAGACAGTCTGATGTATAACTTCGTTCATTTGGTAAATACACTCTTCACACATAAAGTAGATTCTTTAATGGTGTTTACTCCAGCTAATTTAACCTTATCTCACTAACCACCTCATTACCACAACGCAGGAAAGCTGGCAAGAGCTCCCTCACTCTCTCTTCAAACAAGGGTCTCACTACGTAGCCATGTCTGGCTTGGCTGGCCCGGAACTCTCTCTGTAGACCAGGCTGGTCTCGAACTCACACAGCTCTCTGCCAGCCTCTGCCTCCCCAGTGCAGTGATTAAGGGCGTGCACTACCACGCTCTGCTGCAACCCATCAATCTTACAAAAGTCCGGGACGAAGAAAACTCGAAACTTATCTACACTACAGGCACAGAGAAGTCTTAAAAAGCCAAGGGTATGTGCAAGGGTATGTGTCCGTCCCTAAAGCAAAGAGCGTGCCACGGCTCTGGAGGAGCCGCACCGGAGCCGCACCGGGCAGCGCCCGAGGCTGGGGGCGGGTCTGAGGCTGCGAGGGGGGCAGCACCGCCCGGTCTAACCGCAGTACCTTTAGAATGCCCCTCATCTTCGCCAGGAAGGGGCGGAACTCCTCCGGCGGCACTTCCGGATAGAGTTGACTGTGCAGCAGCTCCTCGGTGATACTCGAGTTTCCGTGGAACGCGTTCTGCGCCAGCCCGCTCAGCAGCCCGCTCAGAGGCTTGCAGCCCTCCAGCTCACCCGCCATGGTCAAGGCGGCTGCCGCCCCGCGGCTGAGCTCGGCTCGGCTACGGGGGCCGAGATGGGCCGTAACACCTAGCAAAGACACCGTCTGGCCGCGAAGCCGGGCTCCTCCACTAGACGGAATAAGCAGTTCTCGCTTTTGTTCTGCCACACACACCCACTGTTTCTATCACGGTCCAATCCGTTGAGTTTCCCTTTGGGTCGCTGTGCTTTCGCTGTTTCCTTTTTCACTCCGAAAGGCACTCAAAGATGGCTTGGTGAGATTACTCCTATGAGCTGTAACTCAAGAAGAGCGTCACTCTTTGGTGGCTGTATCTCGTTCCAGAGTTTGCCGTGGTGTCTGCAGAAACCCCACACAAAGGGTTGGGTTTTTTTTTTTTGTATGTTTGTTTGTTTGTTTTTGAAACAGAAACTTATTATATCTGCCTATCCCTACCTCCTGAGTTCTGGGATAAAGTTCTGGCTCAATCATTTTTTATATCGACTTTTCAGACCTAATTTAAGAAATCGTATTGTCACTGTTTGTGTACCGTTAAGTCCCTAATGAAGGGTACATTATCCATGATTTTCTAAAAGGCAACTTGAGAAATGTTTTTGTGCATTCAAGAAAAACAACCCTGAGGCAAACTATACTTGTGTGTTAAATGTTCCTATAGAGACTGCAAAAAGGCCAGGTGTGGTGGGCACACCTTTACTCCCAACACCCAGGAGGCAGAGGCAGTGCCAGCCTCTTCTACATAGTGAGTTCCTCGAAGCCAGGGCTATATAGAGACATCCTAGCTCAAAGAAAGCAAACAAACAAAAGAGGTTGCAAGGAATGGATAGAAGAGAAAAGGGGGCAGAAAGGTAGCAAGTGGGACAAAACAGCACTCTAGCACAGAACTTCTAAATCTTCTGCCTGAAAGGCCGTGGTCAAATTATTCTCTGTGGTGTTTGTCATCTGACACATAGAAAAAGTTATCTTGCAGTTTTTCGTTTCTCAAATTTTTATTATGTTTACTTCGTGTGTGTGTGTGTGTGTGTGTGTGTGTGTGTGTGTCCCCACATGCCACAGCATGCGTGTGGAGGTTAAAAACCAAATTACAAGAATGGGTTCTCTTCTACCATGTGAATCCCAGAGACTGAACTCCGGTGGTCAGGCTTGGCCACAAGTGCCTTTACCCACTGAGCCATCTCTCTGGCTCAATCTTTTTTCTCTTCACTAAAGATTTGTTTATTCATTTTATGTGTATGTGCCTTAGTGTGTGTGTGTGTGTGTGTGTGTGTGTGTGTGTGTGTGTGTGTGCTCTACCTTCAGGAAGGTGCCCAAGAAAGTCAGAAGAGCGCTTTGGAGCTGCTGGAAATGCAATTACAAGAGGCTGTGACCCACCGGGTGTGGCTGCTGGGAACTGAACCCAGATGCTCTGGAAGGGCAGTGAGTGCTCTTAACCCCTGAGCCACCTCTCCAGCCTGGCCACATTTCTTAGGTTTTGAGAGTGAATACTACCTGGGTATATTTTGGCTGCCTGTATTCCTACTTATTTACCCATTTTCTATAAAGTTTCTGTCATTTCAGTGATTGCCAAGAGCTGGGTTTTTTTTAGCATTTATTTACTGTGTGTATGTATATATGTGTATGAGTAGCTGCCATCATATGTGTGAAGAGATCAAAGGAAAGAAAAAAGGAAGTTCGTTCTTCTGCCACCAGGGGCTGCTATTGTCACAGCTGCTGCTGCAAGTTGGCACCAGCTGCATTTTAGAATGCTTTTCAAACAAAAGGCTTTTATCAAATTTCAAATCACAGATATTTCAGATGGCAAACATTGGCACAAGGCTATCAAGAGAATTTTCAAGTGCAACAACTAAGACAAGACCCAGAAGCTCAACTCCAGGGAAACTTCAAACCCTGTGAACAACCCTTCTAGGCACGGTTCCCTTCCATCATGGTCAAATACGCTATTCTAAGTCCAAGCGAGCAAATGGTTCCAGGAAAACAAGTAATAATTTTATAAACATTAAAAATGGAAACTGGGTGGGCGGTAGTGGTGTATGCCTTTAATCCCAGCACTTGGGAGGCAGAGGCAGGCAGATCGCTGTGAGTTCAAGGCCAGCCTGGTCTAGAGTGAGTTTCAGGACAGCCAGGACTTGTTGCACAGAGAAACCCTGTCTCAAAAAAACAAAAACAAAACAAAATTTAATCTGGGAGCCGGAGAGATGGGTCAGCAGTTTAGAGCACTCATTGCTCTTACAAAGGGCCAGGTTTGATTCCCAGCACCCATACAGATGGATTCCAGCCACCTTACTGTAACCCAGCCCCACAGGTTCCAACACCCTCTTCTGACCTCCAGAGGCACTGAACATATGTGTTGTACATACATGCATGCTGGCAAAACACTCACATATGTAAAAATAAATAAATAAATCCTTTTAAAGTGTAAACTAGAGGGTTAAAGAGATGGCTCAGTGGTTTAGAGCATTTGCTGTTCTTGCAGAGGACCCAGGTTCAATTCCCAGCACCCTCATGGTGGTTCACAACCATCTGTAACTCCAGTCCCAGGGAAATCCAGTGCCCTCTTCTGACCTCCATGGGCACTGAGCATGCACACGGTGCACGCAGATACACACACGCGGGAGAAATACATATAAAATAAAGTGAATGCTTAAAAATATGAACTGATTGGGGCTGGTGAGGTGCCTCAGCAGATAAAGGTGTTTGCCAACAAACAATATGACCTGAGTGGGAAAGAACTGACTCCATAGAGTTGCTTTCTGACTTCCACACACATGCAGGACATGCAAGCCTCCCCTCCTCGTCCCACACATATGCACACAAAAATAATACCTGTAATGTGAACTGACAGAGGGCAGATTCAAGGACCCTGCGGTTTTGCAATAAACTCTCCCTGCCTGGTCTCATCTCTGCCTTTTCCAACTCTGCCTTTATCACCGCTTATTCTTCTCTCAGCAGTTTGTGCTAGCCATTCGACTAAGCTGCAGAGGATACAGAGATAAATGGTCTTGTCTTTAAAGCATATATTTTTGTAAGAGAAAAATTACATGCAAAGAAATTAATTCGAGTACAATGCCTTAGGTTCTTCACTACTAAGTGCCTAGAAGTGGAGACTAATGAGCTCAGCTTGCGCAGGTTATGGACACAGTGAAATGCTGTCTCCACATGGAGGTGTGAAACAGTAACATTGAGGCTATTGTAAGTAGCATTGCAAGAGTGGTGATCTAGGGTAATCATCTGAAAGATGGACGAGGGCTAGGTAATATATACATTCAGAAATCTATGTAATGCCAGTTTTTATACTTGGCCAATAAAAGAAGGAACAAAATCCTCTGGTCATCTTGGGTTCTTGGATAGAACTTTTTTTTTTTAAGACAGGGTTTCTCTGGGTATCCCTGGCTGTCCTGGAACTCACTCTGAAGACCAAGTAAGTCTCAGAGATTCACCCGCCTCTGCCTCCCAAGTGGGTCACCAGGTGAGCTTTGGAAACAACTTTGTGACAAAGACAGATAAATGAAGAAAAACATAAATTTAAGATTTATGCGACATAGAAGACTTCAGGAGAAAATGAAGAATAAAAAAAAATAGTTTGAGCCAGACAATCATATGCTAACTAGACAAATTGTAAATTTCAAAAAAGCGATGCATGACAAAGGGGTTTGAGCTAAGGCCTTTTAAGAAGATAAGGATCACTTTAATAAGGTTTGTTTGTTCAGACTTCACTCAGCTTCCGGGTTCCTCTGCATCTCTTCCTGAAGGCATATTGAAGGCCCCTTTCCTACAACACTTCTGGCTCCTGCTTTCAGGGTCTGGAGACATCAGAGGGCCTGTGTTGGTTACTTTTCTGTTGCTGTGCTAAAACACCATGACCAAGGCAATTTATAGAGCCAAGGGTTTTGCTTGTTTGTTTTTGTTTTTGAGGGGGAAAGGATATGGTTCCAGAGGGCCAAGAGTCCATCACTGGCACTGCAGGGAAGCTTGGCCACAGTTGGGCACAGCGGCAGGAATGAACAGCGGAGAGCTCACATCTCAACCTGAAAACTGGAAGCGGACGGCAAACTGGGAATGGCCAGTAGCTTTCAAAACAAACTCCGCCCCTAGTGACATATTCACTCCAGCAAGGCTACTACACGTGTCCCTTAAGATTCTCCAATCAGAGCTACCAGCTGGGGACCAAGCATCCAAATATCTAAAACTATGGGAGACATATAGTTCAAACCAATACCAGTAACTGTTCCCCTCAGATTACAGCAGTTGTTTCAACAACCATAGAATTTGTGTGCTGCAACGGGTAAACTGGTCTTTGGAAAAGATGTCTCCACTAGGGGCAGGCTTGAACACTTCATCTCTTAGTCCTAACAGCCTGAATGCATGTAACAGCTCCTCTTGATAGCAGGAGCTAAGTCCATGAAACAATTCTTCCTTAACCTACTGCGGGCATCTGGCACCTTACTGGCTCTTAATAATTAATTGAGCTAATAGTGAGTATCACCTATATGAACTGCTGTAGTCAGTCACTATAGGTAAATGGCAGCTTACCTAAAGATGGAGTTCTGGCTCTGGACTGGCTTTTATTTGGGATTCAGCTTCATCATCCACGAAGACAATGGGACCCATTTCGTGGGACTATGATGAGGATTAGTTAAGGTAAAGGGTGTAAAGACGTCTCACTTTTTTTTTTTTTTAATATTTATTTGTTTATACAGTAGTCTCAGTATTCTATCTGCATGTGTGACTGCGGGCCAGAAGAGGGCACCAGATCTCATTACAGATGGCTGTGAGCCACTAAGGTGGTTGTTGGGAATTGAACTCAGGACCTTTAGGAAGAGCAGGCAGTGCTCTTAACCACTGAGCTCTCTCTCCAGCCCAGACGTCTCACTTTGTTTAGCAACTAACTGCTAACCGGTTATTAGATGTTTATATTCCGTATGTTTACGGATTTGGCAGGAAGTCCCCACAACTATTAAGATTCGGTGCCATTTATTTAACCAGTGTATGTATATCCCTAGGTAGCCAAAATGAATACAAAACAAAAGGGGAGAATCTACCCATTGCAAATCTCTCCTGCGATACCTTTACAAAGTGAATAAACTAGGAATAAAATTTAGATTTAGACGTCGAGAAAAAGCCGACTGCATCACACCCACTCCGGAACAAAGCCAGGGCTGTTATGGCTTCGTGAACACGACCAGCGTGAGACAGAAACCTCACATCCATCCGCGGAGGATGGGATGAGGAGACAGCAAGTCCTCAACCACGCCTATAAATCCTCCCGCTCCTTCGCAGCGCCCCGCATCCGGCGCGCCGCGGACAGCCTCCTACGTCACGCCTGAGCCAGGAGCGGCGAAGGCCCCTTTCTCGGCTTCCGCCTCCTCTGCCGGCGTCGCTTTCTGGAAGGTTCGTGCAGGAGGAGGCGGCGGCCAGAGACCGTTACTCCGCAGCGGGCCGGAATCCGTGTCCATCGGTGCCTCTGAACCCGCGCCCACGTCGCCAAGGTCGCCATGCCGGAGAACATAGCTCCCAGAAGCGGGGCGCCCGCCGCGGGGCCGGGCAGCCGCGGGAAAGGCGCCTACCAGGACCGCGACAAGCCGGCCCAGATCCGCTTCAGCAACATCTCGGCGGCCAAAGGTATCGCCCCCCTGGCGGCCGTGCGGGCCCGGGGTGCGGGGCGCATTCCGTTCCTTACGGGTGTTCCGCCCTGGGGGGGCGCCTCTTTGTGCCGAGCGCGCCCGCCCGCGAGCGTGGAGGCCTTTGGACACGCCCCGTCGTGGGTCTGGGTGCCCCATAGTTTTCTCCCGCGGGCTTGTGCGGTGCGCGTCACGTGGGTGCAGAGAGCAGCAGCCTAAAAGCCGAGGGCTGGGGCGGTGAGCTTGAGATCTGACACTTCCGAAGGAAAGCGTGGCTGTTTGTTAGGCCTAGTGGTAGACGGCGTAGTATTTTTTTTTTCTTTTGGCCATACTCTATGAAGATGCAACTTAAATGGGCTTTGCTTGGCTCGGTGGTACTGTTTGGACAGTAATGTAAGTTGGAGCGCTATCACGGAGCGCATGGTGAAAACCAGACAGACCTGAGTTTTAGTCTCTGCGTCTTGTTGTTTTGTGTTTTTTTAGATTCTGAACCAAAGTAGCTCCCTTACTGCAAATTCGGGGAAGATAGCTTTCTGTAGGTGTAAGGATTTAGAGAAACAGCTGAAACAGAAGGAAAATTATGACCAGAGCCTTAGAGTGCCTTGCCTGGGTATGTCTGGAATGTGGTTGTTTGGGTTGGAGGAAAAAGGCATGGTGTGAGAAGTGAAATCGCAAAGGTCCATACCTTGAAGGACCTGGGATCCTGGAAAACATGTGGTTCTATTTCCAGTACCACCCTAAGTGGGGTGAGGTAACGGGTCATTTGTCGGGTTGCTGGGAAGAGGAAATGGGAGGTGTGTAAAGTATATACCTCGCAGGCATTGCAAGTCACCTGCCCCGCTGTAAGAAGAGCGGGCAGGATGATAAAAGGAAGTCAGTTTGATCAGATGGGCGCTTGCAAGTTTGGAGAGAATACCTAAGACCTGGAAATCAAGTTCAGTAATTACTTAAGTAGTGGTGGAATCTTTGAGATGTTGAAAAATAAAGTCTAGGGCCATCTGAGTGCTGTGAGGAAACACCGAAGACCAACACTAACTGGGGGGGCGGGGTTATTTGGTCGGAACTCAATTGGCAGGAACCTAGAGGCAGGAGCTGATGCAGAGACCATGAAGGAGTGCTGTTTCTCCTCGAGGTTTGCCCAACCCGCTTTCTTATAGAACTCGGGACCACCTCCAGGAAATGGTCCCATCCACAGTGAATTTGGTCCTCCTCCATCAATCACTAATTCAGAGCATTTCCTACAAGCTTGCCTGCAGCCCAGTCTTTCTTAATTGTCATTTTCTCAATTGAGGTTCCCTCTGAGATGTCTTTAACTGTGTCAGGTTGACAGAAACTGTCCGACACTGTCACCTTTCAAAGGCGAGGTGCACCAAAAAATTCAAACAGGACAAATGAAGCCATGAACGTAGGAAGGTGGGGGTCACCCAAATTGCCTGTAAACCTAACTAGTTATTCAAAGAGCCAAGGGCAAACTAGTTTTTCCAAAACAAAACCCTAGGAAGTGAGAAAGGCTTCTACAGCTTGAGTTTAGTTCTGGGCACTAGTTTGTTTTGGTGTTATCTGGTTAACTATCCCCTTGTCCTCAAATAAAGACAATAATACCTGCTAATGAGGAAAATTGCACAGACACAAAATACTGGTAGCTCAGTGTGAATCATTTAACAGTCTCTGTCTTGTACTTGTGCTACAGATTAACCTTCTAGAAATGTAGAGTCTGAAATACTGTATTTCTTTCGGTAGTGAGTATCTTGAAGTTGGTCCACTAAGATCACCTGAAACTGATACTGACTGCTAGACCAAAGTCATGAAATACATGATACATATTACCACTTATACTCCGTATTTTCTGTTAAATTCTTTACTCTTTACCTGATACAGGCAAAAGCATACTAGTTGTGGATAAAAGAAATAAAACTCTCAGAACATAAGACTAGATTGTGCCAGTTTGAATCTCATAGGCATAACATATGTGAAGTGTTCTAGTTTATACCATAATCTGTAGGACAGATTTGAAACAAAACACTTTGCTCTTTTAAGTCTTGGTTTCTGTTTTTCTTCTATTTAACAGCGGTTGCTGATGCCATTAGGACAAGCCTTGGACCTAAAGGAATGGACAAAATGGTATGAATAAATAAATAAGTTATTCTTGAGAGCTCCTGTTTACATTCTGAGGTCTGATGAAAGTTTGTGCTGTCTGGGGCTGGCAAATAGTTCTATGGTAGTGCTTGCCTATGTGGAACAAGGTGGAACCCTTACATGTGCTGCCCCCTCAACCTCAAACCCCTTCAAAGTGTTAGAATTCATTAAAAGGAGAGATTGCTTAGATAGCATTTAACTGTATAGTTTAGTTCCTTTTGAGTTGTTTGTTATTTGAGTCAATCTTAAATATCTGAGACTGTCCTTGATCCTCCTGCCTCTGCTTCAAGTGTAGGCATCACAGGCTTGCATCACCATGTTTGGCTCTTTATTTATTCCTTTATTTTGGAGCCTGAACTTAATCCTTCTGTTTCAGCACCCAGGTGCTAGGATTACAAGTATGAACTGCCATGCCCCATTCAACTTTTCAGTTGTTATTGCCCCACCCCACCCCTCATGATCCTGTAGCCCCTCCCAGCCGCCTTTCTTCTAGTTCTTGGACCCAAACTTCTTTTTCTTAATTGACTGGCAGTATAAAACAGATACAGTGTAATAACTTTGGATTGATGTATCCTCAAATTTAAGAGGCAGATCTGACACCTCTGAGCACTACCCTCAGATGTATGCATGCGCGCATCCGCGCGCGCACACACACACACACACACACACACACACACACTTAACAATAAAGTAACCTGACAGCTAGTTACTTTTTTGCAAAAGTTGGGTAGAAACTGAATGTTCTTAAATTGTTATACTAATGAAAGAATTTTAGATTAGGCAATAGGTATACATTAACTTGTTTGTAATAATAGTAAATGGAATAGTGCTTATAGAGTACTGGATTAAATTTCTCAAAAACATCTTCTAGATTCAAGATGGAAAAGGTGATGTGACCATTACAAATGATGGCGCCACCATTCTGAAACAAATGCAAGTACTGCACCCAGCAGCCAGAATGGTAAGTGTAAATAAGTGGTTTGTTTTTTGAGACAGATGTTCACTGTATAGCTCAGGCTACCCTTGAACTTGGCAGCAGTTCAGCTTCATCCTCCGGAGTACTGCAGTTACAGGCGCGGGCATGTGCTATCTGGTTAAACTGTATTTGTATAATATTTAGTGGAGTTGAAATGTATGCTATTTAAACAGGGGATTTTTTGGTTGTTTGGGTTTTTTTTTTGGTTGGTTGGGTTTGGGGTGGTTTTTTTTTGTTTGTTTTGTTTTGTTTGTTTTGTTTTTGTTTTGTTTTTTGGTTGGTTTTTTGAGACAGGATTTCTCTGTAGCTTTGGAGCCTGTCCTGGAACTAGCTCTTGTAGACCGGGCTGGCCTCAAACTCACAGAGATCCACCTGCCTCTGCCTCCCAAGTGCTGGGATTAAAGGCGTCCACCGCCCCACAAGAATTTTTTATCTTTACTAAAAATGTGCACTTTTAAGATGCTGTTTTTTGAGTATGAGGTGTCCTATAAGAGAACTAATTTTGTTTGCTTATTCTGTGCTGTAGATTGAACTCATGGCATTGTAGATGCTCACCAAACACTATACTACTGAGCTACATCCACAGTTCCTAGAATATAAAATCATTTTAGTCACATCAAATCATGTTAGTTTTCACTGGTGTTTATTAAAAAAATAATAATTCAAGAGTCACAATTAGCCTTACGGCAAGAAGTTGTGCTTGCTATAATGTACTTTAAGAATTGCTGTCTGTTAAAACATACTGTTGGCACAGCAATGAGTTTCTGTAATCTTAAGTGCTCTGGATGTGAGGCAGGAGGATCATTAGAGCCTGTTAGAGACAACATAGAACCCTGCTTCAGAAAAGGTCCCTTACTTAAACGTGACCTGTAAATGGGTAAGATCGTGCTTACTGTGGTCACTTGAGAAAAACTATGCAAAGGTGTTTATGCTCCCACATGGAATGACTTCATATGTTCTCCATCTATGTGATACCTATGAGACCTTACTGCATTTTTTTAGAAAGGGTATCTTTTTGGCCTAGACTAGTCCTAGAACTGGCTGTGTAGCAAAGGAAAGCCTTGAACTTGATCCACGTCCTAGGTCTTGGAATTAAATGTGCACCACCACACCTTCATTATACTGGTTTGGGGCTCAAACCCAGGGCTTCAGGGGTTCTAGGCAAGCACTCTTCCAACTGAGCCACATCACAAGCCCTAAGTATTGATGCTTTTGGATGGGACTTTAAAGAGCATTTTCTGAGAACTTCTCTGTACAATCCACAATCTAAACTAGAGACCATTATAAGAATAATTTTGTGTACCACAGTTTGTCTTTAAATGAAGCCCAAAGTAAACTAAAAATCAAATGTCAGGAATGTATTAAATTTTGTGATTCTGTGTTAGTGACACTGGTGTGATGCTTTGAGTTAGATGTTGCTGGGTTCCTGTTTCTCAGCCTCTTGGCATGTTCTGTTTACATAGCTGGTGGAGCTGTCTAAGGCTCAAGACATAGAAGCGGGGGATGGTACCACATCGGTTGTCATCATTGCTGGCTCTCTCTTAGACTCCTGTACCAAGCTTCTGCAGAAAGGTATGTAGAATATGCTTGCTTACTAAGAATGACAGGTTTTTTTAAAGGCAAAATGCATAAAAGCCAGGTTGTTATGTAATGTGGAATTTAATATTTAATTTGAAGTAACTACTTTTATCAAGAATTTTTATTTTGCTTTTGATTTGCAAGACTTTATAGAAATAGAGTTCTGCTTTTCAGAAATCAATGATAGTAGTATTACTAGTCTAAGGCTTACAAAGATGTCTTAGATGAGAAAATAGAACTCTTACTTTGATAAGTAGTGTTTAATCATAGTAACAACTCTCTGGTCACCCTGCTTTAATTTTACATAAAAATGTATTGATCTGCCGGGCGGTGGTGGCACACGCCTTTAATCCCAGCACTTGGGAGGCAGAGGCAGGTGGATCTCTGTGAGTTCGAGACCAGCCTGGTCTACAAGAGCTAGTTCCAGGACAGGCTCCAAAACCACAGAGAAACCCTATCTCGAAAAACCAAAAGAAAAAAAGAAAAAAAAACTTGAGAATAAAAAGATTTATATAAAAAAAAATGTATTGATCTATTTCAAGTAGAACAAGTAGAGGTTAACTGCTGTCCATAACCAGCAATTATTTAGCCATTCTCTTTACAATTGAATTATAAATTAGTTTGAATGAAAAATATTTGGAGCCTCGTAGTATAGTGTAGTAGTTTTATATTTGCCTAGTGTGCTGGAGGTCCTGGGGTCAACCTGAGGAAAAAGGAGGAAGGGGAAGTTTTAAATTACTTTGACATTTTAATGAGTAAAACATTTTAAAATATGACATGGTGGTTTGTCATAATTAACTTGGTTCATAAATGACAGGTATCCATCCAACCATCATTTCTGAATCATTCCAAAAAGCTTTGGAAAAGGGTCTTGAAATCCTTACTGACATGTCTCGACCTGTGCAGCTGAGCGACAGAGAAACTTTGTTAAATAGCGCGACCACTTCTTTGAATTCAAAGGTGAGACTATCACTAAGGGACAATTAAATTACAGCTAATGGTGTCTTATGGTATTGTCATGAATGATGTACTGTATCTAACATTGCCTCAAGAACAACTGGGTGGGGCTGGAGAGATGGCTCAGAGTTAAGAACACTGGCTGCTCTTCCAGAGATTCTGAGTTCAATTCCCAGCAACCACATGGTGGCTCACAGCCATCCGTAATGAGATCTGGTTCCCTTTTCTGGGTTGCAGATGTACAGAACACTGTATGCATAATACATAAAAAAAAAACTGGGTCATAATAGTTTCTGTAACTGAATTGGTTTTAAGATTGAGGTAAAATGATCAATAATGCTAACAAAAGAATTAGAAGATTCTCTGGGCAGTTAATCTGGTGCCTTTAATCCTAGCACTTGGGAGGCAGAGGCAGGTGAATCTTTGTGAGTTCAAGGCCAGCCTGGTCTCTTTAAGTCCCAGAACAGCCAGAGCTGCACAGAGAAGCCCTGTCTCTAAACCCCACCACCACCCAAAAAAAAGGAGTTTGTTGTAGGTGCCATATCCGTTTTCTAGTTTTTTCTTTTACTGCATTTTAACACTTTTTGATAAAGCTAAGTCCTAGGCTTTGAAATGCTATTGGGAACTTCCCATCTGCAAATCAAAGGCTGACATATTTGAACTCAACATGGATTGCCCATTCATACTAGCCAGCTCTTTATGTGTGTGCTACTTTTTACCTATAAAATTTAAAATAGTGATGAAACAAAATTTGGGGGAAATTTCAGGTGAAATAATAAATTTAAAAGTCGGGGCTGAAGAGAAAAATATTCATACACATAATTCTTTAAGTTTATAAGCAAGAATTTTAATAAAAACTTTTCATGTTACCATCTGCTCTATCATTGTTTCTCCAAGTACAGTTCAGTTTTTTGCATTCGTTTCCTCTAGTTACAAATCTAAATGGTACATAGACCATAGTAAAAACAGTGTCTTTTTTAAAAAAATTATTTGTATTTTAAGTACATCGGTGTTTTGCCTGCATGTATGTATGTCCAGGTGAAGACATTGGATCACTTGAAGCAGGAGTTAGAGCCAGTTGTGAACTGCCATGTGGTGCTGGGAATTGAACCATTCCTTTGGAAGAGTAGCCAGTGCTCCTAACTCAGCCATGTCTTCAGCTATGGTGGGGAGACATCTTTAACTATTAGTCTCCTCTGGGTACCTTCTAGCTACCATATCCAAATAGGTGGTAACAAGCCCTTGCAAATCCAAGATTGTTCGGTTGTTTTGTCTTTTTAATTACTGTGTCTCTGAAAGTAACTTTCTGTTTTAAATCTAGGTTGTGTCTCAGTATTCAAGTCTACTCTCTCCAATGAGTGTCAATGCGGTGATGAAAGTGATTGACCCAGCCACGGCTACCAGTGTAGATCTTAGAGATATTAAAATAGTGAAGAAGCTTGGGTAAGCATCTCTAATTTCAATTCCAGTGTTACCCAAACCAGATTACTTTCAAGGAAGAGCTGGGTGTGGTGGTTTAGACATAGGATACCTGTGAGTTCAGACCAGCCTGGTATAATCTAGTGAGTGCCACGTCAGTCTGAGCTAGAGTGAGGTTCTGTCTCAGAACTCTTAAAAACAAAGCACAACAAATAGATCCTTAGGCTGATGACTTTCCTGGGCCAGTGGGTATAACATGGGTGAAAAATGACTTCTCTAAGAATAAAAATTAGGAAACATTTGCTGGCTTGAACTTTTTTGGTATGGTAATCTCAAAGGTTTGCAATTACTTCCGTATGGTGGTGTGAAAGTGTATTCTGGGAATGGGCTCTGAGAATGAAACGGAAGCACTTTTCATTGCTTTGATTATTTTTCATAGGGGGACAATAGATGACTGTGAGCTGGTGGAAGGGCTCGTTCTCACCCAGAAAGTGGCAAATTCTGGCATCTCAAGAGTTGAGAAGGCCAAAATTGGTCTTATTCAGTTTTGCTTATCTGCTCCTAAAACAGATGTAAGTCAATCCAAGTTGGTTCCTGTTGTAACTTCTTAATAAGATATGTTCTTAAAGATAAAAATTGAAAATACTGTATTAGTGATGTCTTTAAAATGTAGATCTCAAAAGGATTAATAAAATCGAGACAAAAATAAAAATCGTTGCAGCTACAACCATCACAGAAAAAGCCATGTATATGTTGTATTCATTGCTTGTGTTTTCAGATTGTGTCCAGCTTTCAGTACGCTGAGACATCACTTACTGGAGCCATAGGGATTTTATTTTTGTGTGCAAGTAAGCCTTAGACTAACTTGATAGCCAAACTATAAAAATCACTTCATTCTTAAGATATCCCTGTATTAGTATAATTCTCTAAAAGGGGTGTTTGCCCCTCAAATTTGTTTTGTTTTCCTAACATATAGGTGTGTTGTTCGGTATTTGGTTTCTCAAAAAGGTTGAGGCCATACAAAAATTAATGATTAATTTCTTTTTTTCTTCTGTCTTGGTTTTCCAAGACAAGGTTTCTCTGTCGCTTTGGGGCCTGTCCTGGAACTAGCTCTTGTAGACCAGGCTGGTCTCAAACTCACAGAGATCCACCTGCCTCTGCCTCCCGGGTGCTGGGATTAAAGGTGTGCGCCACCACCGCCCGGCAATCCTAGCACTCTTGATTTCCTGGGCGGCTTGGACTATACTGAGAAACTGTCTCAAAAAAAAATCTAAAAATAAATAGGACCAGCCTTTTATATATATATGTTGTTTTAGGCCTTTTTCTGTGCATGCCTATTTAACTGTTTGGTGTGAGTTGGTCTTTTACTTTCTATTAGAATCTCTTGCTGTAAATAATTACTGTATTCTTCTGATCAGATGGATAATCAGATAGTAGTATCTGACTATGCCCAGATGGATCGAGTGCTTCGAGAAGAAAGAGCCTATATTTTAAACTTGGTGAAGCAGATAAAGAAAACAGGATGCAATGTCCTTCTCATACAGAAGTCTATCCTAAGGTCAGGGACTATTTATTTTCTTAATCCTGAGTTTATAATTTATTTGTGAGTCCTACTAGTAATTTTTTAAAACATTTTATATATGTGTGTGTGTGCCTGAGTGTGTACACCACATGTGTACAGGAGCCCTTGGAGGTCTGAAGAAAGTGATGAATGCCATGGAACTAGAGTTTATAAGGCAGCTAAGATCTGCCAAATAAACAGTTGTTTAGTATCTAACACATGGAAAATTTAGAATTAGCATTGTGGTGTATCATATTTTCATTAATAAAGTTATCTCTTGATAACTTGAACGTGGAATATATAATTTTTCTAGATTTTAAGAAAATGAAGACTGAGCATAGTTGTTCATGCCTGTAATCCCAGTACTCAGAAGGCTAAGGCCAAAGGGTTGCTGTGAGTCAGGCTAGTCTAGGAAGGAGTAAGGCCTTTTTTAAAAAAAGATTAGAGAATGGCTGGTTTGTTTTTTGTTTTGTTTTTGAGCTCACTTATTGCTCTGGGACTCAGGTTTGTTTCCCAAGCATCCACATGGCCTCACATAGAACTCCAGTTCCAGGGGGTGACGCCCTCTTCTGAAAGCCATAGACAATAGACAAAGCACTCATACACATAAATGTAAAAAAGCAGCCAACAGGGGGCTGGAGAGATGGCTCAGTGGTTAAGAGCATTGCCTGCTCTTCCAAAGGTCCTGAGTTCAATTCCCGGCAACCACATGGTGGCTCACAAACCATCTGTAATGAGATCTGGTGCCCGCTTCTGGTGTGCAGACATGCACACAGACAGAATATTGTATACATAATAAATAAATAAATATTTTTAAAAAAGCAGCCAACAGTAAAACAAGCATGACATAGCTTTAAAAAGCTATTTGTTCTAAAACTAACTGGTTGAGGCTAGAGGTATAGTTGAGTTACTAGTGTTTGCTTACGTGCACAAAGCCCTGCTTTGATCCCCAGCATGACACAAACTGGATGTGGGATCAATGCCGGTACTCCTAGCAGCAGTGGTCCGTAGATAATAGAATTCTCAAATTTGAGCTCTTCTTCCCCCCACCCTTTCTGGATTTTATTTTGCTTTTTAAATAAATAGACACATTCCCATTTGCACTGATGATAAGCTATGTCAGAAGGTACCATGGGGACATAGATTCCTTTTTTAGAAGGAAAAGGCAGTTCTAATCTCATCATTTACTGACTCTGAGTAAATTTTTCCCAAAACTTGGTTTTTGCTTAACTTTCATGAGTGATGGAAATATTTCTTGCTAGCATCGCATGACTACTTAGTTCTAGGATTGTTTCCGCTCATTTCTGGGAATTAGTCATGCTTCTAATATGTAGAGTTATTACTAATGTTCACTCAACAAAATGCTCATTTGTTAAGAATCGTGGTATAATTACTTGTGTTGTATAGTTTTGTGTTATAAGTTTCCTGGTAAAATTAGAAACCCTCAGAATTTGAACTTCTGGACGTAATGACACAAGCCTTTGATCCTGGCACTTAGGTGGCAGAGGTAGGCAGGTTCTGAGTTCCAGGCAGAACAGGGTACATAAGTAGACTGTCTTAAAAAGAGAACTTTGAACTTTTAAATGAATATCAAAAGCATTTTCCTTCATAATTGACCATTTGAATAGCAGTAAAATTAAAATTTTAACTACAGAATAATAAAATTCTTTAACATAACACTTTATATTTCAGAGATGCGCTTAGTGATCTTGCATTACATTTTCTGAATAAGATGAGGATTATGGTGGTTAAGGATATTGAAAGAGAAGACATTGAGTTCATTTGTAAGGTAAAATAGTAATGTATGTAAAAATGTTCATTTGCATGTGTTGTGGGTGTGGTTATTTTGAGTGCTGCATGTATGTCTATGCACCACATGGCACCCTCAGAAGCCTACTAAAATTAATATGGGTCTATGAACTGCCATGTGCCTTCTCTAGAGGAGCCCCAGTCGATTACTGAGCCATGTCTCTAGCCCCAGCAATGGGGTTTTTTTTTTATTGTTTGTTTTGCATGCTGAATATTGGGTCCAGTGCCTTGAATAATATACCAGACAAGTGCTTGTTCTACTATTGAGTTCTGTCTCCAGCAGTGTTGTCTTGACTTGTCGATGTATTATCTTTTCTCAGACAATTGGAACCAAACCAGTTGCTCATATTGACCAGTTCACTACTGACATGCTGGGTTCTGCCGAGTTAGCAGAGGAAGTCAGTTTAAATGGTTCTGGAAAACTGTTCAAGGTAACAGTATTACAGTTAAGTTTTATTATTTTTCTTCTCTCCCATACCCCCATTACCTAATTTGTAATTTGTTCACTAAAGATTACAGGTTGTTCAAGCCCAGGCAAAACAGTTACAATTGTTGTGCGTGGTTCTAACAAACTGGTGATTGAAGAAGCTGAGCGCTCCATTCATGATGCTCTCTGTGTTATTCGCTGCCTAGTAAAGAAGAGGTAATGACAATTTTTGAATTTTGATTACATTTATTTTTTGTGTGGGGAGGGCGTGTGGACATGCAGGCACAATACGGCATGCATATGGAGAACAAGTTGAGAGATCTCTTCTTCCATCAGAAGGTTCCAGGGACCAAGCTTCGGTTGGTTGTCAGGTATTTTACCTGCTGAGCATCTTGCTGACCCTGGTATTTTGAAGACTAGTTTGACGGCCTGAGATGTAGTTGTTCGGTTTATAGTACTTCCTAGTTGTGCAAAGGCCTGGGTTCAACCCCCACCCAGCACTGCTTAAACTGTGTGTGGTGGGGCACACCTATATAATCCTAGCACTTAAGAGGTGAAGGAAGAAGGGTCAAAGGTTCTGTTTCTACCTCCAGTTAGTGCGAGTATCAGGCTAGCCTGAATACACGATACCCTACCTTTAAACAACAGCTAAACTGCTATATTTTATCTTTTTAAAGTTAAATAATAAATTCTTATTTAAATAGCTTCCTTTGGGGTAAAAACATGCTAAAAATATTTGTGAATTTCAGAGCTCTTATTGCAGGCGGCGGTGCTCCAGAAATAGAGTTGGCCCTAAGACTGACTGAGTACTCACGAACACTGAGTGGTATGGAATCCTACTGTGTTCGTGCCTTCGCAGATGCCATGGAAGTCATTCCATCTACACTAGCTGAAAATGCTGGCCTGAATCCCATTTCTACAGTAACAGAACTAAGAAACCGGCATGCCCAAGGAGAAAAAACTACAGGCATTAATGTCCGAAAGGTAATTTATGCTTGTTGTTGGAGAGAGGGTTGGTGAAAAGAAACATTTATCGTTTTGTCATTGTGGGTTGGTTGAAAGGCTTTGTAGTTAAAAGTAGTGTGATTTGGTGCATGCTTTAATCCCAGCCTGGTCTGCAGAGCAAGTTCTAGGATAGCCATGGCTACACAAAGAAACCTGGTCTTAAAAAACAGAGCAAAAAACAAGTAGTATAATTCTGAATTGAATCCTGGAAAGATGCTAATATATCCTTCAGAGTAAAGATGATACCATGGAAATAGCGTTCAGTAACTGCCATTTACTAACTTCTAGGAAGTTAGTCTGATCTTTAATTTCCTTAGCTATAAAGATAAAGCACGTGATAGGTCTTTTGTGGGGACGCTAGTTAGGCTAGTTAGTGTGAATTGTTTTTTTTCTCTGTAAACATCCCTGTTAGAATGCCAGGAAATTACAGGAGAGTGAGAGCTGTCCCCTTACTAATTGATTGTGAAGACCATACATGATGGGGGAAATAATGAGCCTAGATCCTAGTTCTTGAGTGTACAGCGCTCTAAAGAATGTCACTTCCAGGTTTGTTATTTGTTATGTGTGGTCCGCCTCTCTACAGGGTGGAATTTCCAACATTTTAGAGGAAATGGTCGTCCAGCCTCTGTTGGTGTCAGTCAGCGCTTTGACCCTAGCCACTGAAACCGTCCGGAGCATTCTGAAAATTGATGACGTGGTAAGCAGATAGGGGTTGACAATTCCCCGGGAGATCAAAAGGGAGTTTTATTTTTTGCTTAAAAGTGTGCTCTCCAAGCCGGGCGGTGGTGGCACACGCCTTTAATCCCAGCACTTGGGAGGCAGAGGCAGGCGGATCTCTGTGAGTTCGAGACCAGCCTGGTCTACAAGAGCTAGTTCCAGGACAGGCTCCAAAACCACAGAGAAACCCTGTCTCGAAAAACCAAAAAAAAAAAAAGTGTGCTTCCCACCAAAATGATAACAATTCATAACTTAATTTTCTTACCTATAAAAATGAGAGAGAATTTAGATAATTACCTTAAACACAATACCACATTTTATGTCATTAAAAGTTTTGAAGCCTGTTCTTTTTCTTTCTCTTATCAGGTAAATACTCGATAATCTGGATAAGGCTGACTGGCTGGGAGCATGTGGACTGTGTCTAGAATGGAGATGACCACCTTGGTGTCCATGTCTGGAAGCTTGCTTCTTCAGAGTTTTTGGACATTGTCTCCCAGTTGGCATTTCTTTGAAATTGTATTGAAACAATTGAATGAAAATATTAAATATTTGGTTTCAGACTGCATATTAATTTGTGACTTTCAAATTATATTGGTTTTGGTATTTTGGGGAAAAGCCTATAAGCAAACTATACCCTTCAAAATTTCATCTTTATGTTAAATCTTACTATGCCTTAATCCTTCGTATTCTATTAACTCTCTTGTTCATTTATGGTTGTGTTATATCCTAGGCCAATGTAGAACTCACTATTAATATGACCTTGAACATTTGGTCTTGTGCCTCCACCATCCAAATGCTAGAATTAACAGGTGTGCACACTAGTGCTCCCACCCCCCACTCCCACCCTCACCCAGTGCTGAGCATGGAACCCAGGGCTTCGCGCATACCAGGGAAGGATTCTACCAACTTGAGCTGCTTCCCCTCCTCTGGTTTGGACTGTTTTATTTTTGAGATAGTGTCTCATATAGCTATGTCTGGAACTTGTCACATCACAGGGAACTATCTCAATTCCTCATCCTCCCACCTCAACCTCTTGGGTGCTGAGATTACAGCAGCCAGATGTAAGGTTTTTGTAATTGTGTGTTTTCAGGAAAAGCATACTTGGTTATAACAGGACAACTTGAAAAATCAGTTTTTCTAACCAAGTGGGTTTCAACAATCAAACTCAAGTTGTCAAGGCTATCTTGATGACCCCTAGGTGTAAGTTTTTCTGTGAACTCCAGTATTACTTTTTCTATTACTGTGGTAATACACCATGACCAAGGCAATTTATAGAAAAAAAAAGTTTATTATGGACTTAGAATTCCAAAGGGTTGAGTCCGTGGGGTGGAGGGAGGGAACAGGGCTGAATGATGCCTCATCACCAGGTTCAGTTCCCAGCAGTCATAGGGCAGCTTACTATTGTACCTTCAGTTCCAGGGGATCCATCACGTTTATACAGGTACAGGCAAAACAATCCACAGAAAAATAAATTTTTTAGAAAGTCCAGAGTGGTGAAGCTGAAGAGACCTGGGTTTAGCTACCAGCAAATAGTGGCTCACAGCCTTTCCTAACTCCAGCTCCAGGAGGTATGTTTCCATTCTGACCTTTATAGGTACCATGCATGCACATGGTACACATGCATACAGGCAAAACATGTGAATACTAATTTTTGGGGGGAAAGACTTCCTTTAATATCAGCAATGACACTGTAACAGCACAAGGAGGAGAGTGTGGAAAGAGAACATTGGTTAGGTTTTCTCTCCCTAACCAGCCTGGATCTGAACAGCAGAACCCCAGCAGCTTAGGAGCCACTCAGTGAAGAGGAGGGAGTGGCTGGAAACCAAGGCTTGAACCTTAAATAGAGGATGGCAAACTGGGAGAGGCCTGCTAGTGAGGGGGTTGATGGCTGAGGAGCACCAGTACAGGTCCTTAGCCCTGTGCAGGATGGAGTCTTTGGCTGCATCATAAAGATGCTGCTTGTGTGGGATCTCCAGGACAGCTGGGATGGAGCACTGGTGGGTGTCGGGCATGCTGAAGAAACATCTCTGCTATATATGGTTGGTGAGAGATGCCAGTGTCATCCCTGTTCAGAAACTACCTGAAAGTGTCTTCGATCTCTGACAACAGTATCCTCCACTACCAGGAATTTAGGATGGCACTCCTATGCCACCCAGCAGGCCCATCACCAGGTCCTCTCCCAGCACAGCTATTTATTAGTTTACCCCTACCACCATTATGTCTGCAGAGCAGAGCACTCACCAGACACCTGTGGTGGTCTGCCCCCACAGCTGCTGAATACTAATTAATTTTTAAAAAGTCTATGGTGGCAAAGCAGATATGGAAGCTGAGGGCTTACACTTTGAACCACAAGTACAAAACAGTAAAAGCCAGTGGTGCCAATTTTTAAACTCTCAAAGCTTTCCCTCCCCTAGGAACATTTCAAGGCCACACCTTTTTAAAACCTACTCAAATAGCACCACTGATTGGGGGCTTGGGTATTTGTATACTGGAGACTATGGGGGGCTTCTCATTGAATCAGAAATAAAAAAAAGCATGTCATTACCCATCAGTCTTTCTTTAGGGTAATGCTAATTGGGTTTCCTATAGAGTATTCTGGTCTAAGGGATGGCCCAAAGGTAGAGATCTCTGAAAGTTCATTTTCATGTTGTCTTCCTAGAAAGCAAGTGTGTGCAATGTGGCACATTTTGCAGAATCCAATGGTCTTAACTGTAAATGGAAGTTTCTGCTCGGTCCCCCAGCAGCTTTTAAAATAACCACTTAGAGACTTAACCATAAATGTTTGGCCAGTGGCTCAGGCTTATTACTAGTTAGTTAGCTCTTACATCTTATTACTAGCTAGCTCATATCTTAACCCATTTCTATTAATCTATGTATTGCCACGTGGTCATAGCATTACCTCATTTTCTATGTCTTCAGGGACTGGCTGGTGTCTCCTAGACTCTGCCCTTCTCCAGTATTTGGATTCCTACCCGGCTCTATCCTGCTTTGCCTAGGAAAACCAGGAATGTAAATCACACAGGGCTGTTCCTTCAAAGGGAGAGATACATATTATGTTTTCCCTCAAAAGGCTGGAAGCAGACATGCTTAGTAGCTTAGTGACCCTTGCACTATCTGTGTGGTCAAGACCACATCTGTCCTTTAGGGGATTAATCTGTAGAACCCATCTTCATGGAAAATGTCTTGTGTACTTTACACAGTTTTGATGTAGTCTTAAAGTACTTTCTAAGAACGAGGGTTTGGTATTTTTTTTTGTTTTTTGAGGGTTCTCCGTGTAGCCCTGGCTATCTAGATCTCCCTCTGGAGACCATGCTGGCTTTGAACTCACAGAGATCCTCTTGCCTCTGCCTCCCAAGTGCTGGAATTAAAGGTTTCGCCGCCACCACCCAGCTATAGATGTGGTTTTTGTTTTTTTTTCAAAAGGTATTTTCAGTGTGTGTGTGTGTGAGTCTTGGGAATTGTACGGCATCATGTTGAACCCTCACCGCAGCATCCGAGACCACTGATGACAGCAGCTCGGTAGCAAAGGTGCTCCATGTTACAGATGCCATTTCCCTGGAGCAACATACAAGACAATCATATGCAGAGTTTATAAGAAATAGTTTTTCTGCCACGTACACAGTAAGTTTCAGAACCACAAGGAACCACCCTGCCTTCCACCTCCACTCTCCCAAAAACAAATAACATTTCTTTTAATGAGGTATTTTTATTTTTGTATCTTTGGAAGGAACTAAGAAATGATACTATGTCCTCACACAGAATTTGTGAAGATGAAATGTGGATTGTCCTCTCAGCACAGATAATCCTCTTTCTAAATTAATTGTTTTATTTGGAGACAGGATCTCTACATAGCCCTGGCTGTTCTGGAACTCACTATGTAGACCAGGCTGGCCTCGAACTCACAGATATCTGCCTGTCTTTACCTTCTGAGTGCTGGGATTAAAAGCTTGTGCCTCTTTTGTCAGCCCTAAATCAGTTATCCTGAATGTGCTTTCGAATCACTGGGAGATCTTGTAAAATGCACATCCTGAGTTAGCTGCTCTGAGTGGGTCCAGAGAGGCCACAGGTCCCGAGTGATGCTGATGTTGCTGGTGCTGAGTTAGTTCTCTGAGTGGGTCTGGAGAGGTCACAGATCCTCTGTGATGTTGATGTTGATGATGCCTCACTTCACTGAGGCTGCTCAGTTTAGGCCTTTAGTTCATGGCCATACTGCTGTCATAGTAAATCTAAGTCTGGATACATCACAATCTTTAATGGCTCTTGGTGCCACCTGAATGAAATTACAGTATACAAGCTCTCAGTCTTTAAACTGTTCCATTTCTCAACTCATTAATCTCCAGTATAACTACCTTTATTAATGTATTGCTCAATCCTTTTCAAGCAGGAGATCCGTGTTCTTTTGAGGCTTCACATGCCTCAACTCATCCTCAAATTGTCCAAGAATCCTGAAGGTTTATTCAGTGCAAGAAGTGCTATCGAAGGGAAAGAACAAGAGATCGTGGGCACAGTTCCATCCTTGCAGTGATGGCACATTTGCATGGCTAATGCACAAATGTCAGGGGTCTCTTCTCCACTGTATCATCGATCCCCTGGTCCCTATCAGTGCCACAGAAGTTCCTCACACCAAAGCTAAAGATGCCAGTCCATACCCGGGCTAATGCATTTTTCCAAAACACAAAGCTACCTTAGTAAATTTGGCCTAGAAAGTCTTACAGCCCCAACCCCAGTTGACCAGCGACTGTTAATCTAGGGCATCACTCCACATATTGGTTTTCTTCTCGTGTGCTCTCTTTGGGGGTGCTTCTTGTTGTATCTATATGATAGAGATGGTTCTAATCCACCCGGTAAGTTAATCACACAGTTATAAAAAGACATGGGACTGTAGAGAAGGCTCAGTGGTTAAGAACACTTCCTCTCATTGCTCCTGCAGAGGACCTGGCTTTGTTCCCAGCACTGACATAGTGGTTTATACCACCTATAACTCCAGTTCCAGGGAATCCAATTCCCTCCTCTGACCTCCATGGGTACCAGGCATGAATGTGGTGCACAGATATACATGCAGCCAAAACAGCCATATACATAAAAGTAAATTTAATAATGTATGCCAGGGCCTCAATCACTTTAAAAATACGATAAAGTTCATAAGCCCCTTCAGAGAAGCCTAAAGGAATCAAGGCCACTAATCTATGGGAGTGGAGCCCTTTCACTTTATTTCCTGAAGGCCCTGCCATCACCATCATATGGGGTATCTGGTCCAACATACGGATTTAATGGGAATTTCAGCATTCAGACTATCTAAAAGAGATTTTAAGTTCCTGGGTCGTAGAACTGCCCTTCCTTTTTTTTTTTTTCAAAGATGCTAGGGTTTTTTTGTTTGTTTGTTTGTTTGTTTTTTTGTAGTAGGGATCAAACCTTGAAATCAGCTACAATGGGAAGAATTGAAATGAGCCAATGCAGAAGAAACTGATGGAGAAACAGTAAACTTGGAGTATGTGTCCTCTGTGTGCTTTACCGTGGGGCAGGAAGCACATTATCTGCATTAGCAAGGATCTCCCCCAGTATTAGCAGTTGCTAACATCCTCATCTTATTCAAGTACAAACCCAAATAGCATGTGTGTTTTGTTTTGTTTTTTGAGAAATGGTTTCTCTGTGTAACCCTGGCTGTCCTGAAACTTGCTCTGTAGGCCATGCTGGCCTCAGACTCACAGAGATCCGCCTGCCTCTGCCTCCCGAGTGCTGGGATGAAAGGGGTGCACCCCCACACCCAGCATGTTCATTGTTAATCAGCTGCCACCAGAGATGGGCTATAAATACAAAATCAGCAAAAGTCATTGAAAATTCTCAATGGATGATCGCTTGTGAGGAATTTATAGTAAAGATTGTGTGCATCAGGGGCTGGAGAGATGGCTCAGAGGTTAAGAGAACTGGCTTCACTTCCAAAGGTCCTGAGTTCAATTCCCAGCAACCACATGGTGGCTCACAACAATCTGTAGTGAAATATGCTTCCCTCTTCTGGCCTGCAGGGACATATGCAGGCAGACTACTGTATACTTAATAAATAAATAAATCTTAAAAAAAAACAAAGAAAAAATGTGTGCATCATTGATAGGTATGTGCTACAATCTTTCTGTCAGAAAAATTAAACTTACAAGAAACACACACATAGCAGGTTGTTGCTGACAGCCTACAGTCAAGGAACCGATAGCATCCTCCACAGTATCCCATCTGAGAACAGGCCAAGTCCAGTGCAGCGCAAGTCCAGCGATGGAGAGAGCAGTGCAAGTAGGATCTGTCCACCTGTTTTGTGGCAGTCTTAGTGCTGGGACTCTGCCCTGAGCTGGCTGAGGCTTCCTCTAAGTTTCACTGGGCTTTGAGCCTCTTTCCATCCAATTATTCTCGCTTTTCCCTCCGAAGGTATCCAATCATGTTTTTCCCTGAAGGTTTTCCTACTTTGCCTTTCAAAGCCTTTCCCGCAACAAATCTCATACTTTTAACTTTTTCTAACATCTGCTTTCTGGAAGACATAAACTGATACAAAAAAAAATGGGGGCAAGGCTCAATTTTCCAATAAAAATGAATAAACAGATAATTTTAAAAACAGGCCAGGGAGACAGCTCAGCAGGTAGAAGCAATAGCTACACAAGCCCGGCCACCTGAGTTAAGTCCCAGAATCCATGTAACAATCTGGATGTGATCATGGACCTTTAATACCGGCAGTCCTGTAACGAGGGGGGAGACAGAAACAGGAGGACAATCCAGAAGCCAGCCTGGAGTGCTGCACAGCGAGCAGAAATAACAACAGAGATTCGGCCTCAGAAAGGTAGAAGGACAACTAACCCACTGAAAGCTGTTCTGTGACCTCCACATTCCCACCATGGTGCACGCACACACCACACCTGCACACACATGTTGACAGAAGTTTCTGTCCACCCGGTCCTGCAGCCATTCAGTTCCAAATAAACATACAGAGGATTATATTAATTATAAACTCTTTGGCCTATTGTTCAGGCTTATTACTAACTACCTCTTACAACTTAAATTAACCCATAGTTTTTAATCTATGTTTAACCATGTGGCTTGGTACTTTTTTAGTAACACATTCTCATCTTGCTTCCTCTGTATCTGGTTTGTGTGTTGTGGGCCCACCACCCGGCTAGCTTTACCTGAAATAATTACACAGAAACTGTATTCTTTTAAACACTGCCTGGCCCATTAGTTCCAGCCTCTTATTGGCTAGCTCTTACATATTGATCTAACCCATTTCTAATATTCTGTGAAACACCACGAGCTGGCTTACCAGGAAAGATCTTAACCTGTGTCTGTCTGGAGTGGGAGAATCATGGCGACTGCCTGACTTGGCTTCTTTCTCCCAGCATTCTGTTCTGTTTACTCCGCCTACCTAATTTTCTGTCCTATTAAAGGGCCAAAGCAGTTTCTTTATTTAACCAATGAAATCAACACAAAACAGAAGACTCCCACATCATTTGTGACGGCATCTCTGCCTTTCCTCTTCCCAGAATTCTCCTAATCTGGCTGCACTGCCTATATTTCCTGCCTGGCTATTGGCCAATCAGTGTTTTATTTAACCAATATGAATGGCAAATCTTTACAGTGTACAAGAGCATTATCCCACGGCACACACACACACATACACACACACACACAAACCATACACCTGAGCATGCACACGCACACATACCATATGCCTGCACACACACATACAGCACACATCTGCACACATACACCATCTGTATGCATGTGCACACAAATACAAAATTTAAAGTGACATGAAATGTTAATGATGCAGATTAAATTTAAAACCATTGGCTGGGCAGTGGTGGCACATGCCCTTAATCCTAGTATTTGGGAAGCAGAGGCACACAGATTTTTGTGAGTTCAAGGCCAGCCTGGTCTACAGAGTTAGTCCCAGGAGAGCTAACTACACAGAGAAACCCTGTCTCAGAAATAAAATAAAATAAAACCTTTACATAGAAGTGAATAACACAAATTTCAGGGAAATTCATCCAGTGTTAGAAAATCTTCTGAGCAAAAAATATTATGTAGGAACTTAAAAGGAACACAACGCATACATGAATCTTTTTTTTAAAGTTATGCAGAACAAAAGTAACTGAACACGGCTGCTGATGTGCCTCAGTGACAGAGTGCTTGCCTGTTGTGTGCGTTGTGTGTGCTTGGAGCCCTTGGTTTGACACAAAGCACAGCAACACCAACAACAAAAAAGGAAAGAAAAAAAATGAAAAAAAATTGTGGTCGAAAAAAGAACGATTTGGGCTAGGGATGGAAGGCTAATAAACTGGGGGTTAGGCACAAGAAATTTGTTTGTTTTAAGACAAGGTTGCACTTGGCTGACCTGAAACACACTATGTAGATCAGACTGCCCTCAGACCCACAGAGACCCGCCTGCCTCTGCTTCCCAAATGCTGGGATTAAAGTCGTGCACCACCACCGCCCAGCTTTATTTCACTGTCTTGTATAGTTACATTTCAGTACAAAAATGAAAAGCAGTTCTTCCTCAATGGTGCCGTTTTCTTTGAGATCTGCCCATTTCTGCTCCACATTCTTTTTAGTTGTGTTATTAGATGTCTGCAAATTTAGCACACTGCCAGTGAACTGAAACTTTCATGTTCTATGTACACACGCATGCCCTTCCTACCCGTTATTTAATATTTCCCTTTCCTCAAACCATCCACCTACAGGGCTTCAGACTGTAAATCTGTCTTGGTTTTGAATTAGCTAACACCAAATCCCATCACAGAACCTGTTGCATGCATGTGGCTGACAGGAAGCCACTATCCTGTCAGTTGGACGGCTATGGATCCCCCCCACCTCTGGCTCTTCAATTCCATTGGGGAATCAAGCTCAGCCAAAACAGATGAGCCGAGGAAGGTGAGGTAATGGAGACTCCACAGGTGCTCGTGCATAGACAGGGGAACAAGGAAGGCCTGGTAGTACGTGCGTCAGGGACAGGTTCTGTAGAAGTGTGCCACACAACGCGGAAACTACTGGAACCTTATGGCGGGCACAGGGGCTGTAGCTGTGCTTCTGCAAGTAGTGTTAGGTCGCAGAGGGCTGAGACTTCACCACGTCCTCCGAGAGACGTCCGACAGGGCCTAAAGCCGAACGGAAGGTTGGTGGGGGTGTGTTGGGAGGGTGTGGTCCCTGTGGGCTCTCATCCCCTCCTGAACCCAAGGCAAGCTACCCTGTCAATCACTAGTTGGCGGCGCTACAAGCACTTTCCATGTTTGGCTTCTTACTGGTCAACCGAGAGAAAAGAAGGCGGGATAACTAAGTATTCTCCTTCTGATTGGTCAACTCGTGCTGGTTCTTGTCTATTAGAGATGAACCTTGTTCTCTGCCATGTTGGATAGCTCGCTGCAAAGCCTGTCCTTTTTCTGGGGTGGTCACCCAACACCCTGTGCTTTTCTGTTCCGCTGCGTCCCAATATGTTGATCCAGTTAGTAAAAACGCGCTCTCTCTGCTTCAAGTTCGTATGCCATGAGAAGTCCTGGTTTAGATGGCTAGACATTAATAAAGGAACCAGGGAAAGGCTCAGTCCCTAGCCAGGGAGCTGGGTGTCAGTCACGTGAATCTGTAATTTAATCTCGGGGTCGAAGAGCGACTCGCTTTAAGATTACGTTTTATTTTGGCTTGCTGTGGTAGTCATGTGTGTAGCTTCTAGAATAGCTTCTAATTATGCTTCTAGAATACCCGTTAACCTCAGGCTTGTATCAGAAAACATCATTGGACTTTTGTTGGATTGAAGGCTGGGGTTTGTGACAGTGAGAGAGGACATTGCAAGTCTTTTGGACCCTCGCACCTCCTGTAGCGTCCCTAGCAACCGAGCCCCTAGTAACCGCCCGCCCCAAGCCAAGATCTGCGAGGTTGGGGGCGGCGCTAGCTCACCCGCCCCGGGCCGGCGCGGGCGCTGGGGCTCGAGGCGGGGCGATGGCTTCCCCGCAGCGGGCAGCGAAGCAGGCGGCCGCCAGTCTCCACCTGCCGGTGAACACCACCACCACCGGAGTCAGGGTCGTTCAGTACGGACGCCAAGACCCCTTAGAGTCCTTGGTCGCGGAGGCGTTGGCGGCAGCCGTGGAGGAGGAACTGAAGACTGGGATGCGGCAGGCGCGGGCGTCGGTAATGTGGGAGCCAGGCGGGGACTGAGGGCTGGCCCGGGTCCTCACCGGCGGGGAACCCCTGGAAATGTGGTGCCCTCTGCAGACCCTCCCTCCCTGCTCTCTGCCCCAACTAAAGATTGCTGCAAAACTTTCTTGAAGAGCGTTTGTATGACTGTTTGTAGAGCGTGCAAAGAACAGAATTTCCTATTCTCCCCCATAGTTTGGGAATAAATAATTCTTTAGTTCTTTGATTTTTATTTTCTTTTTACCTTGAGTAAAACTAATGTGCCCATAGTTTTCATAAAACCTCAGATGATAAGCTGTACTGACAAGTGTGTTTTATCACCGTTAGGTTTTGGTTAGTACTGGATTTTAGCACAGTTCATTAGAAAAGCGGGTTTGAAGTTCTATGGATAGATGCTCCACAGATATTAGCTAGATAAACAAATCGCCGAAATCCCAGTGTTTGCTAAAGCATCATGAGGGTGCAGTGAGGTGTTGTTTTTTTTTGTTTTGTTTTGTTTTTCACAAGCCATTTTGAGTATTACGTCCTGGATATGTTTCCAGCAGAAAGGCACAGTCTGTCGTTTGTTCTCATTACTTTTTCCCGGCAATATATTTTTTACTCTTTGAGAATTTCATACCGTGTATTTTGAACTTAATCACCCCCCCCATCTGTTCTATTCATTGTATTTGTTTGCTTTTAGATTTATGTGTACCACGTGAGGTTCTGGAAGTTACAGATAGTTGTGAGCCACCATGTGGATGCTGGGAGCCAAGCCCAGGGCCTCTTGCAAGAGCAGTTGGTGCTCGTTACAGCTGAACCATCTCAGCTTCCTTATTTTTGTTTGTTTTTTGAGACAGGTCTCTCTCTGAAGCTCTGGCTGTCCCGGAACTGGCTATGTAGACCAGGCTGGCCTCAAACTCGCGGAGCTCTGCCGGCCTCGGCCTCTGCCTGAGTGTTACGTTTAAAGGTGTGTGCCATGCCCAGCTTCTGGTCACTTTAAAAGTCTGGAACCTCAAGCCTAAGCTAGCACTGTGCTGGTACAATGCACCAGGTACGCGGGCTTGTGTCTGCCCCACACTTGGTTTCCTAGTGGCGCCCGCCGGGACTGGATGCAGGCTTTGTTTTGTGCTTGCTAGGCCAGTACTGTACCAACTGAGCCACATCCTTGGCGTTTTTGTTTTTATTTTAGACAGGGTCTCATTTGGTCCAGGGTGGCCTCGAACTTGCTATTTATGGCTGAGAATGACCTCACGCTCCTGATCCTCCTGCCTCCATCTTCCAAATACTGGGATTAAAAGCATGAGGCACCATGCCTAGCCAGTGGCAAAACTTTCAAGAACAAACAACTTGAGGTTATCTAGCGTAAAGCAGAGGGAGACATACGCGAGTGAGGTTCAGAAGCCTAGCAGTGGTTAATACTTGATAAAGCTACTGTTCAACCTACAGAAGACAGAATATTGGATGGTGGGAAGTACTTGGATTCTCTGCTCCTTCCTAGGTGATTTTAGGACTTGATTTCTCTTTCCTTATCTATAAAGGGACTGTAATTGTCTCCATTTTCACCTCAATTCAGTTGTTAATAAGAACCAAAAGAGAGAATGAGTGTTATTTCTAAAGAGTAATTTACATAAATTAGTGTAATTATAACAACTGCCAGTTTGAATAATTCACTCTGGAAACTAATTTGTACTTTGGTTTGCTGTGGTAGAAAAGTCCGTTCTTCCTATAGTTGTAGTTAGAGTCCTGAGTGCACTGATTACTGGAGATTTATGTTATAAACTGGGTTTGGGTTTCCAGGATCCAAGTAGAAACCTGCTGTGTTGGCATTTGTCTGTGATCCCAGTATGTGGGGGGTGGGAGATGGGCAAAAATGAGGAGGAGCATTAGAGAGAGAGAGAGCGCGCGAGAGAGAGCACGAACCTCAACATTTGGTAGAGAAATAATAGACACAAGAGATTAAGGATCAGCCACCATGGTAGGAGGACTAGGGCAAAGCCCAGAAGATCCCACATTAACCGAGGAACAGCGGGGAATGTGTCAGCTGCTACATCAGGTCCCTAAATGTGAAGAACAGAGAATAGTGTCCCCAGAGGGGCGTTCTGTAGGTGGGAAGCCGAGCGACTGTCCCTCCGGTGGCTTCTGTTTTCCTGAAGAAATAAAAGGGTCAGGAGAGCAACTGGCGGGTAGGTGTGGGAGCAGCCGGAGGAGCAGAGGAAGGCAGGCGTAGTTGCCGGGTGATGGGAGCCATTTTCAAAAGGAACTCTAGGTGTTGGACAGGCCAGGTGTCCGCGATGTCTAATTTAGAATTGTGAGTTTGAGACCAGCCTAGACTACATGGAAAGTTCCAGACCCGCCTGGACAATGTTGCAAGACCTTGCCCCAAAACAAATAAATCTCAAACATTAGCTGGGTGCAGTTACTTGGGAGGATGTGTGTCTTGTTATGCCCAAATCTGCAAAGTCCCCTAAAAGCCAACAAGAAGCCCGAGTCCCGTATGTAAAAACAAAGAGCCTTTATTTTAAGCAAGTTTGCAAACGCGGTCTCTCTGTATGTCCAATGTATTGGAATAAACGGAGAGCCCCGAGCTCAGTTAGAGTAGGGTTTTTATAGTAGTAAAGGTGGGGATGAGGGGTTTCTGAGGTTCAGGACCCCTGATTGGCAGACATTTGTCTAGGGGTGTCCTAGTGAATGTGTGCTGGCAGGTGATCCTTTCTACTGTGGTTGGAACGTTAGGCATTTCCTTTGGATGGTCTGTTCTTGGGTGGTGCTTGGGTAATCTCAGTTTGTGGTTCTTCCTGCAACCAGGTGTTGCTTCAGGGTAAACTACTGAGACTCAGGCCTCCATTAAACTTATCAATGGCTGAGTCCTACACTGGCGGGAGATAATGGTTGGAAGTAAAGAACTTCCTTTGGGTGATCTGTTCATATTTAGCTTACCATGGCTCCTACATATCTCACTCAACATTGTTGTAAAACTCCTTCCTTCTTCTCTCCCTCCCTCCATTCTCCCCTTCTTTCCTCCTTTCCTCCCTTCCTCTTCCTGTTCCTCCTCCTCTTCCTTCTTTTCTTCTTTTTTGGAGTCAGGGTCTCACTGTACCCCCTGGCTGGCCTGGAACTCATGGAGACAGGTTGGGTTTCACAGAGATTTACCTACCTCTACTTCCCAGATGTTGAGTTTAAAGGCATGTGCCACCATGCCTGGGCCCAAAGGATCACTTGTAGAACAGGCTGGCCTCAAAGTCCTGTGTAGCTCAAGATGACGTTGAACTCAGGGTCCTTCTGTCTCTGCCTTCTGAGTGCTGGGATTGTTATAGGTAGGCGTCACCAGGCTCTGCACTGAAAAGAAGAAAAAGTGGTAAGAATTCCAGAACTTCAGATAAGCTCTGTAGAGCACAACACAAATAATCTCCTGTGGTGCTGATGTTAGTATCGCCTCAGGGTGGAGGCTCAGTTCATCCCTAAGTGGGTCAAGCCAGTCTCAGGATTAGCATCTTACCTAGTGGTGTTTACCACACGAAAAGCTTAACTCTCAAGAAGTGGGAAGATAACCGAGCATGTATGTGGTGTTCAGCTCACTAGGTGGTCCTAGGGCAGAGGGCAAAGGTGGAACTAGAACATTCATCTAAACAACCAGGAGTGACAGTGAGTGGCCATGCGCAGGCCCCAGCGTGTGAGTGCGCACCCTCAGGCCTCCTCCGCTCCCACGCTGCTGCTTCTCGCCTTCGTGGAGCTCATCCAGACCACAGTCTCTTGCGGTTTTCAGTGTAGATGGCATAGGCCCTTTGAAGAGATTCTCTGGGGGAGTGAATCGGCCCAGGGGTGTTCTGTCTGAAAGCTGCCCCCGTTATCCTAGAGGGCGTAACCTAGAAGACACTGGCATTTTCACAGCCTGATTCTCAGGTTTTCATTCATGTTTGGAATGTGAGCCCTTTCCTTCGTGATCGGATAGGCGTGGTTCTTCAGCACCCCGTGCTTCCAGTGGACATCTGTTCTTGGCCAGGTGCCTTCCTAGGAGCCGGGAGTACAAAAGAACATGCACACAAACTCTCGCCTTTTACCGCTGACTCGGCAGCCGGGGCGGCATGGATGTACAAATCAGGATGGGGAAGATGGTTGATGGTTAAATGCTTGTAAAAATACAGCAGAAAGGAGGACTCATGGTGAGTTGGGAGGACTCGGGGTGAGTTGGGAGAGCTGTCATTTCAAAGAGGACAGTCAGGGAAGACTTCTAAGGTGGTGTTTGAGTGGAGGGTGAGCCTTATGCTGTGGAATCTTCTGGGGTATGAGCATTCTTGAGAGAGGGGCAAATGCAGGGCCTTGGGGGAATTCTCCCTTCCCTCGCCTCTTAGGTCTATTTTTATTTATGTGGGAAGGTGGTCTATGTGAGTGTGGCATGTGTGTGCAGTGCTCATGGAGGCCAGAAGAGGGCGCCGGATACCCTAGTACTGGAGTTATGAATTGTGAGTCACAGTGTGAATGCTGGGAACCGAACCTGGGTCCTCTGCAAAAGCAGTGGCCCAATTCTCATTAAATAGTCCTTTGGGCCTATGAGTTGTTGATAACAAGTTTCTACTTATCGGTTCTACTGAAGATAAATTGTTTTATTTTGTTTTCTTGAAGTTATCCCAAGTGGGGCAACAACACAAGCCTTTCAAATACTTAAAAAAAAATAGCAGCAAAAATCTGGGACTAGACAGATTGCTCAGTGGTTAGAGCACTTGACACTTGCAGGGGACTGGGATTTAGTTCCCAGCACCCACGCTGGGCAGCTCACCGTCATGTGTAACTCCAGGTTCTGGGGATTGAACTCTCACTTCCGGACTCCATGGGCACCTGCCCTCACCTATGCACACAGAATTTAAAAATATGTACATCTGTCTGTCCATCCATCTAGCCATCCTCTCCTCCTTTCCTGTCATGGTGGGAACGAACCCACTGCCTGGTACGTGCTCAGCAGACACTTGGCAGCCGGAGCCCTTCTCCAGCCCAGAGTATGGTTTTTAACAGACTTCTTAAGTTTCCCACTGGAGAGGCTAAGCCGACTTATTCTGTGAAATCAGATCGTTAGGAGTCTAATTTGGGAACATACTTTGTTTCTTTTTCAGCCTATTCTAGATGGTGGGCTAAATTTAAACCCATGGTTGGCAGCCCTTTGTGTATCATATATGATCTCAATTTTCTCAACTGAGAAAATTAAAAATTATATTTATGAAGAAAATGAGGTTATATCATATGTATGTGTGTATACCATTTGTGTGTTCAGGCTCACATGTGTGTGTGTGTGCATAGAGGCCAGAGAACAACCTCGAGTAATGTTCGTCAGTGTTTTCGTTGTGGTGACATTGTTTGAGAAAGGGAACCCAGTACTCACCCATGAGGCTATAGGAATCCTGTCTCTACCTCCCCAGTGCTGGAACCGCAAGCTTGTGTCACCATGCCTAGCTTTGTTATGGGTTCAGGGACTTGAACTCAGCTTCTTACGCTTGCATGGCAAGCACTTGACCTGCTGAGTTGTTGGCTCAGCTCTAGAAAGTGAGGTTTTTACCTCTGTGGTTGAGTCAGTTAAAGGGGGGAGAGAAATTCCTGTCAGAACCTCCAGTCCTGACTCGTATGTGGAGCGCCTCCACCATACAAGTGTACATGCGATGTTCCTCCACTCTCTTCCCGTGCCCAGAGTGTCTGCCACCCGTGGGCATTACTCTCCTTGCTGCCCACAGCAATTGTCTTCTGAAACTCTCTTTGCCCTGTGTCCTTTTCCCCTGCAAGGTCAACCCGGCCCGGGTCCTTGGAGCTCACTAAGAACTTTGTCCCTGGACCCATTCCACCCTCCCCTCAGCCCCGAGGCAGGAGCCCCTCAAGAGCTGGCGCCGCCTACAGGAGCAGCAGTCTCTCTTTTCTCAGCAAAAATGCACAACTCAGAAGAGGCTTCTGGTTGGAAGCCTTGTAGCCATGTTCCAGTCTGTCTGCTGCAGTGCTGTGTCCTGACGTGAGTGTTTTTGTCAGTTATCTAGTAATCTAGTTATAAAATGGACTGAAGCCAGGCATGGTGGAACACGCCTTTAATCCCAGGCATCAGGAGGCAGAGGCAGCCAGACCACTATTTAAACTAACTCGGTGTATGTAGTGAGTTTGAGGCCAGCCTAGGCTACATCGGGGACCTCTGGAAGACCCAGCATTTGGATCAGCATCAATTAATTTGTTACTTCATTTCAAATAACGTGTAATGGGTTTCTCCTCGCACCAGGCTGGCAGTAACCGCTCTCCTGCGGAAAATGAAGGTGTGACGTTCCAGGACATCATGAACTTTTCTGATATTTACCGCTCCAATGAAGAGTATTTCAGGAAACTCAAAGAGCTGAAGGCTGCCCATGTAGAAACCATGGCAAAATTAGAGAAAATGTACCAGGACAAGCTAAATATAAAAGACATTCGGCCAGTGGTCATCAGGGAAGAGTCCTCTAGTGTCTCCTCTAGGTAAGTTTGAGTTCCGTGTCAGCTGCAGACTGACCTAAGGTAAATACTTAGGGTAACTGTGGAGCAGAATAGCCCAGAGAATTCGCCTCTAAACGGTAGGCCCTCAGCACACAAGGAGAGCCTGTTTAACAGGTATCGGGGGGGGGGGGTTGATCCCCAGAATTGTCTGGGGCAAAAGTGAACTTAAGTATGACACTTTTGTTGAAAATACTTTCCTGCCTTCCATGAGCAACTGAGCGTGACCAGCTGCTCCTGTTTCTGGGTGTCGCATCATACTGTGACCTGTGACCTCTTTGCGGGTGTCAGATCTCAGACAGGCCTGGCACAGGAGGTGCAGACTGGGTCCTTCCTAGTATTAGTGATTATGGAGGTGGGATTTGTTTGTTTGTTTGGTTTTGGCAGGGTTTCTCTGTAGCTTTGGATCCTGTCCTGGAACAAGCTTTGAAAACCAGGCTGGCCTTGAACTCACTCCACCCGCCTCTGCTTCCCAATTAAAGGGATTAAAGGCGTGCGCCACCATACTAAGCCAGGCTGGGCCTTTTTAAGTAATGAAAATTAAAGTTTAATTTTAAAAATGGGTTAACATGAGTTCATTAAAGATACAAGTTTTTGGTTCCTGTTTGTTTTTTAAACAGTCTAGCTTCAAGGCTCATTTCTACTGTGAACTTGCTTTTTTGAAACTGTAAGCTGATCCTTTACCTAATCCAGTTGGTCAGCCATCTGTGCACCTCAAAGAGGTCGCGGTACAACGCGACACCCAGTGTCTCAAACAGGAGCAGTTGGTCACTCTCAGCTGTTCGTGAGAGGCAGGAAAGTATTTTCAACAAAAGTGTCGTACTTAGGTTCAATCCCCCCCTCGCCCAAATGATTCTGGGGATCAAACCCCTGATGCCTGTAGATAGGCTCTCTCTCACTCTGCTGCTGAGATTGACCTTGAACTCCACACCCTCTGGTCTTGGCCTCCCTCAGGAGGCACTAACACCTTCAGACTAAGGAACAGCAGGTACAGGAGACAGGGAGTAGCCTCCAGGGAAGCAGCAACTGTTTGTACACAGGCATGATGGGAAAAAAAATCAGAGCGACTAGAGCAGGGAGCAGCGTGACTGCCGGGTGAGCAGGGTCAGTCCTGGTTGATGGGTAGTCCAGGAGTGGTCAGACATACTCAAGCTTGTGAGTCTGGGAAGCAGAGGGACGGGAGGAACAGCTGACATCTCAGGTCCCTTCTCTGAAAAGTGAGAGAGTTGATTAGAGAATTTATAGTCCCCTCTCAGCTCTATTCTAATAAAAATGATACCTTTCATGGTCCGTATACAGCTAGTCTCTTCTAACTGGTTATACCTTCATCTTAGAAAAACCTATTGTTACCTAAATGCTAACGTTTGGCCATATAGAATTGAAAGCGTGCCCTAATTATTTTTTCCTAGTTCTGCATCGGAACAGAACTGTGCTCACCCTGTCATGTTAGTGACATCGATTTCAGAGCCTCAGATGGGCCGGTCGCCCTCGCTGTCCACTACTTCTGACGAGGATCTGCCCAGCCTGGAGAGAGAGACGCCCCGGGAGAGCAGAATGGCGGCCTATGCGAGGGAGCTCATCAACAACATGTGGGCTGGCTTTTCCATAGAAGATTACATTCAGTGTGACTCTGACGTCCAGAGAGCTAAGAAAACAAGGAAGAAACCCAAATCCTGGGTGCCCACGATCACAGTGCCTGTGCCCTTTCAGATGACAGTCAGAGAGCAGAAGAGGCAAGAGGAGATGCAGAAAGCAAGGTCAGGTCTGGAAAGTCGGCAGAAGCTGCCCAAGAGGGACGACGATGAGGACGAGGCTGAGTGTAAGAAGAAATTTCGCGCCAACCCGGTCCCCTCTTGTTTGCTCCTCCCCCTTTATGAGGATCTGGTCAGACAGAGTGAAGAACGGAGGAGGACCGCCAGGGAGAGGAGCAAAGCCGAGCTCCTGTCCTCCCAGAAGCCTTTCAAGTTCATTGCCAGGGAGGAACAGAAGCAAGCCGTCCGCGAAAAGCAGCTGAGAGACCTTTTTAAGTCGAAAAGGAAAACGAAGCGGTTTAAAGCCAGACCTGTGCCTCATTCTGTTTACAGGGCAGCTGCAAAGAGCAAGTCAAAGGAGGAGGAGCTCGGTAGGAAAGCCAGGACGCAGTCGAGGGACCGAGAACTGCTGCCGAATTCCCCCGGGCGCTGTAGGCCGGCTTGCAGACATTTACGGGACCCCCAAAGTACCGAAAAGCCGAGGGGTAGACACAGGTGTAGGTGCCTGAGCCCTGGTGATGGAGACTTGCCTGAGAAGCACCCGAAGGCGCCCTTCTCAGAACACAGCTTTCAGAAACGCTCGACTCTTCGTAAACAGCGTGGTCTTCACGAATCCCCGTGTGACTCGGCTAAAAGACAGAAAGTCTTGGCAGATGTCGGATCTGATGAAGAAAATCGGAAAGAAACATGCTGGCTTTATCTGTCTCCAAGGCGGAAGTCACCAGTCAGGGGTGCGTGTGCGAAGCCCAGGCCTTGTCAGAGCAACCCTCCAATGTCCACCCAGTCTTCCCGGGGGCGGGAACAAGCTATCAGGTGAGGCCCTGGGATGGCGCTGTCTAGCATGTGTCCCTGCCCCCTGCGGGTTTTAGCCTGGTAACTCTGAAATTACTAACTTCTCTGTAAGGTATGTACTATATGGTAGAGAATCATTTGCTAGGAATGCTATTCTAAGAAACAGATGTGATTTCTGTGTTTCCTTGGGAATAGACAAGCTTACACCATCATCAGTGTTCCTTGGACTTCCAATTTCACAAGTCAGATTTTGGTCAAAAGGTTGCCTTTTTTCAGTCTTTGAATTATCTCTTGTTAAATCTTTGCTGGACAACTTTCTCCTTGGCTTAAAGTGAATTAAGCCTTAGTTTGTTGCCCTCAGGAAATCACTTGAGGAAAAGAAAATGTTGGAAGAAGAGAGAAAGCGGATCCTAACTAAACAGAAGCAAAGAATGAAAGAATTGCAGAAGCTCCTGGCAACCCGGGTTAAGGCTTATGACTCACATCAGGGCTTAGCCCAAATGTCTAAATCCAGAGTAAACCATCTCAGGTACCACGGGACAGTCCCGACACTCAACCATTGGCTTCCAGGCTCAGTTCTTTTCCTTCCTTGCCTTTTCTTTTCCTTCCTTTCCTTTCCTTTCTTCTTTTTAACCAGCGAATACCTAGATATAAAAATGGTGTGGCATCTTAATTTATGCATTTAAGTAATCTTTGAATGTTTTTACTCAACTTTTACATACAGATATGCACACATGAGCATATGATGAGAATCAGGGTACACTCACCTCCATAGCAAGAATCACAAGACCATGTGGAGCAGAAACATTGTCTGCTCCAGCCATAGTCAATAGCTGTGCTTAAACTAAAACCCTTTTGTTCATTTATAAATTACATAAACACTTGGCATATGCATTACATATATACACGTATGTATATGGTACTGGCCTCTGTGGGTCAAACCCAGGACCGCATACATGCCAACGAAGCATAGACTCTCCGACTGAGCTTACCTTGCCTGTGTTACTTGTGATTGTCCAGTCCCTCATTGAAAACAGTCTCTAGCACTGAGCTACATCCCAGCTGACAATATTCTTGTTCAATGAAATAAGTGGAGGAGTTTTAAGTTTGTACAAAGTACAGTGGCTCGAGTGATTGCATTGTGGGTACACACTGCACCTGTGACTGTTTCCCGGTGACCAACAGCAGCTGCAGAATGCTAGAATTCTCTTGAGCAGAGTTGAGAACCAGTGTTCCAAACATTGAACATACAAATGGTCATGTTTAAACAAGAAAATCTCTCCTCCAAAGTTGGGTAAGTATTTATTAACCTTTAATCTGATTTTTAAGGACCAAATAAATATATTTGCTCTTAATTACAATGAGTATTCCTTTATAGAGTATTCCTTTATAGTATAGCTAGCAATAGCCCACTAATAGAGCCTCGTTTGAAATCAAGCCAACAATTCCTTAGGAATACAGTATTTACCTGTGGAAGGTAGTAACTCGCTGTAAGTAAGCATAGCTATTGTAAAATATAATTATTTTCTGTACCCATGAATCTTGCTTGTCTTGGCTACTTTTAGTATATTTTACATAGGGAAAAACAGCGCCCTTTAATTCGCTGTGGACTCTGCTCCAAAGAATAAGAACAGTGACATTCATTCAGTGCTGCTGACCCTGCGGTGATCTCCTTTGCAGGAAAAAAGAAAACCAGGGTCTTGGTTTTGAGAGAATTTTCTTTAAAGATCGTGGATTTGGACCAGATCTTCTTGGTTTTGTATACTTAAAGTAAGACACTTTTCAGGTCAGTTTCAAGGTTTTTTTTATACTGTCTGTCTTGAAGACTTGAAATCAAAGTGCCCACACTGTTTTGGAACTTGAGGTTTTCACTCTGAACTTAGAAGAATCTTACCAGTCTAGAAATGGAGCCGCGCTGAACTGTGCACTCTGGATTCCTAGTTTGTCTTCTGAAGTAAATGTCCTACTGCAGCTTCCGTAGCTGACCTTTTAAAATGCCGTTCCCTTTATCTGATTCTAGAAAGAGTGAGAAGGCAAGGATGAAGGAATATTGGCAAGAACTGGAAGAGCGAGACGAGAGGCTGAGGATGAGGCCGCTGCTGTTTGAACGAGTTGCCCAGGTGGTGTTTGTTGGCATCTAGAGCCATTCCCTGCTGTCTGTTTCTGTGCCTCTAGCTCCCAAGCTTGGGCTTCATCTTTTCTGTGTGTCCTGTTATTGTTGAGACACGCTGTTTCCGGGGCACCTTCACTGATCCAGTTCACCAAGGAGGTAATTTTGCTTAAGATCTGAGGAGGCTCGTAGCTCAATAAAGAACATTCCGTTGACCTGGCGTACCTCCATTAACCTGGCGTACCTCAAGACATTCTTGTCACAGTCTGCGTCAGTGCCGGGTGTTTCTGAGACAAGGTTTCTCTGTAGCCCTGGCTGTCCTGGATCTCACTCTGTAGACCAGGCTGACCTCAAATTCACAGAGATCCATCTGCCTCTGTCTCCCGCTAGGGTTGAAGGTGTGTCCCACCTCACCTAGCCAGTGCCTGTACTTTTTAGTCATCCTGGTTCTGCTGTTCCGGTGAGGCTTTGGGATATTGTTGGGAGACCTTTGATGAATCGATCCATTTGGTTGGAGCCAGTGTATGCAACACAGTGAGACCCTGTCTCTTAAAAACATTTTAAATTTAATATTTATTTATTCATTTAAATTATTTTATTTTATGGCTGTGAGTGTTTTGCCTGCGTGTGTGTCTGTACACCACGTGCATGCATTGCCTGCAGAGACCAAAGGGCACTAGATCTCCTGGAACTGGAGTTGTGAGCCACGTATGACTGCTGGGAATTGAGCTCAGGCCTTCTCTAAGAACAAGTGCTCTTGCTAGGCGGGCAGTGGTGGAGGTGGTGGCGCACGCCTTTACTCCCAGCACTCAGGCAGAAACAGGCAGATCTCTGAGTTCAAGGCCAGCCTGATCTACAAAAGCTAGTTCCAGGACAGGTTCCAAAGCTACAGAGAAACCCTGTATAGAAAAAAAAAAAAGAACAAGTGCTCTTAACCACTGAGCCACCTCTCCAGGCCTAAAAGCATCAAAAGGCAAAACGCAGATCTTTCTGCTTTTCCATTCTCCTGTCAAAATGGGTGCAAGTTGGTCCACCTTGACAGCAGTGCCCTCGTCCATTTTCTTGGATCCCCTTCCTCATTTGTAGGCTCTTATCATTGGCATCCCCAAGATTACCTCTGGAAGGGGAGGGAATCCTATAACTCAAGTCCAAAGAAGGGGGCTAATCTGGTTTATAGTTAGCAAACAGTAAACTGGGATCAGAACCTGAGATGCTCTGCTTCCCCTAACCCTTCCTCCTTTGGTACGACTTCTGATTGGTATTAATAATAAAAACCCAGAGTCAGATATTGGGGTTAATGCTGAAGATCAGAGAAGCAGAGTACCAGCCGCTAGAGAGTTCTTTCATCTCTACCAGTGCTCAGACCACAGGGGTGACCCTGGGTACCCTGTCCTCAGACTGCATCCTCGGACTGCAACTGTCTCTACGAAATCTCAGATGCAATCAAGCTCCTGTCTCCCCCTGCTTTACGTTCCTCTCTCCGCCCAGCCATATCCCTTCCTGTCTCCACCTCCAAGTACTGGGACTAAAGGTGTGAGCCACCACCGCCTGGCCTCTAGTTGCTAGCTCTGCACTCTGATCTTCAGGCAAGCTGTATTTGTTAAAACACAAATAAAATATCACCCCAGCTCCCAAAGGATGAAATTCTAGTCGCAGCACAGAGATAAAGTCCCCGAGCTTCTTCTAGCCTTTTTTTTTTTTTTTGATTTTTTCGAGACAGGGTTTCTCCATGGCTTTTTGGTTCCTGTCATGGAACTAGCTCTTGTAGACCAGGCTGGCCTCAAACTCACAGAGATCCGCCTGCCTCTGCCTCCCAAGTGCTGGGATTAAAGGCACGCACCACCACCGCCCGGCTTCTTCTAGCCTTTGTTTTGGAGACTGGTCCCATGTATCTCAGGCCTCAAACTCCGGCAAAACCAAGGTGAACTTGAACTTGTAACCTCTGCCCCTGAGTGCTAAAATGATGGGTGTGTACCACCACAACTGATTTTATGTGTGGGGTCAGACTTAGAGCTTCACGCCGGCAGGGCAGACAATCTGCTTCAGCCATGTCCCCAGCCGTCCCCTCAGCCTCCTCAGCCCCTGTCCCTCTTCACTCTCCCTTTCCCTTTCCCTGTTATACCCTTTACCTGTGGCTCTGCCAGACTGATAGATACCACCCTTTCCTTTTTGGATTTTTGTTTTAGACAGGATTTCTCTGTGTAGCTCTGGCTGTCCTGGAACTCACTCTGTAGAGCAGGGTGGCCTCAAACTCACAGAGATCCACCTGCCTCTGCCTCCCCAGTGCTGGGATCAAAGGCGTGTGTCACAGTGCCCAGCTATAGTCCTCAGTCTTAGATGCCATAACATTAGACCATTAAAGATAAAATCATCAATACTGTTCTACTTTATAGAGAAAAAAAGGAACATTTACAGCAAGGTCTTGTCTGAAAAAAAGAATAAGACACTGTTGCCACAAGTTAAAGTCAGTCTTTTTTTGAGGCAGGTCTCACGTAGCCTAAGCTGGCCTTGGACAAAGCCAAGGGTGACCCTGGGTTTCTCATCTACTGCTGCCTTCTGAGAGCTGGGATTGCAGTGTGTCGGCGCTCCTGGTTTACATGGTGCTGGGGACTGAACCCGGGACTCCGTGCTAGACAAGCCCTCTCCCAGTGGGTATGCCTCCTTAGTCCCGGAATGTTCTCAGTGCGTCGGAGTTGCTTGGCTTCATTTGCTTCTGTATTCTCCGGGGCACAGTTCTCATTTCTCACTTGGTTTTTCAGTTCACCAAGACTTGTTGGTATTCCACAATTTCTGCACACATTTTCACTTACTTGTACATGTGTGCATCCATGTGTGTGTGTGTGTGTGTGTGTGTGTACGCGCGCGTGCGAGGTCAATGTTAAGTATCTTCCTCCATCACTCTTCATTTGATTTTTGAGGCAAAGTATCTGAGTAAACCTAGAGCTCATGAATTTGGTTAGGCAAATGCAGTGGTGCACGCCTTTAATCCTAGCACTTAGCAGGGTGGGCACAGAGACTGGGGGAATCTCTGTGAGTTTGAGGGTAGCCTGGTCTACACAGGACCAGGACAGACAGTACCACACAGTGACACCCTGTCTCATTTGCATTTTTTTAAAAAAAATATTTATTTATTTATTATGTATACAACATTCTGTCTGTGTGTATGCCTGCAGTCCAGAAGAGGGCACCAGACCCCATTACAGATGGTTGTGAGCCACCACGTGGTTGCTGGGAATTGAACTCAGGACCTTTGGAAGAGCAGGCAATGCTCTTAACCTCTGAGCCATCTCTCCAGCCCCTCATTTGCATTGTTTAAAAACTACTAACATTGGTACAGTTTACCAGAAGTTTTAGGTTGTGTGTCTTTTTCAGTCTCCCGGAGTATCTGGGAGGCCATGATAATCCCTCGCAATTGATCTTGCTATTTTGTCTTCTGCGGAACCCTAGGTTGAACAACCGTGGTTTCCTGTCTTCTTGGGTGTTGATGGGTGCTGTCTCACACCCTGCATATGGGCTGCTATTGGCCCACGGGACCTGGGCTGTTCCTTGCGAACCTTGCTTTAGGCGGATTGGAGGTTCGTTGGGAACTCTTGGCCCCAGATCTCCTGTAAGATCCACTCAGAGGTGCAAAGATTGGGCTGAAGCCAACCGAGCACCTTGTCCCCATGTAGCTGTTTGAAGCCTGTGTGCTCCTGGCCGCTTTTCAACTTGTGATAGCTCTGCCTTTTTTTTTCCAGTCAGGATCTATGCTGTGTAGCCCTTCCTGTCTTGGTGGCCAGGCTGTCTACTTCGCCTGCCATCTTCTGGGGTTGAAGGCTTTTTGTTTTTAGGTTTGGAGTTTTTGTTGGTTGGTTTGGTGTTTCTGTGGTGGTATTAGAGGTTTAACTCAGAGCCCCAAACATGCCTGTATAAACGCCCTACCATTGAGCTACACCCCTAGTCCTCATGCCTGTATAAACACCCCACTATTGAGCTACACCCCTAGTCCTCATGCCTGTATAAACACCCCACTATTGAGCTACACCCCTAGTCCTCATGCCTGTATAAACACCCCACTATTGAGCTACACCCCTAGTCCTCAATTAGCTGCAACCGTGAAAAGATCATTAACCCTCCTGTGGACCACCAAGGAGTGAATTCAAGAGATTTGAACTCAGCTCCAAATATCCCTCTTTTCTCGCATAAAGATAACAGTATGGATGATTTCATCTTTAATGGTCTGATGTCATGGCATATAAAGACAGAACTACACTGGGTGCATAGAAGAGCCGACCAGCCACTACCACTGGCCCTGCATTCTGAGCTGAAGCAGACACGTGACCTTTGTTTATTTTTTAGATAGGTCTTGCTGCACAGCCCTGCTGGCTGGTCTGGAACTCACTATGTAGCCCAGGCTAGCCTTGAAATTGTGTTAATCCTCTTCCAGCCTCTGCCTCCTGAGTAACGGGATTGACTCACACGTGGCTCATTCTCTTTCCTTACTGATCCTTTCTGAGGGAGTAACTTTTGCAATCTTAAAAGTTTACCACAGTGTGACAAGTCATTACAGACCATCCCTCTGCCTCTTCCTCTAGAGGTCACCGCCTCTAATCTGGGATCAGCCTTGCCTCGTTTGCAGCTTTTCCTGTCTCTGGACTTCCAGTGACTGAGTCTACTGGTTGTATTCTTTCGTGTTCTTCTGAGCGTTCCTTTTGCTCACTGTTACATTTGTGAGTTTCCTGCTAAGCCATGGTTTAGATAACTCGTCTCCTTATATTCATTGGTTCATTCTTTCTATCTGTGACTGTAATGTAGCCTGCTTGCTCATCCAGATGTTGACTCTTTGGGCTGCTCACAGTTTGGTTATTACAGACAGTGCCTGTCCCCTGGGTCCATGCCTAAATGTGTCAGTCACGGAAGAAGCATGTTTCAGTCGCCGAGACTGTCAGTCTTAGTTTTCACTGGTGCTCTGAAGTCCATACCTCTTAATAGAACGTCGTGGCATTTGCTCTCGTCTCTCCTGTAGAGGAACGCAAGGACGGCAGCGGAAAAGCGCTATGCTAACACCCTAAAAGCACTAGGACTATCTGAGGAGTTTGTTTCAGAGAAAGGCCGTGGTGGAAAAGTGTCTGAGGACTTCACCAGGCAAGAGCTGAGAAGCTGCATGTCGGATAAAGAAAGGTAGCATGGTGTGGGGTGCATGTGCTGCAGGGACGCAAGTGCTGTGGGGACGCATGTGCTTTGGGGGCGCATGTGCTGCGGGGATGCATGTGCTGTGCTTTTTGTTGTTTTAAAGCCTTTTACTTAAGGGAGCACATGGGAACCATTGTAAAATATACTAATATTTACCATATTTGATGCAGTATAAGTATTATATAGTGATAAAACATTTGTTCTTACAGCAAATGTACATTTCTGACACATCATAAATGTGTGTGTGTGCGTGTGTGTGTGTAGTCTGTTTTCGACTGAAATATAAGGAGTCACCAGTCAGTGGTGCACACCTTTAATCTGAGCACGAGGGAGGCAGAGGCAGGTGGATCTCTGTGAGTTCGAAGCCAGCCTGGTCTACAGAGCCAATTCCAGGTCAACCAGGGCTATATAAAGAAATCCTATTTCGAAAAACCAGGAAAAAAATAAAAGAGAGAGAATAAAAAAGAAAGGGAAGGAAAGAAAAATAGAAAAAGAAAGAAAGCGATAAGGAGTCAAGTTTTAAAATAAATTGGTTGTCCTGGAATACTTGATTTTCCCACTGGTGCTTCCATAGCCCTGGTAGCTGTCGGAGCCTGTGGCCTGGAGGAGCACCCTTAGGGTGGCATGGTAACACAGGCCATGTACCTTCGAAACCAACGCGTTTTTCCTTTGATAGATTGATAACATTTCTTCCTGTAGCTCTTATGAAGAAGAAAGAGAGAATGAGGATGGAAACTATTTAAGTGATGCCAACAGCCAGGATTCTTGCAAGGAAAACACCGAAGATGTTAAAGAAAGCAGAGGAGAAAATTCCGAAGATTGAACCCGAATCACAAGGCTGCCTCTCCCTGAGCCTTTCTGTGTGCAGCCTCAGGACCTCAGCCCTGCCCTTGTGGTGCCGTGAGCATGTGCTGGGACAGCTCGCAAACGTGTAGGACTGCCGAACCAGGACATCAAGTCTGGGACAGGCTGAGTCCACACAGCGGGTGACTGACTGCTCGATGACAGCTGTGCCCCCTGCAGTGTGGAGATGCTGTGTACCTGTGTACGCTGCTGGTGGTTCTGTTTGTGTTTTTGAAGTGTTTGCGGATTAGAGAGCCACAGCCGTCACAGGTGGATTGGTTCTGGAAATGCACGTTCACATTTGGTAGGGGAAAGAGTTTGGTATTGAGAGACCTATTAGCTTTTGAAGATCTAGTTTTAAATTTACTAAGTATTTTCAATTTTCTCTGAACTGTTTTTTAAATAAGTAATATACAGAAAAAGATAGGTACTTAGAAATTCACAGTAATTTCTGCACTGAAAATCTACTGCTAAATTGTCCACACCATGGCTACGTCTTTCTTTCTAGATTTTGCCCTTTTTTTGGTGGAGATTAAATCCAGGGCTCACACACAGTTCACATGAATCCTACCATTGAACTACACCCCTAAAGTCCCCAATTTTTTTGATAGGTAAAGTATTAAGATAATTTATGTTACTTTTAAAAATCCTGTGTATTATTGCATATAGAGTAATTATGGCCTTTGTGTGTGGTAGTCTGTTTGCTTTTGGTTTTGGTTTTTTGATACAGGGTTTCTCTGTGTATCCCTGGCTTTCCTGGAACTTGTTCTGTAGACCAGACTGGCCTCAAACTCAGAGATCCACCTGCCTCTGCCTCCAGAGAGTGGGGATTGAAGGCAGCACCCCCACTACTCAGCGTGTGTGGTAATCTTAACTGAGAGATACAAGTCCCTGTTCTAAATACGCTGAAATTGTCATCCTAATTTGCCAAAGGAAAATCCTAAAAGTAATTCAAATTTACTGTTTTTATTGCTAACTTACTTGTGCTTAATTATGTAACACAGTTGCAAATTTACTGTCACTGTTCAAGGTTTAATTTGATCTTGAGTCATTTTTCCCTCTTTAAGCACATTTCTGTTTTGTAGTAATAGGAGCGGCGGGGCTGCGTCCCCAACACCCCAGCCGCCTGCCCGGCTAGCTTATGCCCCAAAATAATTACACGGACACTGTATTCTTTTAAACACTGCTTGGCCCATTTCTATCTAGCCTCTTCTAGGCTAACTCTCGCACCTGGTCTAGCCCATTTCTTATCATCTGTGTAGCACCGGTCTTACCGGGAAGATTCTAGCCTAAGTCCATCCTGGGTCGGAGCTTCATCGTGTGCATCTTCCCGGGAGCAGGGAGCATGGTGTCTCTCTGAGGCGTCTGCTCCCGAGAGGAGAGCAGTGGAGTCTGAGCTCAATTCCTCTTCCTCCCAGCGTTCTGTTCTGTTTACTCCTTCCACCTATCTTCTAACCAATGAGGGCCAAGCAGTTTCTTTTTATTTAACCAATGACCTTCCTCCACCATTTCCCCTTTTTTGGTTTAAACAAAAAAAAAAAGGCTTTAACTTTAACATAGCAAAAAATTACATATAACGAAACAGTTATCAAGTAAAAGTTACAATAATCTTTATCATAACTAAGGAAAACTATAACTATAACTAACTATTCTTAACTCCATCAAAGACTCTAGAAAGATACAATACTACCTAAGCAAACAAGAAAAAAGCAACTTTTAAAACTCTAGAAATGACAGAGACATCTCGCTGCCTGGACAGTCACCCAAAGTTCCTCTGTACCATTGGGGCATCCATCTTCGGCCTTCAGGAACCCTGAAAGATCATCTCACCTTAGGCAAGTTCAGTAGTCCTCTCTCTGTGGGTTCTCTGTGTCCAGTTTATGCAACAGTCCAGGCAAGAGCAGTTTCTACAAATGGCGCCCGATGTGATGGACTAAACCCACTTAAAAAACCTGAGAAGGCTTAAAAATAAGGGAGAGAGAGTTTAACACAGATTTTTGCTGTTTGTTGGTGGCGTGCTGTAGAGAGATTTCCTGATTCGGCAACAGTAGCAGAAAAAACGCTGTGTCATTTTAAAGCGTGACTTCCTGGGGCTGTGCCGCCATCACGATCTCTGTCTGGCTCCTGCGGGAGACAGAGCTTTTGAATAGAGCATTTGGAGTAAAGTGCTATGATTTGTTTGATGGCAACTAGACTCGCTGTGTTCTCGGGTCTGCTCTGCTTATTAGAGGCAAGCAAGCGCTCTCATCTGAGAGGCTTCCTGACTCAGCTTTAGCTGCAAAGCTTGCAGCTCTTTTAAGAGGTCCTGTCACGAAACACTTAAACAGTGTTGACGAAAAGCTGAACGCATGTGTTTCGGTTTTCAGCCATAGCAGGAAAAAAGCTGCGCCGTTTTAAAATGCCGGCTTTCTGGGCTGTCCTGCCAGGGCAAACTCTGACTGTTTGAGGCAGGAGGGCCGGCTACAGGGAGAGGACTTGAGTGTTGTCTGTTGCAGCTTGTTTGATGGCAAGGACCTTGAAACACTGTAGACTTGTGTGGCACTGAATGCAGCTCTGGCAGGTACCTCAGCCACAAGGTTGGAATGGCAGAAAGCTAAAGAATGGGTTACATCAAGCCGGCAAAGCCACAGCTTTAGTCCTACTGATATTGCTTGGTAAATTGAAGACTCATGTGTTCAGAAAAAGAGAGATATATAGTAAAGAGAGATTCAAAGACAATGATAATTTCTAAATGGCTTACTGTGTGTTAAAAATATATGCAGGCTAAAAGTTGAAGTTCTTAAAAAAAAGGAAGAGAGTTGTTGTGTGTGGTAGTACACACCTTTAACCAACACTTGGGAGGCAGAGGGAGATTGACCTCTGTGACTTCAAGGTGTGGCAGCACACGCCTTTAATTCCAGTGCCTAGAAGGCAGAGACAAACAGATCTCTGTGAGTTCAAGGTGTAGTAGCATACACCTTTAATCCCAATGCCTGGGAGGCAGAGACAGGCGGATCTCTGAGAGTTCAAGGACAGCCTGGTCTACAGAGTTACTTCAGGTCAAAGATACAGAGAACCTGTCTCAAAAAGCAAAGAGTTAAAAGTAAAAATAAACAAAGTAGAGGTTAAAACAAAGCTGCACAAAGATGGAAAATACACAGAGAATTTTGATACTGTATGCTATTATGCTCTCTTTAAATTATTTAAATGCTGAGGAAGGAGCAACAGATGCTAAAAGATATTTATTTATAAATGCTGCTGAACTAATCCAACATAGATATTTTGATGCCTTGACTTTGAAATTTGGATCTAAGAACATGATGCTTTGGAAATTTAAGATAATCTGATATTTATGTGATATCACAAAATGTCGTAGGAAAATGTTTATTTAGAGTATAACCTCATTACATTAGCAATCATATGCCAAGAAATTAAGTATGCATCAAAATCAGAAATAGTGGACATAACTGATTCTTTATCACATTATTTCAACATACAGTCAAGAAATGTTACTGCTTAAATGACTCCTACTATGAATATTTATTCATAATAGTTGATGCTTAAATAGTATGTCAGCAACAACAATGCATAAATTCAGTTTACAACAAATGCTTGATCACAATAAAGTTCATATCTGGATACAATGTTTCTAAATTTAAAAAGAACTGTCTTGATGTTTAAGTATTGACTAAGCTTTGGAAATTAATTAAAGGATGTCTGCCTGGGTAATAACTTGGCAATGTAAGGAAGATCTATACAATGAATTAGTGTGAGGTATACTAAGAAATTTTATAAAATGTACCCATTAAGTGAATTTACTGATGATTTTTAAGAGTTGAGTTTGTGTTAAAGGACTTGCCACATTCTTAATATCTGTGAGGTTTCTCTCCAGTATGAATTCTGTGATGAGTATGAAGTGTTGAGGCCTGGGTAAAAGACTTGCCACATGTTTGACATCTGTAAGGTTTCTCACCAGTATGGATTCTGTGATGTGTGTTAAGATTTGAGGCCGTGGTAAAGGACTTGCCACATGTTTGACATCTGTAAGGTTTCTCACCAGTATGGATTCTCTGATAAGCTTGAAGTTTTGCATGACAAGTAAATGACTTGATGCAATCTTTACATTTGCATGCCTTCTCTTTGGGATTGATTCTCTTATGCCTAGTAAGGCATGAACATCTGTTGGAGCACTTTCCATATTCAATATAACTGCTTTGTTTTTCTTCATTTTGATTGTTTATATAATGTTTATCTTGTTTCTGGTCATATTGAAACAAAAGTAAAGGTTTGTGTTATAATCAAAAATATTCTTAAAATTTTATCTTATATGTATTGGCTCTTAGATCAAACAGACTTCATCTATATATTTAAATAATGACTCAAACTATATTCTGATTTGATGTTTTGGAAATTTGTCCCTTCAAGATGAAGATTCTGGAAACTATTCGTTCTAGAGTTCCTAGGAAACTCAGGCTCCCCTCATGGCATTTTCAGGAGGGTGGGGCGGAAATGCACATACTGCATGTCAGAACAAGAATAAAATAACGATATTCCCTAAACTCAGAAAACAACTGTCTTTGTCTTTCTACAATGCATTACCAAGAAAAAAAAAACAACTGTCCAGGGTTCTGAATAAGCTACTGCAGATGCTCCACTGCAGGTGAATGAAGACAGGGATTTAGAAGTTCTCTCTTAAAAGCACAGGTTCAAACTCCTCTCTCTGTCACACATAGAGTTCAGCACAGCAGCAGCACAAGGTCTCGCTAACCACCTGCACTAACTGACAGAAGAATCTCCCGAACCCTAACTCATCAGATAGCTACCTAGAAACACACACTCCTCTCACCACTGTGTTCATCTAAACCACGGACGCTCAGGCTCTCATGGCTGCACTCAAGTCTATTCTGCACCCTAAAAATGATCTACTCCCCCTAGGGCTCAAGGCGGCTTGCTTCTCAGCTGTGACGGGCAAGGATGAGGCTGCGCTTCAGTGAGGCTGAGGAAATGCCACACTGCAACAGCAGGGGACCTCAAAACTGTCATGTTTATTCAGAGCTACGGAGCCTGTCTTAGTTAAGCTGCCATAAAAGAAACAACTAGTGGTTGAGACATTTCAGTCCTATCCACTACTGAGTAAGAAACCCACAGACGTGAAAGGAAACAACTTTGGAGTGTGGTACAACGATGCTTTCTAAGTACTTCGTATTTCTCACCACAGATCCTGTCCTTGGGCACGAGCAGTGTCTTGCAGTTCTGGACCCACAACGTACAATCTCTTTGATCTCTGTACCAAAGCACAAGTGCCCTTGCAGGACAACAAACAGTATCTCCAAGGGAGAAACATTTGGCTAAGTTAGCTCTCAAGCTGGAAGCTCAGTGTCTTTCTAGCACATTCCACATCAATTACAAAGCAATTACAACAATGACAATTGTTCTTTCAGCCTGAGCACACTAGGCAATTTATGCTGTGCAATAAAACTAAGCTACTTTCTGTGGGGGGAAAAAGAGATGAATGAAGTTCAATTTTACATGCTAACATATTGAAGAAAAGCATAAACTATACGCACTAACTACTTAGGTTCACTATATTTCAGGTCTTACATGCAATTTTTTCCCCTTTCAAATAAGGCTCTGTTGCCAGGAGGCCGCTTGTGTTAGTTCCCTGCCACTTAGCCCCGAAATAATCACACAGAAGGTGCATTAATCAAATCACTGCTTGGCCCATTAGCTCTAGCTTCTTACTAGCTAACTCTCACATATTAATTTAACCCATTTCTATTAATCTGTGTATTGCCTCGAGGCTGTGACTCACCGGGAAAAGTTCCATCTGGCTCCAGAGGCTACATGGCCTCTCTCCAATCTGCCCTTCTTTCTCCCAGCATTTCATTTAGTTCTCCCCACCTAGTTCTCCTCTGCCCTTCTTTCTCCCAGCATTCCATTTAGTTTCCCCACCTACTTCTCCTCTGCCCTTCTTTCTCCCAGCATTCCATTTAGTTTCCCCACCTACTTCTCCTCTGCCCTTCTTTCTCCCAGCATTCCATTTAGTTTTCCCACCTACTTCTCCTCTGCCCTTCTTTCTCCCAGCATTCCATTTAGTTTTCCCACCTAGTTCTCCTCTGCCCTTCTTTCTCCCAGCATTCCATTTAGTTCTCCCCACCTACTTCTCCTCTGCCCTTCTTTCTCCCAGCATTCCATTTAGTTTTCCCACCTAGTTCTCCTCTGCCCTTCTTTCTCCCAGCATTCCATTTAGTTTTCCCACCTAGTTCTCCTCTGCCCTTCTTTCTCCCAGCATTCCATTTAGTTTTCCCACCTAGTTCTCCTCTGCCCTTCTTTCTCCCAGCATTCCATTTAGTTCTCCCCACCTAGTTCTCCTCTGCCCTTTTTTCTCCCAGCATTCCATTTAGTTCTCCCACCTAGTTCTCCTCTGCCCTTCTTTCTCCCAGCATTCCATTTAGTTCTCCCCACCTAGTTCTCCTCTGCCCTTCTTTCTCCCAGCATTCCATTTAGTTCTCCCCACCTAGTTCTCCTCTGCCCTTCTTTCTCCCAGCATTCCATTTAGTTTTCCCACCTAGTTCTCCTCTGCCCTTCTTTCTCCCAGCATTCCATTTAGTTCTCCCCACCTAGTTCTCCTCTGCCCTTCTTTCTCCCAGCATTCCATTTAGTTTTCCCCACCTACTTCTCCTCTGCCCTATCAGGCCAAGCCAATTTCTTAATTCATTAACCAATGAAAGCAACATATAGACAGAAGCACCTCCCACACTAAAGCTCGGGAATTATTGTAAATGTTGTGTGCCTCCCTCATGCTGTTACCTCTGTGGAGTCTGCTGACTGACGGTAGCATTTGCAGTCTCCTCAGATACACCTCCCAGTCTGTCTCGGGGATTTCTTGGTCTTCAGTAAAAGGGTATCTATGACACCAGAGAAAATACATTAACCACACATCGTCATGTTCCAGATGCTCCCTGTGTGACGGCCCCACTCACTGCTGCACTCTGCAAGCTTCACACATCAGTAAGGCTTTCCTGAGGTTCCTGCAGTACTTCTCTGCCAGCCTGTGAGCCAGCTTCGAAGGAAGAGCCAGACCCTCCTTCTTGCAGACAGTGGATAATACACTGCAAATCTGGAAGACAAACCAACAAGGAGGAAACAATGTCTAACGACTGTCCGCATCGCTGTGGAGCCTTTCACAGTGCTGCTGCCTCCTACAGGACGCCATGTGCTGCTGCTGTACAGTCTTCACTGTCTATTATGGTGAGCGCTGTCTACTGGGAAACTAGTACATGTTATTGACAGCTGTTAAGATGAAAGGGAAAACGGTGCACTGACTCCCACAAAGGAACCAGGGATTCTCACGTTCTCTATGTCTCCTATGCTCCCATTTCCCCTATGGCAAACTAAATCAGCTTAAGGTAGAAGACATTAAATACTTCATCAGTCCTTATGCACTGAATTCATAACACTCAAAACTTGTTAAAAGATAGATGCAAGAGAACATGTTTTATATTTGTATTCACCAGTAAACACATCACTCTGTACACCTACTAATAGTTGACCTTTCGATCTGTCTGATATGCTTCACCTTGTTTTAGAAAACAAAATTTGAGCCAAGATATTTCTGGAAAGCTTAACATGACTTACGTCATCAATGCTGGGAGCAGGCACACGAATTGCCAGGCACCTACTGCGGATCGGAGGGATCACCTTAGATGTGGAATTGCAACACAAGATCAGCCTGCAGGTGGACATGTACTTCTCCATGGTTCTGTGCAAGGCATGCTGAGCATCCTTTCTGAGTTTGTCCACCTCTGTCAATAATACCACTGGGTCAAAAAGAAACAAACCATCTTCAACTAGAGGGCACTCAAGTGTTAAGTCACCATCTGCCTCTACTGTGTCCTCATTAATAGGTGTGACGTCCTAAATAGATGGCTGATATTCTACTTTCACCTCCGCGAAGGGCAGAATCATATTTTTTTAAAATGTTATAATCAAACAAGACTAAGAAACCCTGGGCAAAATGAAGTTAAATTAGGACTTCTCACTTCATCTCAGCTTTTATCATAACAAAGTTGCAAGACAAGGATGTGCTGATCTATGCTATAAACTCAAAGAATTTGTTAATACTTTGGAAATCTCTGATGCAAGAGTCATAGCCAATGGGTACAGTCAACAGGAGAATCTGGGAAGACATACAGGAAAATTGCATCTGGCTGCAATTGAGGACCAGTCAGCCCTAAGTGGTTCAGGAACTGTGAGTAGGCAGGGGGTGAATCCAAACAACGTCAATGTATAAGTCAAACTCCATTCCCATTTCCAAAAAAAGAACAAAGACAAAGACACATCATGCCTGAGTGGGAGTGAAAAGAAGAATCCACAATCTTGTCCAAGCTGTGAGAATGTGAAACCACAGCCTGCCCACAGGACACACAGGATCACAGCCAGTGTGAATGCAGAAGCCATAAGCAGGAGCAGGCCCCACAGGGCCCAATCTGTGGCTGAGAACATGGGACCCTGACACAGTGGGAATGGAGCAAGTAGGTGGTTCTGGAACAAAGGCACTTCCTGCTAAGAGGATGCTCCATGCAGAGCCCAGCAGTGGGGGCAGAGTGAGCAGAACAGGAGAGACAAGGACAAGGATGTAGAGTGGTAGGAAATATGGGTCCCGACTTCCTGAAGAAAAAACACAGAAACACCTAAGCCCCAAACATAGAAAAACCCTCTCTGGCCTCCTACTTTCAAATACTACAAAAAAACCTATTTTTTTATGTTTTGTTAAAGATGGTCAATAGAAAATAATCACATTGAATTCATAGTTCTAAGAAAATAATTACTTTTCACGTAACCATAAATGTAATGGACAAACATGCTAATCTAACTTTGGAGCATGAAGACCTGAGTTCAGCTCCAGAAACCATGTAAAAAGATGGTCATAAAACTCAGAGCTGGAGAAACAGAGGCAGCTGCATCCCTGGAACTCAACAAAACAAAAAATATACCAAGGAAGGATGGTGGCCCACATTCAGTATCTGATACTTATTCCAGACAGGATTGACTTTTTAGACAGCTTTGTTTATGCTCACCAACAATGAAAGAGCCAGGATAGCTCAACAGAACTCATGCAAGGAACTGCAAACTGTGGGCTCTGCAGAGCGAGCAGACTTCAGTGACAGCACAGGCTGTGGGTCAAGCAACCAGCTTTACTTTAATCTGCTCTGTGGACCAAGCTTCCAAGCGTACAGCAATATTTCAAAAAATAACTCTAAGCTGGAGGACAATGAATGTAAACTATGTTTTTTTGCTTTTGCTAAAAATGTAATTCCTACTACTTTTCTAAAAATATTTAGTAGCAGTTTACCTAGGATTAACTTCAAGGTGGTAGTTACTGGCAATGGTGCTGATTTCAATTTTTTTAGATGGAGTCTGTGAATGAAACAAGAATCTGCTCAACATTTTCTTACTGGCTATCTTCTTTTTCTCATGTATAACCAATCACCACTAACTACCTGAACAGTCTTCCATGTTAACACAGAAATAAAGGAAAAATATATTCATGTTCCACGGCAAATAATAACATAGAAAGAGGAAATCTCATGCACACCTGTTTTACTCCTCCCACTTAAAAATGTGTCTTTGCAATCCCTTTTAGACAACTGGTGTGAGATGACGACCATGTATCAACTTAAAGTATGCATGTTCTACAGCAAAATGCTTTTGTGGATTGATGGAGGAAGGTCATTGGCTAATAAAGGAACTGCCTTGGCCCATTTCATTGGTTAGAAGATAGGTGGGAGGAGTAAACAGAACAAAATGCTGGGAGGAAGAGGAAGTGAGGTCAGACTCGACAGCTCTCCTCTCCGGAGCAGACGCCTCAGAGAGACGCCATGCTCCCCGCTCCAGGGAAGATGCACGCTATGAAGCTCCGACCCAGGATGGACTTAGGCTAGAATCTTCCCGGTAAGACCGGTGCTATACAGATGATAAGAAATGGGCTAGTCCAGGTGTGAGAGTTAGCCTAGAAGAGGCTGGGTAGAAATGAGCCAAGCAGTGTTTAAAAGAATACTGTTTGTGTGTTGTTATTTCGGGGCAAAAGCTAGCCGAGCAGGCGGCTGGGGTGTTGGGGACGCAGCCCCGCCGCCCTTATTACTACAGTGGATTTTCACTTTGACGACACTGTGAATGTCTGTTTCATCTGATGAACTGATCTATGCATACTAAACACACACACACACACACACACACAGAGACACACACACTATTTCTTTTTTTTTTTGGTTTTTTTTTTTTTTTGAGACAGGGTTTCTCTGTGGTTTTGGAGCCTGTCCTGGAACTAGCTCTTGTAGACCAGGCTGGTCTCGAACTCACAAAGATCCTCCTGCCTCTGCCTCCCGAGTGCTGGGATTAAAGGCATGCGCCACCACCGCCCGGCCACACACTATTTCTTAAGTCATAAGCAGCCAGTGTTGGGGAGGGGTGCATATCTGACCAGAACTGAAAATCCTTGCCAGGGAGACCTGAGACAGCTAACTTCATAAGCACAGGACTGAGTCAGCAACCGGGGCTGGAGTGGACCTGGGATGGAGAACTCTACAGGAGCAAGACGGAGCCAGCGACCTAGGCCAGAGCAGACCTGAGACAGTGAGCTCCACAGCAGCAGGTACAGCAGAGCAACCGGAGCAAATGCTGAGGGAGTGTGCCAGAGCCAGAGACCTCTACAGGTTCAGGAAATGAGTCTGGGACCTACGAGGAGATAGGCAGGAATCAGTGACCTCTGCAGGACTGGGAGTGAGTCTGAGGTCTTCGATGGAGTAAACCTGAGCCAGAACCCCTGCAGGTCCAGGTGTGAATCTGGGACCTCCCAGAAACTGGTCCTGAGCCAGGAACTCTGAGGGTCGGGGTATGAATATGGGCAGGAACCAGAGACCTCTGCAGGTTCGGGCATGAATCTGGGACCACTGAGGGAGTAGGCCTAAGTCAGGACCTCTGCAGAACCAATCCCAAGTCAGAGACCTCCACAGGATCAGATCCAAACAAGGGACATTTATAGAAACAGATCTGAGCCGGGAGCCTAGGCAAGAGCAGGCCTGAGACAGCGACTCCATAGTAGTGGAGCAAACCATGGGAGCACTGAGCAACCTAGGAAACACAGAGTGACTAAGGGGGTGACTGAAACCCATGGCACTGACTGCACCACAAGGAACAACCACCTGAGCCTTGGATCTACTGGAACCTGGAAGATTGATCACCAGAGCCACAGACAGTCCCAACTACACCAATCAGAGTAAAAGATGAGTAGACAAGGTAAGAACACACAACACCACAAAGAGCAACACATCACCAGTAAAACCTAGTGATCCTATAACAGCAAGACTTGAACAAACAAATATAGATGAAGTAGAAGAAAATGACCTAAAAAATAACTTCAGGAAACTGTTTGAGGCCATTAAAGAGGAAATGAGAAATTCCCTCAAAGAAATGGAGGAAAAGACAAACAAAAAAATTGGAAGACATCAACAAATCCCGTAAAGAAAACCAAGAAAAAGTAATCAAACATATGAAAAAAACTATTCAAGACTTGAAAACTGAAATAGACACAATAAAAAAAAATACAAGTTGAGGAATTAGAGAAACAGAAATCATGAGAAAAAGATCAGGAATCACAAATCAGCATAAATATCAGATTACATGAGATGGAAAAGAGAATCTCAAGCACTGAAGATACAATAGAGGAAACAGACTCACCACTCAAAAAAAAAGCATCAAATCTAACAAAAGCTTAACACAAAATATCCAGGAAATATGGGACACCATGAAAAGACCAAACCTAAGAATGATAGGTACAGAACAAGGAGAAGTCCAACTCAGAAGCACAGAAAATATATTTAACAAAATCATAGAAGAAAACATTTCCAACCTAAAGAAAGTTATGCCTATGAAGATACAAGAAGCTTAAAGAACACTGAACTGATTGGATAAAAAAAAGTCCCCTTACCACAAAATAATCAAACACTAAACATACAGAATAAAGAAGGAATTTTTAGACTGCTAAGGAAAAAGGGCAAGTAACATATAAGGCAGATCTATCAGAATTACACCTGATTTCTCAATGGAGACAATGAAAGTCAGAAGGACCTGGTCAAGAGTTATGCAGATATTAAGATGCCCTCTTCTGGTCTGCAGACACACACAGACAGAATATTGTATACATAATAAATAAATAAATAGATAGATAGATATTAAGAGACCACAGTTGCCACCCCAGACTACTATACCCAGCAAGACTTTCTTTCAATCACCACAAAAGGACAAAACAAGATATTCCATGACAGAACCAGAATTAATACCACAAATCCAACACTACTCAAAGTAGGAGAAGAAAAACTCCAATCCAAGGAATTTGGCTACATCAACAAAAACACGGACAACAGAAGATCTCACAGCAGCAAATCCCAAAGAAGGGAAAAGGATACAAAATAACATCTCCACCAAAGAAAACTAAAATAACAGGTGTTAGCAATCACTGGTTGTTAATATCCCTTAATATAAATAGACTCAACTAACCTAAAAAGTCCATATAGTCCTATAAAGTCCTATAAAGAGACACAGGTTAACAGATTGAATGAAAACATAATCCATCCTTCTGTGCATACAAGAAACACACCCCAACCTCTAAGACAGACATCACCTCAAACTAAAGGGTTGGGAAAAAAATTTTCAATCAAATGGACTGAAGAAACAAGCTGGTATAGCTATCCTAATAGCTAACTAAATAGACTTCTAAATAAAATCAATCAAAAGAGACCAAGAAGGACATTTCATATTTGTCAAAAAAAAATCTAGCAAGAGGAAATCTCAGTACTGAAGATCTATGCCCTGAATACAAGAGTACCATTATAAGTAAAAGAAACACTTCTAAATTTTAAATCATACATTAAACCCCACACACTAATAGTGGGAGACTTCAACACTCCGACCACTGGACATGTCTGTCAGGCAAAAAATTTACAAAGAAATAAGGGAACTAACAGATGTTATGATTCAAATGGACTTAACAGACATCTATAGAACATTCAGTCCAAACATAAAAGAATATACCTTCTTCTCAGCACTTCGTGGAACCTTCTCAAAAATTGACCACATACTAGGTTTCAAAACAAACCTCAACAGATAAAAAAAATTGGAATAACCCCATATATCTTATTGGATCACCACGGCTTTAAATTAGAATTCCACAGCAACACTAATTCCAGAAAGCCCCCACACACAAGGAAATTAAACAACGCTCACCTCAACCATCATTCGGTCAAGGAAGAAATAAAAAAATTAAAGACTTCCTAAAATTCATTGAAAATGATGGCACAACATACCCAAATTTATGCAACACAATGAAAGCAGTGTTAAAAGGAATGTTCATAAATGCCTACATAAAGAAGCTGGAAAAATCTCACACTAGTGAATTAAAAGAACATTTGAAAACTTTAGAAGAAAAAGAAGCAAACTGACCTAAGAGAACTAGATGGCAAGAAATAATCAAATTAAGAGCAAAAATCAACAAAATAAAAACAAAGAAAACAATACAAAAATCAATAAAACAAAGACTTGGGCTTACACACAACCCCCCCCCCCTCCCCAAGTCTGGGTTTTCTGCAAGGTCCTTTGCTCAGGAACAGTTTTCTGCTCCTACACTAAGACTACCCACCCAGAGCGGTGAGTGCCTGCCTACTGGGCAGGCCTCAAGGACCCCCAGAAAGGGAGCATGCGCACCTTCAGCTCGTGCGCCAGGGTGTCCTGTGCTCTTCTGGATACCGCCCTGCCTGCCCCCTTCTGTTCTTCCTTTTGTCCCCGGATCATTGGACTACCAGGCGTCCTTGTTTTGGTGCTGAGGAGTTCCATCTGGACCGGAACTGTTCCTGCTTCTACACTGAGGAGATACACCCAGAGAGTCAGTCACAGCAAAGACTGGACCAAGACACCAGGCCTCTCCTGGCTCCATTTGAAGGAAGAGATGGGAAGGCGCCAATGCAAGAATTCCTTCAACAACCTGAAAGACAACATGACATCACCAGAATCCAGGGATCCCGAAATAAGAAGAATTGTACACCCTACTCCAGAAGAATTAGAAGAAATCGACTCAAAAGTGAATTATATGAAAATAACAGAAGACCTTAAACAGGAGGTGAAAAACTGCCATAAACAATTAGAGATTACAAACAAAAAGGTAGAGGAAATGAATAAATCGTTCAAAGATACCCAAGAAAACCAAGAGAAACAAGAAAAAGCAATCAAACAGGTAAGGGAAGCGGTTCAAGACTTGAAGAATGAAATGGAAGTAATGAAGAATACACAAACCGAGGGAAGGATGGAGATGGAAATCTGGGTAAACGAACAGGAACTACAGAGACAAGTACTACCAGCAGATTACAAGAGATAGAAGAAAGAATGTCAGACACTGAAGATACCATAGAGAAAATAAACACACTGATCAAAGAAAACAGCAAAACCAACAAATTCTCATCACAAAACATTCAGGAAATCTAGGACACAATAAAAAGACCAAACCTAAGAATAATTGGGATAGAAGAAGGAGAAGAAGTACAGTTCAACGGTCCAGAAAATATATTTAATATAATTATAGAAGAAAACTTTCCCAACCTAAAGAAAGATATTCCTGCCGGGCGGTGGAAAAACCAAAAAAAAAAAAAAAAAGAAAGATATTCCTTTGAACGTTCAAGAAGCATACAGAACACCGAATAGACTGGACAAAAAAAAAATCTCCTCGCCATATAATAATCAAAACACAAAACATACAGAATAAAGAAAGAATATTAAGAACTGCAAAGGAAAAAGGTCAAGTTACATATAAAGGTAAGCCTATCAGACTTACACCTGACTTCTCTATGGAAACCATGAAAGCCAGAAGGCCCTGGATAGATGTACTGCAGAAACTAAGAGAACATGGATGCAAGCCCAGACTACTATACCCAGCCAAGCTTTCATTCATTATAAATGTAGAAAACAAAATTTTCCAGGATAAAAACAAATTTAAACAATATGTAGCCACAAATCCAGCCTTACAGAAAGTAATAGAAGGAAAATCACAAACCAAGGAGTCCAACAATGACTACAATAACTCAAACATCTAGAGACCCTTCACCAGCACAACTCAAAGAAGGGAAACGCACAAACTCTACTACTAAAAAAGTGACCAGAGTTAACAACCACTGGTCATTAATATCACTTAATGTCAATGGACTCAACTCACCTATAAAAAGGCACAGGCTAAGAGATTGGATACGAAAACAGGATCCAGCATTGTGCTGTTTACAAGAAATACACCTCAACCACAAAGACAGGCACCTACTCAGAGTAAAGGGCTGGGAAAAGGCTTATCAAGCAAATGGACCTAAGAAACAAGCAGGTGTGGCCATACTAATTTCTAAGAAAGTTGACTTCAAACTTAAATCAATCAGAAAAGATGGAGAGGGACATTTTATACTCATAACAGGAACAATTCATCAGGATGAAGTCTCAATCCTGAATATCTATGCCCCTAATATAAAAGCACCCACGTAAGTAAAAGAAACATTACTAAAACTCAAGGCTGTCATCAAACACTAATAGTAGGAGACTTCAACACTCCTCTCTCACCAATGGACAGGTCAATCAGACAGAAACCTAACAGAGAAATAAGAGAATTAATGGAGGTAATGAATCAAATGGATTTAACAGACATCTATAGAACATTCCACCCAAATAGGAAAGAATATACCTTCTCTGCAGCTCATGGAACCTTCTCGAAAATTGACCACATACTCGGTAACAAAGCAAACTTCCACAGTTACAAAAAAAATATTTGTAACCTCCTGCATCTTATCAGATCACCATGGATTAAAGTTAGAATTCAACAACAATGCTACCCCCAGAAAGCCTACAAACCCATGGAAACTGAACAGTCAACTACTGAACCACACCTGGATCAAGGAAGAAATAAAGAAATCAAAGTCTTCCTTGAATTCAATGAAAATAAAGAAACAACCTACTCAAACTTATGGGACACTATGAAAGCAGTCCTGAGAGGAAAGTTCATAGCACTAAGTGCCCACTTAAAGAAAACAGAGAAAGCACACATTGGAGACTTAACAGCCCACGTGAAAGCTCTAGAAAAAAAAAGAAGCAGACTCACCTAGGAGGAGTAGAAGACTGGAAATAATCAAACTGAGGGCGGAAATCAACAAAATAGAAACACAGAAAACAATCCAAAGAATCAATGAAACAAAAAGCTGGCTCCTGGAGAAAATCAACAAGATTGATAAACCCCTATCCAAACTAATCAAACGGCAGAGAGAGAATATGCAAATTAATAAGATCAAAAATGAAAAGGGGGACATAACCACAGACACAGAGGAAATTCAAAGAATCATTAGATCTTACTACAAAAGCCTGTATGCCACAAAACTGGAAAATGTAAAGAAATGGACACATTTTTAGATAAATACCATATACCAAAGTTAAACCAGGACCAGGTGAACAATCTAAATAGACCTGTTAGTCATGAAGAATTAGAAGCTGTTATCAAAAACCTCCCTACCAAAAAAAGCCCAGGACCAGATGGTTTCAATGCGGAATTCTACCAGAATTTCCAAGAAGACCTAATACCTATACTCCTTAATGTATTTCACAGTATAGAAACAGAAGAGTCATTGCCAAATTCCTTTTATGAAGCTACAGTCACTCTGATACCAAAACCACACAAAGACTCAACCAAGAAAGAGAATTACAGGCCAATCTCACTCATGAACATCGACGCAAAAATCCTCAACAAAATACTGGCAAACCGTATCCAAGAACACATTAGAAAAATTATCCATTATGATCAAGTAGGCTTCATCCCAGAGATGCAGGGCTGGTTCAACATACGCAAATCTATCAATGTAATCCATCATATAAATAAACTGAAAGAAAAAAACCATATGATCATTTCATTAGATGCTGAAGAAGCATTTGACAAAATTCAACATCCCTTTATGATAAAAGTCTTGGAGAGATTAGGGATACAAGGGTCATACCTAAATATAATAAAAGCTATTTACAGCAAACCGACAGCTAACATCAAACTAAACGGAGAGAAACTCAAAGCCATCCCACTAAAATCAGGAACACGGCAAGGCTGTCCACTCTCTCCATACCTCTTCAATATAGTGCTTGAAGTTTTAGCAATAGCAATAAGACAACATAAGGGGATCAAGGGGATTCGAATTGGGAAGGAAGAGGTTAAACTTTCATTATTTGCAGATGATATGATAGTGTACATAAGCGACCCCAAAAACTCCACCAAAGAACTCCTAAAGCTGATAAACACCTTTAGTAATGTGGCAGGATACAAGATCAACTCCAAAAAAATCAGTCGCCCTCCTATACACAAAGGATATGGAAGCAGAGAGGGAAATCAGAGAAGCATCACCTTTCACAATAGCCACAAACAGCATAAAATATCTCGGGGTAACTCTAACCAAGGAAGTGAAAGATCTATTTGACAAGAACTTTAAGGCATTGAAGAAAGAAATTGAAGAGGATACCAGAAAATGGAAGGATCTCCCTTGCTCTTGGACTGGGAGGATCAACATAGTAAAAATGGCAATTCTACCAAAGGCAATTTATAGATTCAATGCAATCCCCATCAAGATCCCATCAAAATTCTTTACAGATCTGGATAGGACAATAATTAACTTTATATGGAAAAACAAAAAACCCAGGATAGCCAAAACAATCCTATACAATAAAGGATCTTCTGGAGGCATTACCATCCCTGACTTCAAACTCTATTACAGAGTCACAGTAATGAAAACAGTGTGGTACTGGCATAAAAACAGAGAAGTCGACCAATGGAATCGTATAGAAGACCCAGATTTTAACCCACAAACCTATGAACACCTCATTTTTGATAAAGGAGCTAAAAGTATACAATGGAAGAAAGAAAGCATCTTCAACAAATGGTGCTGGCACAACTGGATGTCAACCTGTAGAAGAATGAAAATTGACCCATATCTATCACCGTGCACAAAACTCAAGTCCAAATGGATTAAAGACCTCAATATCAGCCTGAACACACTGAAAATGATAGAAGAGAAAGTGGGAAATACCCTACAACAGATGGGCACAGGAGATCGCTTCCTATGTATAACCTCAGAAGCACAGACATTAAGGGCAACATTGAATAAATGGGACCTACTAAAACTGAGAAGCTTCTGTAAAGCAAATGACACTGTCACTAAGACACAAAGGCAAACTACTGACTGGGAGAAGTTCTTCACCAACCCCGCAACAGACAAAGGTCTGATCTCCAAAATATATAGAGAACTCAAGAAACTAGACTTTAAAATGCTAATTAACCCAATTAAAAAATGGGGCACTGACCTGAACAGAGAATTCTCAACAGAAGAAGTTCAAATGGTCAAAAGACACTTAAGGTCGTGCTCAACTTCCTTAGCAATCAGGGAAATGCAAATCAAAACAACTTTGAGATATCATCTTACACCTGTCAGAATGGCTAAAGTCAAAAACACCAAGGATAGCCTTTGCTGGAGAGGCTGTGGCGGAAGGGGTACCCTCACCCATTGCTGGTGGGAATGCAATCTTGTGCAACCACTATGGAAGTCAGTGTTTCGGTTTCTTAGGAAATTCGGGATCAACCTACCCCTGGACCCAGCAATACCACTCTTGGGAATATACCCAAGAGATGCCCTATCATATGACAAAAGTATTTGTTCAACTATGTTCATAGCAGTATTATTTGTAATAGCCAGAACCTGGAAACAACCTAGATGCCCTTCAATGGAAGAATGGATGAAGAAAGTATGGAATATATACACATTAGAGTACTATGCTGTGGTAAAAAACAATGACTTCTCGAATTTTGCATGCAAATGGATGGAAATAGAAAACACTATCCTGAGTGAGGTATCCCAGACCCAAAAAGATGAAAATGGGATGTACTCACTCATAATTGGTTTCTAGCCATAAATAAGGGTCACGGAGTCTACAATAGGTGAATCTAAAGAAGCTAAGTAAGAAGGGGAACCCAAGGAAAAACATATAGTTATCCTCTTGGCTAAGGGAAGTAGACAAAATTGCCGGGGAGAAAATTGGGATCTTGGGGGGGGTGGGATGGGGGTAAGGGGAGATGGGGAGAGAAAAGTTAGAAGGGAAGGAGGTGGGGCCTTGGGGAAACAGGAGGATTGGGATAAAGGAAGGTTGGACAGGGGAGCACGGAACCACAATTCTTAGTTAAGGGACCCACTTTAGGGTGGGCAGGAGACCTGACCCTAGAGGGGCTCCCAGGTGCCCAAGCCGAGGTCCCCAGTTAGTTCCTTGGGCAGCTGAGGATAGGGAACCTGAAATGACCCTAGCCTATAGCAATACTGATGAATATCTTGCATATCATCATAGAACCTTCATCTAGTGATGGATGGAGATAGAGACAGAGACCCACACTGGAGCACTGGACGGAGCCCCTAAGGTCCCAATGAGGAGCAGAAGGAGGGAGAACATGAGCAAGGAAGTCACGACCACGAGGGGTGCATCCACCCACTGAGACAGTGGAGCTGATCTATTGGGAGCTCACCAAGGCCAGCTGGACTGTGACTGAAAAAGCATGGGATAAAACTGGACTCTCTGAACATGGCGAACAATGAGGGCTGATGAGACGCAAAGGACAATGGCACGGGATTTTGATCCTACGTAATGTGCTGGCTTGGTGGGAGCCTAGCCAGTCTGGATGTTCACCTTCCTAGATATGGACGGAGCGGGGAGGACCTAGGACTTACCACAGGGTAGAAAACCCTGACTGCTCTTTGGACTGGAGAGGGAGGGGGAAAGGAGTGGCGGGAGGGGGAGAAGGGTGGGAGGACGGGGAGAAGGGTGGGAGGAGGGGGAGGGAAATGGGAGGCTGGGAGGAGGTGGAAACTTGTTTTTTTTTCCTTCTTTTCTCAATAAAAAAAAATTGAAAAATTTTAAAAAAAACAATAAAAAAAAAACAACCATGACATATATGTATGCCGAAAACTTAGTGCCAATCCACGGCAGGATCAATGATTGCCACTTTATTCTCTGTGAGTCCTGATGGACCCTGCTCATTTGGTTCTATGTGTAATGTTCTTCTGGTGCCATTGACCCATCCAGATCCTACAATATGATAATAATGCCTTTAAATATCAACACGCTCAATTCTCTGATCAAAAGAATCTTCCTGAGTGAATCAAGTAATATCAGTCACTTTTCTAAAAGTAACATATGTTGACTTTAATAGTAGCCATTACCTTTGAGCAAAATGATGGATAAAATAATCCAACAAAAACAATAAGAAAACAGAAGTTCCTATGTGCTAACTCCAAAGCTAGGCCTGGTGCAGCCTAGCAGGGATTGGTGCCAAGCTGGTGGGAATTTTTCCACATTTGTTAATATCTGACTTGTTACATTCACAGTCTATATTATTTTCACTTAAACCTTTAAGGATCAGTGAAAAAGATACAGCTAGTACTGAGGATGTGAAGGAAGAGAGGGACCTGTACAAAGCAAGGGTTCTGTTGTCTTCACACTCTAGTACTGCAGACATGGGTTCACAGATGCGCCTTTATACACAAATGAAATATGCTACTTTTTAATACACTTTAGTCTAGAGCAGGAGAAAAACATCAACCAACATACGTAACTTAGTGTTGATTACAATACACATAATTTAGTTGTTATGTCCTCCAGCAAATTATTACATGACTTTTAACATCACAAAAAGTGCCATGTGTAAAAGGTATTACTTTTCCTTACCTAAAAGTGTTGCATTCCCAACAGTATATTTGGACCTTTCTCTGTTTATCAGTAAATAGCTAGTAGGCAAGTCTAAGTTATTGAGAATCCAAATCACTAAGCATCATCAAAAAACAAAACTAAATTCTCAATTTTACTTTATATTATATTCTGCTTAGTTTATAGCTAGATTGTATAATGTATGGTGCACATTAACAAATAATTAATTATAAAAATTAGAAACGAATCTGCTTCCTCTAAGAGGAAAAACAAACAATAGTAAATGTTTGGGGAACTGATTGTGACAAAAGGTCATAGAGAGCTACTGCACAGAAAGCTGTGAGACAATTAGATAACCATGGTGACAGAAATGAAGAGAAAAAAACCTATGGTAAAGTTCAGTGTAGGAGCAAATCACTCATAAAATGTTAAAGACGGAAGAGAAACAAATAAGACCAGCCTGCTTAGGGACACCAGCTGGCAAGAAAAACAAAGTCCAAACTGTACTTCAGATTATACAGTATGAGAGGGTGCTGCATACAAGGGGAATGACTACCTGCACTAAGTACCTCTCTAACATGGTCTAACGGCCACATGAGATAATGAACAACGTATCTGATTACCTTTACCAGATTCCCCCCATACAATAAAATAAGTAAAATGCTACTGTGAGAATACAAACATTATTAAATGAGCCTGTTTTCTACAGAAGGAGACACGTGGTAAAAACAGAATTTGGTGACTGGTGGGGCTTTGTAAGTGTATTGGATTCCACCTCTCCCCTATGTCATTACTTCAGTACATTTTACCAGCTCCTATTTACTAGAATAGAGGAAACAGCAGACAGAGCAATGGTCCATCAAGATCCAGGGAATGCTGAAAAATATTTTCAGATTATAATATGAAATTTAGGCACAAAGACACCTCAGAGGAAACAGAAACATGGAGAACTATAGACGAAGTAGCCTGAGAAAAAAGCATATAGATAGAAGAAGATAAATATCAGAACATAATGAAGCCCAGCCTGCTGCTACAGAGAGAAGACCAAGAAGTGAGTGACCAGCCAGCTGGCAGGACATCCTCTCTCCAGGCCCTCCATACTGGGGCAAAACCCTGGGCCCCTCCCACACCTGCCTCTGCTTCGTTAGCCAGTAGACAGGAGAGGTTCCTGCAAGTAGGCTTCTCCATAATCCCCACCCCGATCATCAGACCCTGTAAGCTACAAATCCCACCCTGCCCCCAAACTGCCATATCCCCCATGCAACCTCAGTGGAAAGGTGAAACACAGCCTGCTACTATACAGAAGCAATCAGGTGAGTGACAGCCACCCAGAAGGACACCAAACTATTTAGGCTCTCCAAACCAAGGCAAATCCCTGGAAGCCTCTGCCACCTACCTCAGTTTCTCTTGCCAGCCAGCAGGACAGTTTTCTCCAGGTAGGCTGCACAGATACCCCTGCCACACAGACAGTGACAGTACAGAACAGACAAAGAACAGTTTCCAAGACACAAACAGCCACGGTAAGAATTAGACCAATATGTAAAGTCAATAACGGCATCAATTGAAGGAAGAGATGGGTAGGTGCCAATGCAAGAATTCATCCAACAGCCTAGAAATCAACATGGTAACACCAGAACCCAGTAGCCATACATCAGGAAGACTAAGATCAACCTACCCCAGAAGAAGCAAAATAAAATGATTTTAAACATATCTAAACACAATAAAAGCAATAGACAACAAGCAGATTGTCAACATCAAATTAATGGAGAGAAACTCAAAGCGATTCCACTAAAATCAGAAACAAGACAAGGCTGTCCACTCTCTTCATAACTATTCAACATAGTTCTTGAAGTTCTGGCTAGAGCAATAATTCAACAACAAAAACAAAAAGAACAAGGGGATTCAAATTGGAAAGAAAGAAGTCAAACTTTTGTTATTTGCAGATGATATGATAGTTTACATAAGTGACCCCAAAAACTTTACTAGGGGACTTCTACAGCTGATAAATACCTTCAGTAATGTGGGGGGATCCAAGATCAACTCAGAAAAATCAGTAGCCCTCCTATATACAAATGATAAAGAAGCTGAGAAAGAAACCAGAGAAACATCACCCTTCATAATAGCCACAAATAACATAAAATATCTTGGGGGTATCCCTAAACAAAGAAGTGAAAGACATATTTGAGAAAGTCTTTGAAGAAATTGAAGAAGATACCAGAAAATGAGAAGAATTCCCATGCTCTTGGATAGTTACGATCAGCATAATAAAAATGGCAATCCTACCAAACGCCATCTAGAGATTCAATGCAATCCCCATCAAAATCCCAACACAGTTCAAGTGCTCTGCAATTCAGCTTCCCTGCTACAGTAACCAGTGAGATGACATTTCAGATACAGAGATGACTTCTAGCTCTAATAATATTCAAGGTTTTACATTTTGTATATTACCTACTGGAAAAGACAGAAAATATGTTTTGGGATTCTGTATAAGGGCCAAATTGGGGAAGTCCTCAATGATACATATGTCTTCAAGTCTTGCTGCAGCAGTAGAAAGCAGCTCATGAGAAGCCTCTCCCATCTCCCTCAGGAGTGGTGACTGAGCATCATGTAGAAGGGGACAAAGAACAATTTAAACTTTGAAAAGACTACAAAATAACACACTGACCTTTCTATTTTTAACTTGGATACCTACCATCCTGCCAAAAGACAGTTTCTAATGCAGTTTTAAATTGGATACCCATCCGCCCACCCACCAAACTCTAAGCCAGTGCTTAGTTTACTGCAAGAAAAAAGTGTACAGAATATTTAAGATGCTGAGTATTTCATAGGAGAGCTGGACGGTGCTGTAAAGAGTCTTTTTAATTGTTTAACACCACCAAATAAATGAAATTAGGAGGATTTCCGGGGACAGAGTTGGGACTGTTGTATGATAAAGCACATGTCGTCTAGTCTTTCTGTGGAGAGGCAGTGGTTATGCATTTTAAAATGTCTGGGTACACTATTACTTCTAATGACAATTTGTTATAATTCAGTAGCATGACCTTCCCCTAGAGATAGCGAAATATTTTGAAATGCTACAGCATTACCGAAGTTCTGATGACTCAGATCTGTACTACTCTTTATCGTAATTCGCACTGAAAATTAGCATTGAAACATGTCTACAAATTAACGTTAAAAAAAGAGGAAGCATTTACCATAACTATATCTTTTTTCTTTTTTATTGTTTTTATTGAACTATACATTTTTCTCCATTCCCCTCCCTTTTCTTGTACTTTTTTTTAAATACTTTTTATACTGTTGTATATTTATAATCAAGCTTTTACTCTAGGGTCTTATTAGAAAAATAAAATTAGCAACCTTGGTATTTGATGCAAATGTAGTATGCTAAATTCTGAGATAGCTTGAGCAAAAGCTGGAGATATTATTTAATAGTAAAAGTAGATGAGGTTTCTCATCTGCATTGTAGCATTAAGTTAGTTTGTAACACTCACATTTATTTTTACATGTATACCTGTGTGTGAATGTTTTCGTTGCATGTATATGCTCTACATGCATGCTTGGTGCTGAGGTCAGAAGGTATTGGGTCCCCTGGAATTTTAGATTCAAAAGGATGTGAGCCCCCTTATGAAGCTGGGAACCAAACCCAAGTGCCCTTAACTACCGAACAATCTCTCGAAACCCTAAACTCACACTTTTTAATTTTAGCAGATGAAATGATGTTTTGAGTAACCTATATGAAACAGCCTTATGGAATTTTATCAACTGTTTTGTGACATAAACCAATGGGTGGGACCATTTCAGAGCTTTGAATGAATCCTTCTGACTCTGTTCCCAATATTCCTACTGTAAGTAGATGACAGTGTTGGAGCAGGCCCTTACTCTACAGCTTCCCCGTGTGACATACATGGTTTAGGAGTGAGAGGTTGGAAGGCATCTCCAGAATACAAACTTGCAGCTCAGCAGTTCCCCTCTGCCTGGGCACCCTTTGCTCATGCATTTCAAAGGCAACTTTCAGTGGTTTGCTATCCCAGGATCACAATGTGCAATTGTGATTGGACACCGGGATAGAACTAATGTAGTGCAGAACGAGGAGTTCCTTTCTTTCCAGATCCCTTCTTCATGACATTCTCTTAAATCTGACTGTAACAGAAAGTCTTGGTAGTAAAGACAGGAATAGGTCAGGCCATCCACATCCAGGGTACTACCCTCCTGTGTAGACCTGTGTAGACCTGCCTGGATGCGAAACCGCTGTGTAACCAAGGCTCCTGGAACATGCAGAAATCCATCTCTGCCCATGAGTTCTGTAGTCACAGGAGAGCAACCCCACATCTGACTCAAGAAAGGCTGTAAAACTGAGGAGTCGACAATTGATTTTATTCATAAAAATACTCATTATACTCAATAGGAACTTTAGAAAGGGTAGTCAGTATATACAGGGTAGAGCCTTAGCCAACTATTAAAACAACAAGAATAAATTATTTAAAAACCAACAACAAAATTTAAACCAAAGCAAAGAAAAAATATCCTAACAAATGAAAACAAAACCCAAACCAGAACCCTTGCTCCAATTAAGCTAAAAATAGTCTCTAGCTCTAGATCCAAAAAATCAATCGAGAGCATCTGGCTCCCTAAAGACACCAAAGGTGACCAAACCTCCTCTATAGACCCTTTCTCAGGACTGACGTGCCAGTCCAGGATGTGAAACTGGAGAATCCCCTGACATTTTCTTTATGGATGATCAATGACTAACACAGGTGAGGGATGCTGTAGTCTCTGTACTGCGTTATCTTCACCAACACTTTCCTGTGACATGGAGTCTCCCTCAGCACTCACAGGAGAGGGAATCCTGTTCTTTTCCCTGTGGTGTGCACAGACTACAGCACGGCATCAGTACAGTCTTTCTCGTGAGAGTCCTCACCACATATGGAGGGCGCAGCCGGCTTACTAAAGACATGGAGAGGAAACTGACAGAGGAAGCCTTGCTCAGCAGCATATCCTCCCCATGCTGCTGTGCGCCACTCAGGGTCCACCTGCTGACCAATGTCAGGATTTGGAGTCATTCTTGGTGGGTCCTCTGAGTGTCAGGCTTCTTTCTCATGATTTTCTTTCTCCAGGAATAGTGGGCCAACAGAACATGAATCAGATTGGCGATGGATCCCCTGCAGTAGGTGGAGATTTTTCTTACTCCTTTGTTCACAGCTACAAGGAGGGGTCTGCTTCTCAGTAGGTGTTGCTGCTCGAGTGGAGAATGTGTGAAGCTTCCTTCAGCCTCCTCAGTTCTCCAAAGCGGAGCTGTCAGAGAAGGAAAGGCAATCAGATGCATAGGAAGCCTCATTGGACCACAGCCTAGACAAAACCATGGACTGTCCACACATGGGAAACAAACATCAAGGAAGAAAACCCACCCCATGAATGCCAAGGTTGCAGGGGACAGGAGTCAATGGTGGCTCACTGGCCTGGCACACACATGGCTCCTGCTGCAGCAGGTCTGTCTGCAGGAAGCTCTCATCCTGGACTGTGGCCAGATCATGCTGGAGGTTTTCATATGAGGGGAGGAAAACAGCTGGGACACAGGTCTGTTAAGGACCTGCCCTGTCAGCTTTTGAGCTCCCACCAGCTCTACTCAACTGGGAAATCCAGCATTACATTTGAGCTGGGCTCATTCACTCCTTGCTTCTTCAAGGATAAGACAGGACCTGAGTTTCTTTTTTTTCTCCACCTTTAAAACTGCTAGAAAGTGAGCTGAGAACTACACACTGTGGTGAACTAGAAAAACAGCCCATTACTCCAATAGTTGAGATACATTCTTTTAAAAAACCAGCAGTATAGCAATGTCTGGGTCACAGGCCTTGAACAGATGCCAGGAAACTGTGAGCAACCTGGGAAGTTAACTGTATGAGGCCCTGAAGAGGAGCAAACCCAACACTGCAGTGAAGGCTGGGCTGATTCCTTCAGCACAGACACTTCCTTGGATTCAACATGTCAAACTCTAAATGTGATTTTAATTCCAGAGAAACCTTCTTACAGGAAACAGATGCAAACTGCAGAGAACCCATAATCAATAAGAAGGTGCTGTATGCTAATCTGCCCAAGTGTAGGATTTTATCTCTAAAGGTGATACTCCTGGAGGAAAATAAAGTGGCAGGAGGAGACACCATCTTCCACAATTAACACTGCCTCTATTAGGTCTGGGACGACCATAGGAAGGATCAATGCACGCAGAACACACGAGAGCACTTAGAATTGAACAAGTGCACACAATTGAGAAAGATTAAGGATAACACATATTGCTTCCTGTGCAGACATTTCTGTTGACTGAGCCAGCCCAATACTCTCAGATGTTCTTTCCCTGGCTTTGACTGAAAAGTCATGCAAATGTCCAGGAACCCAAATAGGACAGAGATTCGGGTACTGGGAAACTACTTGATATAACTCCCTCTTCGTGGCCTGGGATCCTACCTCATCTGGGAGACAGCGAAGGGATTCTGCAGCTTTTCTGCCAATTCTATATGTTTGGTGACCAGATCCCTCAGCTTCAGCAGGGATTGTCGTCTTTCCTCCAATATATCCTGTTTCTGTTCATTAGAAGATTATGTTTTTAGTGGAGGGTTGAACACTCAAATGCACACACACACACACACACACACACACACACACACACACACACACTCCTCAATGCACACTTCTGGATATACATGTACAAGAACATACACATTCAGCAAAATAACAAGAATTAATCATTTGATATTTCTCTGTATCAATGGTCTCATTTCCTTAATAAAAATATAGAGAATAACAGAATGGATGCAGAAACAGGATCCATTTTTCTGCTGCATACAAGAAACAAACTTCAACATCAATTATAGACATTACTTCTGGGTAAAGAATTGGAAAAAATATCTTCCAAGCAAATGTACCTAAAAGACAAGCTGGTGTAGCTATTTTAATACCTAACAAAATCGACCTCAAACCAAAATTAATCAAAAGACATGGGGAAGGACACACCACAAAGATGACATTTTAATTTTTTTTTAAATTTTTCGAGACAGGGTTTTTCCATAGCTTTGGAGCTTGTTCTGGAACTAGCTCTTGTAGACTAGGCTGGCCTTGAGCACAAGGAGATCTGCTTCCCTCTGTTTTTCAAGAGCTGGGATTAAAAGTCTGCACCACCACCACCTGGCCATCATTTCAATTCTTAACATCTATGCCCTAAGTAAATTTTTAAGATAAACATTACTATAGCTTAAAACACATATTGATTTCCACATGCTAATATGGAAATTATTACCAATAATAATCTCAGTCTCACCAATGTCCATGTTATCAGTGTACAGGTCATGCAGACAAAATTAATAAACTCTGGATTAACTGAAGTTTTAAACCAAATAAACCTAACAGATATTTACAGAGCATTCTACCTAAACACAAAAGGGTGCACCTTCTAAACAGCATCTGAAAGAATTTTCTCCAAAACTGACCACATACTTAAATATAAAGAAAGTCTCAAAAGAAACAGAAAAATTGAAATAATTCCCTGTATCTATCAGACCATTAGAGAATACAACTGTATATCAACAACTAAAGAAAGGAAAGCATATATAAGTTCATGGAAATTGAAGATCTCTATATTGAATGAAAAGTGGACCAAAAAAATAAAGAAAGAAAGAAATTAAAGACTTTCTAGAATTCAAAGAAAATGAATACATAACCTACGCTAACTTATGGGACACAATGAAAGTAGTGCTAAGAGCTCTAAGTGCCTACATTAAAAATGGGAAGATATCATACTTAATAGTAACACCTCAAAGCTATTGAACAAAAGGAAATATGTCCAAGAGGATTAGACCAGAAGAAATAATCAAACTGACAGCTAAACCAATAAAAATAATTGTACAAAAATCAGTGAAAGAAAGAATTGGTTCTTTGAGAAAATCAACAAGATAGATAAACCCTCATCCAAGCTAAATAAAGATGGGCAAAGAATATACAAATTAATAAAATCAGAAACCATATGGGGACATAACAACGGATACCGAGGTAATCCAGTGAATCACAAGGACATACTTTAAATCATGTACTTCATCAAACTGGAATATCTATAAGAAATGAATAATTTTCTCAATAGGAATCATTTATCAAAGTCAGATTAAAATCAGATAAATAAATAGACCTACATTCCCCAGTGAAATAGAAGCCATTGTTAAAAGCATCCCTCCACCCCACAAAAAAAAAAAACCCAGGGTCAAATGGCTTTTGCACAGAATTCTACCATACTTTAAAAGAATAGTTAATGGCAATACTCCTTAAATTAGTTTGCAAAATAAAAACAGAAGAAACAGTGCCCAAATCATTTTATGAGGTCGCAGTTACCTTGATACCCAAACCAAAGAAAGACTCAACAAAGATACTTACAGACCAATTTCCCTTATGGACATAGATGAAAAAGTACTCAATAAAATACTTGTAAATCAAATCCAAGAATATTTCAAAAAGATCATCTATTATGATCAAGCAGTCTTTAACTAGAGATGTAGGGATAGTTCAGCATATGAAAATTAGTCAATGTAATCTACCATATAAAATGAAGAAAAAAACATATGGTGATCTGATGGAGGAAGGTCATTGGTTAAATTAAAAGAAACTGCTTGGCTCTCATTGGTTAGGAGATAGGTGGGAGGAGTAAACAGAACAAAACGCTGGGAGGAAGAGGAAGTGAGGTCAGACTCGACAGCTCTCCTCTCCGGAGCAGACGTAGGAGAGACGCCATGCTACCTGCTCCAGGGAAGACGCACGCTATGAAGCTCCGACCCAGGATGGACTTAGGCTAGAATCTTCCCGGTAAGACCGGTGCTATACAGATGATAAGAAATGGGCTAGTCCAGGTGGGAGAGTTAGCCTAGAAGATGCTAGGTAGAAATGAGCCAAGCAGTGTTTAAATGAATACAGTGTCCGTGTAATTATTTCGGGGCATAAGCTAGCCGAGCCAGGCGGCTGGGGTGTTGGGGACGCAGCCCCACCACCGCTCCATATTACTACAGTGACTATCTTACTAGACACCAAAAAATCTTTGACCCTTTCATGAAGAAAGACCTCAACACAAAAACAGACAGGAGAGAATATAAGGAATAGCTGGAACATGCCAGCAAAGGAGATGATTTCTGAAGAGAACACTAGCACTAAGATCAACAATTAATAAAGGACCTCAGGGAACTAAAAGGCAAGGAACACCATGAGTAGGAGAAAATAGAGGTTTACAGAATGGGAAATGATTTTCATCAACTCGCATCAGACAGAGGGCTAATATCCAAAATATATAAAGCATTCAATAGACTAGACATCAACAAACCAAATCATTCAATTAAGAAACGTGGTACAGATAGAAACAGAAAAAAAAGAAGAATCACAAATAGCTGAGGAACACTTAAAGAAATGTTCAACATTCCTACCCATCAGGGGAATTTGAACCAAAAACTCCCTTGAGATTCCACCTTACACCTGTCAGAATGGCTAAGATCAATGGCACGAACGACAGCTTATGGTGGTGTGGATTTGTAGCAAAGGAAACACTCCTCCATTTCTAGTGGGAGTCCAGAGTTGTCCAGCCTCTATGGCATCAACATGGCGATTCCTCAGAAAATTGGGAATTGATTTACCTCAAAATCTAGGTCCACCATTCTTGGACATATATCTAAAGGATGCTCTATCCTATCACAAGAACACTTGCTCAAATATCTCCACTCTGGCTTTATTCATAATAACCAGAAACTGGAAACAACCTTGATGTCCCTCAATGAAAGAATGGATAAAGAACGGGCAGTACATTTACAGAAGAGAATATTACTTGGCTGTGCGAAAAGTGATATCCAATTGCTATTATAAGCAAATGGGTGGAGCTAGAAAAAACTCATGCTGACAGAGATATCTGAGATCCTGAAAAACACATATTATATGTATTTACTTATAAGTGGGCATCAGTTGTTAAGTAATTGATAATCAAGCCACTTTCCACAACCCAGAAAAGTTAGATAAAGAGAAGGTCACTAGAGGAAACAGAAGAATTTCCCTGGGAAAAGAAAATAGATTAGATTTTGCCAGTAAACTTTGGTTGGGTGGGGAGGGAATTGAAAGGGATCCTGTAGGGGGAGGGATGGAGGGAGAGAGCGTGGAGAGAGAGTGTTGAAGTTGGGAGGCTCCCAGAGGCTGCTATGGAAAGCTAGTACAGATAAAATTTCCTGTAATCTATATGAGGGATCCTAGTGAGGACTCCTAGTAGTGGAACATACAGAGTCTGAACTGACCATCTTCTGTAGCCAAGAAAGGCTTGCAGTGCTGAGACTGGATTGCATTCAGTTGAATATTTGGCTGGAGGGGATTCTGTGGAGATCCCTATACAGCTCCGGCTCATGCTAGGACAGAGTGTTGCTCTCTGAAAACTAACAGTGGGGGTCCCATTGTTGTGGACAACATCTACACATCATTGACCCTAGAGAGAGCAAGCTGTTGCCTGCATGGAGCCTTCACCCATATGCTCTAGTCTCTTTGGCATGGGAAGGTACTCTACAGGTTACAGAAAGAGAAACATGACATCAACTCAGCCACAAAAACCTTGACTTACAGTCTGTCCTCCCTGCAAGTTATGCTGGGGCACTGTTGGTGCAGAACTTGAGAGAGTGGCCATACAATGTCTGGCTTAACTTGAGGCTCATGCAAGGTGAGGCAGTCCATGCCCTATAATCCCTGGATGGCTAAAATATGGTGGAGACCAAATAGCCCAGAGACATAGCACAGAAGCAAACATAACTAAAAAAAATCAACGAACTGATTACTAATATTCCTATCAATGTTCTGCTATACTCATAGATTGGTGCCTTGCTGGTCCTCATCAGAGAGCTTTTCTCTAGCAGTAGTTGTGTGGAAGTGAGTATCTAAATTCGAACTTTCTATCAGTCCTACCCATTGGAGCTCAGGAAAACTTTCAGAAGACATGGGGGGGGGGGCGGATTTTAGGAGTAAGCGGGAATGATGGGCTGGAGGGCAACAGGAGAACATGGCCCACTGAATCAAGTAAACAGGGCTCACATAGGCTCACAGAGTTATGTATGGGCCTGCATGGGTCTGCACCATGTTCTCTGCATAGATGTTGGTGTTTTGGTGGGACTCTTAATAGTGGGAGTGGGTGTGGTGTGTCTCTGACTCTTTTGTCTGCTCCTGGGATGCCTTTCCTCCTATTGGAAAGCTTTGTCCAGCCTCTGTATGAAGACCTTTTTCTTTTTTGTCATGCTTGCCTGTTCTTTTCTGGAAAGAAAACAAAGGGTAGCAGATCTGGAAAAAGAGAAGTTTATAGGAGCTGAGAGAAGTGGCGGTAGAAAAAAACTATGGTATGTGAGAATAATTTATTTTCAATAAAAAGAAATGTTCACTCAATAAAAAATGTGAATCGTTGAAGAGTTACAACACTTTAAAACAGAGTTATTACCTATGTAATCTCTACCCAAAAGGAGAGCTTAAAATTTTCTTCCTCTAAAATATTAACAAGGAGCAGGAATCCCTATGATTCGATGGCATATAATATTTTTCACTTATAGCTGGGATTCATAGGCCATGGCTAGTGGGAAGGAGGTAAAATTGCCTTTTCTGTGAAGAGTAAAATTTATGGACAGATCCTTAGTAAGGGTTAGATTCTGCCTCCTGCAGGAAAATCCTCTGCTCCTGGAGGTCTCAAACGCAATGAGAGCTGGAGGGTTGCACCGAGCAGACAGCAGCTATGATGTAAGAGATGAATTAAAGGTAATAACTTCATCAGTTCCTTCAGGACAGACATCTTATCTGTTTGCTCCAGGTATAGCTTCCTTCCTGGCATTTATGGGACTCCCAACATAGACTGTTGAATGGTTAAATGAATGAAAGCTACCTTTATATTATTCATCTTAAAGCTACCTGTCTACTAATGATAAAGCATCTTAAATTATATTTTCACCGATGCTTTTGAGATGACTATAATTTAGCACCTATGTCTTAAAAACACAAACGTATAATCTACTGACCTTGGACATTTGGTTTAAGCATCAATTTTAATTTAAGTATTTAGACTAGGTTTGAGCTTGTGATGCAAACCTTTAATCCTAGCTACTCAGAGACTGAGACAGAAGGACTGAACATTAAAGTCTGGACTGTACTACACTGTGAGTTCAAAGCTTATCTTTGGAATGTAGTGTGATCATATCTCAAGACTTTAAAAGGATTTGGTGATATATCTCATTGTTAGAATGTGTAACAAACATGAGCAAAGCCCAGGTTTAATGTTATTTTAATAATTAGATCAAATAACCATGGGAGAACTGCTATTTTCTGAAGGAAAATTAAGGAGGAGTGGATCCAGGGTCCGGGGAGCAGGGGCTGAATGACTGGGAGTAGGGAAAGAGGTTGAACTGATTAAACATGAGAGAAGATAAAAAATGTAGACAAGAACCATCCCTTTGACATTTACACGGGGATTTCCTCCTTCAAAGCTGTTTCCAGCCATTGATCTCACAAGATGCTAAATCCTTAGAAAGTCTTGGAATAATCACATAAATCAACAACTAGACAGGATGTTAGTGAGCTACTGGAAAAGTGGGTGAATGATCACGTGTGTGTGTGTGTGAGTGTGTGTGTGTGTGTGTGTGTGTGTGTGTGTGTATTACTACTGATGGTGGACAGCCTGCCCACATTGCTGCAGCCTACCTTATCCTCCTCGTCACATAGCTCACAGATCTTCTCATCGGTCTCTTTACAGAGATTCTTCACCTTCTCACAGGACTCTTGCAGTGAAGTTTGCTCCCTCCATAGCTTTTGGTTCTCCTCTCTCAACATGCTCACTTTTTTCTTCAACTGAGTTCGCTCACTCAGGAGCTGGTTGTGGAGGATGCTGAAACATCACAAAAACACCATGAGACCTACCTAACCTCCATCTCCCACATCACCCATGCAAACTCCCATGACCAGAGCCCACAGTCACCATGCCAGGATACCCTAGTGGCTGTCAAATGTCAGAGAATGGCCAAATTACAGAAAGACTCAGACTGCTTTTGAAAACTGTTACAATAAAAGAAATGCATGTACTTCTGAGAGCAGGGTTTGCCTCCTACCACATGTACTTAACTGTCCATGGTACTGGGAAAGCATCAGCAGGTTGAGAGGTAGAAGACAAACATTCTGTGAGGGAGGACAGCAGACCCAATTGAAATATATTCTATCTATGGGTAGAATGGGATCACCTCTGTAAACCCCTACCAGAGCCCCCAAGACCCTCAAATGCCTGACACCTTTATCATGGTACAAATAGATTTTCTATCTAGAGGCTCCTGAGGCTGGCAGGACAATGTTGTGATGGGCTCACAGATACTTCAGTCTTAGCAAAACTAGTCCAGTAGGTCCAAGTCAAGAGCATAAGACAGACTGCTTTTTATAGGGAGAAAGGCCAAGAGGAAAGTCCTCACTTTGGTTCAAAGACAAAAACATGGCAAAAGCAGTCACTGCCAAGGAATAGAGTCCCAGCGAAGTCCGTCACTCACCTGTAAGAGACAGCTTCCTCAGTCAGCTCCTTGCACTTGTACAAGGCCTCTCTCATCTCCATGCGGAATTTCTGTAGATCCAACATCACTTTCTTATGCTCCATATTCACCATCTCCAACTCAAAATTTAGCCTGTATTAGGGCATAGCCCCAGAGCAAAGAACCCCATGAATTCTGGACTTAATGATCCTATGATTTCAGGCTGTGCCCTAAACAACCCAGCATAGTCAATGTCACATTCTGATAACTATGAACCAGCACAACCTGGTGCTGTTTAAACTTGCTGACGTGGCCCCAGACCAGCAGTCAGGGGTGCAAAGGGAGTGAGTGATCAAGAGCTACATGAATTCCATTAATGGGCCTGGAGGAATAGAATAGTTAAGTCCTGGGGAGCCTGTGTCACAAGTCTGATCCCACCACAAATCTATGATAATGTTGTTCCCGTCTTCAGAACGGGGATTTTTGATCCTAGGTTCCTATTGCTACATGGATGTCTAAAGCACAAAATCAGTGTTTCCAGCGAGCAGACCTGACTTAAGGATAGATATATAAGTCTCCAGTGGATTCCAATGGGCTGCCAAGGAGAGCACACGGGCCAGGAGCACCATCACTGGTCATAGTGGAGTTCCCTGACCCTAAGGGAACTTAGTGGGATCACCTGGAAACTGTGGCACAGAAAGAACCACATGCCACAGACCCCCAACTGCTAGGACACACACACACATACACGGAGGATGCCAAATAAATGTAGGCAGGCAGAATTATCTCAGAATATAAGAAACCAGACTAGAGAGGAGCAGTGAGGAAGTTCAGACCTCAAGTCACACACTGAGATGCACCAAGACGACTAGGCCCTTGCAGCTGCTCCCAGGAGCAGCCAGTACTCAAGCACCTGCTGGTTAAGCACAAAGACTCACCATAAACTCACAGCACCTAGCATCGTCCACAAGACAACACCTGTCAAGGCCTCATGAAATGTATGCTGAGAGCTCACAACTATTGCCCCATCCCCAGATTGATCCAGGCCACAGGCTCTGCTTTTTATTTGGAGGAATCACACAGCCTGTGTCCTGATATCACTCCTTCCCAGATTTCAGCTATGCCACTCAGATGCCCTCAGGATATTTAGTTTAGGCAGAACACTCTGGAGGTGCAGCCTCCAGTGACCTGAGGAATGCTGGGGTTGACTCGGTAGGGTCAAGACAGTTACCCAGGAACTAGACAAAATGGCTACCTGTTGTTCAAATCCTTGTTGGTATAATTAGCGAGAATTCCACGAAGTTCATCCCTTTCTTGGGTCATCATCTGAAGCTGCAGGGTCAGTGTAGCCACCTTGTTCAGCCGCTGCTCCTGCCCAGTAACAGAGTTTGGGGTTGATGTTTTTCCAGCACTCCCTGCAGGTAGATAAATATTAGTGAATTTATGCAGTAGTATGGCACAGGACCAGGAGAGATCATGTTGAGTTCAAAGAAGAGGCCAAGGAAGAGTGAATGCATGGAACACAGTGAAGGATCAGGACAACTCCTCAAACTGGGAGCCCATAAGCCATGCCTCTGTCTCCACTCACTGTGGCTAGCTATGTGTATCAGCCCCTACTGCTGCCCCACTGGCCCTGAAAGGCATATGTCACCCAGACATGATGCTTTGGAAATATCAACTCATTTCTGATGTGATACAGAAAATTCCTGAAGTCTCCAGTGCTTAGAGACTCTCAGTCTCTTAGTGTGGCCTGGAATAGAAGTAACTGAATGTCTGAGACCCTGGTGCATAGATGGGGAATTTCCCATGAGATACTCACAGAACCTAAAGAAATCACTGATGATGAGTTGTAGCAACAACCTACTCTCACACCCCATTAGTCTGTGCCTCCTGCTGGTCTTTGCCACTCAAAATAAACTCACAGAACAGCACCTGTAACCTTGACAACTCCTGGATCTCTGCCAAACTAACTAGCAGCAATCCTTGACTATGGGTCTGCACTTTAGTAACCCAGAGAAGCAACATAGAACCATCTCTTCCAAGATCCCAGATACTAAACCCCATTTCTGTAAGGTCCAACTCAACCCCCAACCTCCTCCTTCGAAAGTCAGATCTCTCTGCCAACCAGTGTGCTCAATCTTGCCATTGTGTCTTCTGGTGAACCCTATATGCACATAATTGATGTGGGAGTGATTTCTTATTAATAAAGAAACTGCCTAGACCCATATGATAGGCCAACCCTTAGGTAGGCGGAGAAAACAGAACAGAATGCTGGGAGAAAGAAGCTGAATCAGGAGTCACCATGATTCTCCCACTCCAGGCAGATGCAGGTTAAGATCATTCCTGGTAAGCCAGCTCGTGGGCTACACAGATTAATAGAAATGGGTTAGATCGATATGTAAGAGCTAGCCAATAAGAAACTGAAACTAAAGGGTCAGGCAGTGTTTAAAAGAATACAGTTTCCGTGTAATTATTTCGGGTAAAGCTAGCCGTGCGGGTGGCTGGGTGCCAGAGACGCAGCCCCGCCCGCCGCTCCTATTTCAACACATAATGAGTGTCCCAAGAACACAACACTGTTGATTTCAAAAAAAGATGCCAACGACTCTTTAGGATACAGCAGAATGTCCAGAGAATGGACTGTTAGGGTCACTGCCAACTGCCATCACTTATCTCATAACTGTCTCTTCCCCAGGTGCCTTCCCTGAGACACAGGGGAAGCTCGTCAGCAGCTCTCTGATAGTTAGACTCTAATTAATTATAATTTAATACTTCATCATGTATGAAGGTCAAGACTCATTTTCTAAACATTCCCAAGGAATGGCTCTTCCCCTCCTAATCAAAAAGATGGGAAGTGAAGGATACTAAGAAATTAGCTCATGTTGATGTGGAATGAAGTTCAGTTTCATGAAGTGAATGAGTACCTCAGGAAATATCCACAAGGCTGTTACAATATGTGGGGGTGATGGGGATTGTGGGTGACCCGTCAGACCAAAGATAAGTCACATGGGTAATGATGAAAATTTCCCCCAAACTTCAGCAAAATACATTCCATCCATCATGATGTTAGCAAAGGTGAGATCACCTAGTGACGGGACAGGCTGGAGACACGTAAGGGCATCCACAGGTGAGCCCTCACTCACCAAGAACAGACACTTGCAGGGAGAGTGATGGCTCATTCCTGCACTCAAGTTAAAGTTAAAGTTAAAGTCAAGTTAAAGATGACTGGCTATTGAGAGTCAGGAACTCAGAAACCTTAGGGGTCACTGACATGCAGCAATACCCAATGGTTCCTACCCTGCAAGTGGATGTGAGGTAAAATTTGAGATCCTCCAGCTTTGGCCAGAGGATTTTACTCTCCCTGTTATTAGTGACCCACAACCAAAAGAAATCCAGTGTGGGTGAAGCTCAGTGCTGTAACTGAAACCTCATTCATCCCTCTCTCCTTCCTTCCCACTCAGAGTCAAAGCAGAGGACCCCTAGCACAGCAGCTGCAGGGTTGACCATTACTGGCTCTCTGCCAATCTAAGCATCAGAAACCCTAAACTCCAGGTCTACTCTTTAGTAACAGAGAGAAGCAGGATAGATTCATTACCTCCACGAAGCTCTGAGATCCTGTGACTCACTATGAAAAACCAAGCTGAAGCCTTCCACCATCAAGAAACTCCCCACTCCCTCCCCAGGACTCACTGCGTTTTCCCCAGAACCATTTATGTCTTGATGAGCGACACTGAGGTTGAAGGCAAGCTTCCTTCTGCCTCCCTCTAGTCTCATTATGCTCTCCCTTCTGTCTCCCAAGGAGCCTGCTCAGTCTTGCCAACATGGCTATGTCCAAAACCAGTAGGCAATGAACAGATGCCCCACAGGCAGTTGGTGTTGCCACAACACTGATGACATCACCGAGAATCCCTGGTCTCCAGGATACAATAGAATGTCCAGGGAGGGGTCTGCTGCTGTCCATGGTACAGCCATTACCTCTGGCTCATTTCCTCACTCCAAAATGACCTTAAACCAAGCAGCCATATCAGGAGCCTCTCTGGTGTCAAAAAGGAAAAAGGAAGCTCTTATACAGGTAGTAATAAAAAAATTTCCCCTGGAGAATCAGCAGAGCTCACTCAGGCTATAAGGTTGTGAGTGAAGATGTAATTCACTCTTGACGTGTCTGGTTGGAGTCACATGAGGCCAGATGATCCCTCAGATATTTAGAAAAAACAGTCCTAGAAACAATATGATGGTCCAAACCTTGAATCAATATACTGAGGCAAGAGCAGTGACAAGTCAGAGGTCTGTCGGGGCTGTGTAGAGGCACCCTAAGTTGGAAACACACATGCACATGCACACACGCATACAGATAGAGGAGGCACACAATCATGGGATAGAATATGATGTACATCACTGCTATGGTCCTTCTATCAGCAAACAAAAGCCAAATTCCTTGGCCTAGAGCCAGGTGTTATGATATATGTGCTTGTTAATGGCTTTGGGTACAATACCCATTAGTAGATCATGAGAAGGACAGGCATTTGGAGAGGCTTGGGGTTATTAAATCAAAGAGTTTGGTTATAGCCTAACCTCAATTTTCTATTTCTGACAGTTCTTGTAAAGAGGATCCAGCCCATCGTTAGGCTGGAATTCATTTTCTCCAGATCTCTGGACTTTCTCAACAGAAGCATGTTCCTTAGAACTTAGGGCTGATGTGGTCTGTCAGGTGATCTGTGCCATTTCAGATATGGAAGCCCTAAGCAGGTAAATGTGATTAGCAACTTTTTTTTTTCTAAATAGGGTCTTGTAGAGACCAACAAGTTGAGAACCAAACATTTTCTTTATCCATTCTTAGGTTTAGAGACATCTAAGTTGTTTTGAGGTTCTAGCTATTACAAATAAAGATTCTATGAACACAGTTGAGTATTATTGAACTTCCTTTGTGTAAATGCCCTAGAGTGGTATGGCTAGTCTTGAGGTAGATTGATGACAAATTTTCTGAGAAATGGCCATACCTTTTCCCAAAGGGGCTGTATAAAATTTGTCTTCCCTTCAGCATATGAGAATTATTCCCCTTGTTCCACTTCCTTACCAGAATAAGCTGCCGTTAATATTTTTGATCTTATCCATTCTCATTGGTTTAAGATGGAACCAAGAGTTATTGTGATTCTCATTTCTCTGATGGCTAAGAATGTTGAACAGTTCTCTAAGTGTATCTTGGCCATTTGATATTCTTCTGTTGAGAATTCTCTCTTCGATCTTTACCCCATTTCTAATTGAATAATTTGTTGGTCTATTTTGATGCCTAGTTTCTACATTTATTTATATATTTTGGAGATCAGCCCTCTGTCAGATGTGGAGTTAGTAAAGATATTTTATATTTTCTAGGCTCTCGTTTTTTTTTCTTATTGACAGTGCCCTTTGCCTTACAGAATATTTTCAGTTTAATAGGGTCCCATTTATTAATTGTTGATCTCACTGTAAATGCTTTTCGTGATCTATTCAGAACGTTGTCTCTTGTACCAATGTGTTCTTGGCTAATGGAATTGATGTTGACAGTCTTTGGTCCACTCAGATTTGAATTTTGTTCAAGGTGAAGGACTTGTTTGAGTTCTTCTACATGCTGACTCTGGTATTGCCAGTAACATTTGTTGATGATACTCTCTTCTATTGCATTGTATATTTTTGATTTATTGTCAAAAATCAGGTGTTCAAAGATGTGTGGGCTTATATAAGGGACTTTAATTTGATTTCATCGTCAAACCTGTCTGTTTTAAGCCACTATCATGCTGTATGTATTATTATGGCTCTGTAGTAGAGCTTGAAAACAGGAAGTTCATTTACTCTACAGGATTGTTTTAGATATCTGGGTTTTTACATTTATCCGTATGAAGTTGAGTAGTTTTTCTTCATGTCAATAAAGAATTTTCTTGCCGGGCGGTGGTGGCGCACGCCTTTAATCCCAGCACTCGGGAGGCAGAGGCAGGCGGATCTCTGGGAGTTCGAGGCCAGCCCGGTTTACAAGAGCTAGTTCCTGGACAGGCACCAAAGCTACAGAGAAACCCTGTCTCGAAAAAATAAAAAAAAAAAAAAAAAAGAATTTTCTTGGAATTTCATTAAGATGAGTTGATTTGAATCTGTAGATTGCTTTTGGTAAGATGGCCATTATTACTCTATACATTTCTCTATATCTTACCACCTTCTGATATCCTCTCCATTTGTTACACAGCAGAGTGAAAATAATTCAGCATTCTATATTTTATAAGTAAAATATGTGAGAAATGAGGCTGCATATGTACTCACCACAAGGGTGTGATTTAGGTTTAAAGGGCTGGTTGGAATATTCACCCATGTTTGATCACTATGTGAAGAAAATGTGCAAGTGTAAGTCAAGACATCACAGCCTTTCTAATAAATATTCATATTTTGTATGAATTCAAAATTGAAAACATTATGGAATTTTTCTGTATATTGCAATCCTACATCTCTGTATTCATGGGATACAGCCTTTATAATGTGAGATTCTTAACAGAATTCAAAAAAGAAATAAAACATAGAAATAGGCAGATCGTTACTTCAAAATATTAAGGGGATTTTGAATTATTCTTACCCTATCCCAGTAGAAAACAAAGACAAGTGTAATAAAAAAAGCTGACCCTTCAGTGGCAGACGGTGACATATGAGAGGAATGAACTGCCTGTAATCATGGTTCATTATACCAACAATGATGTTAACAACAGGTTCTAATGCCAACTTCTGTAACTTCTAATGACCCCATTGTGTCAATCCCAGTATTTCACAGGCTCCCAAATTGTGTTCATACCTGACTGTGAGCCTAGGGTATTCTGACAAAGGACAGGCCACATTTATGGTTTCTGACAGCACAGTAATGCTCCACTAAAGTCAAATATAGAAGGGTAGTGCTTGTCTAGGCATTGTCTACTTCAATACAAATACCTTAAAAGGAAATAAAATAGAAACTTCTCATAACCTAGCAAAATATTTATCTTATATTTTAAAATGTACTCGAACTAACATTGCAGGTAAAATTGACATAAGATTAGCATCGTAATGCTTTTATTTCCCACACACTAGCATTACAAGTGGGGCCACCAAAGCCAGTGTGGACAAATCTAATGATTAATTCTGGATTTTCTGCATGCTATGCAATCAGTCTGCCATCTGAGCTATGTCCACAACTGTTATATTTTGGGGGGACATGTTTAACAGCTAGGAACATGTTTTCTCTAAATGTACCTCCTAATCCAAATCCCACATTGTAACCAGCCCTGCAGGATCTTCGTAATGTCTGTACTTGAGGCAGGTGAGCCTTTTTGTTCCACATTAATATGATTTAAGTTCTCTGTAGATTTTATTTCTCCTCATAATGAATAGGGGATTCTGAGGAAGGAATAAGACATCACTGAGGAATGATTCAAAAGCAAACACTCAGTTCCCCACATGGAAATAATAAAGGGTCCAATTAAGTAGAAATTTGTCTCTGGCTTTGGAAGGAGGGTGTGCTGAAAGGCTTCCCTTGTATCCCAGGAATGACTCCTGGAGAGAGAAGTATGCTTTCTGGTGGGTTGTGAAGATAACTAGTTAGCAGAGAGACAATTTTATTTCCCCATGACGTCAGCCTTCCATCCCCTGGACACTCTATTGTATCCTGGAGAGCCCAGACATCATCTGTGAAGACACATGTGGTGTACCAAACCAACTGCTATTGGGGTGTTCATTCAGGGCCATTACAGTTCCCCTAATGGAAGACACATTGACAAGACTGAGCAGGCTACTTGGGAGAGAGAATGGGGGAGCCTAGGGGTGCAAGAATGAGACAAAATTAAACTGACCTTCAGTCTCTGTGAAACAGTGAGATGTAAATGGTTCTGAGATGTAATGAGTGCTTATCAGGGGATGAGGGGCTTCCTACGGGAGCTGGGCGTGAGCTAGTCCTTCCACTTATGGGGAACATAAGCTGGAGTGCCTGGGAATCGTCTGGACTTGTCTGATTGTCCTGGTTCCTGAATATCAAGGAATTCAGGACATCAGTTTTTCTGTCAGAGAAGGAAGTTGCTGATCAGGTAAAGGCTGTCGTTCTTGGAACTTTTGAGTTTCACTTTAGTGCAGGCCTGGAGCTTTGAGGTGGGACAAATTGAGACCAGCAGGCATCATGGCCTCACTTCCCTTTGTCCACAGGGGATTCCTTTAGATACAGTGGCTCCCTGCCACTATTAGCAGGGAAACCAAAGCATTTCTTGCCAAGAACTCATGTCCTCAGGATGTGCCAATGAATTTACTCTGACCTCCACTCCCTTGCAATGCCCGTGAATGTTCTGATTTAGCAGGTGTGGGTGCCAGACTGTTCTTTATTGAATCCAAAGAACTATCCAAAGAAATGAACCAGAACATACACCAACTCATTCTTCTTGCTTCAGGGGTTCTAGAATGTCATTGAGTTTGATTAGCTTAGTCTGTTGACCATGTTCAGAAGCTGCATGATTTCTCCATTTTTACCATGTACTTCAAGTGACCTGGCAGGAAATAAGAGCATCTCCATACCACTTGAGTAGTGTGGACTATGCCATTTTTTTCTTGGCTTCTCAAGCCAAAGGCTTATGGATTCTGCAACCATGTTGGATTATGTGCAGCTGTGACTATGCCTGAGGTGGCTGACTCCTTGGCCATGAGAAGCTTGTGGTGAGGGAGGCAGAGAAAACCAGCTTGGCATGGCAACAACCTTCCTTTAGGGAAAAGGGAGACCTGAGACCCATAGACAAGTCATCTTGGCCTAGGATAAAGTCCTTTAGGATGTCACTGGGTCACAAGCATGCATGGTTTCTCAGAGATTTGTTTATGACTCAGGATGTTCTCTGCATGCTCTGTGCCTTGGTGCTGGGCCAGTTCATCTGTGTTTGTTTTCCAACAGGGACTTCTGAGGAAACAACATCCATCCCAATCAGTTTCAGCAAGAAGCAGGTTAAGAAGTTGTAGAGGTTGAACACTCAACTTCAAGTGATGACTAGTGAGAAAAATGAGCTGTGAGATCACCTGATCTTCATCAGTAAAAGAGGAGCCTTGGAAAGTATTTAGTTTTCAACCTCATTCGTGACAGTCTTAGGTCCACAATTCTGCCCTCAGCTTCATTCCACTATGACAACGGGTTCTAAGAGACTGAAGCTACAGGATGTTCTTATTTTCAACCTTATATCTCTCAGTGAGTAAGCAAAACCTAATGCCTGGACAGGAGTGAGATAAGGAATCATACTATTCTACTTTCTACATTTGAAATCCTGAGCCTGTGGCCATATTCACACAACTCAGTGATTTAGGGAGTAGTATGTGAGCTCTCAGCAAATATTTTTATGAACCCTGACAAGTGTCGATTTATGTGAGATTTTTAACTGCTGTGGATTGGTTGTGATACTTTACAATTTGCTGGTGAATCATTGTAAAATCTCCTGGTAGCACATGGCTTACCCTGGGCACAATTGGAACACCTGAGTTCCTGGCTGCAAAACCTGGGACTCATCAGTGCTCTTCGTGGTTCTGTCTGAGATAATAACACTCTTTGCATTTCTTCATTATCCCTTTGTTCTCACTTTTCTTGCCTCTCTGTATTCAGTGAATCTATATGCCACATTTGAAGGACAAAGAGGAATCTTTCATGATATGTGCAGCCTAACATAAATTATTTCCAACTAAATAGAAAGACATTACATGAAAATATCTCTGGCTAAACTGAGGAATGAGTCTATTGAAAGGACTGTAGAGAGAAAAACAAAGCTATATTTACTCACTTAAAAATACCATTGAGAACACATACAACACAAAAAGCAACAAAATAATCACTGCAATTGGCACACTTATTGATTCCTTTCTGTTTTCTTTTTATTTACTTTTCTATCATGCAGCATATCCTGACCACAGTCTTTCATCCCACTGCTCCTAGTCCTTTTCCATCTCCCTTTTCCCCAGTACACTGATTCTCCATTTATCTTTAGGGAGGGACAGCCCCCCACACCCCTAGAACAGGAACCAAACATAGCATAATAAGGTGCAATGAGATAAGGTACAAACTCTCATAATAGAGCAAAAGAGTCCTAAAAACAGGCAGAAAAGTCAGTGATACAATCACTGCCACTATTAGGGGTAAGTGTGGGGTATATATGAGGCTGAGCTTCTGTTGTCTAGATCCTCTCTGCAGCCCAGCAGACAAAGCCTCACAGATGTTCTCCATATCCCTACACATATGAAATACATTGCTTTTAAACTTAGGAGGAATTATCCTTAGCTCTTTTCTTCCTTTTGGGATATGAGGTGCTACCTTCTTCAAATGAGTATCATATTTATATTTTTAAAGTATTTCAGAAATGCTTCTTTTAAATCTTCTTTGATGAGTTCCGTTAGAGGCATTCAGTGGGAATCACTCTGCCCATTCATAATTTCCTCATCACTTTGCACCTACAGCTTTCTTGAGGGTGGATAGGCACTGACCCTGTCACCTGCATATTTTACTTTTTTTTTTCATGCCAGAGATGTTCTCCCTAGGAGAGAGCATCGAGTCTTAATTTGGTTGGTTTCCTCAGAGAAGTTCTTCTCCTTTATGTGCTTGTTTTCAAAGTTAGTTTATCTTTACAAGTCAAAGGGCATAGAAAGAAAGTAATACATTCTTAATATTTCACAGTTAAACATCTTCAGTTACATTCAGTCTGTCTCAAATCCCTAGGCTGTCTTTAAGAACTGAATAATTTACATTCTCCAAAAGTGAACTAAAAATCATGAGTCCATGTCCTTAATTGTGTCAGTGTTGTTTGTAATAAACTTATGTTATGGTGTGTCACGTATCCACAAACATGAATTAGATGAGATTTAACATTTAAAAGTAATTCTCAAGTCTAAGGATTTGATCTATGTGTTTCCTTGGAGAACTTATAATATTGTTCCCTAGAAGTGTTTATTAAACAATGATGTTTTCCACAAATCAATTATTATTATATCTCAAATTGAAGACTATCTTTACTACACATGAAGTGGAAAGAAATGCCTTTTTAAGTATCATGTATAATTTTTATTCCATTTTAATGAATTTAACTTAACTATTTTTTTAAATTTTAGCATGCTTATATGACTTTTTTCCTCATGAATAACCTTTTAAGTGTGAAGGTTACACGTTACTTTTAATAGTATATGTTAGATTGACTTGAGATCACAGACAGTGAAGAGAGACATAGTGTCAAACATCTAGACCCACATGTTTATACAGATTCAGCTTCTTCTAAGAAACAGAAGAAGCAGTTGATAATAAAGCTTTGGTGACAATAATGGATGAATAAATCCATGTACAACTATTACCCAGGAAGACATAACTAAATTAACCAACAGTAGAAAGAGAAACTGTCAAATTGTCAGAAAGATCAAATGTGTTTTAGTAAAAATAGTTCAGTATCAGTGTAGAGCATTTTCAAATGGTCAGGGAGGAGAGGCAAACAAATAAAAACTCTCTCCAAAGGAGAGAAAGCATCAGGCAAAATGAGCAGAATTTTATTTCAAACTACATGCTGTGGTCCTGCTGTGCATGTACATGGTCTATCTGTAATACAGAAAGTTCCAATTGAGTATATTGTCTTCTCGGGACAGTGAAATAAGTAAATAGAGTGAAACCCTTACTTCAAAGTTTCCATTCTTCTTTGTTTGGGCTCCTTCTTTATCTGTCCCACATCTTTCATACGTAACTCTTTGTCATTTACGTTTAGGTAAAAAGATGGTTCCTAACAATAAAATCATCATGGGAATTAAGCTCCGTATTTTCTTTTCATACATATCAAAATATATAAGTACATAGACTGTATCATGACATACTGTGATAATATGCTACAGGCTTAATGAACAATATCTAGTATTGAAGTATTTTGAACTCAACTGCTTCCATTAAAAGAATCCAAAAATAGCTGTTTCAAAATTTCTAAGTCATGAATAACTGCATGCTGACATGAAATTGCTTCCACTTCTTTCCACAGCTTCCACTCCTTAATCTAAATAGCAAATGCAACACCTTTGTGAATCTTGCCAGTAAAAACAAGGTGGAGGGCATGATTAGCTTTATAGGGTTTTCACCCCCGTTTGAGTTCAACTTTCCTTTCCCCATTTCTACTTTGCCGTGGTTGAGTACAACAGGCCATCACAGTCCAAGATCTCACTGGATAGGTAACCTGCTGAGCAGGCCACTTGAACTCAGCAAGGGAGAAACTCAGCTTTTTAATTTCTCCTGTTTTCATGAGTATCTATGTAACCAAGCCAGGAATGAATACTCTCCTGATTTCTGAGGCTCTGCAGATGGTGAGTGTGCTTGTAGCAGGTGAATGGTGTTTCATGATACTTTTTAAGCAAATACTCAAGAAAAAATCAGGAGCTACACAGACGTAACTTTCTCCCTGAGACTGAAGCTCAGATGAGATGGATGGTTCTCCAGTAAGTTTCTTCTTAATAGCTACGTTCAATTTCTTCTACAAAAGTTATATATTTATGTTGCACGTCTTTACTTCTGTGCTTCTCATAATCTTGTCTACAGAGTTTATTTCAACTGCTACTTGCTTGTTGGTACATCTTATGAGAGTTATTATTGAGTCTTTAAATGCATATTGCTAGCACAGTGTGTGCTTCTTTCTATTTTGGTCTTGCCCACTCGTTTTTTCAGGACACTTCAGTGTCCATGCTTTTCCTTGGACAATTGCTATCACAGCAATAATGATGTTACAATGTGTGAAAAAACTGTCATCAGTTTATCTTAATGTACTGATGTTGACTTTATTCACCTCTATATAATTCTCTGTGACATTCTTTACCACTTCAGAAATTGTATGGTTTTTCTTTTTTCTCCTTCCCACTTAAATTTTCTTTTTTTCCTTTTCTATTGATTTTTATTGAGCTCTACATTTTTCTCTGCTCCCCTCTCTGCCTCTCTTCTCACCACTTCAACCGTCCCCCAAGGTCCCCATGCTCCCAATTTACTCAAAAGATTTTGTTTTTCTCTACTTCCCATGTAGATTAGATCTATGTAAGTCTCTCTTGGTGTCCTCATTGTTGTTTAAGTTCTCTGGGACTGTAGTTTGTAGTCTGTTTTTTTTTTTTTTGCTTTATGTTGAGAAACCACCTATGAGTGAGTACATATGATAATTGTCTTTCAGTGTCTGGGTTACATCACTCAAAATGTTTTCTAGCTCCATCCATTTTCTTGCAAAATTCAAGATGTCATTATTTTTTCAGCTGTGTAGTACTCCATTGTGTAAATGTACCACATTTTCCTTATCCATTCTTTGGTCAAGGGGCATTTAGGTTGTTTTCCTCTTTTTTTTCATTCCTGATTTTATAAACAGTGTTTGATTCTGTAGACAGGATATGTTGGATTCACGTTATTAGCAATAATTATTTTGAAACATTGCCAATTGATAACATAAACTTGCACAAATTATGCAGAAACTGAACTTTTCCCTAATTATTTTCATTTGTTCCCTTGCATTGGAGCTTCCATTGCATGCGATTTCCACAAACTTCCCACCATGAACATGTTTTTTTTTTCCATGTGGAGATGTAAGAAAAATAGGTGTGTATTTATAACTTTATTATTATTTTTTTTACTTTACTTTCTATAGAAAATAGAAAGTTTTTTCTCATGTAATTTATGGTTTTGGTTTTCTTTTGTCTACTACTCCCACTTCCTACCCCACACATTTCCAATCCATACCTACCCCTTTCCTGTCTTTCATTAGGAACCAAACTGGTTGGTAAGGAGAACAATAACACAAAATATACTATGATATAATAAAATAAAAACTAACACAGGATAATAGGAAAAAACAAACAATCAGAAGAAAAATAGTCCAAGGAAAGACACATAGAGGCAAATATCTATTAGTTTTCACAGTCATGAATCCACAAAAACACTCAACCAGAAAGATATAAAGTTCTGAGATGTCTTTATGAGACAAGGAACCCAGAAAATACTGTTCAGTTTATTAAAGCATTCAGCCTACCTTTGAGAGTAGTTTCTGATCCCAGTGAAAATTCCTCAAAAAAAATACATTTTTATTTACAAGTGGTTATGAATCAGAGATAGCGTCTGGGTTAGGGATCTGAGCATGTGTCCTCTTCCTTTTCAGCTCTAGTACTAAATCTTGTGCAGAACTGTGGATGCCCTGTGTATGTTGTTTTAAAATGTAGATTTTAAAATTGGCATGGATAGGCTCGAGGAGTTATGTCATAGATTTTTATATATTAATATTTGCCCAAGGTTTAGATTTTATGTGAATGAGTGTATCGGTCCTTATTTTAGTGGAAATATTTGGAAATTCTCCATCATTACAATAATATTACCTGAAAAGTTTATTACACCCAGGCTTTAATATGTTGAACCTTGATGATGGAAGTCAAAAAATAATCCCACACCAGTTCAGAATTATGACTAAAAGGATTATTAATTTAAGGGATAAAACTTACAGATCACTGTCCTAGATAACAGTTCTCTGCGTGAACAGGAACAGAGTTTATCATCCAGAAGCAAAAGAGTGAGCACAGGCTTTATGGCTGCTTTTTTACAGTATCAGAGACTGAGCCCAAGTGGGCTAAAGCCTATTGACTGAAGGGGCAGAATGTGCTCCCACAGCACCTCCCCCTTTTGATTAAATGAGAGAGTGCCAAACCCAATACAAAACTATGTAACTAGAAACAGATATCAAGTATAATTAGAGTAATAAGCAGCATAAACAATATTAAGCAAGAAGCATATGCTAAATGTTTTAATAATCCTTCTATCCTAAGGACTCTAACTCTTGTATAGGAAATGGCTTGGCTAGATAATAAATGTGCAGTAACTATGACTATCTAATCTTCAACCCCATCGAAGGCCTGGGAAGGGAGATAATATTACTTGAGAAGGCAGGAAATACAATCAAGCAGCTTCCAAAGCAAGAAATATATGACTGAGACAATTAGCTACCTGAGCAATCACCCAAAGTCTCATTTTGCAATGTTGAAGCAAGCAGTTTTGGCTAAGGCCTAGCATAACTGACAGACCATTTTCAGAGTCAGGAAATTTTTCAGAACTATCTTACCCTGTCTTGGCAAGATTTGACAGTGTTTTTCTTTGTGTCCTGCATATACATTTCCAATACCATGTACTTTGTTAGTGGATGAGGTATGGGCAGTTTCTTGCCCAAAGGCCAACTGTGTCAAGAAGAAAACAAGCTCCCAGTGGAGTGTTTTCAGTGTTCAACATTCTCTCGGGAATGGATTGGTGCTGTCAGGAGCAACCATGTCTTATGTCAATGGAATCCTAAGTTATTTAAATGCCATGTGTTACAGATGCTTGAAGTAGTTTAAGATTACCTATCTAAACAGAATGCAATCTCTATGTATTTAAAAAAACCTAATTTATCTGACTGAATGTACAGCAAGCATGAACAATTATTGTCCTATAGTATTTAATACCTGTATAACTTAAAGACTAAAGCTTCATGACAGAATATTAAATAATTTGTAAACAAATGTGCAACAACTGAGGACAATGACCTCAAAATGTAAACCAATGTATAAGTATTTTGATCAGAGGTAGTGGTAATATATGATGCAATATGAAAATACATCCTAAAAGTTGTATCAGTATACAAAATGTCCTAAACAGATGTAGAAACATCCATATATACAATCTGATAGAATAACTTCCATAGGTAAACAAAAATAACATATGATTAACTTTGTATTGATTGTATTTTATATTAATTGATAATTTTGTATCAATGTACAAAAAGTATAACAATGTAAATTATCCATAAATAATTGCTCACAAGTATTTACTCTAATACCCACTATTATTATTCCTTCTTTTTTTAACAAACATAGTTTTCACCCCAACCTTCTATCTAGTACAAGTAATAATCAAGAACCCATAAACATTGTTTATAATCCTATGAACAAACTTTTTTGGGATGGAAGCATCATCCTCTAGAATTGCTTCCCACTGTCATGAGGGCGATGCTCTCTTAATGAGATCCTACAAAAGTAAAGGGATGGTTAAGTTTCAAAATTACTGTCTAGTATAGTTGCCAAAAATTTCTGAGTAGTCGATAGTTTTTTTTTCAATGTTCTTATTTGGAGTTCAGGCCAGAATGTCATAAGAAGGTGCACCATTTCCGTAGCTGGTGCACAAAAACTGCTCTTATGGTAGTGCAGTCAGAATGTCATAAGAAGGTGCACCATTTCCGTAGCTGGTACACAAAAACTGCTCCTATGGTACTGTAGTCAGCATCATGATGTCATCTCAAGTAGGTGGAGTTGTTGCTGTGGGGTCCTATCTTCTTCTGGGAAACTTCAAAGATTATTGTAGGAAAATCTATTGTTCATTGTGAAAAGCTTAAACATCATTCATATAAACATACATTCAATGAAGAATATGATATATACCAAATAGAGACAGAGAAAGTAAAATTTTTCCTTCCTAAAGTCTTCCTTCTGTCCCATACCAGATGGCTCCTGACATGAGACAGAAATTCTGAATGTTCTTTTTTTTTTAATTTATTTATTTATTAAAGATTTCTGTCTCTTCCCCGCCACCGCCTCCCATTTCCCTCCCCCTCCCCCAATTAAGTATTCCCCCCAGCCCGAAAAGCAATCAGGGTTCCCTGTCCTGTGGGAAGTCCAGGGAACCCCCACCTCCATCCAGGTCTAGTAAGTTGAGCATCCAACCTGCCTAGGCTCCCACAAAGCCAGTGCGTGCAGTAGGATCAGAAACCCATTGCCATTGTTCTTGAGTTCTCAGTAGTCCTCATTGTCCGCTATGTTCAGAGAGTCCAGTTTTATCCCAGGCTTTTCCAGACCCAGGCCAGCTGGCCTTGGTGAATTCCCAATAGAACATCCCCATTGTTTCAGTGTGTGGGTGCACCCCTCGCGGTCCTGAGTTCCATGCTCGTGCTCTCTCTCCTTCTGCTCCTGATTTGGACCTTGAGATTTCAGTCCTGTGCTCTGAATGTTCTTTTTAAAGACAAACTTGGATTTAGAGAAGTGCAGAGCCATTTTACAACTCCAAAACCAGCTCTATATATTCTTAAAGATATATATATGTATATATATATTACAGATAGATAAATATGATTATATGTATGTATGCATGTTTGTATGTATGTATGTGTGTATGTAAACGTATATGCCTTGGTCACCTGCTCTAACAAGTCATATTCCTTTTTCTTGATGATCCTTATTGGATAGTTATTTTTACCTCTGTCAGCATCCAAACAGCCAGGGTCTCTTGAATTTTTGAAGATGTGTATTTTTCTGTAAAGACAAGAGCAGAACCCAGCCCCAAGCCTTATGAGGTTTTCTTACCACCTGCATGATTGTCACCTCTGTGGATAAGCTGTCATTTCTCTTTTCAGGAGGTTTCTCCTTTTCAAAAAGAATCCTTATTAATTTTAATGATATCCATAATTTTTCTTCTTCTGTGGAAACAAGAGCAAAACCCCTTCCCCAACATAGCACATCTCCTGGTTTTCATTGTGAGGTCAACACATCCTTGAAGTATACTGGTTGATTCAATTCAGAAGTTTTTTCCATTATCTCATGCCTCTCTTCTACTGTTGTTTCTTCCTCGTTAGCGTTAAGAAAATTCAAGGTTAATAAAGCATTATGAAATCTATGTCTGGGTGTATTTTCATCCCTTTCTGTTTGTTCAGCATATCCTTTTAGTATGATTTGAACTTCCTATACTTGCCTGACCTGTAGGAATATTTGGTATATCTGTAATGTACTTTATATTTTAATAGGCAAATATGTTTCTTTTTTAGATACATATGCTGGACCATTGTCTGTCTTTCTGTAGGAATGCCCATGATGGCCATAACTTCTAATAAATGCATGATTACTGAATCAACCATTTCTGACCTCAAGTAGGTTGCCCATTGAAAACCCGAATATTTGTCTATAGTGTGGTGTACATATTTTAATTTACAAAATTCTGCAAAGTGTAACACATCCATCTACCAGGTTTCATTCCTCTGAGTACCTTTTGGGTTACTCCCTGCAGAAAACACTGTTTGATTCTAAAAAGAGCAAGTAGGACATCTCTTTATAAACTCCTTAGCTTGTTGCCATGTAATAGAAAACTCTTTCTTTAAACCTTTGTTATTGACATGATGTTTTTTTATGAAATTTAGAGGCCTGAAACACAATTCCAAACAATACTTAATCAATTTCTGCATTACCTTGTGATAGGGGATGTGGCAGACCTGTTTGGGATCGTATGTGTGTTACGTATATAGAACCAAGACTGTTCCTGATTATATTTTGAACCTGGATAAATAATGAAGTCAATTCTGTATATCTGGTATAAATTCAGCAGTTTCAATATGCAAGACAACTCTTTCTTCATATTGTGAATCAGTAACTATATCGAGAAGTTCTTGAAAATCCCTTAATACCATAAGAAAAGCATATAATTCTGCCTTCTGGACAAAATATATGGGCTTTGTTTGACCTTACTTAATTCTTCTGATTTGTAACCTGCCTTCCCCAATTTATTTGCATCAGTATAAAATGTACAGGCTCCAGTTATTGGTGCATCATAAACAATTTAGTAAAGAATCCAAGAAGTTTTCTTTAAGTCTATCACTTTAGGGATTATTGCTATTAATTTCCAAAAAATTAACACAAGCCTTTTACCAGGGTTCATTTTCTTCCCATAACTTTTTTATTTCTTCAGCAGAAAAAGGCACTATAATCTCTGCTGGATCTATCCCTGCTAACTGACAATGTCTCAAATTACCTTTTATAATTAACTCAGAGAACTCAACCACATAAGTTTAGAATTTTTTACTTGATTTATATGCTAAAAAGATGCATTCTAAGATGTATCGTCCCTCTGCTTTAAAATATGTGTAGGAGAAATTCTGGAAGACAATATGACTAGAATACAGTTAAGATTTAGATTCACCCTCTCCACACGTGCCTCCTGTAATTTCTCCTCAACAATTTCAATTCCTTTTCTGCTTCAGCTGTTAATTCTCTGGGACTATTCAAGTCTTCATCGCCATCATTTATTAATCTAATAAAATGAATTATTAGATCAGCTGTTATCCCAAGAGCCAATTGTAGACTTGAAACATCTCATAATAATCTTTGAAAGTCATTAAGAGTTTGCAACTGGTTTCTCCTAATTAGCACCTTTTGTGTTATAATTTTCTATAAACCTATTTTGTAACCTAGGTATTTAACAGAATCTCCTCTTTGCATCTTTTCAGGAGCAATTAGTATTCTCTATGAAGGCAAGACTTTCTTTACTTCTTCAAACATCCTTTATAAAGTATCTGTATTTGAATCAGATAACAAAATGTCATCCATTTAATGGTAATTATAGACTTAGGAAATTGCTTACGTATTATTTCCAATGGGTGGCTGACAACGTATTGGCACAGAGTGGGGCTCTTGAGTATTCCCTATAGGAGGATTTTCCATTGATATCTCCTACAAGGGTTAAAATTATTAATAGTAGGCACTGTGAAGGCAAACTTTTCCCTATCCTTTTCTTGTAAAGGTATAGTGAAGAAACAGTCCTTTAAATCAATAACTATGAGAGGCCATTCCTTTGGTAACAGAGAAGGCAGAGGAATTCCAGATTGTAGAGGGAACATGGGTTGAATAACATTGTTGATAGCTATAAGATCTGTCACCATTATCCATTTTCCAGATTTCTTTTTAACAACAAATACAGGAGAATTCCAAGGGCTGGTAGATTCGTCTATATGTTGAACATCTAGTTGTTCTTGTAGCAGCTGTTCTAAAGCCTGCAACTTTTCCTCAGCTAGAGGCCACTGCTTAACCCATATTGGCTTCTCAGTTAACCATTTTAAAGGTAGGGCTGTTGGTACCTCTGAAGGTTTATCAATTATTTTGTGTTCTTGTATAGCCTGAATGGCTGGTGTCTGTAATATCTTCTAATATTTTCCACAGAAACATAAATTTTGGGGGCTTCAGGAATGTTAATCTGGGTATTCCATTGCTGCAATAGTCCATTACCCCACAAATTCACTGCAATGTTGGCTATCTATGGCCTCAGTCTTCCTGTTTGCCCTTCTGGCCCTATGCATTCAGCCCAACTTGTGCTTTGTTTTACCTGAGATAGGGTTTCCATTCCCAGGAACCAAACATGTACTTCTTGAAGAGGCCAACTCAGATACCAAGATTCTGGAGTAATGATACTTACATTTGCACCCATGTGTAGTAAGCCATCAATAAAAATGCCATTTTTTCTTGGCACTCAGCTTTGGTCTTTGATCATTTATAGAAGTCTGCCAGAATATACGCTTCCTATGTCCTACTGGAGTGTTTGACCCATTCTCCACCTTCATTTCTTCATCCAGGCCAGTATTTTTCTTCCCAGCTTTCCACACACAGAGATCAGCTCTTCCATGATCTTTTCCACTGATGTCATGGTAGTGATTTGCAGTAACAATTTTTGCTTCTTACTTGGATACAAAAATTCTGCCCCTTGCTACACATCTCACATTTCACACATTTTCATTTGACAGCACTGCATGTATGCATGGCTGCTACTTTACAGTTTATGTTCCTTAGACCTGTGGTTCCTAAAGAAACAATTTGCCAAGAGGATAGAGGCCCTTGACAGGTGAAGTCTAAAACCTCACATGAATATATTCTGGCTCCCATTCACATACACCATTTCAGCCTGTAGATCTACAACCTAAGTTTGTCCTACTTGGCTTAATATTTTCAGCACACAGATTTTTAGTGCAGTCTGTATTTTGGAGTAAGACTTTTAGAATAATGATAATCAAAAACACATAAAATTTTTTGATGAACTCTTGAATCTTTGGTCTAAGTAAAAAAATTGTACCTATGCACTTGATAATCTTCTTTCTTTCATGACAGGGAATCTTGACTTTCCAGGATGTGGCAATTGATTTTTCTCCAGATGAGTGGGACTGCCTTGACTTTGCACAGAGGGCTTTGTACAGGGAAGTCATGTTGGAGAACTACAGTAACATGGTCTCTGTGGGTGAGACAATTTTTATTCCTGATTCCTTCTTTATAATAAATAATGTTTGCTACAAGTATGTTTTACATCTATGTTTGATTTTCTGCCACACATTCACAGGCCAATTTATCAAAAATCTTGGAGTTCATCATGTATAACACAATGTTTTATATAACTTTATCAATAAGTTCCTGACTCCTGGGGATGACATTCATCATTCAAACTTTTATAATACCTTTTATGTTTTAGACACATCATAGATTATATATTGATGTGCAGCTTAATGATTCATAACACATTTGCATTTACATTCAGTAATAATTTACAAAGAAACTCAAGGTATACAATATTAACAAAACTGCTTTTAAAAGTTTTAAAATATTGGGAGATAGCAATTAGGAAATTATATTTGGAATTTTATATGCCATCTTATATAGACATTATTGTGCTTTATTAGAAATCCATATGTTTTATTATAATCCCAAGTTACAGCCTATATCACTTCCATTATACAGGTCTTTCAGTGTCAAAACCAGACCTTATAAGCTCTCTTGAACAAAACAAAGAGCCCTGGAATGTGAACATAGGAGAAACAGAAGGTAATGGCAAAGGTAAGCCAGAATGAAGCATTGGCCCATGTGGGAAACCTAGGGCATTGAGGGATTCTGTATTGAAGTGGGGTTTACAAAGATCTTTAAATGAAATGATATAAAAATTCACATTGAATAATTATTCCAAATTAGTTTGTAGGTTTTCTTCACATGACATTACCTAAAAATTCACCATGAATAGTGATTTCATGTTGAATAAATTATCTTATAAAAAAGAAGTAAGATAATTTGTTGCCATAATCTTGAATGTCGCCAGGCCCTAAAATGAAGAACACTGAAATGAAAATTAGCATTAAAGGAAGTTTCAGAGCGTTTCAAAGAACATTCCTCTGTACTCTCCCATGTCTGTCTGTCTGCTCTCATGACAGTATTACCTTTTCACTGTTGTGTAGCATCACATAAAATCAGAAAATATAAATGTTATAGTTGTACTTCTTTTAGAAGAGTGTAGAGTTAATTCTTTGCATTAGATTCTATAGAATTTAAAAGGTAACTTTCTCTATTTCTGCAAAGTACTTATTAGAAACTAAGAATTGTTTAGAGTCATACATGTTATTGGTCATCTGCAAATCTTTGAATATCAAAATTTAAATATTAATTTCCACATAGAGTTAGTATATTATCTTGTTTTCCTTTGCATTTTCTGTTTATATTTGAGTTTAGAGAAGCAAATTTGTATATAATAAAATTTTATGTTTACTACTTTATTAATTATTTAAGAATTTCTTACAGTGTCATTTGACCAAATTCAACTCTCCACTCCTCTTATGTTCCACTTCCTCCAGACTTCTTTGGGTTTTTTCCTATTCATTTTTAAACTCACAGAATTCAGCCTGTAATTCTGATACAACACTGGGTGTTACTAATGGCCTATAATATGGTTGAGCTATCAGGAGTTCCACATTCTTAAAAACTTTATGCCCTTTTTCCAAGCATCTTTAATATGATAGAAGCTTCTCAGCAAGATGTAGGCCTCCATGTTCCTTCACACTTTCTTCCTAGAATTTTAATCTGAGTTTAGCTTGCTCAGGTCTGATGCAAGCCATCCTAATCATTTAAGATTATATGAACATCCGGGCGGTAGTGGCGCACGCCTTTAATCAGAGCACTCGGGAGGCAGAGGCAGGCAGATCTCTGTGAGTTCGAGGCCAGTCTGGTCTACAAGAGCTAGTTCCAGGACAGGAACCAAAAGCTACGGAGAAACCCTGTCTCGAAAAATCAAAAAAAATATATATATGAACAATTGTCATGTTGTATACAAAAAGCACTATTTTGTTTTGGTCATTCATGACTTCTTACCCTTACCATGTTTTATCACTCTGTGCTGAATGAGGTCTGAACATTCCATGACATGGGTTTGATAGAAGCACACTATTTAAAACTGTATGTTTTCTTATTCTTTGCACCATGTTTACCTATGAGTCACCTCTTAGTTGTCAAATTCTACCTGAGGCATTGAGAAAGAAGGCGTAGAAAAGCAACAGTCTATGGGTAAACATGGGAATAATTCTAATACTATAACCAATCAGCAGAACCATATGAGTAGGTGGTACTTTCTATGTTTTCACAATTCTTCTTGAATTAACATGAATACTCCTCAAATTATTCAGCATAATAAATCAGCAGAAAACTGTGAAGTTCTTTTCATGAGGAAATTTACCTTGATACCTAAACCACATATACACCTAAAAAGTAGGTGAAAGATGTGCCAATTTTATCATTAACATACATACAAAAGTCATCAGTAAAATACTTGTAACCTGAATCCAAGAACGTATCAAAAAGATAATCTACCATCGGCTTCATCTCATGATATGTAGGGACGAATCAGCAAATGAAAATCAATGAATATAATTTACCACTAATACAAACGAAAAGTCAAATTCCAGCTGTTCATCTCATTAGATGCAGAAATGCCTTTGACAAAAACCATACCTCTTCGTGTTAAAAATCATGGAGAGATTGGGGATGCAAAGGACATACCATCAAATAAAAGATGCAATTTCCAGCAAGTGTATAGCCCATATCAAACTTAATGGAGAGAAATTCAAAGCCTTTCCACTAAAATAGGGAACAACACAAGGGTATTTATTCTTTTCATATGTGTTCAATGAAGAAGATCCTGAAGTGATGAATATCTGATGTGGGAGTACCCTCTGTGTGCTGCAATTTCCATTAATGAATTGAAAAACTGCTTTCGAACTATAGCAAGGCATAACTTAGGTAGGTAGGGAAAGCTAGGCTGAATTCTGGGAGAAAGAAAGCCAGAATCAGAAAGGCACCATGGAGCCACCACCAGAGTCAGACATGCCGAAACTTTGCAGGTGGGCTTGCAGTGAGCAAGGCACTGCAGGGCATAGTAAAAAACAGCATGGCTTCTTAAAAAAAAAAACAACTGTAGGCTCCTGGGCCACGCTGCCAGCAAGAACTCTAACAAGGTCAGTCTACAGAGCATTTGAGTGGGGTTTGTGAGCAAACTGCTACAACTTGCTCAATGGCAACATAGACTGGCTGTGTGCCTAATAATGGGGCACTGTGCATGGCTCTCTGAGACAGCAAACAGCTCGGCCATGCTGGACTGGATAGAGCAAGCAGGCAGGGCCATATTTCCCCTAATAAAGTGGCTGCTTAAGTTCATACAAAGGGCTTAGCATTTTAAGAAGCACTCATGGACAATAAAGAATTAAAGATATACAACAGGACAGAATCAAACATTAACTACCTCTAAATGAGTTACAGTGTTTAAAAATTGTACATAGGCGAGGGGCAGAAAAGAAAAAGCGTATAGAGTATTATGAAAAAGAAATAAATGCTTTTTTTTAAAAAAGGTAAACTCTTTAAAGAGACAGAGTATAAACAGTCATAGATTAAAAAGAATAAAGAAAAAATAAGCCACATAAAGACGGAAAATTCAGAGTTGGATTATAAATATCACTGTGCTTTCTTTAAATTTTTTGACTGTGAATGAGCTAAGTACAGAGACACATTTCATTGTATGAGCTGCTAAGCTAACTCAGCGTGTATATTATAAGGTATCATGACTTCCAATTTTGGGTCCAAGGATATGTTGTGTTGGAAAGAGGTTCTTCTCTTTATTCCACAGAGCATTAGAACCTGTGGATTGCTTCCAGACTGGTGTGGTATGATGGAATAAGATCTCCCAAAAGGTTGCTGTGAACATCCCCACAAAGAAAATATTTTCCCAATAAACAATAGGAAACAGTTTGGATAATAACTAAGCCCATATTCCCAAATATTGTTTATAAATGTTCTTTTACATTAAAAGGGGGATATGCTATAAAGATTTACATTGGTATGGATCTTGGTTTATTGGTACAAACTTAAGGTCAATTTTTTATATGAATATTTCTGCTCTTGACTAAGTTATTGTGTTTTTACAGATCATTTAAAATATGTAATATATGATTAAAATACAGGTTAATAAATAATAATCTATAATAGTCAAGCTTGCAGTCATGTAAGTTAGATTTTCTAGCTGTACAGAGATGTATTTCAGATAGACAGGTAGTTTTCAAACCTTTCAAATAGTATAGAATATGGCATTTAAAATGTTAAATTTAAGAAGTTATAATTTTTCATGATAGAGACACATTTGCTCCTCACAGTACCAGTTACTTCAAGAGGAAAGGGGGCATTAAAGGGGCTCTTTATGGCGTTAGCTAGCCATTTGGGCAAGAAATTGCTCTTCCCTGGACTGCTTAACTGGACTTGCAGGACCACAGAGAAATGACTGCTGAAATCGACTAAAGGTGAGACAATCCTTCAGGGTTCCTGCTTCATGAAAAGGCCTGCCAGATGTTCTGCAGGACAGAGAAGAAAGTGTACTGACAAACTGCCAATATTGGCAGTTTCAACTGTCTTTGAAATTTCCTGCTCCATGGAAAAGTCTGCTGGGTACTATGGGCCAGTAGGCTGAAGATGGATGCCCCAATGATACAGAAAAATTTGGGTGACTGTCCAGGCAGTGAGAAGTCTCTGTCAATTCTGAAGTTTTGAAAGTTGCTTACAATGAATTTATTGTTTAATTAGGTGGTATTATATCCTTGTGGAGTCTTTGAAGAAGTTAAAGAATTAAAGTTTTCCTTAGTTATAATAAAAGATAAAGTAGATAGAAATATTGTAACTATAATTCATGCTCAATAAGTGTTTTGTTATATGAATTTTACTATGTTAAAGTTAAAACCTTCCTTTTTGTTTAAACAAAAAAGGGGAGGTTATGTGGGAGTCCCCTCTGTGTGCTATGATTATCATTAGTGAATAAAAAAACTGCTTTGAAACTATAGCAAGGTAGAACGTAGGTAGGCAGGGAATGTTAGGCTGAATTCTGGGAGAAAGAAAGGCAGAGTCAGATACCATGAAGCCACCACCAGAGATGGATGTGCTGAAATTTTGTTGATAGACCACAACCTCATGGTGATATACAGATTAATAGAAATGGGTTAAATTAATATGTAAAAGTTAGCCAATAAGAAGCTAGAGCTAATGGACCAAGCAATGATTTAATTAATACAATTTTTATTTATTTATTTATTTAAGATTTCTGCCTCCTCCCTGCCACTGCCTCCCATTCCCTCCCCATCCCCCAATCTAGTTCTCCTTCCCTTGTCAGCCCAAAAAGCAATCAGGGTTCCCAGCCCTGTGGTAAGTCCAAGGATCACCCACCTCCACCCAGATCTAGTAAGGTGAGCATCCAAACTGCCTAGGCTCCCACAATGCCAGTATGTGCAGTAGGATCAAAATCCAGTGCCATTGTTCTTGAGTTCTCAGCAGTCCTCATTGTCCGCTATGTTCAGGAAGTCCGGTTTTATTCCATGCTTTTTTCAGACCCAGGCCAGCTGGCCTTGGTGAGTTCCCGATAGAACATCCCCATTGTCTCAGTGTGTGGGTGCACCCCTCGCAGTCCTGGGTTCCTTGCTCGTGCTCTCTCTCCTTCTGCTCCTGATTTGGACCTTGGGATTTCAGTCCTGTGCTCCAATGTGGGTCTCTGTCTCTGTCTCCTTTCATCGCCTGATGAAGGTTAATATCCAGGAGGATGCCTATATGTTTTTCTTTGGGTTCACCTTCTTATTTAGCTTCTCTAGGATCACGAATTATAGGCTCAATGTCCTCTATTTATGGCTAGAAACCAATTATGAGTGAGTATATCCCATATACCTAAGAATTAATACAATTTTTGTGTGATTATTTTTGCTCTAACCTAGCCGGATGGCTGGGAACCAACAACTGGCTCTCTCCTTCTACAAATAGCAAAGGTATAAATCAAATTAACCTTATATGCAGATGGTATGATTTTATGTATGAAAGACCATAAGAATTCCATCAATAACCTCCAACAACTGAGCAACACTTTCATCAAAAACAAGGGATGTAAAATTAACTATCAAAAAGCAGTAGCCCTCCTATATACAAAGGAGAAATTTTTAAATAGAAATCAGGTAAACAATGTCTTGCATAATAACCTCATTATAAAACCATTATAAAAACGTTAAGGTATTGATGAAATGAATTGAAAAAAGATATTGGAAAATGGAAAAATTCCTGCACTCAACGATTTTTAATTGATGTATTAAAAATGAACATCTTATCAAAAGTAATGAACAAATTCAGTGATAATTCCATAAAAATTTAACACAATTCTTGGAGATCGTAAAAAGACAGTGTTCAGCATCATGTGAATACAAACAAAAAAAACCCTCCAAATAGCTTAAACAATTATAAAAAATAAAGCTATATTTTCAGAGTATTAGCATCTACAATTTTAAATTATACTACATTTATATAAAATCAGGTTTTTTACAATAATAGTATGGCTGAAAAACTGAGATATTGATCAATAAGATTAAATTGTAGATACTAACATAAGTACTCTCATCCGTGACACCTTTATTGTAAAAGAATCTGGGAAATTAAACTTAATGGAAAGATAACATTTAATCTTAACCTTACCTAAGTCATTTACAACAGATCATAAGTGCCCAATGAAAAATTAGTCTTTTCCAAACCAACAGCGTCTCAGTGGAGAAAAAAGTCCCTCCTACAAAAAGTCCTTACACCCAGCACTTGATGTAAAATACCAACACAACTCAATGGAATATTCCTACATTCTTTTTCTCCATAATGTTTATATAGGAAATATTTAGTTTTATTTCATGAAATTGCGGTTCCTTTATGTATAACTTCTAGAGTTTTCCTTTTTTGTTTTATGAAATTTTTGTGAGTGCGAAATCTGTATTTCTCTCTGCATAATCTTACTATGCTTTTTCTTTGTTTCCTTTTCTTTGCTTATCCTATCTGTTTTCATTGATTATGATGATATTATTTTATTCTTATTCTTTATATGCCTATTTGTCTTTCCAAATGACAGAAAGTGGGTAAATTCAGACATGAGTGAATATGGGGATCATCTCAGGGTATTTGAGGGATAAAAAGACATAGTCAGAATTTATTTTATGAAAGTATCTGTTTTCTGTATAAGAAAAAGAGAAAATATATCTCTGATAATAACATCAATCCTAGTGAATTTCTTTAATGTCTGAAAATTTATGGACACCTTCCTTGTAGTACACATGATTCTCTGTGGACCATTTGGTATAACTGCTTCCTGTTCTTCATCTCCTTCTTTTTTTATTAATTAATTTCTATCTTTTTATTAATATTATTCAATTTGTTCATTTCAACATATTATGGAGACGAGTTATATCCATTAAGATAATACAATTTCATGAGTGTGATTTTTTTGTAGTTGAGTTATAGGCTTTGTATTAGTTACTTTTCTTTTTTTTAAATATTTATTTATTTATTATGTATACAATATTTTGTCTGTACGTATGCCTGCAGGCCAGAAGAGGACACCAGACCCCATTGCAGATGGTTTGAGCCACCATGTGGTTGCTGGGAATTGAACTCTGGACCTTTGGAAGAGCAGGCAATGCTCTTAACCTCTGAGCCATCTCTCCAGCCCCTATTAGTTACTTTTCTATTGCTGTGATAAAACTCCAAGATAAAGGAAATATACTAAAAAAGATATATTATGGTGAATCAGTGGCAGTAGTTGTCAAAGGATGGAACATCAGAGAAGAGGTCCCATCTAGAACCACAACAGGAAGCAGAGAGCGCATTTGAAGGCATTAAAATTCTTAAAGTCAGTCTCCTGGAGCATAGGTTTTCCAATAATTTGATAACTCTTAATCCTAACCATAAATGTCTACCAACTTCAGGCCATGTATTCAGACACCTGATTATATGGGATCTTTTCACTCAGCTCACCAAAGTCTTAATTTTTTATTCTGAAAATTATGTTGGAATCTCAAAGGTAATATAATTTCAATCCTTCCATTTTTATTATTTATTTAGTGCATGTTATAAAAGATCTCTTACCCATTTGCCTTAAGAAGATTATTTCATTAGAATAAATAATTTGACTTTATTTTTGTAGCATACTACCTTGCATATGGGTCTATGTATTTATAATATTTAGTCACTTATATATCTGAAAACATTTTACATAAGTATAATAACTCAGATATTATATACTTTTCTGTCTTCCAGTTTTGTATTCTCATCAAAGACAAGACCTGTTTTTACTGGAGAAGAGAGAAATTCTATCCAGAAGTTGGTATCAGGAATAGCTGTAAGTAGTGACTTAAAAAACTTGGATTTAAAGATATTCTAAAAATTTGATGAAGAGAGAAAAGATAATGAATTATGTAAGGATTGAAATAATCTGTATTCACCAACCACACTGGGTAGTCCGGCCAAAAAAGATTCATAATCTCTACCTTATCTTGAAAGATGTCATATTAGATCACTTAAAATTTCAGAAGCAGTTTCTTCAATTTAAATATATATAATTATAGTTTTAAAACATGTCATATTCTACAAAAAAATTTGAAATAGCCGAAAATGGAATGACACATATTCTATGAAACATTCAGTAGAGTTCCCTAAACTATTATTTACATTTTGTGACAAGCTATTCAATTGAGATAAACATGAGAAGGTTTTTCTAACCAAATGAGACTGTAATTATATCGTACCATTTCTTGTTGTGAGAAGACTTACACACTTAATGATGTTATTAAAGCCTTTCCTAGGAACTCTAGAACGAATAGTTTCCAGAATCTTCATCTTGAAGGGACAAATTTCCAAAACATCAAATCAGAATATAGCTTTACTCATTATTTAAATACATAGATGAAGTCTGTTTGATCTAAGAGCCAATACATATAAGATAAAATTTTAAGAATATTTTTTATTATAACACCAACTTTTACTTTTGTTTCAATATGAATAGAAACAAGATAAACATTATATAAACAATCAAAATGAAGAAAAACAAAGCAGTTATATTGAATATGGAAAGTGCTCCAACAGATGTTCATGCCTTGCTAGGCATAAGAGATCAATCCCAAAGAGAAGGCATGCAAATGTAAAGATTGCATCAAGTCATTTACTTGTCATGCAAAACTTCAAGCTTATCAGAGAATCCATACTGGTGAGAAACCTTACAGATATCAAACATGTGGCAAGTCTTTTACCAAGGTCTCACGTCTTCATACTCATCAGAGAATTCATACTGGAGAGAAACCTTTCAGATGTCAAGCATGTGGCAAGTCATTTACCCAGATCTCACACCTTCACACACATCACAGAATCCATACTGGTGAGAAACCTTACAGATGTCAAACATGTAGCAAGTCTTTTACCACGGCCTCAATACTTCATACTCATCACAGAATTCATACTGGAGAGAAACCTTTCAGATGTCAAGAATGTGGTAAATTCTTTACCAGTCTCTCAAATCTTCATACTCATCACAGAATTCATACTGGAGAAAAACCTTACAGATGTCAAGAATGTGGCAAGTCCTTTACTCATGTCTCACATCTTCATGCTCATCACAAAACTCATACTGGAGAGAAACCTCACAGATGTTAAGAATGTGGCAAGTCCTTTAACACAAACTCAACTCTTAAAAAGCATCACTAAATTCATTTAATGGGTACAATTTATAAAATTTCTTAGTATACCTCACACTAATTCATTGTATAGATCTTCCTTACATTGCCAAGTTATTACCCAGGCAGACATTCTTTAATTAATTTCCAAAGCTTAGTCAATACTTAAACAGAAAGACAGTTCTTTTTAAATTTAGAAACATTGTATCCAGATATGAACTCTATTGTGATCAAGCATTTGTTGTAAACTGAATTTATGCATTGTTGTTGCTGATATACTATTTAAGCATCAACTATTATGAATAAATTTTCATTGTAGGAGTCATTTAAGCAGTAACATTTCTTGACTGTATGTTAAAATAATGTGATAAAGGATCAGTTATGTCCACTATTTCTGATTTTGATGCATACTTAATTTCTTGGTATTTGATTGCTAATGTAATGAGATTATTCTCTATATAAACATGATTTTCCTGTGACATTTTGTGATTTCACGTAAATAACAGATTATTTTTAATTTCAAGTCTTTCTATCTTGTATCTTTGCAATAAAAATGTTTATCATTTTGCCAATTTTTATTGCATCTTTTTGTTCTGATAGTCTATTCTGTAAGGACAGGGTATCATAAATGTGAGCTTTTCCATGGATAAAAACGACAATGAAAATATGTCATAAATTATAAGTAGATTTGTTATGAGATATGTCAACACAGTGTGAAGATAGGTTGCTGTGGTTAGTGTAATCGGAAGATGAATGGGCAGTATCTAGGCACAAGATATAGGTAGGACTTCCTGGCAGAGAGAGGAAGTAGGAGGAAGAATTGAGGTATGCATTTGAGTTGTGAGTAAACAGGGAGGAAGCAGAATAGATGGTATGTGGCAGAGTGTAGACTAAAAAATATAGAATAATTTAAGTTATTAGAACTAATTGGAACAAGATTAAGTTAAGGCCAACCACTCACAATAAGAATTCTACCTGTCACATTATTTGGGATATGGTAGTACAGTGAATGAAACACTACATAGATTACTTTAAACTTTGTATAATTGTGGTTCAAATCAGTGTGAGGTAATTGGATGATACCAATGGGCATGCCAAACTGGCCAAGGAAATGCTATAAGGTGACAACATCAAACTAAGAACTCTAGTCATTTAGGAAAACACAGAGGGGAGAGGTGGCCTTTCCCAAAGAAGAACACATAAACTGGTTGTCCTGTAACCAATGGACATCCCTGAAAACATACAGAATACTGACATTGTATGGATTGGTCTTCTTGTATTTAGGAAAGATGTATATATAAATTTATGTATAAAAATAACAATGCATGAAAAAAGGACACAAACTTGAAGGAGAACTGGGATATGTGGTATATAGGAGAGTTGGAGGTAGGAAAGTAAAGGCACAAATGTTATAATTTGTAGGGAGTAAAAAGGTTCACGTGTTCACAGATAGAACTGGGGAAACTAGGAATGTTAATCACACAAAATTGTCAATCCAATGAATATATGTATACTATGTTTTCTATTCTGACAGCTGGGTTGGTAGTGGATAATAGCCCACACATATTTTCCTTGTGTTATCTGTGACCAGGTCATACTGAACTCCAAGAAGCAACAGTGGACATATTCAATATTCAAAGTGTCAAAATACAGTCAAAATGATTCATACTGATTCATGCCTTGGGAAAATGTGAGAGAGTCTCAGGAAGAAAATAAAAGAGGTATTTTAGCTCAAGTTTTTTTTTTTTTTGTTCCGTGGCATGTTCTTGTATGTGACTTTTGTGTTTCCTGCAACAAATACTTGCATTCAATTTATAAGACATTATTATTGTCTTGAACATAACTATAGAACCCAATCTGGTTAAATGATGGGTGGAATGTTGTCCTCTCTGTATCTTCAATCTTGAGACAACCCAGGGTCAAATTCTAAAAGCTTTAGTCATGTTTCTTTTACAAATATGGGTTCTTTTGTATTTGGGGCATAGGTGTTCAGGACTGAGATTTCACCTTGATGAATTGGTCCTGTTATGAGAATAAAGTGTCCTCCTCCATCTCTTCTGATTGGTATTAGTTTGAAGTCTATTTTGTTAGATATTGGTGGAGGTATACCAGCTTGTTTCTTAGGTCCACTTGATTGGAAAATCTTTTCCCAACCCTTTACACTGAGCTAATGTCTGTCTTTGACGTTGAAGCGTGTTTCTTGTATACAGCAGAAGTATGGATCTTGCTTTCATAGCCGTTCTCTTAGCCTGGGTCTTTGCATGGGTGAATTGAGTCCACTGATATTAAGAGATATTGTATCTTCCACACCTGATCTCTCTTCCATCTCTTGTACTCTGTTGGTTAGGCTTCCAACTGTAGTTCCCATTTGTTTACCCAGGTTTTCCACATACAGAATTCCTCCCGTTAGTGTTTTCTTTATTGCCTCTATTTCAGTTTTCAAGTCTTGAGCTGTTTGAACTGTTTGTTTCAGCTGTTTGATTGTTCTTTTCTTGGTTTCCCTGGGATTCTTTAAGAGATTTATTGATTTCTTCCATTTTTGTTTGTCTTTTCCTCCATTTCTTTAAGAGAATTTTTCATTTCCTCTTTAAACACCTCTATCATCTCTCATAAATTTGTATTTTAAAATTATTTCCTTCTGCTTCTTCTGGGTTAGGGTGATCAAGTCTCCCTGGCATGTGACCACAGGGTTCTGGTGTTACCATGCTGCTTTTTACCTTGTTGAATGAATTCTTGCATTGGGATCTACTCATCATTTCTTCTAATTGGTGCTATCAGTGTCTTTGCCTGTTGGTCCAATCCTAACAATTGCTGTTTACATCTTTTTAAATTGTTCTTGGTCTGTTCTGTACTGTTGCTGTTTTCTTCTCAGGGAATTGCTGAGATTTCTCTTGGCCTGCTCACTTGGTCCAACCTCTTGGTTCACTATCTTGGTCCATTCTGTGCAGCTGCAGTTTGTGTTTCAGAGTTTCTCTCTTGGTCCTCTCTGTGTAATTGCAGCCTGTGATCCAGAGTTCCTTTGAGGTTGTGGAGTGGAGGGGAGGATAGGAATTTGAACGGGTGTGGAGTGGGACTCATAGCTTACAGGGTTTTATTGGTAGTGTGGGGGTGTTGGAGTAGCCAAGCTGCAGGGAGCTTACCTGCTGACTGGCTAGACAGCTGAGCAGTTGGGGAAAAGACCTGGGCTTTTGCCCTGGTAGGGGGGGCCTATAAATTAGGGTGCCCCACTGTTGGGGTGATCACTCACATCTTGGTCCTCTCTATGTAGCTGCAGCCTGTGTTTCAGAATTCCTCAGAGTTTGCGGGTAATAGGCGACTTTTTCCTGTTCATGTTGTCAATGAGCAACTGTTTTGGGTTCACAAAAGGCTGATTTGATAATCATACATTTACTCTAAGTTATTATTATCTTGGGTATAACTGCACAAAGAAAGACAGACAAAGCTCCAGCATATATCTTTAAGAAAATGAAGCAGGTTTTTGCTAATTATATAAAGCATATTACAGGTATACCACATAATCCTACAGGTAAGGCAGTTATAGAAAGATCAAATAAATCTATAAAGGATATATTAAACAAAGAGGAAGGGATAATAAAGATCCCCAGAAATAGATTACACAATATTTTATTAACCTTGACTTTTCTTAGCTAATCAGAAAGGAACGACCACTGCAGAGAGTAATTTGATGATGATGATGATGATGATGATGATGATGATGATGATGATGATGATGATAATAACTTCTGAATTAAATGACCTGGTGGGTTTCAAGGATATGTTGCCTCAGAATGGTGGTACCTCTTCCACACTGGGACCAAACACAATCAGTTCTGTGGAAAGAAGCAACTTTACTCTAGCTGTGTGTGACCTTGACTCGGGTAAAGTCCCTGTCACATACAAGTAACTGTGTGATTTTGAAAATGTGACTATCTGGTGGACATTTTTATTTTCTCCATTTTGCAATAAATCTGCAATATCCTGTCACCTCACAGCCATGGCCAAGTGGGTTTTCTGTGCCAGGTAAGATATTGTGAGGATAGGTCAGGTGAGAAGAGGTGAGATGAGCCAAGGTGAGACAGAACAAAAACTGTGGGATGGTAGGTGTGCAGCTCTGACCACAAGGCCTTCCCTCTGTCCCTTATGAGCAGACAGACCATGGAGGCTTGATCACTGCACTTGTCCTGTGCTGAGCTGCAAGTCTGTGATGTGTAGAACCCAGTGTTCAGATTTCCACAATGTTCCTCCCGCTAGAGGCACCCCAGACCTTTCCCACCAAAGTCACATCCCACCAGAAAGTGACAGCCACCAAACAGAGCCACAGCCAATACATCCAATCATAAATTATGTGTGAGGTTTAAGTCCGCCTCTGTTGCATTCTGGTCCAATGAGCATCCAGGCAGAGACTCTTTTTTTATTATTTATTTATTTATTAAAGATTTCTGTCTCTTCCCCGCCGCCGCCTCCCATTTCCTTCCCCCTCCCCCAATTAAGTCTCCCCCCAGCCCGAAAAGCAATCAGGGTTCCCTGTCCTGTGGGAAGTCCAAGGAACCCCCACCTCCATCCAGGTCTAGTAAGTTGAGCATCCAACCTGCCTAGGCTCCCACAAAGCCAGTGCGTGCAGTAGGATCAGAAACCCATTGCCATTGTTCTTGAGTTCTCAGTAGTCCTCATTGTCCGCTATGTTCAGAGAGTCCGGTTTTATCCCAGGCTTTTCCAGACCCAGGCCAGCTGGCCTTGGTGAGTTCCCAATAGAACATCCCCATTGTTTCAGTGTGTGGGTGCACCCCTCGCGGTCCTGAGTTCCATGCTCGTGCTCTCTCTCCTTCTGCTCCTGATTTGGACCTTGAGATTTCAGTCCTGTGCTCCAATTTGGGTCTCTGTCTCTGTCTCCTTTCATCGCTTGCTGAAGGTTAATATTCAGGAGGATGCCTATATGTTTTTCTTTGGGTTCTCCTTATTTAGCTTCTCTAAATAATAGATCACTAATTATAAGCTCAATGTCCTTGGTTTATGGCTAGAAACCAAATATGAGTGAGTACATCCCATGTTCCTCTTTTTGGGTCTGGCTTACCTCACTCAGGATAGTGTTTTCTATTTCCATCCATTTGTATGCAAAATTCATGCAGTCCTTGTTTTTTATTGCTGAGTAGTACTCTAATATGTATAAATTCTATACTTTCTTCATCCATTCTTCCATTGAAGGGCATCTAGGTTGTTTCCAGGTTCTGGCTATCACAAACAATGCTGCTATGAACATTGTAGAGCATATACTTTTGTTGTATGATAAGGCCTCTCTTGGGTATATTCCCAAGAGTGGTATTGCTGGGTCCAAGGGTAAGTTGATCCCGAATTTCCTGAGAAACCGCCATACTGCCTTCCAAAGTGGTTGCACAAGTTTGCATTCCCACCAGCAATGGATGAGTGTACCCCTTTCTCCACAACCTCTCCAACAAAGGATATCATTGGTATTTTTGATTTTAGCCATTCTGACAGGTGTAAGATGGTATCAAATCAGGCAGAGACTCTTAACCACTCAGACTTGACCTTGTTCTTCCTGTTTGTGATATTGAGTAGGTTCCGGCTAGAAAGTGCTAAGGAACTCCTGAGGCCTTGTGGAGGAAGAGGCCGGTGGAGTTCCACATGGTGAGAGCAGCCGCAGATTAGGGAGGCCGGGCTCAGCATCAGTCTGGGGTGGTCCCCACATGTGGGAGACCCCCATCTCTTCACAATCGGGGCCTTCTTGCCAACAGTCTCCTCTTAGCCCAGCTCCAGTGAGGGCTGGGGTAGTCTTCTCAGAGCCTACTGATTCCTCGCAGCCCAAGTTCTCATGAGGCTGAGATGCCTGCTGTGAAGAGCCAGGATTGCAGGATGCTATTCTGAAAGGACAGCATTATTACATTAGTATTTCATCCAAGTTTTAAATTCATAAGCCTAGCGTTGTCCATATTTCCTTACTTCATCTTAGCACCTGTGGGATCTGCAATGCCCACTTTATCATTCCCTATGTGAGTAACTTTAATAGTCTTTCATTTTTCTTTGCTAGTATGCCTAGAGATTTATCAGTGTTATTTAGATATGTATCTTTCTCTTGCTTCTTCTCATGTTTATTTTCAATTTATTAAGTTTAAATAATTGATTAATGGCTTCTTATTCACTTTTCTTTTAGTATTTATATAAAAATTTATGTCACAAATTATAAATCTACTTTATCCAAGCGCTTGGGAGACATGAGTTTTAGAACAGTGTAGGCTACACAGGGAGTTCTGGATATCATGGGCCATGCTACAGCATGAGATCTTATTGTGGAAGATACGAACAAAATCCGAATGTATTCACTTTTATATAAAATCATTTAATGTTTTATTTTTCTAATCATTGTTTAACTTTATTCCAGAAAGTTTATTTGTATACACCTGCTCTTTTCCCTGTTGTACTCCCTCCATCTAAAATATCTGCCCTCACATTTCTGCAAAAATTTTCATTCTTTCCTATTTTTTCTAGATTCCATTTATGAAAAAAGATATGTGTTATTTGTATTTTGCAGAGTTGTCTATGTCTTTGACTTGATACATGATTGCAACAATTTTCTTGAAAATGATGTAATTTTTTTCTATAATTTTATTTGTTGATTGATCATCTTGCATGATTTATGCACATAATGTTTTCTTTATCCACTCATATATTTGAAGGCGTAAGTCATAAACAATGCCACACCAGTTTGGAATTATGATTAATAGGGTGGTATTTATTTAATTTATTTTGCTATTAATTTCTCCCAAAAAAATTAGCACAAGCTCTTTGCCACGGTTCATTGTCTTCCCATAACTTTTTTATTTCTTCAGTAGTAAAAGGCACTATAATTTCTGCTGGATCTATACCTGCTAGTTGACGAAGTCTCAGCTTACCTTTTATAATTAATTCAGAGACTTTTTCCACATAAGTTTTTAATTTTTTACTTGGTTTATTAGGTATAAATATCCACTCTAAAATAATATCTTCCCTCTGCATTAGAATCCCTGTAGGAGAAATTCTGGAAGGCAATATGACTAGGATGCAGCTAAGATTTGGGTTCACCCTATCCACATGTGCCTCCTGTAATTTTTCCTCAATCATTGTCAGTTCCTTTTCTGCTTCAGCTGTCAGTTTTCTTGGACTATTCAAATCTTTTATCACCATTTAAGTTTTTTTTAAATGAACTATTAGATCAGGTGTTATCCCAACAGCTGGTCGTAGACTGGAAATGTCTCCTAACAATCTTTGGAAGTCACTAAGAGTCTTTAACCAGTCTCTCCTAATTTGTGCCTTTTGTGTTTTAATTTTCTCTAACCCTATTCTGTAACCTAGGTAATTAATAGAATTTCCTCTTTGAATCTTTTCAGGGGCAATTTGTAATCCCCACCTAGGCAAGACTTTCTTTACTTCTTCAAACATCCTTTCTAAAGTATCTTTATTTGAATCAGATAACAAGATGTCATCCATGTAATGATAAATTATGGACTTGGGGAATTGTTTACGAATTATTTCCAATGGCTTACTTACAAAATATTGGCACAATGTAGGACTATTGAGCAACCCTGTGGGAGGACAGTTCATTGATATCTCCTATTAGGCTGAGAATTATTATAAGTAGGCACTGTGAAGGCAAATTTTTCTCTATCCTTTTCTTGTAACGGTATAGTGAAAAAACAATCTTTCAAATCAATAACTATAAGAGGCCATCCTTTTGGTAACAGAGAAGGCAAAGGAATTCCAGATTGTAGTGGGCCCATAGGTTGAATTACTTTGTTCACACCTCTTAGATCTGTCACCATTCTCCATTTACCAGATTTCTTTTTTACAACAAACACAGGAGAATTCCAAGGGCTGGTTGATTCTTCAATATGGTGAGCATCTAGTTGCTCTTGCACCAGCTGTTCCAATGCCTGTAGTTTATCTTCAGCTAGAGGCCACTGTTTGATCCATATTGGCTTCTCAGTTAGCCATTTTAAAGGTAGGGCTGTTGGTACCTCTAAAGGTTTGGTATTTGCTGTATGTTTTTGTACAGCCTGAATGGCTGGTGACCTTTTTCCATAATACCTCATCATATCCTTCCCAGAATTATGAGTTCCTGGTACTACAGGAATGTTAATCTGGGTATTCCATTCCTGTAGCAGGTCACGGCCCCATAAATTTATGGCAATATTGGCTATATATGGCCTTAGTCTTCCTATTTGTCCTTCGGGCCCTATGCATTCAACCCATCTTGTGCTTTGTTTTACACGAGATAGGGTTCCAATTCCCAGGAACTGAACATCTACCTCTTGAAGAGGCCAATTTGGATGCCAAGATTCTGGGGTAATGATACTTACATCCGCACCTGTGTCTAATAAGCCTTCAATAAAAGTGCCATTTATACAGACTCTTAGCTTTGGTCTTTGATCATTAATAGAAGTCTGCCAAAATATACGTTTACTCTGTCCTACTGGGTTTTTTTGACTCATCCTCCACATGTAATTCATCATTTAGACCAGTATTACTTTTTACAGCAGAAATTGGAGCTTTTAATTTTCTTGGTGAGGCACGTTCTCCACTGTGACTGGGAATGACTGGGCCACTGTTGGCTTGGGGGCCTGCGAGAGGCCCCCCAAGGAGTTTCCCGATGATATCGGATTGCCCCGTCTGTCTGTTGTTGACCAACATTCGTTGGACCAATGCCGGCCTTTACGGTATCTCCTACATATACCTGAAGGCCGAGGTCTCCTATTTTTGTCATTCCCAGAAGAGATATTATTCCTAGAAATTTTTTGCCTGCAATCCCTTTGCAAATGTCCTAATTTACCACAATTAAAACACCTGGCAGTTTGATGTCTCCTCATTGCTTTGGAAATTGCTTCTCCTACCCAAGATTCATCATTATAGCTAAACATCTCAACATTCATCGTATGCTGAATCCATTCATCCATAGGTGCTGATCTAGACTTTAAAGGCCCAATTATCTTTTTGCATTCTATGTTTGCATTCTCAAAAGCTAGAGATTCAAGAAGTATTTGTCTAGCTTCTGGGTCTGTTACCCCTATGTCCAGAGCCTTAATTAATCTTTGCAAAAAGTCAATAAAGGGTTCTCTCTGTCCCTGCCTAATTCTGGTATATGATTCAACCCTTTTTGCTGGATCTTGTATCCTATTCCAAGCATTTAAAGCTGCTTGGTGACATAGACACAGTACTTCATTGTCATAAAGAGCTTGGACCTGTGGATCAGCATATTCTCCTGCACCAAGAATTTGATCTTGGGAAACCTTGACACCTTTTGCTCTTCCTTGCTGTTCCATATGTTTGGATTCTTCTCTGAAATAAATTCCAAACATCAAGGAAGGTCCATTATCTAAAACTGCAGAAACTAACTGATGGAAATCATGGGGGGTAGCTCTAGCATTAGAAGCCCAAGTCCTTATCATTTCCTTTACATATGCATTGTGCAAGCCAAAATTAACAACAGCCTGCTTAATTTCTTTCAGATCATTCATTGCTATTGGCGTCCATCTAGCTTCTCTGATTCCCTTTGAGCCTTTAGAAGTTGACACTTTGTCAGAATTAAGTATAGGGTATGTTGCTAGAACCCCCTGGGTAAGCCAGTTCTAATAGCTGGTGGAGGCATTGTATCCTGTCTTTGTGCCTCCTTACTTTGTTCACCAGCTGCAATAATTTCTCCAATCTTTTAAAATCTTTTTATCACTGTCTCTCTTAAATCCTGAATCTCCTGGCCTGTATATAGTTCCAGTGATTACACTGAGGCATCAATTTTTTGGTCCCCATTCTGCACCTGTGATTCCAAAGCTTTAATTTTTTCCTTCAAAGATAACATGTCCTCCTTAAACTTTTCTTGTATATCATGTAGATTCCCATCTTGGAGGTAATTCTGTCTGTTACCTTATCAAAACTTTATGATAAAGTCTGAATGTCAAATTCAACAGCCTGAACCCTTTCAGGTAACTTTCTAATACCCTTGGATATGAAGTCAATTTTGTCTGTCATAGTATCCACTTGTTCAGATAACCTCTGATTTTCAATAATTTTAATCCTGTCAATTAGTTGTTCATTATTAGTTCGTAAAGATTCTATCGTTCTTAAGAGTGCCATATTCTTCCTTAATGATAGACTATGGAAAAGAAAACTGAAACCTAGTAACAAGCAAATCAAGATATCCCCATAATCATATAAACCTTGTATGACATAATCCATTGTATTAGTAAATATAAATTTACTAATCCATTGTATTAGTGAAAACAAAGCAGTAAAATTTGCGTTGGAAACGAAAACTGGCATATTACCTATTATCCAGCAGGTGGCGCTGTTGCCAAGTCGCGATGAAAACGGGGTCCTGTTTCAGTGCCTTAGTAGATGTTAAAAACTGGAAAATGCAAGTTTCTCAATAAAGTAAATGTAATTAAATCAATTCCAGAGACGGAACCAGAAACCCAGAATCCAGGGGTAGAGAAGAGCAACCTGGAAGCCGCTTATGCCTCCACGTGACAGAGTCACCCTGCGGGGTTGCAGCTTTCAGCAACCGCATGCTCCGGTTCACACCACTTAAGAGCTGTGCTTACAAGCGAGATTTAAAAACGACTCAGAAAAGAGCAAACCACGTGGGCAGAGACTACGCAGGCCTGTGGAGTTTAAATCCACATGGGGAGGCCAAGGCTGTCGCTGCAAGGCACAGGTGGCTGAGGAAGGGAGGGCTCCCGCCAAGCCGAACTCGCAGCCGGCAGCCGAGCGGGGAAAGGAGAGGTTCTAAAACCAAACGTTGGGCACCAAATGAAGGCGTAAGTCACAAACAATGCCACACCAGTTTGGAATTATGATTAATAGGGTGGTATTTATTTAAAGGGGAAAAAAACTTACAGATCACTGTCCCATGCAACAGCCCTCTACACAACCAGGAAGGGAGTCTAGTCGCCAGCGGAGCAGGAAGTGAAGAGAGAGAGGAGAGGGAAGTGGCCGCTTTTTTCAAGGGAGAGAGACCAAGCCCCAATGGGCTGGTATCTCAGCAGCTATAGGCTGGAGGAGTGGGAGGACCTCCCACAACACTGTTTTGGAAATTAAAACTCATCTTCAAAATGCTTCAGGGTAAGACATTGCATGTCTAGCAATTAGCTTTACAAAGGACAAATAATAGAGGCGGTGACGGCCTCTCCCAGCCACCTCCTTATGCTTGGTAACGTGTGTTCTCAGCTGGGGCGCACGTTTAGTTACTCGCCAGTATTTTTAGATCGCAGCATTTGAGAAGAATCGCGTTCGTGTTGCATTAGCGGCTCACGCAGGGTCGTGCACACGGTAGACAACTTAATGCAGGTCTGGATAAGTGGATGAATGGCTTCCAATTATAGCTACTTCAGAGTGATTTAGAAACATTTCCAACTTACTGAGGGCTTGTAAAACAGCCCACAAACTGTCATATTTAGAACGTTACTTCTCTTCTCCTCTTGATTTCATGGAGAGAGTGGTTTGAGGATTTGATGGAGAGATTGTGGTTTGAGGACAGTAATGACTTCAGGATCGGTCTTCAGTTTTCTTACCTGCTGAGATGGGGAAATCTGTAGCAGCCTGCTCCTAGTGCAGGGGAGGAAACCCGGGCAAAGCCCCACCCCAGCCTCTTCCTTGCTTTCCATTGTTTGGCTTTGCTTGTTTGTTTGAGAGCTTGCTTCATAGCCCAGATTGGCCTCAAATTTGCAGTCCTGTTTTAGCCTCCAGAGTGCTGGGATTACAGATGAACACCCCATCCCCAAGACTTTATATTTCCTTCCTTCCTTCCTTCCTTCCTTCCTTCCTTCCTTCCTTCCTTCCTTCCTTCCTTCCTTCTTCCTCCTTGTTCTCCTCCTCCTCTTCCTCCTCTTCCTCCTCTTCCTCCTCCTCCTCCTCCTCCTCCTCCTCCTCCTCCTCCTCCTCCTCCTCCAGGGTATAGCCTTGGCTGTTCCAAATCTCATTCTGTAGACCAGGCTGGCCTCAAACTCAAAGATTTGCTTGTCTCTGCTCAAGTGCCAAGATTAAAGGCCTGTGCCATCCCGCGAGGCAATTTGGTTCTTAATTACACGTCTGTGTACATCTATGTGCAGGTATGTGAATGTGAATTCAGGTGCCTAGGGAGGCCAGAAGACTGTCAGCTTCCCTGGCACTGGGGTTCCAAGTGTTTTAAGCTGACTGATGTTGGGTACTGGAAGCCAAGCTTGTGTCCTTTGCAGGAGCAGTACATGCTCTTAGGCACTGAGCCAGCTCTCCATGTCCAACCAGCTTGATACTGTAATTGCAAAATTATCATTAGGTCTCAGGAATGATCTCCAAAAAAGATCAAGAAAAGAATATGGCTCATGGTTTGGTTGGCAACTATTTTCTTCCTTTTTTTTATATTTTTTTAAAGATTTATTTTTATTTTATATGTGGGTTTCTGCCTGCATGTGTTTTGTCTGTATACCATGGACAATAGAGTGCGCTGGGAATAGGGTGTCAGATTCCTGGAACTAGAGTTGTCGTTGGTTGTGAACCTCCTGAGGGTGTTTGGAATTGAACCTGGGTCCTCCGGAGCGGCCAGTGCTCCCAAAGGCCTCTTACTGTGTTTTTATGTTGCTGAGGCTGGCACTGTGCTCGGTGAATACAGAAAGAAAACCCTCTATTCTGAGCTTTCCTTGCAGCTCGGAGGGTGTATTATACCATATTAGCCAGGAAGAAGTGGGCTTGGGAACCCTCTGGAGGGTCTTAATTCAAGAGATGTAGCCGGACCCTTGTCTCCACTGTCTGCGAGGCAGAACATGCAGCGAGAGTCATCATTTACTGTTTGAGGACTGCTTATTTTTCCAAGAAGAAAGGTAACTGCGTTAACCTGAGGATGGAACCACAAAATAGGCTGTCAACGTGGAGCACAGCGCCGGAGCCTTGCTTGCCTTGCTTCAGTAATATTTCTGTTCTCTTCGGACTATTAATAAAGAACATGACCACCTCTTCTTGGGGACTGTTGACTGTTAAGGGTCACTTGGGAGGGGGTGCCATTGCTGCTGGGGGTCTATTGGAAAGAAGGGGTCCGGAGGAAAAGGAAGGTATTGAGGGTGAATGTAGGCCTTGTATGTGTGTACACAACCCAGCAGGTAAAGGAAAAGAGCACGGTATAGTTTGCCACAAAGATAAGATATCTCATCATGCTTTAGGATGGGAGAAACTACAGCTCCCATCTCCCACCCCTGAAGGCTGTGCCAAGGGATGTGTGGCCAAGGAAGCAGGGCAAGAGAGAACCGAAGAAAGTCGGTATTCCAGACATGATGGCTCAGCTCCCTCTTGTAATCCCAGAGCACAAGAGGCTGGGGCAGGAGAATTGCTTTGAGTTCAAGGCACCCTAGGCTACATAGAGAGTTTCTGGGCTAGTCTGTTTCTACCTGATCTCAGAAAAAGTTGAAGATAAAACAGTTCATTAAAGATAACAATCCGGACACATACAATACTATGAAATGCATTTTTCTTTTTTTAAATATTTATTTATTTATTATGTATACAATATTCTGTCCATGTGTATGCCTGCAGGCCAGAAGAGGGTACCAGACCTCATTACAGATGGTTGTGAACCACCATGTGGTTGCTGGGAATTGAACTCAGGACCTTTGGAAGAGCAGACAATGCTCTTAACCGCTGAGCCATCTCTCCAGCCCCCTGCATTTTTCTTGTTATTCTTTCCGTATCAATTTTTCAGGACTTTGTTCCTCCACAGTTTGGTGAGATTTTGTAACTCTTACTGTCAGGGCTGTGGGGACCAACTGTGTTCTGCCTCAGTTTCCCTTTCTCACGAGGATGCTGCGGATCAGTGTTTCCTGTCATGAAGCTGTCAGATTGCATATCTCTGTCCAGCTGGGAGAGTGGGGTTGGCTAGAAGGGGCAGTTGTTTAATTTCAGAGTCATCAGCGGAGTGATTTCTAAAGAGAGGATTTTAAAGAGTTTAGATGCACACACGAGAGGAGCCGCTCATCTCATTCCCTTAGGAGCCTACTCCGTTTGTGGATGGGCAGCTCGTATTTTGTCACTGGCGTCTCATCCAGGCTACAGGCAGGTCGTGTGTCCCTCCCACGTCACAAGGCAGGAAGGACACAGGCCAGGGAGATGCCACGGCCTTATCTCTTACTGCAGCGCGGAAGTTTATTTGCAATCCTGAGTAGAAGTACTCTATTAAATCTTTCCGTGTTGGAGGCATAACTTGGGTTGCACGCTTGCCGAGGATGCCCAGGGCCTGGGTTTGATCTCCATGCCCAAACAGAATAAAATAAAAACCCGACGGCTTATAGTGATAAATAATACACAAGCAGGAATGCACTGCAGACGAGGTTGGTTTATCTGGTTTCTGTCGGCTCCAAAAGTACGTGCTATATTCTGGAAAAATATGTAAGCAGGACCCAGTGTCGCCACAGTCATAGTTAAACCACTGCCAATCACATCAGATTGCTTTCTTTTTCAGTTTCGATTCTGAGGAATTTCAAACCTACACATTTGAAGGGGCCCATCCATGTGCTTTAGCCTGAGTTGTGACAGTCACTCAACGTTTTGCCAGGTTTGTCCTCCGTACACGCGTGCGTGCACGTACACATACACACACACACACACACATATACACACACACACATACACACACACACACACACACATATACACACACACACATACACACACACACATACACACACACATACACACACACACATACACACACACACACACACATATACACATACACACATACACACACACACACATATACACACACACACATATACACACACACACACATACACACACACATACACACACACACACATACACACACATACACACACATACACATACACACACATACACACACACACATACACACACACACACACACACACGCATGCACACACACACATACACACACACACATACACACACACATACACACACACACACACATACACACACATATACACACACACACACGCACACACACATACACACACACACACACGCACACACACATACACACACACACACGCATGCACACACACACATACACACACACACATACACACACACACATACACACACACACATACACACACACACATACACACACACACACATACACACACACATATACACACACACACACATACACACACACACATACACACACACACACGCATGCACACGCATGCTTCTCAGCTTGAGTGAGGGCTTTAACTATGATAGGCAAAGGTTGCTATACCTCAGATCTACACCCTCGGCCCCCACACCCATCCTGTCATCCTCTGAACCGTTTGACAGTGTTTGCTTAATCGTGACATTTTTACCCTAAGTACTTCAGTTGTCTTCTGTATAACTACAGAGCCATTATAATGCCTGAAATATCTAATGTACCAAGAACATATATATGTGTTTATATTCTTTTCTTGGTACTGAGGTTGTATCCCTACCACTGAGCTGCATCCATGACCAAAAATATCTAACATTGATAAAATACTTCTTTCTTGAATACAGTCTACCTTCAGTTTCCCCAAATATTATCTGACTTGGTTTTTCTCCCGTTCTGGGTTCATGGGCTACAATAATGTCTTGATAACGCATGCGCTTTGTGATGGTATTCTGTGAGGAGGCACAGATGGTCTGTTTCTACCATCTCTGTTGATACTGGATTTGATCACTTCAGGTGTTACCGTCACATGCTTGCATTGTACGGTCTTCTGCGTCTTTCTGATAACACGGTGGGGTAGGTGTGAGTAATGCCTTAATACTATAAACATCTGCCCTCCAGCAGATTTTTCACTCAGTAATTTTAATATCCATGGATAATCTTCCCTGAATGTGTTGTGATACTGGGGCTTGTAAAATGGCCATTTTCTAATTGTTTATCCCTTCCGTAGAGAAGGCAGTCTCTAAAGGACTTCCTGCTTCATTATGCGAGGTGTCACCATGGCTGAGGAATTCATTTTTCCGTGTGTTATAATTATTATTGTCACTAAATTCTTAGACTTGTGCTCAGGTTGTCCTGAATTTGGCCAGCATGAGGCCCCAAGCTGCCTCCTCATCAGTTGGCTTATTTCCTTACCTTCAGTCACAACAACAGTTTTAAGGACCAACTTATATTTCCCTGCCCAGATCTGGAGTCGCTCATTTCTTAAAGAAGTTCAAAAACCATTTATGGAGAATGGTGTTTCTCCATAATGTAATGAGACCACTGCTGGGCCTGCCTTGCAGATGCTAATGTGACCAACAGACCTAGTAAGTTCAAGTAAGACTCAGAGTTTGGAGACTTTAAGTCCTATTAAATGTGTACAGTAACTTTTGTATGTAAAACCTTTGATATCTATATACTTAAAAACAAACAACAAAAATCCCAGGCCATCACGGAGGTGGGCACAGGAGAATGGAGAGTTTGGACTTGCTTTGACTATGGAGTAAGTTTGAGGCCAGCCTGGGTTAAGCAGCCCCTGACTAAGTGTGCGTGAGCCAGGGATGTGGCTCAGGTGGCGGAAGAACCTGGCGTGCATGTTGTCCTGGGCTTGACAGGCAGCACTGTTTGAGATTGGGCACTGTGGTGTGTGTGTACCTGCAGTACCAGTACCTGGGAGGTAGACGTTCAAGATCACCAGACTAGGCCACATAGGACCCTGTTTTGAAAGAAAAGATCTGATGTGATGTATAGTTGAGAAAAATGTTACAGTCCTGATATGAAAGCCACCATGAGAAACTTATAAAAAATTCTATTTTACAATCATTCTCTATGCTCACATTTAGAGCTCTGAATAATATACAAAGGCCTAAATATTTTATTTTATATATATGGGTGTTGGGAGTTTTGCTTATGTCTGTAATCCACTTGCGTGCCTGCTGCCCGTGGAAGCTAGAAGAGGGCATTGGGTCGTCTGGAGCTGGAGTTACAGGTGGTTGTGAGTCACTGTGTGGTTGCTGGGAAGTGTCCTCTGGAAACTGCAGCCAGTGCTCTCAACCCCTGAGCCATGTCACCGGTATTAAGATCTGAGTATGTATTCTTCCCTAGATGGGAGATGTAGCCCAGATGTAGAGCATTTGCCCATAGACACAATCCTGGCACTACAGGAGGAATGAGAGGCAGCTACATATGTGTAATATTTGTAATATTATAGAGTATGTAAAATCCATGCTTATATAACCTACAGGTCTATACTTTTGTCTCATAAATTACACTTGGACTTCCTGCTCCTGCCACCATCTACTCCGTTTTTGGAGTCGTTGCCCCTTTGCAGGCAACCTCCCCACCTTTGACTTCTAGACTTCGGACCCTTAAACACTTCCTTTCTACCTCAGCTGGACAGTCCCCGAGTCACTTTTAAAAAGCGTGCATGTCTCTGTGCCTGTGTAGGCAGCCTTGGAGTCCAGAAGAGGACACTGGAGCTCTCGGAGCTGGAAGTCCAGGTGATTGTGTACTACCCTACATGGCTGCTGGGAGCCAAACGCTGGTTCTCCGCAAGAACAAGTGCTCTCTATCACGGAGTCCTCTCTCCAGCCCTTCGCTCATGAAAAAATTGCACTCGCTTGCTTATTCGTGTCTGTGCACCATGGGGGCATGCATGCCTATGCCCTGGCGCTGATGGAGGTCAGTAGAAGACTCAGAACCGCTTTTCTGCTCCCACCGTGTGGTTTTCAGGGAACAAGCCCCTTTCCTCTAAGTCATCGCGCTGCCCCCCAAATCGCTCATTTGAACACTAGCTGCAGCCGCACCTGGTTCCAGCCACTGCTGTTTCCCACTCGCATCGAACTCTAGGAGACTCCAGATGTGTTTCCAGAAACCTTCGTTTCTCTCCTTGCCCCCACTTTGCCCTTGTGGATTTACGGCCATTTTGGTAGATCTTTACACAGTCAGAGCTTCCTTCTTTCCATAGTGTTTCCTCCTTTGCTGGTTTTCTGCCTCTGTCTCCTGAGTGCTCCTAGAGTGCCAGCCTGCGCTTCTCTCCCGCAGGAGCCCGAGGCCCCTCTTAGTTCCCAGCATCCAGCACTGAAAACGCCCGATGGCTGACCTCCAAGCTTAACCTTTTAAGAACAAACACATCTCACACGCTATGCGTCCAAGCAGGCTTTATTCTCCCTGATTCCTCCTAAGGGACTCCGATCTCTCCGAACTAACTCAAGGCCAGTGTTGTGATTGCTTCCTGCCTCTCTCTTCCCTCCTATATCCAAGTCACCAGCCAGTCCTGCTGTAGATCCCTCAACAGTGCAGCCATGACGAGCTTCTGTTTTCCCTGTCCACTGTTCCGCTCCAGGTGTGGTCACCGTCACTTCTTTCCTAGATCAGTCAGTGGATTCTGCCTTTTTTTTTTTTTTTGACAGATGAGTCTTTTAATAGAAAAAAATACACGTGCAACAGTAGCAACACACATTTCTTCGAATCCAGACAGCTCCGAGTTTCAGTTCTTCACCTTGGGAGGTGGCCTGTACACACCCACAACCACAGCGTGGTCCCGTTCGTAGGGCTCAAGTGTCAGCTGCTCCTGGGGCTTCATATTCTCCTGTTGCATCTTCTTCACTTCAGATGCAAACACAGCTTCTGCCGAGGCTGTGGAGTAAATGCAGTTCGCCTTAACGGAAATCACAAAGTGTCCTCCATTCCTCAGGAAGGTGTGGGCATTCAGGGCCACAATCCGGGTTTGGTCTGGCTGTGCCACATCGGCAAAGATCACATCCACCATGGCGATAAGCATGCGGTATTTGTGTGGGTGTCGGGCATCTTCAATCACAGGAATAATGTTGGTCCTCTTCTTGGCCAAGTTGATGAGGTCCTGGCCAGAACGGTGAGAGAACTCAACTGCATAGACCAGACCATCCGGGCCAACGATGTCAGAGACGTGAGAGATGGTGGTGCCTGCGGCTGCCCCAAGGTAGAGCACCTTGGCCCCTGGCTTGATGTGGATCTGGTCTACACCGCCCAGGATTGCTGCTGCCAGCATGGAACGGAAAGGGTTCCAGGCTCAGTATTCAATTTTGTCATCTCCCTCTGAAATAGAGACTCTCTTCTCCCCATACACAGACTCTCCAGGAACCAGATTCTTTGTGACAAGGGCGTCCTCCTTTCCGCGACAGATAAAGACGCCTTCATGACGGTGTGGTTCCACCATCACATTCTTCCCTGATTGGTTTCCTCTCTTGCCTCCCCGGCCACCACCTCGACCCCGGCAGCCCTGAGACTGGAAGCCTCCACCTCGTCCACCACCTCCTCCTCCACCTCCTCGTCCCCTGAAGCCTCCACCTCCACCTTGACCTCGGCCTCCACCAAAGCCTCCTCGACCTCCGCCAAAGCCTCCTCGTCTGCCTCGTCCTCCTCTACCACCTCTGTCACCTCCAAAGCCTCCTCTGCCACCAAAACCACCCCCACGGGGGCTGAAACCTGGCTTCATCACTGCGTTCTGGTCGCGCGGCTCCGGCAATCAGCGGCGTCCTGGATTCTGCCTTTTTATGACTGAAATTTGAGCAGTTCCAATATTATCGTTTTATTATTATTTTTCTTATTATTTAATTTATTTACTTATAGACAGGAGCTCACTGTGTAGTGCTAGTTGGTCTGGAATTCACTATGTAGACCAGGCTGGCTTTGAACTCATAGGGATCCACTGCCTCCTCAGTGCTGATAACAAAGGTATGTACCCCACTCCTGGCACTACAACCTTATTTTTGAGGCATGGTTTCTCTTGTTATTTCTGCCTGAGCTTCATACACCAGCTTCCTGCCCACTCTCTTGAATCAGGAAAATTTTCTCTTAAAGGAGCTGCAATACTCTGCCAGCAAATGGCAAAAAGCTGTGTTAAACTCTCTCTGTGTCCTTTCTAAGCCCTCTCAGGTTTTTAAGTGGATTTAGTCCATCACGTTGAGGCGCTAATCTGTAGTAAGACAAGCAGTGGGATGTGTCCTGCTGCCTGGCTAGCTTAACCCCTAAATAACCACACAGAAAATTGTATTAATTAAATTGCTGCCTGGCCCATTAGCTCTAGCCTCTTCTTGGCTAACTCTCACATCTTGCTTTAACCCATATCTAATAATCTGTGTAGCACCACGAGGTCGTGTCTTACCAGGAAAGATTCAGCATGTCTGACTCTGGCAACTCCATGGCAGCTCTCTCTGCCTGCCTTCTTCCTCCCAGAATTCTGTTCTGTCTCCTCTGCCCACCTAAGGGCTGCCCTATCAAGAGGCCAAGGCAGCTTCTTTATTCAACCAATGAAATCAACACAAATACAGAGGACCACCACCTGGGTAAGTAACCCAGCAGACAGCTACGACTTCCCCCAGTGCTGACCTTCTTCCTGAAATTCCTTTTCTTCCTTTGCATTTTATTTCTCTTATTTCTTCACATGTACATGAAGAACATGGTGACCTCCCAGAGAAGTCCGATTTTATTTGTTTGTTTGATTTTTTGACACAGGGTTTCTTTTTGTAGTCTTGGCTGTCCTGGAACTCACTCTGGAGACCAGGCAAGTCTCAAACTCAGAGATCTGCTTTCCTCTCTTCCTGAGTGCTGGGATTAAAGGAGTGTGCCACCATAGCATATACTCTTAACTGCTAATCAAGCTGTCCAGCCCCTTTATTTGTTTTTTTGTTGTTGTTGTTTTTTGTTGTTTTTTTTTTTTTGAGACAGAAATTGACTCTATAGCCCAGGCTGTTCTAGAACTCACAAAGTATGTCATGCTGACCATTGAAGTATTAATCTAATTAATCTTTATCAATAAAAAAATTGGGAGTCAATGTCAGGGTAAGAACATGAAAGAGATGGGGTGCGCACTTTTAATCCCAGCACTTGGGGGGCAGAGGCAGGCAGATCTCTGTGAGTTAGAGGTCAGCCTGGTCTACAAAATCTAGTTCCAGGACAGGCTCCAAAGTTCAGAGAAAACCTTGAAAATTCTAAATAAATGAATGAATAAATAAATAAATAAAACCTGCGAGATGAGAGAATCAGGGGCAGCCACCAGTTACCTCCTACCTCTTCCGTTCCTCTGTCTAAAAGGGAAAAAAAAGGGGGGATCCTCTCTCGGCCCTGTGTCACCACTTCCTGTCTCCTCCCTGTCTACAGTCCTCCAAATTACTGTCAACTGTGACACACCTCCTCCAACAAGTCCACACTTATTAATCCTTCCCCAGCAGTTCTACCACTTAGGGACCAAGTATTCAAACATATGTTCATTCTCATTCAAACTATCCAGCAGGTGAAGAGTTTAGGCTGGACTCAGTTGGATGATTCTTCTGTAGTCTTGTAGGTTGGCTCCGTGGCTACAGGAACCTGGCTGCTTGATTTGGGTGAATGGTTTAAGATGGCCCCTGATAATAGAATTGATCTCAGTTGACTGCTTTAAGAGACTTCAGATGGGACGGCTTGTACACTCCCACAACCTCTTCCTCTTCTAGTAACCCAGACTGGACTTCTACACAAGGCATCAGGGTGGCAATCCAAGGACTTTCGTGAGGCCTGGTGTCAGGTTCCACAGAGCCACTTTTCATCAGAGTCACAGGGGCTGGACCAGAGTCGAAGGGTGACACAGAGATTCCACTCCTTCGTGTCTCGTTGCCCAGACGCAGACACACGGGAAAGAAGGACGTTTAAGCCATCTTTGCAAACAGTCTGAGCCATCTCTTCCACGTCCCCAGACTGCCACTTCCCTCTTTGAGTCTGCTTGGGGATCCAGACAAAGCTAGGGGTGGATGAGAAGCAAAGCTAGTACAAGCAAGCTGAGTTTGAAATCCTTGAGACAGGTTCATGGCGCCCAGACTGGATTTGAATTGCTGGCTGATTCTCCTGCTTCTGCCTCCCTAGGGCTGGGGCTGCAGCCATATATCATGATACCAGATGAAGTGAAGATTTTGAATCAACAGGCAGATATACTAGTCTGAAATAAAGAATAGTGAGCCACTAAATGTGTGTATTGAAGTGATGGGTCTGTGTTAGAGCAGATAAGGAGTGTGTGAGAGAAGACTTAGCCATGAGCCACCAGGTCAGGGTCGAAAGGTTCTAGGGTGACAGTGGACCAAAGAATATTTCCAAGAAAGGCGACAAGCTGTGACAGGGAGGAGCAGTCCATACTCTCTCCACACAAAGTGACCCACGTCATTGCTGCCTGCATCATTTCTTCCTTTCTTTCCTTCCCTCCCCCCTTCCTTCCTTCTTTTTGCTTTGTTCTGTTTTTCAAGAGAGGGTTTTGCTGTGTAGCCCTGGCTGTCCTAGAACTCACTCTGTAGACCAGCCTAGCCTCAAACTCAGATCTTCCTGCCTCTGCTTCCCAAGCACTGGGATTAAAGGTGTGTACCAGCACACCCAGTTAAATTAAACCTTTTTAATATTTATATTTAAAAGGAATATAAGAGCTTGAGAGATGGCTTAATGGGTAAGAGCACCCATGTAATTTGCTCACAACCACCTGTAACTCCAGACACATGAATGGCATGTACACATGAATATAAAGAAAAATGAGACAGACTCTCACTATGTCGCCCCGGCTGACCTGGAACTCACTCTGTAGACCAGGCTGGCCTTGAATTCATAGAGATCGACCTACCTCTTACTCCTGAGTGCTGGAATTAAATGTGCGTGCCACCACTGCCTGGACCAGAAGTCCCTTTCTTGTGCAGCTTTCTTTTTCAGGCTTTTTCTTTGCCTACTTCTATTCTCAAGTTGCAATTCCAAAAGTATCAAGAATGCGCTTGCTTAGTTTTTGTTTCTCTGAGTCTTCGTTACTTCATTAGCTTGCATTCTTTCAGGCGGCCTGCTAATGCTTCAACTTCAGCTAGCAAGTTCTCCTGCAACTTCAGCTAGCAAGTTCTCCTGCAACTTCAGCTAGCAAGTTCTTCAACTTCAGCTAGCAAGTTCTCCTTCAACTTCAGCTAGCAAGTTCTCCTTCTTCAGCTAGCAAGTTCTTCTGCAACTTCAGCTAGCAAGTTCTCCTTCTTCAGCTAGCAAGTTCTCCTTCAACTTCAGCTAGCAAGAACACACTGCTACCTCATCTAGATTAATTCTACAACTTTACAGAATTTGATTTCCAGTTAGGCAGTGGTGGCACACGCCTTTAATCCCAGCACTTGGGAGGCAGAAGCAGATGGATCTCTGTGAGTTCGAGGCCAGCCTGGTCTACAGAGCAAGTTCCAGGACAGGCTTCAAGGCTACAGAGAAACCCTGTCTTAATAAATAAATAAATAAACAAACAAACAAATAAATAAATATTGATTTCCACAATAGAATGTGACAGTCATCCGAGACAATTTAGGCAGCAATTACACCTGACAAATGGGAAAGTCGATTCTCTCAGCCATGAAAAGCAAAAATTGTTTCCATGTGAAAAAGCAATACACACAATTTGAGCTTTTAGTATCAATTACTCATACACCTTCCACTCCCTAGACTCATTTCTAAATAATGAAGGCCACTCTGCATGACAACTGATCTCTCAAAATTAGTATGAAATTTTCAAAAACATGAATTCCTTATTTGATTTGGAAGCCACTGCTTCGCCCTCCCCTCGATGTCTAAAACCAGCGTTCACAAGGACGGCGGCAGAACAATGGGGCGACCGCAGTTGCTGCCACATCTGATGACTGCTTCCTGTAAAGTAACTCCAGATTGTGAAGCTGAAGCTATAAATAAAACGTGGTTTTTAAAAACAGAACTCCAGTCTGTGGTGCTTGAAGCAGTGACGGCTCTTTCGAAGGAATGGGTGCACCGTCTGCGCCCGAGGAAGCCTTAGTGCCCTGTGATTTCTCACTCCTGAGCCCGTCTTCTCTGAGCATCTCCACCGTGCTGACTGCTTCCGTCTTAGAACACACCAATTTTAAAAAGCTGACAAAGTAATCTGACAACAGGTCTAGTGCACAGGGTCAGCAAACTAGTGGGCTGGAGACGGAGCGACGAGGATCACAAACTGCCGGACTCTACCGTGAATGGAGACGGAGCGACGAGAATCACAAACGGCCCGCCTCTATGGTGAATGGAGACGGAGCGACGAGAATCGCAAACTGCCCGCCTCTATGGTGAATGGAGACGGAGCGACGAGGATCACAAACTGCCGGACTCTACCGTGAATGGAGACGGAGCGACGAGGATCACAAACTGCCCACCTCTATGGTGAATGGAGACAGAGCGACGAGAATCACAAACTGCCGGACTCTAAGGTGAATTTGTAAGCATCCATGTGTTTCGGGGCAGCAGTAGCGTCCCTGGCAGCTTTAACACCACAAGGCATGGGCTGCTACCAAGCGCCTTACACAGTGGTTGCCCTGTCAACACTGCTGAAATAAAATCAATAAATGCATGCTTTTGCAATGCGGCTAATTGAAAGTGCCTGCAAAGGGACACTAGCCCACTCAGCAGGTGGCTCTGGCCGGCCTTGCTCTCCCTGCCACCCCCCACTGCCTTCCTAAACCCTTAGACTATACTCCTAAAGCTAGCCACCAAGGTCCGTTCCCTTATTTGGCCAGTCCCTCCTGGGGTCGACTATCACAGTCCAAAGTATTGAAGTCCAGCAATCAAAAGCTCCCTTTGGCTGCCCTAATTAATATGCCCAATTAAAATTAAGCACCTCATCCTAACATGGGGGTTTCCCTTCTTATCTTCACAAACAATCCTTTGCCTATCAGCCACGCCTCCTCTCTATCCAGAGGCAGACCTCTGCCCTCCAGGTCAAATACCCCCCACTTCTGCCTTGCTCACCTCCTGTAGGGATAAGTCCCGCCCTTTAGGGGGCGTGTTCGCCTCGGGCTAATGTCTGCCTATAAATTTGGCGAGTGTGCTCCGAGCTGTCTCTTCTACTTTCCTGGTCTCCGCGGGAACGGTGGTTCTGTAAGTCTATTTCTACATTAAAACTACATATATTTTTACAAACTGTCTGCATTCGTTTACGCCGCTACATTTTGGCGTCCAACGTCGGGCTATTTTGCCCCCGACTCAAGCGGGTAGCCCGCTAGCTAACACAGCACCCTCCTGGGTGCTGTTTTTCAGTTCGTGACTCCAGTGCCGAGTCAGAGACGTACTCGGCCACACAGGCCCATTCTGCCTGCCTTGGCTAAGTTTTACAGCTGAACCCCACTGCCTGAATTAGCAGAAGCTCAAGTACCTGCGGTTTTGCAACAAAAGCGGCCACAGCGGCAGATTTGGTCTGACACAAAGTGACTTGGCAGGGCAGTGTTGGCGCTCGCTTTTGATACCAGCACTTGGGAGGCAAGGGCAGGCGGATCTCTGTGAGTTTGAGGCCGGCCAGGCAGTGGTAGCACACACCTTTAATCCCAGCACTTGGGAAGCAGAGGCAGACGGATCTCTGTGAGTTTGAGGCCTGCCAGGTCGTGGTAGTGCACGCCTTTAATCCCAGCACTTGGGAGGCAGAGACAGGCGGATCTCTGTGAGTTCGAGGCCAGCCTGGTCTACAAGAGCTAGTTCTAGGACAGGCTCCAAAAACACAGAGACCAACAACTGGCAGGAACCGATCATTGCAGGTAAAAAATTTTTTCTTTTATAAATAAAATGTCTGAACACATTACTGTTCAAGAATTTAACAGTTTTTTTTAATTGTACCATGTGGGAGATTTTACAAGAGGTGTCTATCACGCCACCTCTATGGATCCTTCTGGGATTCGTAGTTTTCATTGGCACCAAATGGTTTGATAATAGAAATATGATAAAGTCTTTACGAGACGAATCCAGGATTCTTAAGGCAGAGATAGAACGCTTAAAAACAATTGAGACTGATAACAATCTTCTCAAGAATCAGTTTGAAGTTCTCCAGACTGATAACAATCTTCTCAAGAATCAGTTTGAAGTTCTCCAGACTGATAACAATCTTCTCAAGAATCAGTTTGAAGTTCTCCAGACTGATAATAATCTTCTCAAGAATCAGTTTGAAGTTCTCCAGACTGATAACAATCTTCTCAAGAATCAGTTTGAAGTTCTCCAGACTGATAACAATCTTCTCAAGAATCGGTTTGAAGTTCTCCAGACTGATAACAATCTTCTCAAGAATCAGTTTGGAGTTCTCCAGACTGATAACAATCTTCTCGAGAATCGGTTTGAAGTTCTCCAGGCTGATAACAATCTTCTCAAGAATCAGTTTGAGGTTCTCCAGGCTGATGTTAAGGAGAAATTCATTACTATGGAAGAGGGAACAGCTGATCTGGATCGTAAGGTTCAGTCCCTCTCTGTAGGAACTGAAACATTAGTGGCTGATATTAAGGAGAAATTCATTACTATGGAAGAGGGAACAGCTGATTTGGACAATAAGATTCAGTCCCTTTCTGTAGGAAATGAAACATTAACTGAGAGAATCAAAACTGCTGAATGTGACAATCGGATTTTGTCTAAAGCTTATGACAGATTGATGGAAAGATTGTCAATACAAGAAGGCAAGGTTTATGCCATAAAAATTATGTCCAAAGATGAGATGTTATCTCTAATGGACAAACTTCATACTTTAGAATCCTCAATGAAGGCTTTGGAACATAATTCTGGACAGGAGATTCAGACATTGCAGAAGGCAATAGTGAATAGAATTGAAAAGATTGAGGAATTTCTAAATTCTGATGAAGAAGAGCAAAGGGTAGAAGGGCAAATTTTAACTACATCTGTGGGTAAATCTCTCCGGGACAATTTCCACAAAGCTCTACCGACAGCTCTACCTGCCTTTCCAGTAATAACAACAGAGAAGGTGGTTGGTTCCAGAAACCCTAGGGTCATCAAGGAGGATACATGGGAGCCTGTCCGTATGAATGACCTCAAGGAAATTAAACAGGCTGTCATGACTTTTGGGATGCAAGCCTCTTTTGTTAAAGAGATGCTAAGATCTTGGGCCACAACAAACAGAGCAACCCCCTTGGACTGGCTCCAGCTGAGCTCTGCAGTACTTGAGAGTGGACCACAATTGAAATGGCAATGCTTATTCAGGCAAGAGGCTAAACTCTTAGAACAGCAGGAAAAAGCAAAGGGAATTGACATTTCCCTAGATAAAATTCTAGGTGAAGGGCTCTTTTCCGACCCTCAGGAACAAGCTAATTTGGATGAAAACACACTCTCCATGTGTACTACAGCAGCCTTAAGGGCTTGGGACAGGGTACAAGACCCAGGACAGAGAATAGAATCATTTGTCAGAGTTAAACAGGGTCAGAGAGAACCCTTTAGTGACTTTTTACAAAGATTAACTAAGGCTGTACAAATAGGGATATCTGACCCAGAAGCAAGACGTATAATGATTGAGTCTTTGGCTTATGAAAATGCAAATGTGGAATGCAAAAGGATTTTGGGGCCTTTAAAGCTCAGATCAGCGCCTTTGGAAGAATGGGTCTTGCATACACTCAATGTTGATACATTTGATTATGGCACTGAAGCATGGGTAGAAGAAGCAATTTCCAATGGTAAAAGGAGACACCAGAATACCAAATGTTTTAATTGTGGCAAAATGGGTCATATGAAAAGGAATTGTAGACAACGGATTTTCAGAAATAATAATAATAATGCATCTTTCAGAAATAATAATAATAATGCATCTTCTAGAAATAACAGAAATAGGAGGACTCAGCCTTCAGGTTTATGTAGAAGATGTGGAAAAGGCAGACATTGGACGAATGAATGCAGGTCTACAAGAGATAGACAAGGCAACCTGATACAGTTGGGAAACGTGAGAGGGGGGGCCTCACAGGCCCCCATGGCAAACATGGTTCAGTCATATCCAGTTTCTGCAGAGAACATGCCTCATCAGGACAATTAGGAAGCCCCATGCCTACTGTTACAAGCAATAATGATCAGAAAGATAAGTTACGTGTGTTTTGGCAAACTTCTATAAATGATCAAAGACCTAAACTGAGAGTGTGTGTAAATGGCATTTTTATTACTGGCCTGCTGGACACAGGTGCTGATGTAAGTATCATTACCCCAGAATCTTGGCATCCGTATTGGCCTCTTCAGAATGTAAATGTTCAGCTCCTGGGAATTGGAACCCTATCTCGAGGAAGGCAGAGCACGAGATGGGTTGAATGTATAGGGCTAGAGGGACAAATAGGAAAATTAAAGCCATATGTAGCCAATATCGCAATGAATTTATGGGGTCGTGACCTATTACAACAATGGAATACCGAAATTAACATTCCTGCTACTTCTAGAGCCTATAGTTTTGAGAATAATATTAAAAGATATTACAAACGGAGAAAACCGGCCATTCGGGCTGTACAAGAACAAGCAATTGATGTCCCTTCAGAGATACCAACAGCCTTGCCTCTAAAATGGTTGACTGAGAAACCAATATGGACAAAGCAATGGCCTTTAGCTGAGGAAAAGTTACAGGCTTTAGAACAGCTTGTACAAGAACAATTAGATGCTGGACATATAGAAGAATCTACCAGCCCTTGGAATTCTCCTGTATTTGTGGTTAAGAAAAAATCAGGTAAATGGAGAATGGTGACAGATCTCAGGGCCATCAACAAGGTTATTCAACCTATGGGCCCTCTGCAATCTGGAATTCCTTTGCCCTCTTTATTACCAAAAGGATGGCCTCTCATAGTTATTGATTTAAAGGATTGTTTTTTCACTATACCTTTGCAAAAAGAAGATAGAGAAAAATTTGCCTTCACAGTGCCTACTTATAACAATTCTCAACCTTCGAGGAGGTACCACTGGACCGTTCTCCCCCAGGGTATGTTAAATAGCCCCTCCCTGTGCCAATATTTTGTGAACCAACCATTGCAAATAATACGCAAGAAATTTCCCAAATCTATAGTATACCATTACATGGACGACATCTTGTTATCCGATTCAAACATGGATACCTTGAACAGACTGTTTGAAGAAATAAAGATACTTTTACCTAAATGGAGATTGCAAATCGCTCCTGAAAAGACTCAGAAGGGAGATTCTGTTAATTATTTAGGTTATAAAATAGGTTTGCAAAAAATTAAGACACAAAAAGCACAAATTAGGAGAGATCGCCTACGGACTCTTAATGACTTTCAAAGACTGTTAGGAGACATTTCCAGTCTACGACCAGCTATTGGAATAACACCTGATCTAATAATTCATTTGAACAAAACCTTGGATGGTGATAAAGATTTAAACAGTCCCAGAGAATTAACAGCTGAAGCAGAAAAGGAACTGACAATGATTGAGGAAAAATTACAACAGGCACATGTGGACAGGGTGAATCCAGAGCTCGACTGTATTCTTGTCATACTACCATCAAAAATTTCTCCTACAGGAATTTTAATGCAGAGAGATGATATTATTTTGGAATGGATCTTTTTACCACATAAACCAAGTAAGAAACTGAAAACTTATGTGGAAAAAGTCTCTGAGTTAATTATAAAAGGCAAGCTGAGACTTCGTCAACTAGCAGGCATAGACCCAGCAGAAATTATAGTGCCCTTCACTGCTGATGAACTAAAGAAATTATGGGAAGATAATGAACCATGGCAAAGAGCTTGTGCTAATTTTTTGGGAGACATTAATAACAACTATCCAAAAAGCAAGCGGCTTAACTTCATAAAGAGAACTTCTTGGATTCTTCCTCGAATCGTCCGTGATGCTCCAACAACTGGAGCCCGTACATTCTATACTGATGCCAATAAATCAGGGAAGGCAGGTTACAAATCAGAAGACTTGGATAAGGTGGAACAAAGTCCGTATAATTCTGTCCAGAAGGCAGAATTATATGCCATTCTTATGGTGCTAAGGGATTTTAAAGAACCTATTAATATAGTTACAGATTCACAATACGCAGAAAGAGTTATTTTACATATTGAAACTGCTGAATTTATACCTGATGATACTGAACTAACCTCATTGTTTCTCCAGGTTCAAGATTTGATCAGGAACAGGCTTTGCCCTATGTACATAACACACATCCGATCCCATACGGGTCTGCCAGGTCCTCTAGCACAAGGTAATGCAGAAATTGATCAATTACTGATTGGTAGTGTGCTACAAGCCTCTGAATTTCATAAAAAACATCATGTTAATAGCAAAGGTTTGAAGAAAGAGTTTTCAATTACATGGCAACAAGCTAAGGAGATTGTAAAGAAATGCCCTACTTGCTCTTTCTATAACCAAACGCCACTGCCTGCAGGGGCTAATCCAAAGGGCACCCAAAGAAATGAAATCTGGCAGATGGATGTGTTCCACTTTGCAGAATTTGGCAAATTAAAATATGTTCATCACACCATTGACACTTATTCAGGCTTTCAGTGGGCAACTGCTTTAAGTTCAGAAAAAGCTGATTCAGTAATCACTCATTTATTAGAAGTCATGGCTATCATGGGTATACCTACACAAATAAAAACGGACAATGGTCCTGCTTATGTTTCTAGGAAAATGAAACGGTTTTTTGATTATTACAATATCAAGCATGTTACAGGTATACCATACAATCCTACAGGTCAAGCAGTCATAGAAAGATCAAATCGAACTATAAAAGATATGTTGAACAAACAGAAAGGGGTGGAAAACACCCCCAGAAATAGGCTACATAATGCTTTGTTAACCTTGAATTTTCTCAACACTAATGAGAAGGGAACAACGGCTGCAGAAAGACATTGGATAATGGAAAAGTCTACTGAACTAAATCAACCAGTTTATTTCAAGGATGTGCTGACCTCACATTGGAAGCCAGGATATGTGCTACGTTGGGGGAGGGGTTTTGCTCTTATCTCCACAGGTGAGGAAAAATTGTGGATACCATCAAAATTAATAAAGGTTCGGTTTGAAGAAGAGAAGCCACTTGGAAAAGATAAATAACAATTCTTTCATAAGGATGGCGAACATACTGATGGTAAGAAATACAGATAGGTTGGAGGCAGGGTTCTTTTCTTATCTCCACAGGAAAATACTCATCTTCAAAGAAATTGAGGGACCCTGAATATTTAATTACTGATGGATGGACACATTTTGTAAGTATTAATTTTTATTTATATATCTTATTAAACATTTCTTTATAAATATATAGAGCTGGTTTTGAAGTTGGACTCTGGCTCAGTCCCTCTCCAATTCCAAGCCTGTTAGTAAGAGAAAAACCCAGAGTTTCTGGAGTTTCTGTCTCATGTCAAGAGCCATGATATGGGACAGAAAGAAATATGAGTTTAGAAAACATCCTTGCTTTTCTTCATATCTATCATACTTTTCATTGAATATATATATCATGCCTTTTATTGAATATATATATGTATGTATATATATGTCTATATGATTAATGTTTAAGTTTTTCACAATGAACAATGAGTTTTTCCCGAAGTGACATTTGAAGTTTCCAGGAAGAAGATGGGGCCCCATAACAACAACTCTACCTGGTTGATATGATGTCATGATACTGATAGCGCTACTACAAGACCTGTTTTGGATACCAGCTGCACAAGACGATCCCAACTTGGTTAGCTGAAATGGTGCACATCTTGTACAACATTCTGGCCAGACCTCCACAAAATACTCAGAGACTATTTGCAATTTTAAAAGACATTGATCTTGAAATTTAACCATCATTTTACTCTCACAGGATCCCCCAGAAAGAACGTCGCCCCCATGACAGCTGGAAGTAATTCTAGAGGACGACGTCCCCTCTCCCAGTAAAGTTTACCCCTGGGTTTAGGGACATCATTTAGGGGTTGGGAGGTTGGGGGAGGAATTCTATAAGCTCAGGGATCATTTTGAAAAAAAAAAGAGGGAATGATGGGATTATAGATTTATAATTGTGAGTTACTGCTTTTAGACAAATATATTGGTATCAATTCTTGTATATTGAAACAAAGTTAAATTATATTGACTATTGTATGCATGCATGTTTCTATGTCTGTTTAAAACATTTTTATGTATTGATATATATTGTATTGATATATATATATTGTATACATTTACCATATTGCAATGTACATTTCTACCTCTGATTAAGATACTTATATAATGTTTGTGCATTGATATATATTTACCATATTGCAATGTATATTTGTACAGTGTTTATTTTTGGAGGTCATTATCCTCATTTGTTACACAGTTGTTTATTGTCTTAGTCTTTAAGTTAGATAGATATTGAGAATTATATAGATAAATAGTCATCTAAGTTTGTCATTTATAATCAGACTAATCAGGTTCTTTAGATATATAGAGATTATACTCAGTATAGATAGATAATCTTCAACCTCTTCAAAGAGCTGTAGAAAATGGCCTTTAATCTAACTCAGAGTTTCGTGATAGTGAGACACAATTGCTCCTGGCAACACCACTCCATTCCCAAGAGAATGTTGAGCACCAAAGACACTCCACCGGGAGCCTTTCTATTTGGCATAACTGGCCTTTGGGCAAAGAAATGCCTATACCTCAACCACTGATACAGATACAGAGCGTGCATCAATGGATAAAACAGGACTGTCATATCCTGCCAAGACAGGGTAAGATAGTTTTGAAAAGTTCCTTGCTTTTAATAATGGTATGTCAGTTATGTTAGGCCTTAGCCAAAATTGGTTGACTCAACATTGCAAACGAGACTTTGGGTGATTGCCAAGGTAGTCAGTTGTCTCTGTCAATTGTTGCACATTTTGGATATATCTCGTTTGTTGAGTAGTGTTTATTCCCTTCTCAGATCTTTGACTGAGTTGAAGATTATATAATTGTAGTTACTCTTTTCATTATTTGGACTCCTTGAGATAGAATGTTTAGCAAAGCTTTTGTTCTCAATATTGTTTGTTATATTTATTATTTGTTGTTATTGTATGTAGTTGTATTTGGTTTAGTTCTGTCTTATTTAGACAAAAATGGGAGATGTAGGGATAAGTCCCGCCCCTTAGGGGGCGTGTTCGCCTCGGGCTAATGTCTGCCTATAAATTTGGCGAGTGTGCTCCGAGCTGTCTCTTCTACTTTCCTGGTCTCCGCGGGAACGGTGGTTCTGTAAGTCTATTTCTACATTAAAACTATATATATTTTTACAAACTGTCTGCATTTGTTTACGCCGCTACAACCTCCCCTTCTCCCTCCTTATCTTCTATCTCCTGTCTTTGTCTCTTATTTCCTGCTCTCTGTATTGAGAACTTAGGCTTGGGGGGCCTGAGTCGATACTTTTCCCTTCACCCGCCAAACAGTAATTTTAAATATTTCCCACTGAGACTCCTGTTGCCACCAAGGGCTGCTCAGATGCCTGAGATCACGTTGGTGTCCAAGGGCCATACTGATCTGGGTGCCTGTGCTGCCACAGGGGCCATGGTGACATCTGGGCCCAAGCTGCTGCTTAGGGCCATGTCTGGGTCTGTGTTCCTGCTGCAGCTGGGGTCTGTAGTGATAGCTGTGGCTTGTGTTGACGCAGGGGGTCATAGGAACCAGGCATGTTGAAATCCAAGGGCCCTGTTGAGCCAGCCCTGCCCTTCACTGTCCCTGGGAGGGTTGGCCCTGCCCCCCACAAGGGAGAGCTGTCCCCATTCCTCCCCCCTTCCCCCTCCCATCCCCACCTGCACTTGAGATGGCCCTACGCCTCATCACAGGCACGGGAATGGTGGCCCTGATAGCACAAACCTAGGAGAGCTGGCTCTCTCCCTCACCAGAGGGGGGTGGTCCCGGTGACCCAGACTCAGCTACCACCCGGATCCACATCCTGGGCTTTGGGTTGGCCCACCCTAACACCTACCCCGTCCATGGCCTGCTGGAGTCTGTGAAGAGACGGGTCCTGCTGAATGACAGCGGCAGGCTCTCCATGACTGGGGACAACTGCAGGATGTCTGAGAGGAGTTTGGGTGAGGGTCCAGTGGAGATGGTGTGCCAGAGGCCAGAGGCTTGCACCAGACCAGTGACTCACTGCAGTGAACATTTTGTGGGTGGGGCAGATTGGACAAAAGGGTACACTGTGTGACACACTGCAGCTCCCAATGCCACTAGGATGTTTGAAGAGGTCTTGGAAAGATGGAGGAGCGAGGTGGGTTTTTTAAATTGATTTTTTGGGGGGATCTTTTTTGGGGGATGCTGCAGGGGTGAGGGGAGGATGTGGAAGGACTTGGAGGTGAACAGATTGGGATTCATGGTGTGAAATTCAATAAAGAATTATGCTATTTAAAAACAAATCAGTTCCAGCCAGGCAACGGTGCACGGCTTTAATCCCAGCACTCAGGAGGCAGAGGCAGGAGGATCTCTGTGAGTTCAAGACCAGCCTGGTCTACAGAGTGAGTTCCAGGACAGCCAGGACTGTTACATAGAGAAACCCTGTCTAGAAAAAAACAAAAAGAAAAAGTTCCATAATTCACAAATAAAGCAATAATTGATTATATATATATAAATCTATATAGTTTAATAATGCTATTAATTAGGAACTGTTCCAAGCTCCTCCACCTTTCTCTTTCCCCTCTTTCTGGCAGGTTCTCACTCAAGATTAAGCTAACCAGAAACTCCTTCAGAAGTTCAGGCTGGCCTTGAACTCTCAGGGATCCTCCTACACTATTTCTTTTGACATTATACCATCTTCTTTTTGTTTTTGTTGTTTTGTATTTTTTGAGACAGGGTTTCTCTGTAGCTTTGGAGCCTGTCCTGGAAATAGCTCTTGTAGACCAGGCTGGCTTTGAACTCACAAAGATCCACATGCCTCTGCCTCCCGCATGCTGGGATTAAAGGCGTGCACCACCACTGCCCGGCCCATGATACCATCTTCTAAACATACTCTGTCTGCAAAATATAAAAGCAGGTTTACAGCAATTCTGTTGGGCACACAGGACAGTATTGTCCCTGTCTTACAGACGATCACATTGGAATGTGGAAGAGCTAAGCAATATTTCCAACATTAGTGTTTATTTGGAACCCTCACTTCCGCAGGCTAACACTCATTCATCTCTACTGAACCATTGGGAAGGCTGGGCAATACCCACGGCACTGGAATCAATTCATCTCTGAAGGTACAGAGGCTGTATGGATTCCTGGAGAAGCTTTCTGTGTTTTAAATTAATTCATTTCAAAATAAAGAATTATGAGCAAGGCATAAAGTTTGTTTTTGTTATCTTGTTTTAAAATGTAAAGATGGGGACCGGGAGCTGGCTTAGAGAGGTTACAAGCACTTGGTGCTCTTGCAGAGACCTGGGTTTGGTTCCCTCCACCCATATGTAGCTCACAATCTTCTGTAACTCTAGTTCCAGAGAATCCAGTGACATCATCTGTCCTCTGGGCATCAAGCCACACGGTACACATGCATACATGCGGGAAAAACACACATACATACAAAATAATAACAAATCTAAACTGTACAGATATTTTTCTTCCTGGAACCCACTGTACATTTTCTAAGTTTCCTACTAACACTATTGAAGAGAATCTCTGAAATATAGTCTATGCTTTCCTTCCTTCCTTCCTTCCTTCCTTCCTTCCTTCCTTCCTTCCTTCCTTCCTTCCTTCCTTCCTTCCTTCCTTCCTTTCTCCAGAGCTGAGGACTGAACTTGTTAGCCAAGCCCCTCTACCACTGAGCTAAATCCCAACCACTCGTCTATGTTTTCCTGTGTGTGTGTGTGTATGTGTGTGGTTGTATGTGTTGTGTGTGTGTGTGTGTGTATGGTTGTGTGTGTGTGTGGTTGTGTGTGTGTGTGTGTGTGGTTGTGCATGTGTGGTGCTTGTGCGGAGGTCGGATGACAACTGTTGGCAGTCAGTTCTCTCCTTCCACCTGTATATGTGTTCCAGGGACTGAACTCAGGTTGCTGGGCTCACATGGCTGTCAAAATCTCCTCGGGCTCCTTTCATAAAGGCATCAATTCCATTCATAAGAACGTCACCCTGTGACCCCCCCCAAAGTCCCTACCATCAAACCCAATCATTTGAGGCTTTAGAATTCTAGCATGTGCTTGACCCGGGGAAGTGGGTGACAGAAGCTTTTCGTCTGTTGCAGGCAATGACTGTTGTCTTGCACTTCTTGGACTGGCCTTGAACTCACTACAGCCAAGGGTGGCCTTGAAATTCTTGTACTCCTCCTCCACCTCTTTAAGTTCTGGGGTTACAGGCGTGCACTACCACCATTTGGTTTATTCAGTGCTGGGAATCAAACCCAGGGCTCCACGTGTACCACACAGTGGTATACAGTAGAGCCAGATCTGCGACCCAAGCACTGTATTTTCCAGGCCCGGGGATGAAGGTTACCAACAGAGTGCTCCACCTGCACGCACGGGTCTCGTGTTTAGTTCTTATCACCATTAAGAAGGAGAGACACCCACAGGATGTTATATACACCTATAAGTGTACGGCTGAAACCTCCAGCTCATTCCTGCTTGATCCGGAAAGACCCACTCCTTTCTCTCCAAACCCCATCTATTCAGAGAATCTCCAAACAAAGGAAAGGCACCAAAACCAGCTCATTTCTGCATTCTTGGTGGCTATGGCAGTTCCTCACCTGAAGTTGCAAGTAGCCCAGGTCCCAAGCATCCCAGCTTTTGACCGTTCTTGAGCACAAACCCAGCCTGTGGCGGGCACATCATCACTCCTTGCCTACAGACTATATAAGCTCACTCTTTGGTTCGGGCATGTGACTTCTCCTGCCTCCATCTCTGGGACTGGAGGACTCACCTGGGCATTGCTTTGCTCAGATAAACCTGTTCTTTTTCATTTTCAATTCGGCTTGTATCTGACTTACTGCATCAGTGGAGAAACCTATTATCAGGGGACAGAAAACCTATTAATAAGCGCAGCACTTACAAGGCTGAGGGAGAAAGACCTGAGCTAAGACCAGCCAAGGCTGCACAGAGAACATTATGAGACTGTATTGTATATATACATTCCAAAGTGTTTCAGTATTTGTGACTCATAAAGATGTCTGCTTGACTTCCATTAAAGCACTCCTGCAAAACAAGCATGGTGGTGGATTGCCTTAATCCCAGCACTCGAGAGGCAGAGGCAGACAATCTCCAAGTTTGAAGCTAGCCTGCTGTTCAAGGTGAGTTCCAGAATAGTCAGGGCTATACAAAGAAATCCTGTCTTGGGAAAATGAAGGAAGGAAGGAAGGAAGGAAGGAAGGAAGGAAGGAAGGAAGGAAGGAAGGCAGGCAGACTCCTTTAGAATTAGGTTGATGCACAGTGGGGATGCAGAGCCGTGCTTGGCTGTGGCTTCTTCTTCCCTGTGCTACCACACCCGCCGTGAATCTGTGGACAGAACAAAGAATGTTGGTATTCGCCAACTAGAGGCCTGATCACCGGTGACATCACAGATCAGTCTGTGACCTGAGTCCTTGCCAGATGTTAATGAGCAGAGCAATATCTGGTGTCCAGGGCTACTGTTGTGGGGAGCTGCAGGCTGTGTTCCTGCCACCTGGCTCCCGGCCGCCTGGCTAGCTTATGCCCTGAAACAACATACAAACTGTATTCATATAAACACTGCTTGGCCCATTTCTATTAATGTGTGTAGCATCACGAGGTCGTGACTTATCTTGCCTAACCCATATTTAGTAATCTGTGTAGCACCAGTCTTACCGGGAAAGATTCAGCATGTCTGACCTGGCGGCTTGCTTCATTGCGTCTGCCCTGGAGAGCAGGAACATGGCATCTGCCTCACTTCCTCTTCCTCCCAGCATTCTGTTCTGTTTACTCCACCCACCTATGTTCTAACCTATCAGGCCAGGCAAGTTCTTTATTAATTAACCACTGAAATCAACAGATTGATATATGACACTCCCACATCATTTCCCCCTTTTCTGTTTAAACAAAAAAAAGGCTTTAACATAGCAAAATTACATATAACAAAACAGTTATCAAGTAAGAATTACAGTTATAATATTTATATCTATTTTATCTTTTACCATAACAAAGGAAAACTATAACTATAACTAACCATTTTTCAACTCCATCAAAGACTCCAGAAAGATATAATATTACCTAAGTAAACAAAAAGTAAGAAACTTGCAAAACTCTAGAAGTGACAGAGACATCTCGCTGCCTGGACAGTCACCCAAAGTTCTTTTGTACTGCTGGGGCATCCATCTTCGGCCTTCAGGCCCATAGTTTCCAGCAGACATTTCCATAAAGCAGGAAATTTCAAAGGCAGTTCAGTCTCTATCTCTGTGTCCTGCAGAATGTCTTGCAGACTCTTTCATGAATCAGGAACCCTGAAAGATTATCTCATCTTTAGGCAAGTTCAGCAATCCTCTCTCTGAGGGTTCTCTGTGTCCAGTTTATGCAACAGTCCAGGCAAGAGCAGTTTCTTGCCCAAATGGCTATCAAACTCCATAAGGAGCCTCTTTGATGCCCATCTTTTTCTTGAAGTAGATTGGTGCTGCCAGGAGCAGAGTGTCTCATTGTCATGAAAAGTCCTAAGTTATTAAAACATTAAATGTCATATTCTGTAGTTTTTGAAAGATATGAAGAATGTCTATCTAAAATATATCTATGTACATCTAGAAAACCTAACATGACTACAAACTTGATTATTATAGATGACTATCCATTAACAACCTATATACATTACATTTTTAAATGAACTACACAACCACAATACCTTAATCAATATCAGAAATATATATATATACATATAACAAAATTGACCTTAAATTTGTATTAATAGAGCAAAATTTATACCAATGTAAATCATTCATGTCTTTAGCATTTCCCCCTTTAAATGTAAAAGAACATTTATAAGCAATATTTGGGAATATGGACGTAGTTATTTCTCTCCAAACTGCTTCCTGCTGTATAGGGGCGCTGTTATTTAGGTCTTTCATGGTGTAACCTGTCTGCTAGGTTCATCTCAGTCGGCAGTCGAGTGTCTATGCCTTCAGCTTCCCAAATCTCCTGAGTGCAGGGCCAGCTCTGCCGTGAGGGTCAGGGCCAGCTCTCTTGCTCCAGTGGCCAGCGACAGGCAAGGCCAGCTTTCCCTGGACCAGCAAAGGATGGGGCCAGCTCAGCATGACCCTCTGATTTCATCTTGCACGGTGCCTATGGCCCCCTGAGGTGACATGGGCCATAGACATCGACACAGACCCTAGATGCAGCAGGACCATGGACCCAGACATGGCCCTCGGGCAGCAGCTTGGGCTTAGATGACATCCTGGCTCCAGGTGGGAGCGCTGGCCACTCAGGTAGGGATGGTTTTGGCAGCATTATGGCTCTGGAGACCACCAAGCCTCAAGTTGTGACTCCAAGCATAGGCTTCTATGTGAGCTTTAGTGACAATATGGGATTCGAACTTCAGCACAGACCCCAGCCACGGTCCTCAGCAGCAGCTGGGTCTGGATGTCATCATTGCCCCAGGTGGCAGTTGGGGCCTCTCAGATTATCACAGGCCCCAGCGGTAGTGCGCCATTGGACACCAACATGGCCCCAGAGCGCACGTGTCGGCATGGCCTTTGACGGTAACAGGAGTCTTGGACATCGACTCAGACTCTGACTGTTTTAGGACCAGGGACCAAGACATGGTCCTTGGCATCACCATGGCCCCGGGTGGCAAGCAGACCCGCAACATCAGCCCCTCCTCCTCCTCGCTTCCATTTCTTCCTCTCTGCCTCTCTTCACAGCTCACCAACTGTAACTGGTCTGCTTCTCTTTCTCTCCCATGTCTCCATACGTATTTGCTCAGCACCTGCCTGGTGCTGGGGCCTGGACCATAACTGTCTTCCCACCAGCCAGGGCCTTGAGGGCCACGGCTGGCTAGCCCCTGCCTAAGAACAACTCTGCTTTTGTTTGTTTTGTTTTAGTTTTTCGGAGACAAGGTTTCATTGTAGCTTTGGAATCTGTCCGGGAACTAGCTCTTGTACACCAGGCTGGCCTCCAACTCACAGAGATTCACCTGCCACTGCCTCCAAAGTGCTAGGATTAAAGGTGTGCACCACCACCGCCTGGCTCTACATTTATTTTTTAATAGTACTTTTTTTTTAAAAAAACAACTGATATTAGGGATTGAAACAAGGGCTTTGTTCTCATAAAATAAACAGACAAACTTTTATAACTGCATACATTTTTTTTTTCTTGGAAATACAAGGTGCTCCATATGTGGTGGTATTTTATTTGTCTTTGCAACTTTGTACTAGCTGTCTCGCTCTGTTCTGCTCTAGCACGGGGATCAGCTCTGTAGGTAGAGTTGTGTTATAATATCCCCCCCCCCCCCCGCCCGTTACTGCTTAGCACCAAAGAACCTGGGTTACCTGAGTTCCCAGCACTTCCTAACCCTGGGCACTAAACACTGGCTTCTCATCCCAGCAGGAGGGGCAGGAGGTCAAGGTCTTCCCAGCCCACACCAGTCCCTGGCCCCCCTGCTTACAGGACACCCTGTCCCAAATCCATAGCCACAACAGAAAAGTTAAATCCTTGCGCTGAAAGACGTGCCACCATGCCTGGCACGTTTACCAGAAAGACGGCATGGATCCAGGATCGCACCAGGAGGGACTGTGGCGGGATGAATACCTCAGGCGGGGCCTGTTCTGAAGTTAGGTGGAGGTCTGGAGAACCAGTAAAAGTTAGCCAGGAGCTTCAACAGAAAGCCCTGTGTGCGTGCATGGGCGCCCAGAACGGAGAGATGGTTGTCTTTTAATCCAATCCCACGCAGCAGGGGTGAGTGGGAAGGAAGAAAAGAAAATGCTGGGTCAACCCCTTGAGTGGCCCTATAAATTTCTGAACGTTTGGAGTCCAAAGACGGCTGAAGGATTTCTAAGCCAGGCCACTGTAGCTGTGACCTCAGGAGAATGGAGAGGAGGCTGGCAAGATGGAGGTGGAGAGTCTCGGGATGAGGAGAGTTAATAGGAAGGCAGTATGTTTACCTGCACTAGAGTTGAAGGAGCAGAAACCGGCAAAGATGGTAATCCCCCAGTAGCATTCTCCAAATACAGTTGGTGCTTCTCTGGGAGCCATAACAGAGGCCCGGGGTGAACGAGTTTTCAAATTGCCTGTCTATATACGCCCCTCCTTGTGCCTCAAGTCACGCCTAATCCGTCCACACAGTATAAACCCACGTCAAAGACCGTTGCCTGGGCTGTCCCTGGAGCAGAGGCTTGCCGGGCTCCAGGCCCCACCTCGCCCACCCCCAACCCCAATCTCATAGGTGCGAACTGTAGGGTTCACCACAGCCGCCGCGCGGTCAGAAAACCCTCTTCTCCCCAATCTCCACGGCATCCGCATTTCGTCAGCCTTGGGGAGAAGGGAACCGCCTCCAAGCCTCCAACCCCGGTTGCAGGACAGGTTTGACCCCTAGCGAAGAGCTCACCTGCACTTGTTTTTCTGTCCAGCGGGGGGCAGTAAATAATCACCAAAATGGCAGAGGGAACGCCTCTCCACCAGAAGCCTCAAAAGGGAAAGAGTATTTAACAATTTTAATTAAATGACAACCTTTGAATTATTTAAGTTTTGTTTAAGTCATCATACAACGAGAGTCGGACAAAAGCTCCTAAAGCTGCAAACAACTGACAAAAGTAGATATCTTAATTTTTAAAATAAAAGTAAAATCCTTAATTGAACAGGATGGTTTTTTTTGTTGTTGTTGTTTTTTAAATTAGAAGCTGATGCCCTTGGTAGGGTCAATGGTGAAACAGAGCAAATAGTCTTGAGAGTCCCAGGGGACAACTGTAGGGCACCAGGACAATGACTTATCTGAAACCAAGGGTCTTCCTAGTTCTTCCAAATCCAGGTCATCATAGCACAGATGGGTTCTCCCTTGCAGCGGGAGAGGCTGTGACATGCCAGGTGGCCAGGCACGGGCAGCTGGCTTCCTTGGTATCTCAGTCCAGACACTGACATAATGGTGCATGTGGACACTGTGGACAGGAAGGTTAAGACCCAGGTCTCACCAGACGCAGCCGTGTGTGTGGACACTGTGGACAGGATGGTTAAGCCTTGGTCTCACCAGACACAGCCACGTGTGTGGACAGGATGGTTAAGCTCTGGCCTTGAGTCTTTGTTTTCTAACAAGAGTGGCAGGATGAGCCTTTTGCTGGAATCCTCACTTATTATGTGACCCTCAAAGCCCGCAAGTCTCCTGTGCCTTCTCTTGCAGACCCTTGGCTTGTAGTGTTCAAGAAGTCTATCCTTCATATGACACTGGGTATTCGCCTGAGCTTCACTGCAGGACAAATAAGCTTAGAGTTCTCCCAAGACAAGTGTTGTGCATCGACACTGTCATCTCCCTTGGGATGAAACCGTATAGAATGGAACAAGCATCATTCAGTAGCAAGAGGACAAAGAAAGCCATGGTCTATTTTCTTGTGGAATGCCATTGAATTTGGTACAAGAGTTAAGACATCTACAATTTTCACTTTCCAGGTTTTGTTTTTAGATGAGATTATCACCACATTGTCTGAACTGGCCTTGAACCTGTGGCGCAAGCAACCTTGCCTGCATTTGAGTAGCTGAGCTGAGTGGCATTGGCCACTCTTTCTGGTCTGATTTCTCTGTTTTTACCGACAGCATCATCAGTAGTTCAGCTGATTTGTAAAACTGACTCCTCTGTTTACTTCCCTACACATCTATGGGAAAAGGCAGGTTTGCTTGCTTAATGCTCCTATTTCTATACACGTGTGATGAAGATACTGGAGAAAGGAGATCCTACACCCTGTGACATCCACTTACATGGTCTTCTGTGCTTCAAAATGAATGACTGAATATATTATTATTTACTTGTTTTGTGTGTGTGGCAGAGCCAGAGGAGGAGTAGCAGGCTGTCTTTCTTTATCACTGGCCACCTTATTGCCTGAGACAGGGGCTCATTGGACTGGACACTCGGTGCTTTGACTAGGCTGGCTGGCCAGTGAGCTCCTTAGGTCTGAAGGCACATGCATCCACGCCTCGTTTCTCATGTGGATGGTGGGGATTTACAGTCAGGTTTTCATGCTTGAACAGAAAGCACTCTTACTCACTGAGCCACTCCCTAACCCCAGGTCCTTATCATTTGTATGATAACAACAATATGCCACGTTTTCATAACATCTTATGTTTTTTTTTAAAAAAAAGCTTGTATTTTTGGTTTACATAACTGAAAATTTGAGAAAATCAGTCTCTCTCTCTCTTCCCGTCTCCCTTTCTTTCCTCATCCAATTGGAATTTTTTTATTCCTACCAATATTCAAGAGAATGCAGACACAGCTCACATACAAGCTCTAGAATTAAGTCCCAGAACCACAATAATAATAATAATAGTTATGATGATGATGATAATAATATTAAGTTAACAAAATGAATAGTAAGGCAATTTTACTGATTTACAGTGTGCATGCACCTAGCATGAGTAGCTAAACTAGAAAAGACACAGGAAGCAGAGGAAGGAATTGCTTGTTATCAAACGTCAGTGTCTTTATCCCAGATGCCCCAGGAAGTGCTGGAGAACAAGAAGAGAGTTACAAACACCCAAGTGTCTCAGGATGGCACCCTTCTCTAAATGAAGTTTTCTTCAGAATATAAAGGTAAAGCCAAAGGGAGCCTTGTCGTGGAAGCTGGTACAGGGTGAGACACCATTAGCCCATGTGGCGCTTCCCTTAACCCCTGTGGCACCTTCAATGTGGCTTCCCGGAGCACAATTCAATACAGGCAACCGACTTTCTTTCCTAACATAATGTACTCTTCAGGATATTTGACTGGGGAGGGCAGTGGTGGAAGCAGGTGGATCTCAGGTCAGCCTGGTCTACAAATGGAGTTCCAGGACAGCCAGGGCCACACAGAGAAACTGTCTCAACAAAACAACAACAACAAAAAATAATACCAAGCCAAAAGTTATTGTGAAATTTCCAAGTACATCTCTATTTCAGTCAGTTTTCAGGAAGTTAGCCCTAGCACTTTATGTTTAAAATTAATTGATTTATTTTTGTGCATATGGGTGTTTTGCCTGCATGTACGTGTACTATATGTGTGCCTGGTATTAGAAGAGGGTCTTGGATTCTGTAGTTGGACTTTCTCTGGACTGTCAGGTCCCAAATCATGACACAGATAATTCGTATTAATTATGAATGCTTGGTCTTGGCTTATGCTTGTTCCCAACTAACTCTTACAACTTAAATTAGCCCGTTTATATTAATGTACATTCTGCCGTGTGGCTTGTTTCCGCTCCTTCTTACTGTCTATCCAACTTGCATGAGGCTTGCTTGCCTAATTCCACGTTGCCTCAGACTCTTCCCAAATTCCTCTCTTTCGTTGGAAGTCCTGCCTATTCTCTCCTGCCTAGTTATTGGCCATCCAGTTCTTTATTAAACTAATCAGAAGGCATCTTAGGTAGAGACACATCTTCACAGTGTACAAAAGTTTATCCCCCCAAAGGATCCCCTGGATTGGAAATACAGAGACTGTGAACTGCTTTGTGGGTGCTGGGAAGTGAATCCAGGTCCCCTGGAAGAGCAGCCACCCCTCGGGGTCCTGTCCCAGAACTTCTGATGTGTTATTGCATTGGTTTCTTTTCATTTATAGTGAGCTTCTGACTATGGCTGAACTCATTTCCTCTTGGGTAGCTGGCTGTACTAGAGAGAGGAGATCTGGATCAATGGTGTCAGTACTTTCCTTTCTGGTCCCCCTCACTTTTATATGGGACAAAGCACAACAAAACATTTAAACAATACCCATTATAAACTCATCAACAAAAATAGTGAATGCCACCAAAAACAGAACTGCAGAGCTTGGCTTATCAACACCATGATTTTAAAAATATTTATTTAATAACTGTTTGGGTGTCTGAGTGTGAGTGTGGCAGTAAGTGTGTGAAATACCAGTGGAAGTCAGAAGAGAGCATCAGATCCCCTAAAACTGGAGTTAAAGGTGGTTGTAGGCCACCATGTGGGTGCTGGGAGCGGAACCTGGCTTTCTACTAGAGCAGTTAAGTGCTCTTAGCTACTGAGCCACCACTCTAGCCCAACTGTACTTAACAGACTTTAAACCTTTAATGCAGTAGGCAGTACACATAAACTGGAACTGGACCATGCATGTAAATTGGGGACACATTCCTTTCTTCTCAAGAACCTGGCCTGCAGGTGCAGGAGGAGCTCAAGACTGCCCCAGGCTGCATAGCAAGCCCAACCTAAAAACAGAGGTGTGCAAAAGTAGACAACATCAGAAGCCTGCCTACAGATACCATTGCAATCAATAACTCTGCCTGATGGTTTCCTGGTGCCTTTTCTTTTTTTCTTTTCACCTTAGTCATTATAACAGACTTTAACAGGTCTTTCTCCACCCTTCAAGGCAAACAATAAAAAGAGATTGCACCAAGTTGGAAAAAACATACATAAGCCAAGGTGGTAGTGGCGCACACCTTTGGTCCTAGCACTTGGGAGGCAGAGGCAGGTGGATCTCCAAGTTTGATGCCAGTTTGGCCTACAGATCCAGTTGCAGGACAGCCAAGGCTACACAGTGAAACTCTGTCTGGAAAAACAAACAAAAGCAAACAAACTAACTAACAACCCCCCCCCCAAACCAAGACATTCCTCCCCATCCCCCAAAACATAAATAATCATTTGTTGCAACAAACCTCAGAATCCAGGTCCTCTTACCAGGCTCTCATTTATCGAAGCTTCATTAGGATTTTTCTGGATGGATGCTGTGGGACAATGGCTTTACTCTGTAAAGATTTGTTTCTTGTACTTGTTTGATAAAATGCTGATTGGTTAGTAGCCAGACAGGTAGTATAGGTGTGGCTACCAGGCAGGAAGTAGAGGTGGGGCAATGAGAACAGGAGAATTCTGGGAGAGGAAAGCTCAGTCTCCAGTCCTTACCCAGCTGCAGAAGAAGCAAGATGTGACTGCCTCACCAAAAAAGATACCAAGCCACGTGGCTAATATAGACAAGAATAATGGGCCAATTTAAGATGTAAGAACTAATAAAAAGCCTGAGCTATTAGGCCAATCAGTTTATAATTAATGTAGACCTCTGTGTGTTTATTTGGGACTAAATGGCTGTGGGACCTGGTAGGACAGAAACCTCTGCCAACAGATGGAGACCTCTGATTCCTCATGATCCAGAAGACAATGAGTAAGTCAGTCAGTCAGTCTGTCTGTCTGTCTCTTTCTCTCTCTCAACCTGTCTGTCTGTCTGTCTGTCTATCTCCCTCTCCCTCTCTCTCTTCACCATTATCCTGTTTTGTTTTGTTTTTCAGACTGAAATCAGTCAATCAAGGCTGATTTCAAGGTTGCTTCACGTAGGCAGAATTAGGGCTAATTATTTTAAGCCAATCAGGTACAGTCCTTTTCTGATAATAATGCAAGGCTTCTTAAAGACACCCAGAGATCCCCGCTCCTAGAGACAAGGGTGGAAGACAGCCGATGACCTGAAGGGGCAGGCCTCAATCAGATGCCCATTGTGAAGGAGGCAAACAACTGGAACAGAAGCACACACAAAAGAGGCTAGAATGTCTCATGCACTGATCTAACACATGCACACAGCCCCCATGAAGCTGAGTGCGAGCTGCTACAGGGGTAAAGCCACACAAACCACCGCGAGTACCCCAAGTTTGCCATCTCACTGGGAGAGCAAGGCCTACCCACCCAAAACTTCTTTGACAATATAAACATGACTAGAATGTGACACGTGTTACCCAGATTATAATCGCTTCAGAAGTTCAACCCTTCCATATACTGGGCTCAACACGTCTTGTGCCCCACTGTCCTGTCTAGGCGTCTTACGCAGCCAATCATGTGCCTACTGTCCGGTCTGGGTTTCTCACGCAGCCAGTCACGTGCCCACTGCCCTGTCTAGGTGTCTCAAACAGCCAGTCACGGGCCCACTGTCCTGCCTAGGCCTCTCACGCAGACAGTCACGTGCCCACTGTCTGGTCTGGGTGTCTCACGCAACCACTCCACGCTAGCATCAAAATCCTCTGATCAGTCTCCTTTCCGATCTGACTGTAGAGCTCTTGCCAGGGTGAGGCAAGCACCATGGTCTGCTTTCACTGCTTCCTCTCCCAGGGCGCTGAGAACTGCTGAAGATAGCCCTGAGTTTCCCTGACTTGACTTTACTGGACTTTCTGTGTTCTTGAGTCTCTGATCTCAGCGGAGCATTAGTGAGCAGTGTCGGAGCGAACCATTGCACTGCTGTCTGATTTCCTCCACTGCTGAAGGAAGCAGGAATGTCTGGCTTCAATGTCTGTGCGCCTCTGAAACATTCTGATCCGGTTCTTGCCTTCCAGAGCTTATCTACTGCCCGGCCCCACGATCCTGTCCCTTCGCACTTCACCTAGTCTGTGCATTTCTGCATAACCAACACCACAAGGCTGATTAGATTAGAACGCCATTATTACCTCCGGGCTCTTCACAGACTTGAGATCTGTTTGAGCGGAGAAGTGCTGACTTCCGCTCCAGCGAGATTGCAGTAGTCACCAGGAGGCCTAACAGGGCTGGAGAGCCCCTGTCCAAGGTTGAACATGGCAACTGGGGTTCCCCAGAGCAAGAACACTGAGAGAGTAAACAGGGAGGAAGTCCAGAGCCTCTGACGATCTGCTCTCAGAGCTACTCACCGTCACCAGTGCCTCATTCTGCTTTCTACAGGTAATTGGCTAGCCCTCACTGATGGGAGTGCCATTAATTTACATCTCTTTAAAAAAGAGCCATATGTTTTTGTGGATATTGTATCCACAAATATATATACAGATACATACACATATATGTACATATATATTTTATATATTGTTTTTTTGAAACTGGGTTTCTCTTTGCAGCTCTGGCTGTCCCGGAACTCACTCTGAAGACCAGGCTGGCCTCAGGCTCACAGAGATCCGCCTGCCTCTGCCTCCCGAGTGCTGGGATTAAAGGCATGCGCCATCATAAGCAGCTATGGCCATATTTTAAAATTACCACATTTCTCGAGCCAGTTTTTCAAGGCTACTGGTCTTTGAAGCTACACCTCTGTTCTCTTCCCAGTTTCAGGAACACAAACAGTCATCTGATCCCTTCCCTTAGGTTCTCACTCGTCATCCAGCCGCTGGAGCCCCAACTGAACACAGCTGCCGTGAGAACACGTCCTGGTGGGGACAGTGTTCACCGCTGCACAACCCCAGCCACGGCCCAGAGTTCTCTTCACACCCATTCTGCAAGCATGACTTCAGCTTTCTTTCTTGCCTCTGGGTCGTTGCTTAGACACCTGCCCTCCCCAGGCCAAGACCCTCCCTTCTTGTTTGCCAAACCCCGTTCAAACCCAGAGTCCCTGGTTCTCCCTCCTTCCCCTCATTCCTTCCAGAGCAGGACCGTTGCCTGACCGTTGCAGCCTGTTTGTCATTGTGGGTCCTGGCGTACATCTCTATGTTCCTTCCCACATCCCAACAGACTAAGTCCTTAATCTTTTTTGACTGAATAAATTTACCTAAATGATTAAAATTTAATTTTGCTTTCATCAAAAGGCAAATTAAAGTCCCTGTAATCTCCAATTCTATTAAATTAATACATTGAGCTAAGGGAAATTGCAGAATGGTCTCTGCTTTAGAAGAATACAGATCTCTTTTCTATTATTTGAACAATTTTAATGGAATGATTAAAATTAAATCATGGTTATTCACCGAAAGGCTTTGCTTCTGAGATACGCATGCTTATAATAAGTATTCTTGCGATTCCTGGTCAACATGGAATTTCCATGGAAACAGATCTCACACTGGAGAAGAAAGGAACTGGGTTGTGTTTGGACTGCATTTTGTCATTTCCATGGAGCTACGAGTGAGTTCAGGGAAACTGTAATTTAATACCACCTAAATAAGGACAGAGTATCTAATGCTTTTCAAAATGGCAGAATCTGCTATTAATTTAAAATTTTTATTAACGTCGTGGCAATATAAAAGGAACTTTTAATATTTCTTGGCTCATGCTCTAATTTCAGCAATTACAAAGCCGTTTGTCTCTTTGCCAGTGCAGAAAAAAAAAAGAAATTAAAAGTTCAGCACAGAAAGGACAGCACTGCTATATTTAGCCACAGGTAAAATAAATTTGCTCTGGATGTCAATCGACATGTTTTTTAATTTTAAATTTTACTTATTTATTTATTTATTTAGTGAGATAAAGTCTTATTATGTAGCCCTGGCTAGCCTGGAACTCACTATGGAGGCCATGAACTCACAGAGATCCACCAGCCTCTGGCTCCAGAGTGCTGGGACTAAAGGAGTGTGTCACCATGCCTAGTCAATACTTGATTTCAAAAAAAATATCTCCAGGTGACATACATTTGTCTTGCAATGAGGTGCCAAATAATTTTGATTCCTGATATTATTAACTGAATAAAGACCGTTTAAAAAGCATGTCTAGGGGGCTGGAGAGATGGCTCAGTAGTTAAGAGCACTGATTGTTCTTCCAGAGGACCTGGGTTCAATTCTCAGCATCGACATGGCAGCGCACAACTGTCTGTAATTCTAGTTCCAGGGGACCCAACACCCATGGCAAAACACACCAATGTGCATAAAGTAAAAATAAATTAATTAGAAAAAGCATGCCTAGAAAATATTTTTCACTGCTTCATGGTACAGTGAATTTTGTGTGTGTGTGTTTTGTAAGCATTGTAAAATATACCCAAGTTCTCCCAATCCTTAGAAAGTCTGTATCTGAGAATTCTCCTTCTCTGCATGCCTTTGGAATATTAATCTGCATTTGTGGAGAAGATGTCCAAGAGCCATCATAGGGACCACTGGATTTTCTTAAGATAATTTTCACGAATTGCTTACCAACTGTGGACTTTCATTTTTACATTTCAATAAATATATGAAAAGTCAGCGTATCAAGGCTGGACATGATGGCGCATGACTTTTATCCCAGCACTCAGAAGGAAGAGGCAGGAACTCTGTGTGTTCCATACCAGCCTGGTCTACATAGAAAAATCCCATGCCAGCCAGGGCTACACAGTGAAGAATCCCCAAATCCTGTGTCCAAACAACAAAAACCAACAAAACCCAAAACAAATAATACCAGACAGAAGGGAAGTAATTATACAGTCCACAGATATTTTCCCTAGAGGCACATAGACTGCTGCCCATCCCGGAGCCCAGCCCACATTGCTTGTTTCACAGTCATAATCCCTGCTTGGTTATTTATTTACTTTGTTTTTTTCAAGACAGGGTTTTTCTGCGTAACAGCTCTGGCTTTCCAGAAACTTGCTTTGTATACCAAGCTGGCCTCAAACTCATAGAGATCCCCCTGCCTCTGCCTCCTGAGTGCCAGGATTAAAGGCGTGTGCCATGATCGCCCAGTAGGGGCTTCTCCTCCTCCTCCCTCTCTTCTCGCGCTCTCTCTCTCTCTCTCTCTCTCTCTCTCTCTCTCTCTCTCTCTCTCTCCCCCTCCCTTCCCCCCTTGCTCTCTCTGTCTCTTTCTCTCCCCCATCTCTCTCGGTCTCTGTCTGTGTGTGTGTGTAAAGCTGAGAACATTCTGCTGAGATTAGTGGCTTCAGGAAGCTGCTCTCGAGCGTGCCCTCTCCCTCTCTGAACATTATATGCAGCAGGAAGGCCCTCACCAGACATCAGCATCTTTATGTTGGACTTCTCACACCCTTCGTTGGTAAGAAACACATCTCTGAACTTCTTAAATTACCCAGTCTGTGGTATTTTTTTAAGAAACAAAAAAATGGACTAAGAAACACTCTTTGGCAGGAACTAAATGAGTCAAGAGTATACCACCTCTATAAGTCAGTTCTCTCTGCCGAAGCTCACTTTGAGCAAAAGAATCACACCCCTTACTCTGCCAGTGACAAAACTGTTGGAAAGTAAAAGGTGACCGAAAGCTAGCAATGGAGCATCCCTTTCATTCAGGCTGATTTCAGTGCCCTTCTGGAAGTTCCACGCCAATGGAGATTTGAACTAGCCCAGGCAGAATGAAGTCTGCTGATAACTCCTTCAGCGCATGTCAGTCTATCAGAATACCAGAGACCAACTTATAATAAATCACCACAGGTTAATTTATAGTATCCAGAAAGCAGTTTGGTTCATGTTCTAGTGCAGTGGTTCTCAACCTTCTTAATGCTGCGACCCTTTAATACAGTTCCTCAGGCTTTGCTGACCCCCCAACTAGGAAATTAATTTCATTGCTACTTCACAACTAATTTTGCTACTGTTATGAATCATACTGTAAATATCTGATATGCAACTCCCAAAGGTTGAGAACCACAATTCTAGAGACTGGGAAGTCTAACAGCATGGCATTGGCATCTGGCAGGGTTTTCTTGACAGAAAACATCTCATGAGGCAGCTGCAGGGGACTGAACCTTTATAACAAACCCACTGTCTTGCTAATGAGTCCACCCTAGTCCACCCTCCAAATAACTAATCCACAATCTTATCACTTAATTTTTTTTTTTGTTCTTGTGTTGTAGGTTGTAGCTGGCACCATGGACATGCACTACCCCTGAGCAGGCTGTACCTGGCACCTTGAGCATGCGTTATCATTGAGCATGTTGTAGCTGGCACCATGGACATGCACTACCCCTGATCAGGCTGTACCTGGCACCTTGAGCATGCGCTACTATTTAGCAGGTTGTAGCTGGCACTTTGAACACGCGCCACCATTGAGCTACCTCCATAGTCCTCAAATCACCTGTGAAGTTCTTATCTCTCAATATTTTGGCACTGATTCCTAATAGGTGAATCTGAGGATCACATTCAGACACCAGCGAGGTGGCTGGCTTCATGATCAGCCACTTTCTCTAGTCAGCGAAGTGCTGCCTCCCAAGACTATGATTCTATTTGCGCTTGGAAACATTTTGGGCTCCCTATGTATCCACCTAAATACCTGGCAGCTATTCCTACAGGGATAAGAGCTCCGCATGTGGACTTTGTCCCAGACACTCAGTCTGTCCCAGCTGCCCTTGTCTGGCTCTGGTTGTAGTAGTGAGCAGCTCAGAAGCTTGAGATGATTAAGCACTGACCTCTCAAGGACTGTGGGATTTGGGGGGTTGTGTAGAGGGTGTGTTCCAGGAGCTAGGGACTGGATAGAGATGTGCACTTCCTTGCTCCTCCCTGTGTCACTTATGATGGAGGAAGGTCATTGGCTAATAAAGGAACTGCCTTGGCCCATTTTATTGGTTAGAACATAGGTAGGTGGAGTAAACAGAACAGAACGCTGGGAGTAAGAGGAAGTGAGCTCAGAGACTTGACAGCTCTCCTCTCGGGAGCAGACACCTCAGAGAGACGCCATGCCCCAGCTCCGACCCAGGATGGACTTAGGCTAGAATCTTCCCGGTAAGACCGGTGCTCATAGATTATTAGAGATGGGTTGATCGGGATGTGAGAATTAGCCTGTAAGGGCTAGAGCTAAAGGGCCAAGCAGTGTTTAAATGAATACAGTTTGTGTGTTGTTATTTCAGGCATAAGCTAGCCAGGCGGCTGGGGTGTTGGGGACGCAGCCCCGCCACCCTTATTACTACACACTTAGATGAACACTCATATACATTGATTCTCTTAGAACTTCTTATAAGGATAACTAGCCCCTCCTGGAAGGGTCTATCTAGAGAACACCAGAGTTTGTGCAGGCTAAAAACACATTCTAAAACTGAGTGGTATCTAAGACTCTGTATGCACTTTAATAGGTAGTAGAGTGAAGATCCAAAGGAAGAGCAAGCCTAAATCCAAAATGGGGCAGAACAAAAATGAGTAAAAACTACTTAAGCCTGCAAATGCTCTTTAGTTAAGCCAATGAGCCTCTTACATATGGAAAACAATCATTACCTTCAGATTCACCCTTCAGCCTTCTCCATCCTCCTCTGTCTAAGGTGGGTCCACAGGGACTGTGTCCCCAGGCATCCTTGCCCACTGGGTAAGTGGTCACTTGTCCACTATTTTTTGTTTCTTTTTGTTTTGTTTTCTTGTGAGTATCATCCTGGTTAGTAAAGAAATTAGGAAGAAGCATTTATTTCTCTGGCTCCCTTTTTGCCACATAGTCATGGGCTGGTTCTTTCTCTTTCAAAAACTATAGCCCGCTTGGTGACTTCCAGAACAGTTCTCTCTCCAGGGTTTAGCTGCCCCCTTTCTCATGCCCTTTTAAGTTTAAGGTTGGACTGGGTGGTGGTGACACATGGCTTTAACCAGTGTGTCTGACTACCTCCAGTTCAGGTTGCTGGGTAGGGTGGTGGTGGCACATGGTTTTAACCAGTGTGTCTGACTACCTCCAGTTCAGGTTGCTGGGTAGGGTGGTGGTGGCACATGGCTTTAACCAATGTGTCTGACTACCTCCAGTTCAGGTTGCTGGGTAGGGTGGTGGTGGTGCAAGCCTTTAACCAGTGTGTCTGACTACCTCCAGTTCAGGTTGCTGGGTAGGGTGGTGGTGGTGCAAGCCTTTAACCAGTGTTTCTGACTATCTCCAGTTCAGGTTGCTGGGTTTTCAACCCTGCCTTCCTGCTGTCCACGCCTCTCCCATGGACTCTTGGTGGTGGGATTCTGGATCACTTTACAGCCAAGGTTACACTCATGGTCAAGTGAAAAGGAATGGACAGTGAAGAGTTTAACACGGGTCATGCGTCTAAGTAACCAGCACAATGATGCTTCTGGTTTTCAATAAGTTGACATTCTGTTTACAAATTTGGCCATCAAGTTAGTTTGCCAAGGCTTTCAATCACCCCACATAAACTTGAAAACAGTGTTTTCAGAGCTAAAAGCCTAAGGGTTAATATCCTGAAAACAAACAAAACAAAAAAATATGTCATTAGAGAATCTTCAGACTTCAGCAAAGACTCTGTCAAGAGATTATCTTAATTGTTCAAAATTGAGGATTAAAATCTTGGAGTTAGTAAATGTACTCTGTTGAGCACCGACTATGTACCAGTCATTTAAAATATTTAATTCTAGAAACCCTGAATGTTTGATAATTTGTAGCACAAATATATTATATTATGAAAAACCCAGACACAGATGTTTGGATTCATCCTGAAGATCAGAAAAGCAAAGCAGCCAATCACTGACTCTTACCTCTACCTCAGACGGAAAATGGGTGAGATCCTGTCTCCACAAATCCTGAAGATGCCACACCCAACTCTTCACATTCCACTGAGCTCTTGTCTCCTCCTGCCTTATATTCCTGTCTCTTCCCAGCCATATCACTACTGTCTCCACCTCCCTAGTGCTGGGATTTCAAGTGTTGGGATCACCTTTGTGTGAGCTTCATTTCATGTCTCTAAAAGAAGACAGACTCAATCTTGTATAACCCAGGGTGACCTTGAACTCACAGAGAACCATCTGCCTCTATCTCCTGAGTCCTGGGATTAAAGATGTGTGCCACCACTCCCTGACCTGTATGGCTGCTCTGCCCTCTAACCTTCAGGTAAGCATTATTTATTAAAATACAAATAATATACCACTATAATATGATGTGTGATTTCCCTCTGTATGCTGTAAATTTGTTTTATTACCATTGGTTAATAAAGAAGCTGCTTTGGGTCTATGGCAGCACAGAATAGAGCAAGGTGGAATTCCAAGCAGAGATAGAGAAGAAAAGAAGACAGAGTCAAGGAGACGCCAAAGGAGACAGATGACTGAAATCTTACTGGTAAACCATGAGCCTCACGGTAAAATACAAAATAATAGAAATGGGTTAATTTAAGATGTAGAAGTTAGTTAATAATAAGAAGCCTGAGTTAATAGACTAAGCAGTGTTTTAATTAATATAGTTTCTGTGTAATTATTTCAGGACTGGGTGGTCAGAAAACGAACAAGCAGGTTCTGTCTACAAAATGGCACCAACGTGAAGCACCTATGTCCACATAAAACCTGTGAGAGCTTGAGAAAGAATTCTAGATACACACACACACACACACACACAGAGAGAGAGAGAGAGAGAGAGAGAGAGAGAGAGAGAGAGAGAGTTTAGCATAGCTTCTTGGTAGCTTGCATTTTTTTTTCAGATGGGCTCTGTTTGCTGGTGGTGAGCAGGGGTACCATTGGTCCTTTAAGGGAGGATATCCTGACTCAGCATTGGCAGTGAAGGCTGTGTGGATTCTTTAGGCGAGGGCTTCCTGGTTCCTGCTAGTTGCACGAACAGCTCTGGCTCTTTCAGGAGGCCAAGCTCTTAAATGGGGTTTGTGAGCAGCATGTTACAAATTGCTTAATGGTGATATAGATAGACCCACTGTGACCCTGGAGCTGGGGCAGAGTATGGCTCTCAGAGGCAGTGACATGCCTCTGCCATGTTGGACTGGGTGGAGCCAATAGGCAGTGCCTCAGAGTTGGTCCTACCCATGCCCACTTAGCATCTAAAAGAAAAAAAGTATTCTTGGTCAGAAAATAATTACAGGTACACATGCAATAAAGACAAATTTAGATGTAGAAAACCTCTAAATGGGTCATAATGTTAGATAGTATACATAGGCTTGAGAGAGGAAAAAGACTATGGAGAGTTATAATATAAAATAGAACAGACAGTCATGGATTAAACGAGTAAAGATAAAATAAATATTAAACTTTTAGGAAAAGTAATAGAGTAAAAAAATCCACATAAAGGTGGAACATACACAGAGAGCCTGGATTATGTATATTATTGTGTTTTTGTTGAAATTTTTGACTGTGAATGAGCTAAGTACAGAGAGACATTTCATTGTATGAGCTGCTAAGCTAAATCAACATATAAATTTTAAAGGTATCTTTATTTCAAAATTTGGATCCAAGAATATGTTGCTTTGGAAAAGAGGTTCTGATTTTGTTTCCACAGAGGATAGAAAGCTGTGGATTTCTTCCTTCCTGGTTAATATGGTTTGATCAAACAAGATCCCCTGAAGCAATGGCCCAAATGGTCCAACATCCATGACAGCTTCAGGAATTCTGGCTGAGATTAACCTACCACACAGGATATCCTATAAAAGACCTGATTAACAGCACCCATAATCAGCAGGAAGTAGTCTAGAGAACAACACACAAATTCCCTAAATGACTGTTTATAAATGTTTGTTTACATTAAAGGGGGATATGCTATATAGATGAATATTTTGGATTGGTATGAATCTTGGTTTACTGATACAAATTTGTTATACTGTGTATATGTATTTCTGCTCTTGATTAAGGTATTGTGTTTGTGCAGCTCATTTTAAAATGTAATGTATTATTAAGAAATATAGGTTAATAGATAGTCATCTATAATAGTCAAGCTTATAGTCATGTTAGTTAGGTTTTCTAGATGTACAGAGATATATTTCAGATAGATAGGTATTCTTCAAACTGTTCAAAGACTAAGATAACATGGCATTTAAAATGTCTTAAAAACTTAGTGCTTTTCATGACAATGAGACACATCTGCTCCTGGCAGCACAAGCTACTTCAAGTGGAAGATGGGCATCAAAGAGGCTCCTTATGGAGTTTGCTAGCCATTTGGGCAAAAAACTGCTCTTGCCTGAACTGCTTAATGCTATGCTGTATGAACTGAACATGCAGGACCCACAAAAAAAATGACTGCTGAATTTGCCTAAAGGTGAGACCCTCCTTGAGGGTTCCTGATTCATGAAAGGATCTGCCAGACATTCTGCATGATACTGACAAACCGCCAATAGAGATGAAACAGTCTTTGAAATTTCCTGCTTCATGGAAAAACCTGCCGGATACTATGGGCCTGTAGGCTAAAGATGGATGCCCCAATGTTACAGAAGAACTTTGGGTGACTGTCCAGTCAGTGAGATATCTCTGACAATTCTAGAGTTTTGGAAGTTGCTTGCAATGCATTTCCTGTTTACTTAGGTAATATTATATCCTTCTGGGGTCTTTGAAGAGTTGAAGAAAGACAGCAATAGTTTTCCTTAGTTATGATAAAGGATAAATTAGATATAGACTCACAAAGATAGGATAGATGATATTTTCCTTAATTTGTCAAATGTAAGTGGACTAAATATTGTAACTATAATTCTTGCTTGATACCTCTTTTGTTATATGTAATTCTACTGTGTTAAAATTAAAACCTTCCTTTTCATTTAGATAGAAAAGGAAAGGTGATGTCGGATTCCCCTCTGTATGCTGTGAATATGCTTTATTACCATTGGCTAATAAAGAAGCTGCTTTGGGCCTTTGGCAGCACAGAATAGAGCAAGGCAGGAATTCCAAGCAGAGATAAAGGAGAAAAGAAGGCAGAGTCAGGGAAACGCCATGTAGCTGCCAAAGGAGACAGATGCCAGGAACCTTACCAGTAAAGTACGAGCCTTGTGGTCGAACACAAAATAATAGAAATGGGTTAATTTAAGATATAAGAGTTTGCTAATAAGAAGCCCGATTTAACAGACCAAGCAATGTTTTAGTTAATATAGTTTCTGCGTGATTATTTCAGGTTTGGGTGGCTGGGAAATGAACGAGCAGTCTCCGTCTATAATAGTATTTAACTGACAGCTGGGATTGAGAAAGGCCAACTGCCTCAGGACACACTGGGAAAACTGGCTTTTGAATGCAGCCTTGTTTTAAAAGCTCACGTTATACTAATCTCTCTTTATATATATATGATGGAATATTGGGAAGTCCTTTGAACAACAAATTTGATGAGTATCCATATAGAATAAAATGTTCATTAAAATTTAAATGCAGGGGCTGGAGAGATGGCTCAGAGGTTAAGAGCACTGACTGCTCTTCCAGAGGTCCTGAGTTCAATTCCCAGCAACCACATGGTGACTTACAGCCATCTATAATGAGACCTGGCGCCCCCTTCTGGCTTGCAGGCACACGTGGAAGGAATGCTATACACATAATAAATAAATAAACAAATAAATAAATATTTTAAAAAAATTAAATGCAGTATAATGTTAAACATACACATTTGGGTAAGAAAACACAGAGAAAAACTGACTCTTTAGAGCAATGAGGTTTTCTAGGAATTTTTTTGCCCAAATAGTTTGGGGAAGATATTGCAAGCATTTTACATTTTGGTTTTCAATTCACTAATGGCATATAAAATATTTGTGTGTGTTTATGTGGTAGGTACATATAAACAAGTTCATATGCATGATGCATGTGTCTATGTGTGCACATGTCTTCCTCTATCAGCCCCACTTTATTATATATCTATTCACACACACACACACACACACACACACACACACACAGAGGTTGGTTATTTTGAGCTAGGGTCTTGTTATGTAGCACTGGATTGCCTGGAACTCTGTATGTAGACCAGGTTGGCCTTGAGCTCACAGAGATCTGCTTGTTCCTGTCTCCTGTGTGCTGGCATTAGAGGTGTGTCCCACCACACTGGGCTCCACCTTTTATTTTATTTATTATTATTATTTTTATTAATATGTTTTTTTGAGACAGGGTTTCTCTCTGTAGCTTTGGAGCATATCCTAGAACTCACTCTGTAGACCAGGCTGGCTTCAAACTCACAGAGATCCTCCTGTTTCTGCCTCCGGAGTGCTGGGATTAAAGGTGTGCGCTGCCACCACCCAGCTCCACCTTTTATTAACAAGAATTCTTTGGCTTTATTTTGTGTATTGTGTACCACATGTATGCCTGGTTCCTGTGGAGGTCAGAGGAGAGCATGGGATCCCCTGTAACTATTTTAGTTTGGAATTTGCAGGGAACTGACCCCATCCATCTAAGTTGTTGACTTTATTCAGTTTTGAAAATATTATATTATCTAATAAAATACAAATTGCTATAATTTGTAGATTAGTTTCTCACATTCTCCTACTGTCTGTGGAGGGACAGGGGCCAGCAGGATCCTGCTTTCCAGTCTGAATTCTGGTAACTTGTGTCATCTCTTTTCTGTCTTGTCAGTCTTGCTAAAAGTTAGCCAACTATTTTCACAAAGAGGTATTTTTGGATTATTTTCTCCGTTTTTCTATTTTACTGATTTTTGTATTCATTATAATTTTCCCTGATGGAGGAAGGTCATTGGTTAATAAAGAAACTGCCTTGGCCCATTTGATAGGCCAGCCCTTACGTGGGTGGAGTAAACAGAACAGAATGCTGGGAGGAAGAGGAAGTGAGGTAAGACACCTCAGACAGACGCCATTTCCTCTCCTCTCTGGGGTAGACACGATGAAGCTCTAACCCAGGATGGACATAGGCTAGAATCTTCCTGGTAAGCGCACCTTGTGGTGCTACACATATTATTAGAAATGGGCCAAGCAGTGTTTATATGAATACAGTTTGTGTGTTGTTATTTTGGGGCATAAGCTAGCCAGGCTGCTGGGAGCAGGGCGGCAGGAACGCAGCCTGTCGCTCCCTCAACATTTCCCCTTTTACTTTCTTTGGGCATATTTTGCTTATGTATTGTAATCTCATTTAACTGGGCTGGCCTTGAGCTTGCAGAACCAAGCTGGCCCCCACCCCCCAAGGTTACATATGCCTTCCACCACACCAACCCTCAAAGTAAAAACTAAAGTTCTGCTGCTGCTAATTGTATAATCATGATTTAAACTTTTTATATTATTTATTTATTTATTGTGTGTTTGTGTTTGTGTGTGTGTGTGTGTGTGTGTGTGTGTGTGTGTGTGTGTGTGCGCCAGTGCCACAGGACACATATGGAGATCAGAGGAGAATCCTCAGAAATTGGTTCTTTCCACCATGTAGGTGCTGGGGATTGAACTCAGAATGTTAGGCTTGGCAGCAGGTGCCTTTAGTCCTTTGAGCCATCTTGCCTACACAACACCTGCAGGATGGACCTTGGACCCAGGACTTCCTCTACTGAAGTCAACTTCACTTGACATTCACACAGTCATTTACATTTTCTTTTCATGTGAGTTTGCATATTATATCTTTTCCGGTTTAATTTCTACGTCCTATTTGAAGTATGACTGCATATGGTCATGGGGTAGTTAGTTGGTATACTGAAGTCAATTATACGATACTGAGGTCAGTTTCATAGTAATTTAATATTTTAATATTAATATTACTGTTTAATATTACCACTGTAAGCTGAATGGGAAGATCTTGTCCCCTATGTAGACCTTCTGAGCATGTACAGAATCTAATCATCAAACCCTATCAGATGTCATTGAGTTTTGCTCTTGAGAGAACTGTCTAAATTTGCCATAGACTCTCCATAGCTGCTGCTTTCTCTTCCTCCCTTTGTTCCATGTCCTTGCCGTGGTATTTCTCCTTTGCTTAAGACTTTCTTGAGTGATTTTCAGAGCGTGTCTTCTGGCAACGGACTCTTTCCATTCTCGGGGGAGTGTTTTACTGCATGTCAACCCTATGATGTTTAGCTGCATGTAGAATTCTGGACTGAGCTGGGGTTTTTATTTCTTTCAGCACTTTAGAAAATATTTTGCTGCCTTCTGCCTTCATAGTTTCTTAAGAAAAAAAAAACCATCATTGAGTCTGGGGAGACGGCCTAGTGGTCACCTTTCCCACCCCTTCTTATATCTTATTGGCTCAAACTTGGGTCTATTGATCCTTGGCCAGGGAAGTACCAGGCTATGATTTGTTTAGAACTGCACTTCATATGACAAGAGGAATAGACTGTCGCATTAGATGAGCAAATTAGAAATGATCTCTAAATATATACAACACAGTCTCTAGAACTAGATGGCTGCTACGTAGCTAGAACAGACACACACAGACACACACATACACACACACACACACACCCTATTTCCACAAGATTCAACTAACAGACACACACACACACTATGTCCATAAGATTCAACACACACACACATACAATTTCCACAAGATTCAACTAACACACACACACACACACACACACACACACACACACACACACACACACACACACACACAACGTCCACAGATTCAACTAGCATAGCACCAGAAATATTCAGCACTTAAAAATCTGAAGTTGCAGATGAAATTAGTTAACTCTGTAGTCCAAAGTAAGAAGACAGGAATCCAGGGCTGGGCTGTGGCTCAGTGGCAGAGGACTCACCAAGCATGTGTGAGGCCCTCATTCCATCTCTTTCTCACAAATAAATAACAACAGAGACATTCTGTGGAGAGTAAACTTTCTAACATAGGTGTGCCCATAGACACTTTTGCTGAGATAATAGATATGTTTATTGGTGATCATAAGCTAATCAATGCCTAATGCCTATATTTCCCTTTAATATCCTAATAAACTTTCGAGATATTAGACTAGGCTGGCACAAAACCATACTCGTGTTCACACAGTGATGTTCACAGTACTGTTTGCTATTATTTCGGTTTATTTGCTCACTGTGCTGAAGGCAGGCAGTAAATAATTTAGTCACACTAACGATGCTGCCCTCTAAGACTGTGGTCTTTATGTGCTGCACCGCAGACTACTGACTCATCGCCAGCGTTGCCCTTTGGGTCTCCTACACAAGGATTACATATCCCCATTGTTATGGTTGACTTTGAAGTCAGCTAGCTACGGATTACAAGTTACTCACTTGAGTAGGGAGCCTCACCTGAAGAATCGTACTAATCGATAAGATAAGACTCATCCACCCAGACTGTGGGCAGCGCCTTCAGGTAGCAGTCCAGATAACCTAACGGTATGCCAGAAGGGGGTTTACTCTGCCTTTGCTGGCTTGGCCTCCCTCTCTTGCCACCACATTGGTAAGCACTGCTGCTCCTGCTGTTGCTGCTCCTGCTGTTGCTGCTCCTGCTGTTGCTGCTCCTGCTGTTGCTGTTCCTGCTGTTGCTACTCCTGCTGCTGCTGCTCCTGCTGTTGCTGCTCCTGCTGTTGCTGTTCCTGCTGTTGCTACTCCTGCTGCTGCTGCTCCTGCTGCTGCTGCTCCTGCTGTTGCTGTTCCTGCTGTTGCTGCTCCTGCTGTTGCTGCTCCTGCTGTTGCTGTTCCTGCTGTTGCTACTCCTGCTGCTGCTGCTCCTGCTGTTGCTGCTTCTGCTGCTCCTGCTGTTGCTGCTTCTGCTGCTCCTGCTGTTGCTGCTCCTGCTGCTGCTGCTGCTGTTCCTGCTGTTGCTGCTCCTGCTGTTGCTGCTCCTGCTGTTGCTGCTCCTGCTGCTGCTCCTGCTGTTGCTGTTCCTGCTGCTGCTGCTGCTTCTGCTTCTGCTGCTCCTGCTGTTGCTGCTCCTGCTGTTGCTGCTCCTGCTGTTGCTGCTCCTGCTGTTGCTGCTCCTGCTGTTGCTGTTCCTGCTGTTGCTGCTCCTGCTGTTGCTGCTCCTGCTGTTGCTGTTCCTGCTGTTGCTGTTCCTGCTGTTGCTGCTCCTGCTGCTGCTGTTCCTGCTGTTGCTGCTCCTGCTGTTGCTGCTCCTGCTGCTGCTGTTCCTGCTGTTGCTGCTCCTGCTGTTGCTGTTCCTGCTGCTGCTGCTTCTGCTGCTCCTGCTGTTGCTGCTCCTGCTGCTGCTGTTCCTGCTGTTGCTGTTCCTGCTGTTGCTGTTCCTGCTGTTGCTGCTCCTGCTGTTGCTGCTCCTGCTGTTGCTGTTCCTGCTGCTGCTGCTTCTGCTGCTCCTGCTGTTGCTGCTCCTGCTGTTGCTGTTCTTGCTGTTGCTGCTCCTGCTGTTGCTGTTCCTGCTGCTGCTGCTTCTGCTGTTCCTGCTGCTGCTGCTGCTGCTACAGCCATTCCTACTGTTGTTGCTGCTGCTGTGACTGCTGACTCTTTGCTAACAAGTATATCAAAGCTCTCATTGTGGAAGAGGAGCCAGTGGCTATCCCAGAACCATCCGTCCTCCTGGCATCAGATTGAGATTACTGTGGCTGACCTTGTAGACTAAGTGACCATCAGGCATCCTGTCCCCAGTGAGAGACAATTACTGGGGGACTATGCCGACTGTTGAAGCATCCAGCCTCAAGGACCAAATACTGAGTTCTCAGTGTCTCGGGTGTGATCTGTCTGTTGTTATTATTTTAAAGCTGACCTGCTCAATTCTGATATATACCCCCTTGGTTCTGTTCCTCTAGAGAACATGCCTAAAACATCCATCTTGCTGAAGTCTAGCATGATTATCTTTGACCAATGAAATGAAACAATTTACTCCAGTTCTGAGAGGCTTTACTAAGAGTTTCTCTGCCATGGCAACCAAGTGTCCCAGCGTCCCAGTGCAGCATGAGTGAGAAATTAATCTGTGGTTTTTGGTCCCTTGGATTTGGCAAGCGTTTCCTCACCTGATGGCTGCCTTCCCACAATCCTGCCTTCAGTAACTCGGGTCAGGAATACAGACAGAGGCACACTCCTCCACTCTCAGTGTTTGGGAGGCTGAAGCAGGAGCCCTGACTTCAAGACCAGCCTGGGCTATACAGCAAGACCCCTGCTCAAAGGAAAAGGTGAGAGAGACAGTTTAGGCAACATGGAGACTCGAGGATCTTCTTGTCCTAAAGAGCCTGGACACCTTCTAAAAGGAGTTCTTGGCTGGAGAAATGGACCAGCAATTAAAAATACTTGCTGCACACGTGAGAAAATTACTCTGAGAGGGCACTCCCAATAGTAAATAATTTTAAATTTGGGCATAGCTAGTTCCTAGATAGAAACTTGAGCATGAAATAAATGCTTAGACCTAGTTAGCATTACAAATGCTTGCATATAGGGGCCAGAGAGATGCCTTAGCAGTTAAGAGCACTGACAGCTCTTCCAGAAGACCCAGGTTCAATTCCTAGGCAATTGAATATGGCAACTCACAACTGTCTGTAACTCTAGTTCCAGGGGATCTGACACCTTCACACCAATGCACATAAATTTACTACTTTAGGGCTGGAGAGGTGGCTCAGAGGTTAAAAACACTGGCTGTTCTTCCAGAGGTCCTGAGTTCAATTCCCAGGAACCACATGGTGGTGTACAACCATCTATAGTGAGATCTGGTGCCCTTTTCTGGTGGGCAGGCGTACATGCCAGCAGAACACTGTATATGTAATAAATAAATAAGTTAAAAAAATTTACTACTTTAAAATAGTACAAAATGGATGAATGCAGGGCACCAGGTCATGTTGCTAAATACTCGAAAATGTCACCTCGAGGTTTGGAATCTCTGGCTGTGATCTGCATGGTTATTGAATGCTCCTAAGAATAATCGGTAGGAAAAGGGTTGGTCTCATTGGTCAGTATACAGACTTCCATTCGATCAGATTTTGGTTTTAAAACCTGGGCCCTCGCCAGGCAGTGGTTGCACACACCTTTAATCCTGGCACTCGGGAGGCAGAGGCAGGAGGATCTCTGTGAGTTCCAGGCCATCCTGGTCTACAGAGCGAGTTCCAGTACTAGCTCCATTGCTACTGAGAAACCCTGTTTTGAAAAAACAACAACAACAACAAAAACCTAGGCTATTAACTTTTCCACCAAACGTATCTTCTTTTTCACAGAACTGGAGATGACTTGAAGCCAGAAATCTAGGTCTGAACGTATAGACTTTCAACCAAACCCCTGGTCTTCCCTTCCATGCCCTTCCCTTGATGTGGTACCTCCGATTTATGAGCCTTTCTGGGGTTGTAAAGTATGCACTGTTACCTTCAGTCCACTCTGAAGCACTGGGAAATAAACGCACGGTCCTGCACATAGCAGGCAAGTGCTCCGCTAAAGAACCCCATCAACGGCCCTTAGAGACTTCATTTTACACGGGATCTAAGTTGCCCAACTGTTCTTGAATTCGTCATCCTTTTGCCTCAACTACCATACCCAGCCTCATTTCTGACACTCCTTGTGTTGTACACTGTATGAAAATGTATTGCTGTGATTTGTGTAATAAATGGACAGTAGCTAGACAGGACGTATAGGCAGGAACTCTGGGAAGAGAAGAAGGCAGAGTCACCAGCCAAACATGGAGGAAGCAGCTTGGGCAGTACAATGAGGTAACAAGCCAAGCGACAGAATATAGATTAAAATAAATGTGTTAAGTTGTAAGAGCTCGTGGGACAAACCTAAGCTAAGGCCGAGCTTTCATAATAATAAGTCTCCGTGTTATTTGTGAGCTGGCGGCCCAAAGAAAAACCTTATACCCTTACACTCTGCTTAGATCCCATTTCTTTTTTTTCCAGAAAGACTGTTTTAACATTTCTATCCACCGAAGTGTCTTTGCCACTCTTGGGGCTTGACAGCTTTTGTATTTTCTCAGTTTAGACAGCTTTCACAGGAAAACAAACCCATGTGTAAGTGTCTCAAACCGAACCAAATTTCATCTGAGGTGTATCTGTTTTTTTTTTTGGCTTTGCGATTTTTTTTTGTTTGTTTTTGTGTATCTGTTTTTTAAATTGAGAATTTTGGCTGATGAGATGGCTCAGCAGGTCAGGTGTTGGCCACCAAGCTTGACAAGTGACCCAAGTCCAGTATGCAGATTCCGCATGCTGGAAGGACAGAATCAACTCCTAAAAGCTGTCCTCTGATGCACACGTATGTGCATAGAAACAGATGTTAAAGAAATATTTTAAAATCAGTGATATAACTATACACTATTTCACATGAAAACATATCCATAATATATTCCTTTCTTTTCAGTATCTTTGGTTTTCCTGGTTGAAAAGGAAAAAATACATTTAGGGCTTGGTTATTTTTTTGGTTTTTGCAAAAAGTTAACGAATGCGCATTTGATGATAATCCAATTGATAACCATGTGAGGCCCGCATAATCCTAACCTCCAAACACGTCGGCTTCTGCTCCTCGATCAAATCTGCCATTTACTGATTCCATATTAAAAGAAATATGATAGAAAAAACAGGGTATTAATAGACATTAACTCTGGACAGGGGATTCATGACTTCTCCTTAACAAGTACTTTCATATATTTCTATTTTTGCCCGGTTACTTTTGATTTATTGTGTGTAAAAGAGGGTGGATGGCAGAGGACAAACTCCAGGAATTGCTTCTCACTCCACCACGTGGAACCTGGGGACTGAACTCAAGTGGTCAGGTTCAGCCGCAAGGCCTTTACCTACTAGGTAATTTCACCCACCCCTTCCTAATATTTCTAAAATTACTAGTTAATTTGGTTTCTTAACAATTTTAGAGAATTAACCCTTATAATAATAATAACAATCATAATAATAGTAATAATAATAAACCTGTGTATGTGTGTCTGAGCACATGCGCGTGGCTGCCCTGGAACCAGTGTTACAGTGTTTTGAGCTGCCCTATGTGGGCCCAGGAACCCGACCTCGCCTCCCTCCACCTCCTATCAGCGCGCGGACCACGGACGCGCGCGGAGATTCACGGCAGTCCAGTCCCGTCCCCACCCCAGCCCAGCCAGCTGAGTACAGGGTCGCGATGCACACGCCTCTCTCACTCCGGCGCGAAGCCCACCCCGGCCGGTCCGCCTCTGCGCACGCGCACAGGTCGCTAACGCGGCCGCTCTAGGCACGCAGTATCCGCCCGCCTCGCTGGCACAGGCGCTCCCGCCGCCCTCGGGGTCCGCTGGCGCGGGAAGTCCGGTCCCCTGGTGCTCCCGCGCAAACACGGCGCGGGCCGCGCTCACTCGAAAGGGAAGCGGGACCGCTCTGCTCCAGAAGGCTAACCGCTCCTCCCTCGGCGGGCCCGGCCTCTGTCCGTGGGGCCCACAATCCCCCGCCCGGGGCGGGTTTCCGGTGGCGAGGCTCGGAGCCCTGCATCTTCTCTGGGCCCGCCGGGCCGGGCAACGCTTCTCTCTCCGCATAGAAGAATAATGCATTAAAAAAGATTCCGGTTTGTTATGCGAGTAGCATCCCAACAATACACAATTATATCCAAAATAGCTACGCAATTAAAATTAAAAAAAAAGTCGGGCGTGGTTGAGGCAGGAGGATTCTAACTCCAGTCTGGGCTACATAGCGAGATTCCGTCTCAAAAACCACGGAGGGGGAAAACAATGGAGTGGAGTAGTCCGTCCATTTGGGAGGCCTAGGTAGAATCGGTGTTTCTTGAGGCAGGCCTGGGCTACCCAGGGTGGCCCTGTCCTGTTGGGTGTGGCAAGGAGCTCAACCCACGCTGCTGTCTTTGTAAATGCAGAGTTAACGGATAAGCACACAGAGGTGTTTGGTGCATATATCTTCAGGTCTTATATACGTTTTTAATGGCGGTCTGTTTTCATTGTTTAGAGAAGCCCTAATTAGTGAGCTTTTAAGGTATTTACAGTTTTTCAGCAGTGATAGGTTGCTAGATCAAAGGGAGCACAATTTGTTAGATTCTGAATGTTAACAGTCTCCTTAGAAGTGTTTTTATTCAAGTGCACTTTCCCAGCTAGAGTATTAGAATGCTACGTGAGAGTGTACTGCATTCCATTGCGAATCAGTCTTTTAAAAGCTCTTGTATAAATTTGTATTTTGCTACCTAGGTATAAAACCGAATACTTTTCGGTTTTATATGTACTGGTTCTTTGTGAATTCCTGGCTTATAATTTCTATTTATTTTATTTGAGGTATTCACAATTTTTAAAATCTACAGTGCTTTTGCATATTAGCAACATTAGCTTTTTATTTAACTATTGCAAGAATTGCTTGGTTATAAACTGTCTCTTTTAAGATAGCCAGTAATGTTTGGTTTGTGAAGGACGGCTTTAACTTTTGTGTGGGCATGTCTGTCGGTCTTGTTTCCGCCTCAGCTTCCTGCTTAACTTGCTGCATTTCCTTGGTGGCTGCAGGGATTTTAATATACATGTGCACACACACTGTCTACTCTATGAAGTGTACTTAAAAGGAGCAAGATTAGCTGGGTGGTGGTGGCACACACCTTTAATTTCAGCACTCGGGAGGCAGAGGCAGGTGGATCTCTGAGTTTGAGGCCAGCCTGGTCTGCAGAACAAGTCAGGGCTACACAAAGAAACCCTGTCTCCAAAACCAAACAACCAACAAAAAAGAGCAAGTTTTTAAAAAGGGAGATAGCTTGGTAAAAACTCTTGCTGCAAAGCTTAAGGTCCTAATTTTGATCCCTGCAACCCACATGGTGGAAGGAGATGAATGACTCTAATAAGTTGTGATATACATTTCTTCTCACATATTAAAGTAAATGTAATAAAATTTAAAAGGAGCAAAGAGGGGCTAGAGATATAGTTCAGTGATAAAGTACATTAACTAGAATCTTTGAGACCCCAGATATGGGTCCTCAGCATTGCCAAAACAAAAAGAAAAAAGGGAAGAGTTTTAACATCCATACGATATATTTAATGGATGCCCAGTCTTCTCTACTGATAGAAAATGCTGCCTTAGCCAGATGGTGGTGGCACATGCTATTATCAGGAGGCAGAGGCAGGTGGATCTCTGAGTTTACGGCCGGTCTGGTCTACAGAGGGAGGTCTAGGTCAGACAGACAGGGCTACACGGAGAAACACAAAAACCTGTCTCACTATCCCTATCTAATGTGCCTTTATTTAATTTTTTTAGAGTTTTTTTCTAAAAAATATTTATTTATTTATTATGTATACAATGTTCTGTTTATGTGTATGCCTGCAGGCTAGAAGAGGGCACCAGACCTCATTACAGATGGTTGTGAACCACCATGTGGTTGCTGGGAATTGAACTCAGGACCTTTGGAAGAGCAGGCAATGCTCTTAACCGTTGAGCCATCTCTCCAACCCCTGGGCCTTTATTTTTAAAGTTTCAGTGGTGTGAGTCTCAACGTTAAGTCTTAAGAACTAGGGCGGTGGAGTCACAGCACTTCCCAGCACTTGTGACGCAGAGGCAGGTAGATCTTTTTGAGTTGGGGCCAGCCTGGTCTATATAGAGTTCCAGGACAGCCAGAGCTAAGGAGCGGGACCCAAGAGTCACACATTTGATTGGAGTTTGTGTTAGTTACTTTTCTCATTGCTGTGATCAGACACCTGAGGGAGGCAGCTCAGGGAGAAAGGCACTTTTCCAGTCGGATTTCTGTGGATTATTTTGAAATTATTATTTTGCTTTTATTATTGCTTAAATTTATTCATTATAATTGCTTTAATTTTATATTTGTTACATCATATAATATATAAATATTTTTAATTTATATAATTATATAATTATTTTTATAAATAATAAGTTACTTAATTGTTATTAAAATTATTTTGAAGGGATACAGTCAGTCCATCATGATGGGGAAGGGACACGGTAGGAGTGTGAAGCAGCTGGTCACGTGACTCACGCATCCAGGAAGCAGAGACATGAATGCTGGTCTCAGCTTCCTTTTTATTCAGTCTGGGATGTTGCTGCCATATCTCAGGTGTGTCTTTCTCCTTCAGTTAACTCAGTCTAGAAAATCCCTGCTGCCATCCAGAGCTGGTCTTTCAAGTTGACAGTCTAACTATCACAAGTTCGTCCCTTGTCAACTTGACAACCAAACATACAGCCTTTGTGTCATGACTTCTCATCCCTTGTGGGCACTGGCTCCTGACCAATTCATGATAAAGGCATTCAGTCCAACTTTGCGCTCCACAAGGTGGGCTCCTCCATGGCTACCCTCAGGACTCCCTTCCTGCTGTCCCAGGGTAGAGCTCCGGGTTTCTCTTTAATTGCGCTAATCTCGTTAACAATTATGGTGCTTTCAGGCATAGCATGTTTGTAATTTTAAACTTGCTCACACTTGCCCCAGAATTTGGTCTCCCTAACTGACGATCCAGACAAGACCAGCAGACAGCACTCATGACACAGCGTGGCTGCAAGCTGGCTTTGAATTTTTTCCCCACCAAAAACATTAGTCAGTTGCTTTTGAATTTCTGTCAATCAAATTCTCCGGACATGGGCAGAATGGAGTCCTTACCTCAGAAACCTCGTGTGCTAGGTCTCCACTGCCACATTTCCCTCGGCATTGTGCTCTTCCGGATTCCATGAAAACGCCCCACTAAGTTCTGCTTACAGCTCTAGACATCTCTGGAGCAAAGTTCCAAAGTCTTGTACATTCCTCCCATAAACCATTTCCAGCGGTCTAAGAACTGCATAGTCGTGTTCACCACAGCAACAGCGCCACTCCTGAGCACCAGCCTGTCGGACATGGTCCAGGGGAGAATTCTGAGTGTTTGTGAGGAACCTTCAAGACACTGAGTTCTTCAAACCATGGAATTGTCCTTGCAGTGTGTTTCCGTGCTCCTCCCAGGCGTAGCAGACAGTGAGCTCACTTCAGATTGTTCATTACAGGTGGCTATGGTTATTTGAATATGTGCCTCTAAGGAAAGACATGTTTTTGCCACACATGGTTTGTCCTTATGATTGTACACTTTGGTCACGTGATTCTTCTAACCCTCAGTATAAATTGCTCTGAATAAAGTTGGCTATTGCATGAAACTTTAGTCTGCCTCATTTATTGGCTTCATTCTCCCAAGTCCCACTCCCTCTAGGTGACACCAGCTTTCTGTCTGGTTGTTTTCTTCATTGCCATGACAAGATGCCAGGCAAAAGCAACTTCAGGACCAAAGGACTTGCTTTGTTCTAGTTTTAGTACACCGCCCATCATGGAGGTGGAGGCTGGGCAGCAGAAGCATGAACTTACCCTGTATTCAGGAGCAGAGGAAGACGAATGAATGCTGGTGCTTAGCTCGCTTTCTTCTTTCTATTTAGGAGCCTAACCTGAAATGTTGCTGTCCACATTTCTGTTGGCTCATTCCACCTCAGTAACTCAGCATAGAAACTTCCTGACAGACAAGCCCAGAACCTTGTCTCCTGCGTATTTCAGATTCTGACACACTGACAGTGTTAAGCATAACAGAACTGATTAAAATTCCAGACTATGGAAAATGGATACCATGTAAAGTTGTTTTATTTTTGCAGTACTGATTATCGAACCCAGAGCCTTGCATGTACTAGCTGAATGAAAGGCAGAAAAAGGAAGGACGTGATTGCTCCTTTGCGTGGCGGAGGAGAAGGTTCAGTGTAGGTAAAAGGGAGAGCATACCCGGAGGCAGGGACAGCTGGGAGAGTCCAGAGTGGACGTGACCCTGAGTCACGTAAGGAGTTGGGGGAGGGGGAGAGAGGGGAACCAGGTGCCGCAGCCAAGAGGGCAAAAAATAAAAAGGGGGCAAGTAACCAAAATGGCTGCATTAGAGATGGGCATCCCAAACCCTGGGCTGAGAATTTGGGAGTAGAGTGTGGGATATGCCATCCATACCCTATAGCAGGTAGGAACTGGGGACAAGGTTTGCTTAGGTATGTTAAGTAAAGGCACCTTAGCCATTTATCCCGAGGTTTGGGACTTAACACTAGCTATGTTCTGTGCCACTGAGCTATACCTCCAAACCAGAAATGAAATCTTTATAACTAATGCACACATCTGAATACTTCCTATGTATTTACTTATTTACATAAGACATGGCCTCATGTAGCCCAGGTGGCCAGGTCATTGCTTACCTTGAACTTGAAACTAGATCCTCCTGTCTGCTCAGAATAGAGGTATGAGCCACCGCACAAGCTGAATTGTGGGCACAGCTCTCTTAGGTTAATCTATTTAATTCACAGAGCAACCCTGCTGTTACTCACTTGTCTTGACACTCCTCGCCCTATCATGGCCACCTGAAACAGGTACTAGAAAACTGATTCAACCTTGTTCAATCTGATTTTCTCTCCCAGAAACCTGTAAGTAGTTTTAGTCAGTCTCTTAACCTACAAAGGTGTAACCCCAGCCAAACAGACCTTTGAGCCACATACAGGTGGCACTCAGAAGTCTCCAAGGGAGCTAGCTGTACACATGTCCCCATGTCATCACATAAACAGGCTTTCAGAGTAAGCCCACCAGAATGACCTCTGGTTTAAAACCAAATATGCTGTTTGGTTTTACAAGTTTTCTGTACAAGTTTTCCTGTAGCAGTTTCTTCACATGGATCCAACACATTTCTTACATAATATACTCAAATATATTTTGGGTTTTTTCCTCTTTACAGTAGCATCTGCTTATCATAGCTTCCTTTACATCTTCATCTATAAAAATTCTTCTTTCATCAGGGAGACAAACAGACGTCAATGGCTTGTAAATGTGACATCAGTCTTTGAAACGCATTCCAGAATTTTGTTTCCCATTCGATCTTTCAGTTCTTTAACTTAGCTCTGGTGATGATTCATGTGAGGGTGACAGTGACTCATCTGGTTTCAGTGAGCACAGGGTCCCAAAGGAGTGTAGTGTGTCCTATAACACAATTTAAAAAGAAAGTCTCACATATGAGTAAGAGCACTTAGATCCCAATACATTAAACAGAGCCAAGCATGGTGATTCATGTCTGTAACCCCAGCACTCCAACAGAGTATAGATTTTGTTTAAGAATATAAAGTAAATGGTTTTAAGAAATAAAACAAAGTCTTTAAAGAGACAGAGTACAGAGTCATAGATTAAAGGAGTAAAGAAAAATAAGCCACGTAAAGATGTAATATACACAGAGAGTCTGGATTATGTGTATAAATGTGTTTTCTTTGATTTTTTTTTTTGGCTGTGAATGAGCTAAGTAAAGAGAGACATTTTATTGTACAGGCTGCTAAACTAAACCAACATATATGTTTTAAAGGTATCTTGACTTCAAAATTTGGTCTAAGGATATATTGCTTTGAAAAAGAGGTTCTGCTTTTGTTTCCCCAGAGGATGAGAACCTGCAGATTCCTTACAGACTAATGCCATTTGATGGACCAAGACCCCCTCCAAAAAAGGTCTTCGTGAACCCTCCCAAAAAATTACTTCACCCAACAAAAAGCAGGAAGCAGTTTGGAAAGAACTATGCCCAAATTCCTAAATATTGTTTATAAATGTTTGTTTACATTTAAAGAGGGATATGCTATAAAGATAAATACTTTACATTGGTATGGATCTTGGTTTATTTATACAAATTTAAGATCAATTTGTTATATGTATACTTCTGCTCTTGATTAAAGTAGTGTGTTTGTGTAGCTCATTTAAAAATGTAATGTTTAATTAAGAAGTATAGACTAATAGATAATTATCTATAATAGTCAAGCTTGTAGTCAGGTTAGTTAGGTTTTGTAGGTATACAAAGGTATACTTCAGTTGGATAGATATTCTTCAGATCTTTCAAAAACTAACAGAATATGGCATTTAAAATGTTTTTTAAAAACTTAGGACTTTTCATGATAATGAGACACATCTGCTCCTGGCAGACCAATCTGCTTCAACAGGAAGATTGGGCATCAAAGAAGCTCCTTATGGAGTTTGTTAGCCATTTGGGCAAGAAACTGCTCTTGTCTGGACTACTTGGTGTTATGCTGTATGAACTGAACATGTAGGACCCACAGAAAAATGACTGCTGAACTTGCCTAAAGGTGAGACTGTCTTTCAGGATTCCTGCTTCATGAAGAGTCTGCCAGACATTCTTCAGGATATAGAAGAAAGTGACTGAAAAACTGTCAATAGAGGCAAAACAGTCTTTCAAATTTCCTGCTTCATGGAAAATCTGCCAGATACTATGGACATGTAGGTTGAAGATGGATGTCCCAATGTTACAAAAGAACTTTGGGTGACTGTCTAGGCAGTGAGATATCTCTGTCAATTCTAGAGTTTTGGAAGTTGCTTATAATGCACTTCCTGTTTACTTAGGTAATATTATATCCTTTTGGGGTCTTTGATGGAGTTGAAGAATAGGTATAGTTTTCTTTAGTTATGATAAAAAATAAAGTAGATATAAATTGTAACTATAATTCTTGCTTGATACCTTTTTTATATGTAATTTTACCATGTTCAAGTTAAAACCTTCCTTTTTATTTAGACAGAAAAGGGGAGATGATGTGGGAATTCCTTCTGTATATGTGTTGCTTTTATTGGTTAATGAATAAAGAAGCTGCTTTGGCCTGTGATAGGGCAGAGTACAGCTAGGTGGGAAAACTAAACTGAATGCTGGGAGAGATGCCATGTAGCTGCCAGAGGAGACAGATGCCCAGAGCTTTGCTGGTAAACCATGAGCCTCATGGTAAAATATAAAAGAATAGAAATGGTTTTATTTAAGATGTAAGAGCTAGCTAGAAATACACTTAAGCTATTGGCCAAAGAGTATTGCAATTAATATACTTTCTGTGTGATTATTTTGGGTCTGGGCAGCTGGGAAATGAACAAGCAGTCTCCACCAACAGGATCTCACTCTGTATCCCAGCTAGACTGGAACTCACTATGTAATCCAGGCTGACCTCAAACACCCCATGATCCTCCTGCATCAGCCTCCAGAATAAGCAATTTTGCCATATTCAGCAAGACACTCAGTGATTCCTAATGACAGAATATAGGAATAGAGTAGGCTGATGGGTCGTGGAAGTGAAAGATGAGATTGGAAGGGTCGACATGCTTACTTTAGTCTTACAAGTCATATTAAAGACTCTAAGCTTTAGTGCACATAGGGGCACACACCTTTAATCTCAGGTCTTAGGAGGCAGAGGCAAGGGGTCTCTGAGTTCAAGACCAGCCTGTCCTGTGTAGTGAGTTCCAGGTCAGCTAGTGCTACTTAGTAAGACCCCTGGCTCAAAACAAACAAACAAAAAACCCACCAACAACAAAAAACTCATTGTACCTTGTCTTATAAATATAATGAACAAAACAGAATCCTTACTCACTGGGGATTTAGCCTATAGACAAATGAATACATTGTGTCTGGTGGCAGGAAATGCTATGATGCAAAGACTTGGATGATAGCAAAAGAAAGTACACCCAGTCAAAATCCGTGGTGGGGATTTCTTAGGTCGTAGGGGGAACCTGCTATTACTGTTTTTGCTAAATGGTCTTGTTGTCAGCCAGCTTTCTAAGTGCTTACGCTTATACTCAGAGTAAGGCTACTCTTAACTTTGGGCAAGGACACTTCATTTCGCAGTGCCCGGGAGATAATATAGAGACTCATGACTCGCCAAAGGCTGGAGAACAAGTGACTCCTGAGTGCTCAGCATTGGGGCCACATTTCCATTGCTTCCTCCAAAATCCAAAGCATGGTGAGTATGAGAAAAGAAATATGAGCTGGAGGATGGGGAGGAGTTCTCAGAAACTCTGTTGTACCTGTAAGCTCTTAGCATCACTGGGGGACCTGCACAAGAAGCCTAGGCCCATTGACATTTCACTGTTGATGATGAAGGCATTCATGGGGTCCCCTCCCTCCAAGGGGCTACAGACAGTGAACTAATGGCTGCTAAAGAGGGGGAGATATATTCTCCAGTGATGTGTAACCCCATGTTGTGCTTACTCAAGAAGAGCTAATTAAACAGCCAGGGACGCTTCTACACACATGGCAAGAAAGTAGGAGATCTAGGTGGAGTTTCTCTGTCTCTTGGCAGCCAATCCCAAGTAACCGTTCAAAGACTTATTATTGATGATAAATGCTCATTCAATAGCTCAGACTTGATACTAGCTCATACATTTTTAAATCAACCCATATTTCCTATTTGCATTCTGCCACATGGATGTACCTTGCTTCAACACAGCATGTTCATCTTGCTTAATTCTGCATCTCTTGAGATTCCTCTGACGCTGCCGACTCCACTCTCCTTCTTCCCAGCATTCATTCTGCCCCTCAAATCCTGCCTACCCACTGGCCAATCAGCTTTTTATTAGCAATGAGAGCAGTGCATATTCATAATGTACAAAGATTGTTCCCCAGCAAGGAGAAGCATTGTTGAGAAGAGGGGTTTATTTGGAAGGGGCAAGAAAAGATAATGGGGTGTGATCAAAGTATACACACATGAAATAAAAACAGTAGCTAGAAGGTTAATTCTGTGTGGTTATATAATATCTACAAAAATAACAAAACTGTAGAATGGACGCCAGATGACAGGCTCTCAGGGCTGAGGAGGAGGCGCTGGGGGAAAGTGAGGGTGGTCCTAAGAGCACCGTTGTAATGCCTAGTGCAGTGGTGCACACCTGTAATTCCAGCCCTTGTGAGACTGAGGCAGGGGGATCGCCAGCTCCAAACCAGCCCAGGCTACAGAGGGAGATGTGTCTCAAAAAGAAGGCAATAAAAGGACAATGCTTTAGTCTAGATCTGGGCTGTTCTCCAAATGCCAGTGTGTTAAAGGCTTAATCCCAGCATCACTGTATTGGAAGGTGGAAAAATGTTAAATTCCTATGACCTCCTCGCGGGCTGTGCAAGGAGGTCATAGGAATTTAGCTCAGAGCTGTGAGCTAAAATAAACCTTCCTATGAGATAACTCTCTGGTGTTCTTTACAGTTGCTGTAAGCTGATTGACCCCAGTGTCATGAAGGTCTATGGAGCAGCCATGGTAGGAGTGTTCTGGGTCCTGGGAAGTGTCCTGGCTGTACCGATGTCAGTGTCTTAGTCATGATGTCATAATTATGCAAATGGTGCATTTACATAGGAACTCTACTATTTCTTACTATTTCAAATAAATATAATTTCAAAACAATGAGTTTTAGAATAATGTTCTGAAGAATAGCTAGAGTAAGTGAGGGGACAGAGATGAGAGTAATTATTTCATATAGGACAGTTTGGAAAGTCCTTGTTTGAAGCACATTAACATATTACTTACAGGTATCAGAAGAGTCCTAGGATGACCCTAGGGGTGGGACCTTACAAACTTCTCCTTTATCTGCATTGGAGTGTCAGTGGCCTGGTGCTGCATGGATAACCAGAGCTGCCATGAGTTTATGCTTGCAACTTTATTATGTTTGCAAAATAGCACTATGGAGGCAAGCCAACATGGGGAATAGTGTAGTGACCTGCTTTCTACTTTGTTTGGATTATGCACATCCTCCTCTTCTAATAACGCACAGCTTCCTTTATGTACACATCCACCCCCTCCTCTGAGCAAGAAACCAGCAGCATCAGGCCCTGTCTTCATCAGGCTACCCGTGCATGCCTCTTGGAGCAGTGGGGTCTCTCCTTCTGTTGATGACTAGGAACTTGGACAGTTCTACTCAAGCATGTTCCCAATGCGATCTTGCCTGAGGGTAGGAGAGACATCCAGCCTGACTTGATTTTGGATGTGTGCTCAGTAAGACAAAGCTGTGTCCTTAAATGAACTTTAGGGAGAACACTTTATTTACTGTCTTAGGTGTAGACATAATGGGTATACATATTTTTAAACTCAGATGATTCATGTAAGGGGACATTGAATAAAAAAAACCCATTACATATTACTCTATCAATCAAAATGGAGAGCCATCCAAATTCCACACCAAGGAACCAAACCCTTCTCCTGAGACCCATAAAGGAAAGCCTCAAACAGTGATCAGGGCCCTTGAGGATCGTCACGCATGTGGCCCACTGTTGATGTGGGAGTGTCATATATCAATCTGTTGATTTCATTGGCTAAGCAATAAAGAAACTGCTAGGCCCATTGGATAGGCCCACCCTTAGGTGGGTGGAGTAAACAGAACAGAACGCTGGGAGGAAGAGGAAGTGAGGTCAGACTCCACAGCTCTGCTCTCCGGAGCAGACGCAGGAGAGACGCCATGCTACCTGCTCCAGGGAAGACGCACGCTATGAAGCTCCGGCCCAGGATGGACTTAGGCTAGAATCTTCCCGGTAAGCGCACCTAGGGGCGCTACACAGATGATTAGAAATGGGCTAGTCCAGGTGTGAGAATTAGCCTAGAAGAGAATGGGCAAAGCAGTGTTTAAAAGAATACAGTGTCCGTGTAATTATTTCGGGGCATAAGCTAGCCGAAGCCGGCGGCTGGGGTTTTGGGGACACAGCCCTGCCGCGCTCCTTATTACTACAAATGACGCCCAGACGTGTGGCTAACTGAACCCACTGAAAGGCTGAGAAAGCTTGGGAAAGAGTAAAGCATGTTTTCTTGATTGTGACAATTTCTCTGGTCTACTCTGCTTGCCAGAGGCAAGCAAGCGCCTCATCTAAGAGAGGCTTCCTGACTCAGAGCTCCCCGCCTGCTCCTGGGCAGAAGGCAGAATAAGGCTTAGGCAGGCAGAAGAGCATGGCAGATTCCTGCCGCCATACAGGGACGTGTTTTCAGACTGCGCAGTGCTCTGCATGTCAGATTTGGATGTAACTTGGATGAAAAGAATTTCTGTGCTGCACGCTCAGTCTCAGAATTAAAGTGCTGAGTGCCGCTCCTACCTGGCAGCCCCAGAGCTAGCACAAAATGGTACGTCTTCCATTTTGAAATTTTCCTGACTCAGCTTCAGCTGCAAAGCCTGCAGCTCATTAAGAGGTCCTGCCACAAAACACTTAAACAGTGTTGATGAAAAGCTGAACGCATGCTTTTCGGTTTTCAGGCGTAGCAGGAAAAAAGCTGCGCCGTTTAAAAATGCCGGCTTTCTGGGCCATCCTGCCAGGGCAAACTCTGACTGTTTGAGACAGGAGGGCTGGCTACCGAGAGAGGACTTGAGTGTTGTCTGTTGTAGCTCGCTGGCTGGCAGGGACCTTGAAATGCTACAAACATGGCTGCAGCCTGTATTTCTGCCATGAGGCTGGAAAGCTAAGGAATGGACTGGATCTAGCTGGCAAAGCCACGCCTTTAGTCCTACTGATATTGCTCAGCAATTTAAAGGCTCATGTGGTCAGAAAAAGAGATATATACAGTTAAAGAGAGATTCAAAGACAGAGAAAATTTCTAAATGGTTTACTGTGTGCATAAAAATATATGCAGACTAAAAGTTAAAATTCTTAAAGTAAACCTCTGTGACTTCAAGGTGTGGTAGCACACGCCTTTAATCCCAGTGCCTAGAAGGCAGAGACAAACAGATCTCTGTGAGTTCAAGGTGTAGTAGTGTACGCCTTTAATCCCAATGCCTGGAAGGCAGAGACAGGCGAATCTCTGAGAGTTCAAAGACAGCCTGGTCTACAGGGTTATTCCAGGTCAAAGATGTGCGCTCAAAAAGCAAAAAGTTAACCTAGGAATGTCACAGCTTAGATTCTTAAGTGCCTAGTGATTTAAAGGCACAAATCAAAAGTGCTCCTGGATAGTAAAAAATTGCAGATTCACAATAGGACAGATTCAGACCACTGAATGAGTCACACTGTTGGATGAATGTACATAGGCTTGGGACAGAGAAGAAAAAGAATATAGAGAATAAAGTTAATGGTTTAAAAAAAAAGGTAAAGTCTTTAAAGAGACAGAATAAAGTAAAGTGATAGAGTAAAAATAAGCCGCGTAAAGATGAAAAATTCACAGAGAGTCTGGATTCTTTGTATTATTGTGTTTTCTTTAAAATTTTTGACTGTGAAGGAGCTAAGTACAGAGAGACATTTCATTACATGGGCTGCCAAGCTAAACCAGAATGGATATAAGGGTATTACGATTTCAGAATTTGGGTCTAAGGATATGATGCTTTGGAGAGAGTCTTCTTTTGTTTTCACAGAGGATGAGACTCTATGGATTTTTTCTATTCCGATTTGGTATGATGGACCACGTCCTCCTGAAGGGTTGCTGTGAACATCTTCAGAAAATTGCCTTGCTCAACTGCCAACTGAGATAAACCTGGCACACAGGTTACACCCTAAATAATCTGATTAACAGCGCCCCCATTCAGCAGGAAGCAGTTTGGAGAGAAAAACTGCGCCCATGTTCCCAAATATAGTTTATAAATGTTCTTTTACATTTAAAGGGGGATATGATATAGACATGAATAATTTGCATTAGTATAGATTTTGCTTTATTGATAGAGATTTACGGTCAATTTTGTTATATGTATAAATGTTTCTGATGTAACTTTTACTTGATAACTGTTTTGTTATATGTAATTTTGCTAGGTTGAAGTTAAAGCCTTTCTTTTTTGTTTAAACAGAAAAAGGGGAAGTGATGTGGGAGTGTCATATATCAATCTGTTGATTTCATTGGCTAAGCAATAAAGAAACTGCTAGGCCCATTGGATAGGCCCACCCTTAGGTGGGTGGAGTAAACAGAACAGAACGCTGGGAGGAAGAGGAAGTGAGGTCAGACTCCACAGCTCTGCTCTCCGGAGCAGACGCAGGAGAGACGCCATGCTACCTGCTCCAGGGAAGACGCACGCTATGAAGCTCCGGCCCAGGATGGACTTAGGCTAGAATCTTCCCGGTAAGCGCACCTAGGGGCGCTACACAGATGATTAGAAATGGGCTAGTCCAGGTGTGAGAATTAGCCTAGAAGAGAATGGGCAAAGCAGTGTTTAAAAGAATACAGTGTCCGTGTAATTATTTCGGGGCATAAGCTAGCCGAAGCCGGCGGCTGGGGTTTTGGGGACACAGCCCTGCCGCCGCTCCATATTACTACACACTGTTCCCTTGCAAATGTAATTTGATCTTCTCCACTGTTTTGCTTTGAATAAATATTTCCTCACTGCTTTGCAATCTGCGTGGGCTTTTATCTAATTCTTGAACAAAATGCCAAGAAATGGGAGGCACCAGCCACACAGTGACTATTGGCTAGGAGTAACACCATTGTGGATAGGGCCGGCTGAGCAAGGGGAGAGCAATAGGAAATAGAAGGATAGTTGGTGGAGATGGCCGCGGTAGAGACAAGTCACAAGGGCTTACGGGCCACAGTTAAGCATGTCTGACTTCACCCTGAGTAAAATCTGAAGCCAAGGAGGGTTTTCGGTAGAGAACTGACATGCTGTAACTTATACCTTAGAGGTATGACTTCGTTCAGTTAAAAAACATCGAGGGGCACAGATACCAATAGCGTTTTAAGTAATTAAAGCGAGAGGTGATGGTTCAGACCAGATGACAGAGGAGGCGGTAACGAGGGCTGTGTGTTCTGATGGATTCCCATATGGAATGAGAGAGAATATTCCTAAGATCTGAACCTAAACATGTGGGAAGATAGAGCAGAGAAAGGGGGAAGAGGACAGGCCAGAAGGTTGAAAGTTTAGTTTTTTATTTTGTTGTAAAACAATCTTTTAAAATGTCTTTTCTGCTATATATGGTGGCACACGCCCTTAATCCCAGCACTTCAGATGCAGAGACAGGCAGATTTCTTGCCACCCTGGTCTATACAGTGAATTGCAGAACAGCCAGGGCTATGCAAAGAGACCCTGTCTCGAAACAAAAAACAAATAAACAACAACAACAAAACCAATGCCCTTTATTTATTCTCACATTCACACAAGCGTACATTGAGCATTTCCACCCCATACCCTCTCCCACTCCCCGTGGTAACCCCCAACACAGTCCCCTGCAACCTTCTTGTCCTTTCTCTCTCACTCCTTCTTGGTCTTCTTGTAACCCATTGAGTTCAGTCGATGCTGCTTGCTGGGATGCTGCCGGATCTTATTGGTTTGATTTTGTGCAGGGGGCATATGCGACTTTAAGATGTGTTGCATTCTTTTCTGTTGCATTTGTTTAAGTCTGTGAAACTGTGTTACTGTGCCTGTCTAAAACACCTGCTTGGCCTAGTAGAGAGCTGAACAGCCAATAACAATGTAAGAGAAAGGATAGGTGGGGCTGGCAGGCAGAGAGAATAAACAGAAGGAGCAAACCAGAGAGAATAAAGATCTAGGAACAAGAGAAAGAGGAGTCCAGGGACCAGCCATCCTGCCTCCCAGCCACCCAGAAAGCCAGAGTGAAAGTAAGATATACAGATGTAAAAAAAGAAAAAGCCCAGAGGCAAAAGTTAGGTGGGATAATTTAAGTAAAGCTGGCTAGAAACAAGTCAAGCTAGGCCGGGCATTTATAACTAATATTAAGTCTGTGTGTACATTTATTTGGGAGTTGGTGGTGAGTCACCCAAAAGAGCAAAAAGAGTAAAACCACAAACAACTGTAGATGCCTCTAGAAAGAAGCCCGGACAACAAAGATAGGTTAATGACTTCATAGCCACAGTCCAAACACTAAGTACCTTCCCCCCGTTTAAATTTTAATTTTTAGTTTATAAAGAATGCTTTAGCCTGTGGTCTAGCATCTGGGGAGTGCAAGGGCAGGCGGTAAGGACCTCCTTACTGCTTCATACCATAGGGCAGGGCTTCATGTGCCAAAACTTTCCTTTTTGATTTGTAGTGTATACAAAAAAGCAACTACTTTCTAAGTAGAGGATGGAATTTAACAAAAACCTTTCAAGAACTTCAGAAAGTAAGGTTTTAGTTGGTTTCCCTCCAAGAGGTACTAGGTACTATGCTGGTGTTCCTCAGATGCCACCAAAAATACCTTTCTGCACATGTCTTCTTGGTGACCAGTCATTGACTTGTAGTTTATGTGTCTTTTCAGTGACAAGTCATCAGCTTGTAGTTCATGTGTCTTCTTGGTGATCAGTCACTGACTTGTAGTTCACGTGTCTTCTTGGTGATCAGTCATCAGCTTGTAGTTCATGTGTCTTCTTGGTGGCCAGTCATCGGCTTATAGCATGTCTTCTTGGTGACCAGTCATGGACTTGTAGTTCATGTGTCTTCTTGGTGACCAGTCATCGACTTGTAGACTAGTTTCCTTCACTGTGCTCGCTAACAGCAAAAGTTTGAATTGAACAGTTAGTGTTGTGGCCGGGGAGATGACTCAGTTGGTAAAGCACTTGCCGTAGAGTATGAGGACCTGGGTTTGAATCCCCGGATCCCACCAAAGACAGGAACATAGAGGTTGTGTCTGCAATCCCAGCACTTGTGCAAGCAAGATGGGAGGCAGAGACCAGATGATCCTTGGAAGCTCATAAGATGATCATGGTGTGTTCAGTAGGGAATGGCAAAGAGACCCTGGCTCAAACAGAGTGGAAGGTGGAGAATAACATGCAAAGTTGTCCTCTGACCTCCACACATGTGCTGTGGAGTGAACACATCTACACACATACTGTCACACACATCCACACATTCCCACACACTCACACACATACACACACATTCACACACACTCACACATCCACACATTCCCACACACTCACACACATACACACACATTTACACACACTCACACATCCACACATTCCCACACACTCACACACATACACACACATTTACACACACTCACACATCCACACATTCCCACACACTCACACACACACACACACACATTTACACACACTCACACATCCACACATTCCCACACACTCACACACATACACACACATTTACACACACTCACACATCCACACATTCCCACACACTCACACACATACACACACATCCACACATTCCCACACACTCACACATCCACACATTCCCACACACTCACACATCCACACATTCCCACACACTCACACATCCACACATTCCCACACACTCACACACATACACACACATTTACACACACTCACACATCCACACATTCCCACACACTCACACACATCCACACACATCCACACATTCCTACATACACACGCACTCACACACAACACACATACAACACATTTATACATACAAACACAAACACACCTACATACATGACACACACAAATGAATACATAGAGGCATGTTCAGATTGGAACTGAGAAGGCAAGTTTGGGATGTAGGGTGGGGCCAATCTGGGCTTGAATTACGACTCTACTTTATAATGAGCTAAATATTAAACTTCTCTGAATGTTGGCTTGCTTATAAATGTGGATAATAAGATAATAAAACAGCTTTCTCTGGTTACTGTAAGGATTTAGGAAGTTGACATATGTCAGTAGCCTAGTGTTTGGGAACACTGTCCCTCAAGTACAATGTAGCCATAGCCATGTGTAGTCCAGGGTTCTCTAGAGGAACAGAACCAATATAACTAACACAAATATTAGAGAGAGGTTTATAGTCTGGGTAGTCCAACAGTGGCTGAGAATCTGGTAGTTGCCAGTCCATGTGGATGAAAGCCTCAGTGTTCCCAGTCTGGCACTGAAGACCTGCAGGATTGCTAGAGAGCCATATTGGAAGGCTAAAGAAGCTGGGTTGTGATGTCAACAAAAGGTGGCAGCAGCAGCAGCAACAGCAACAACAGAACAGATGCGCCCATTAGTGAGAGGAACAGAACAGATGCGCCCATTAGTGCGAGGTGAAAGCAAGAAGACAAAACACCAGGAGGGTCTCTCGGCCCTGCTTACCTCTGGGCCAAGGCTGGAATTTAGGATGAATCTTCACACTTCAGTGAAGCTGATCAAGAAAATCCTTCACAGGCATTCCCAGAGGCAAACCTAACCTAGACAGTCCCTCACAGGTGTGCTCACAGTATTGCCTCATGGGAGATGCTTGATCCTGTCAAGCCGACTGCATCATCCTAACGAGAGCAGTTACAATGATCTGCCGGAGGTGTCAACATGGTCAGGTCAGCTGAAGTTCCCTCAGAGAAAGAGAAGTAGAGAGTGTCATTAGACCCCTCCCTCTGAGATTCCAACTGCTCACCTGGGGTGGTCTGAAAGAAAACGGCCCCCAAAGAGAGTGGCACTATGAGGAGATGTAGCCTTGTTGGAGTAAGTGTGACCTTGTTAGAGGAAGTGTACCACTTTGGAGGTGGGCTTTGAGGTCTCATATATGCTCAAGCCATGACCAGTGAGACAGACTACTTCCTGTTGCCTGCGAGATGTAGGACACTAAGCTATTTCTCCAGTACCATGTCTGCCTGCACACCGTCATGTCCTGCCATGATGATGGAGTAAACTTCTGAAACTGTAAGCCACTCCAATTAAATGTTTTTCTTAGTAAGAGTTGTTGTGGTCATGGTGTCTCTTTACAGCAATAGAAATCCTAACTAAGGCAGAAGTTGGTACCAGGGATGGGGTATTGCTGTGATAGGCAAGACTGTGCTTTTGTTTGAAGGAATATGGACCTTGGGACTGCAGATTAGAAGAGCAATTGAGCACTGTAAGTGTGGCTTAACAAGCCATCCTCACAGGAGCGCGACACGTTAGTGTTGAGTGTGATTTGAACTGTGGGTGTCTGGCTCAAGGGGTTTCAGAGGAGAAGACTTTTAGTATGTTGCCTAAGATTGTTGTTATGATAATTTGGTGAAGGAAGTGGCTGTCTTTTGCCCTTGTCTGAAGAGTCTGCCAGAGGCTAAAGCGGAGAGTCTCATATTAATCCCATTGGCAAGGGAAAGCTCAAAACAACCTAGTGTAGACTCTGTCGTGTGGTCAGTAGTGGTAACTCAAATGAATATTTATAATGAAAAGCAGCAAGTTCAGCAGGAAAAATATTTGAGGAGAAAAAGAGCACCGGAAAGTGGAATGGAGCTAAGTCCTGCATTCAAGGAGTTAAACAGAGTAAGAAATGAAATAAAGGGAGTGGTAACCTCAGAGCAAGATCCCACCCAGCTAAGTTTCCAGTTTGTGCAAAGGAATTAAAGATCAGCTTAGACCTGGGTGTGGTGGTGCATGCCTTCTTCAGCCTCAACACTTGGAAGGCAGAGGCTGGCCCATCTCTGAGTGTGAGGCCAGCCTGGTCTAATCATCAGAAACAAAAAGTTGGTGAAGATGTACTTGAATACAGTGGTCATATTCTAGCCCCAGTAAGCAGCAGGATTTGGCAGCTTCAGCTGCATGGTTCCAGAGTTAAGGATAGAAGAAAGGGGCTATGAAATTTGCTGTGGCCCGTCCCCACACCATGACTAAAGAAAGCTGGTGAGGTCAGACATGTGTCAGGGGTGTCCCTGAATGGAGGCCTAGAGAGGCCATTGCGTGAAGCTGTGAAGTTGGAGCCTGGACTGCCTTTGAGAATCCAAGGTGTTAGAGATGCCAGAGCTGTGGGATAGCTGCCAAGGAGAGTTGCCCACAGGGAGTGGAACCAGCCCAAGACAAAGAAGTGTGTTGTAGTCAGAAATCTAAACGGAGCTGGAGATCAGACATGGAAATGTAGTTTGGAGTTTGCCCAGCTGGTTTTTCATCTTACTTTAGTCCAGTATTTCCTCACTATGCTCCCTTTCCTCCTTTTAGGAATGGTAATGTATATCCTGTGTCATTGTATGTTGTAAGTATGTAACCTGCCTTTTGATGTTGATTGTAGTGGGGATTACAGTTGAGAGGTTGCATGAATCTCAGAAGAGACTTTGAACTTTAAACTTATAAATAAGTTTGAGACTGTTATAGACTATGGAGTTGGGCTGAATGCATTTTTGTATTATGATAAGGTTACAAGCCTTTGGGGCCAGGGAGTGGAATGTTGACAGAACTTTCTGTCCCACCCAGTCCCTCAGCTGTTCAGTCCCAAAGAAACACACAGAGGCCTACATTAATTATAAGTTGGTTGGCCTATTAGCTCAGGCTTTTTATTAACTAACTCTTCCATCCTAAATTACCCCATAATTCTTGTCTGTGTTAGTCACATGGCTTGGTACCTTTTATAGTGAGGCATTCTCTTCTTGCTTCTTCTGTGTCTGGGTGACAATGCAGACTGAGCATTTCCTCTTTCTAGAATGTTCTGTTCTGGTCCGTCCTATACTTCCTGCCTGGCTATTGGCCAATTAGCATTTTATTAAACCAATACAAGTGACAAATCTTTACAGGCTACAAGACCATTGTCCCACAGCACCCCCCCCCCCTTTATTTCAAAACAAGAGCTCTGAATATGATATCCTTGTTTAGCTTTTTTTCCTGACCATTATTCATAACAACTTGTTACCGACACTCTAAACAAAGACAAACATTCATAATCCATTTTTTGGGGAATATAGGCATAGTTTTCTAGGCTACTTCCTGCTGATTTGGGGACACTGACAATCTTATGGGGACCTTAAAGAAAATTTAGAATTATGGTCAAGCCGGGCGGTGGTGGCGCATGCCTTTAATCCCAGCACTCGGGAGGCAGAGGCAGGAGGATCTCTGTGAGTTCAAGGCCAACCTGGTCTACAAGAGCTAGTTCCAGGACAGGAACCAAAAGCTACGGAGAAACCTTGTCTCGAAAATACAAAAAAAAAAAAAAAAAAGAAAGAATTATGGTCAAGTCCTGATTGGACTATTCAGTGACCCTTGATCATCTCAGCCAGCAGTCTTGAGGCTGTTCTGGATGTAGAACTCAGAGGAATCTCCAACAGAGGTCCTCTGAAATGTTGGATCATCTGGGCCATCTACTCCTATCGGAGATTTTTCAGAAGGTCTTCCTTGATCAAACCTGATTTTTCTTTCTTTTTTTTAAAGATTTATTTATTTATCATGTGTACAACATTCCTTCCATGTATGCTTGCATGCCAGAAGAGAGCACCAGATCTCATTACAGATGGTTGTGAGCCACCATGTGGTTGCTGGGAATTGAATTCAGGACCTTTGGAAGAACAGTCAGTGCTCTTAACCTCTGAGCCATCTCTCCAGCCCCAAACCTGATTTTTCTTAACCCAGAATGAATCCACAGCCCCTCATTTCTTGTGGAAACAAAAGCAAAACCTCTTCTCCAAAGTAATATATCTTTTGACTTAAATTTTGAAGTCAAGGCATTTTCAAAATATATAAATTGGATTAATCCAACAGCATTTATAATCAAATGTCTCTTAGCAGCTGTTGCTCCTTCCTCAACCTTCAAACAAATCAAAGACAACATAATACAGCATCCAGATTCTCTGTGTATTTTCCATCTTTACATGGCTTTATTTTAAATTCTATTTCGTTTATTTTTATTTTTAATTTTTGTTTTTTTTTTGAGACAGGGTTTCTCTGTGTATCTTTGGCTGTCCTGGAACTTACTTTGTAGACCAGGCTGTCCTTGAACTCACAGAGATACTCCTGCCTCTGATCCCCAAGTGCTGGGATTAATGGTGTGTGCCACCACTGACTACTCTTTCTTCTTCTTCTTCTTTTTTAAGGATTTTTCTCTTTGTCTTTTCTCTCCCAAGCCTACATATATTTCACATATTTCTAAATACACTGTAAACTGTTTAGAGGTTTTTTTTATCTGAATCTATCTTTACTGTTTATCTGTATATCTCTCTTTTTCTGACCATATGAGTCTTTAATTTGCTAAGTGATATGGCTAGGATTAAAGCTGTAGCTTTGATGGCTAGATCCACCCAATTCCTTAGCTTTCTGAGAATCTAGCTTCATGTCAGAGGTGCTAGCAGGAGCCATTTTATTGCCAGAACTCTATGGAGTTACGGGTTTCCCTTTTCCTCCTCTTCCTTTTCCTCTCTTTTCTTCTCATCTTCCTCCTCTTTCCCCTTTCTTCTCCTCTTCTTCCTCTTCGTCCTCTTCTTTCTCCTTCCTCCTCCTTCTCTTCTTCCTCCTCTTCCTTTTCTTATGCCACCGTATTGTGCTAGTTGGCTTTGAACACCTAGGCTCAAGCAACCCTCCTGTCTTAGTCATGGAGCTGCTGAGACCACAGGTGCACACACCACACTACACTCAGACGGTTCCTTCTTCCAATCACAAAGGGACCTTTTGTTCTTAGAAGAGATAAGCCATATTTCAGGATAAGGATTAAAATTATTTCCAAAGGAAACTCTTTTGCCTCTGATAGGCAAGTGCTGCTCCTGTTTTCCTGGAGTTGAAACCAACACCCAGAGATAGCAGGATGGGCTCCGACCTCACAGATCACAGATCGGCAGAGGTATCACAGTAACAGACAATAACCATCCGGGAGGCCTGTCGCCTGCCCTGCTGTAGCACATGCATGTAGCGCCTGAGCAAGCAGGCTGGTCTGTGTCAGGAGCATGCGTAAACTCCACTGGATGGTGCCGCTGACCTTGCAAAACTCATTGTATCCCTTGAATGCAATCCCCCAGCTGTACTGGCTTGTGACCTCAGAACAAGGTCATGCAGCACAATATCCATTCTACAGCCCAGAGTTGGGGAATTCCAGCCACACTCACCCTGTCTTGGATGGCACTGGAGTTGCCATGAGTTTGTTTACAGGATCTGGTTAAAAGAAAAGCGAACACTGTGTGTTAGCTCTCAAAGAACATTCTGGAAGGTTGTTTGGCTTCCACTGCTTCTCAAAAGCACTTGGGCTGCTTGGTTGTGGGTCTGGGCACTCCTTTTGCCCCCTCACCAGACCTCAAAAGTCCAAGGAAATAAAGCATTTTCTGCGTACATTCAGGCAAAAGATGCCAACCGTGTCAAGACCAAGAACTAAAGAGGACAATGTGGAGTTCATTTGTCTTCAGGAGACCTTGATACTGCCGTCACAAACAAGAAGGCGGAGGAGCCAAACCAGTCCTGCCCCTGGTTTGGCAACAAAGGGGCTGAAATGAACCAGACACCCTCATTTAGAAGGTAGTACAATCTCTTTTGTTGTTGTTGCTGAGACAGGGTCTCTCTCTTGGCTGTCCTGGAATTCTCTGTGTAGATCAGGTTGTCCTCTAACTCACAGATCCTCCCGTCTCTGCCTCCCGAGTGCTGGGATTAAAGGTGTGTGCCACCATGCCCAGTGGTATTAGAATTTTGAAAAGTAAAAGAAAAGAAAGAATAAGAGACAGTTAAGGCAGCAATACGTCCTTCTGGGTTTTATTACAGGCAATAAAGACATTTTAAGGAACACAGTCGCATGGATGTTAATTCACATACCGCCTGAGAAACCATTCTCAAATCAAGATGACACAAGCATCCCAAATTTTTTCACGCCTCTTTGGGCAACCTGGAAAATCCCTTGTCTGTTTGTCATTTCTCCTTGTCTTCATGCCGGCCCCACCACCGTTAGCCTGCGGAGACGCTTCTCGAGAGTTCGGACTGTTTGCACTTTGGACTCAAACGGCACCCACGGCTTTTTGTTTGTCTTTTCACTTCACACAGTGCCAGTGAGGGTGTGGTGAAACCACCAAACTGGACTACTCCGTGGGCGGAAAGAAAGGTTGATTCAGTATCAAACTGCCAAGGCTTGGGGGCAGGGGAGAGTGAAATGCCAGAGGAGCAAGCAGATTTGCTGTGACATTCAGCAGGGTGGGGTCTTTGAACTGACGCTGGGTGTTCTGATTGACTGGATCTTAAATGCTCTTGCTGGAGGTAGATTGACCTTTGGGGTGGGTTAAGGGAGGTGCCTGCTATGCCACAACCCATTTAGGCCTTTCTTTATGTCCTGTGCAGGACACCGTCACTAGCATCACCCTTGTGGTGAGCCGCCTTGGTCCTAACAGTTATTTTGAGATTTACCTATGACGTGGGTGTGAACAGTTTCTTCATTCCCTTTTGTATCCTTTCTGCCTTGGAGAGACATTTGGATTGCTCCCAACTCGAAAATATCACCAAAATATCTGCTTTGAGCACGTGCGTATCGGTAGACAATGTGTCTGTGTGCAAGCGCTTTCTTGGGCAAACACCTTGAAGTAGACTGGTGCGGTCTTGTGATAGCTGGAAAAACCTGGAGAGATGGCTCAGAGGTGAAGAGAGGTGGCTGACCTATACACCCAGTGCTCTCATTAGATTCTTCTTACCAAGTTCTAAATTCTAGTCATTCCCAATTTAAAAAAATATCACATCTGTTTATCTAGTACTTGCATGTGCTCAGTGAGTGCTCCATCTAGGGATCTAACCTAGTAACTTGCATGTGCTCCGTGAGTGCTCCATCACAGAGACACACTAGCCCCAGATGCAATTTCCTTTCCTTCCTTCCTTCCTTCCTTCCTTCCTTCCTTCCTTCCTTCCTTCCTTTCTTGGTTTTTTAGATGGGGTTTCTCTGTGTAACAGTCCTGGCTGAACTAGAACTCACTTTGTAGACCAGGCTGGCCTTGAACTCACAGAGATCCTCCTGTCTCTGCCTCCTGAGTGCTGGCATTAAAGTCATGCACCACCACTACCTGGCATTTCTTTAAGTTAACTTTTTATTGGTTCTTTGTGGATTTCACATCAGGTGTCTCCGTCCCACCCATCTCCCCATCCCTTTGAATCCACCCTGTGCCCTTGGGACCTACCCCTCCATAAGATAAAACAAAATGAAATTTAAAATAAAGGAAAAAAAATCTCATCGTGGAAGCTGCAATGACTTAGCGAGTCACACAGTAAGCACTTTAGTCCTTACATCTTTACTTGCAGAGTCACTGGTCTGGTTAGAGGCCTCTGGTTTCTGCCATTGAAAGACCCCCAAGGTGGGCTGCCTTTCAGTCTGGGGAGACCCTCCCCAAGAATCAGCGAGGCCACACGTGCGGATGCGATCAGCAAGAGGGTTTATTCAGATACACAGGTACCTGGGGCGTAGTCATTCGGGGGACTAGCGCACCTTCAGGTTGAGACAGTGGATTTTTTATAGGGTAGGGAAGCAAAAGCGCGGGAACAGAAGCGAGATACATAGTTACAGGGTTCTGATTGGGCAATTCAAATAAGGCTCGGGTTCAAACTGAGTACAATTTCGCGGTTTCCAAGAAATCAGATATACATGCTGCCTCGGCCTATCTAGGGTACAATTCTTCTTTTGGACCCCAAGTCCCCTGCTGGCAGTCCAGATGGTTGACCAGAGATATCTTGCCTTGCTCAACGCCCCTGCCCCTAAGCTGGCCAACGCCCTTATCTCTAAATTGAACTCCCCTGTCTTAGCTTTTAGTTATACTACTCAAACTTTAAGCCTTGTAAAATAGCGTTATTGCTGCTGCTAACTTAATGCTGTTAAGTAGGGGTCTTTCACCATACTATCAATACTGGGCCCTCACTGGGACTCCTCTTGGGTATCCTGTTGTTGCCCTGTGTCATGGAGATCCCGCAGCTTTGGGTCTGCAGGACCAGCCCCTGATGTGCTCCAGCAGATCATAGCCGGGGTAGATCTTGCGGTGGTCAACTCATAGCTCACAGGGTTTCTATCGCTGTGAAGAGACACCATGATCACCACGAGAACTCTTATAAATGAAAACATTTAATTCGGGGTGGCTCGCTCACAGTTCAGTCCATTATCATCGTGATAGGACACAGGACGTGCAGGCAGACATGGCGCTGGAGAAGCAGCTGAGAGTCCTACATCTTGCAGGCAACAGGAACTGTTCTGTCTCAGTGGGCTTCGCTTGAGCCTATAGGAGACCTCAAAGCCTGCCTCACTTCCTTCAACAAGGCCACACCCCTTAATAGCGCTACTCCCTTTGGAGGCCATGGTCGGGAGCTACAGATACCGGGCCCCTTGATTTTCTCTGCCTGCTTCAGATTCTTTGCCTGCTGGAGTGAACTGAGCACGAGACCTCACATGCAGCGGCTCTACCCTGCCAACAGCTTCTCTGAGCGCAATACTCTGATGGCAGAGGAGTGGGTTCTGATGCATCTACAGCTGATAGATTCCGAGAGCTGGGCGTGGCTAAGGATCCCTATATAAGCTGCCCCTGAGCACAATAAAGGGGGCACTTGGCATTCTTGTATCAAGGATGACCCGTGTCCGCGTCTCTCTCTGTCTCTGTGTTTGTCTGTATGTGTTTAAATCTCCTGCTTAGTTCCCGGCTCGCATACCGGTCCCGTAGTGGCACAGGACCTACAGGACCATCTTCGTTTGGCTTTTTTTTTTCTGGTTCTGGGCCTGGGTGGTTCAGTCTGCCGGCTCTCCCCCAGAGTGAGCTCTCCTGCACCACCTGAGTTAGCTCACCCTATGCAACAAGCAGCAAGGGACAGGGCCCGGTTTTCCTCCTCTCATGCCCTCAGGGCAGGCTCATCAGTGCCCACACCACCAGAGCCAGCTCTATTGTGTTGCCCGGCAAGGTGCAGGGGCCTCTCTGCTGCAGTGGTGAGAAGCAGGGCCAGCTCTCCCACCTGCTATGGGTAGTGGAGGAGGAGAAAGGGCATCTCCCCCTCGATCATGACACCATATGGCAGATGAGGGGCAGCTCCCCCTCATGCCTGCCAGCAGGGTCTGCTCCACTGCGCTGCCTGGGTGGGGTGCAGAGTCTGATTTCCTGAGCGCGGCAGCCCGTGAGAAGCAGGTTCTGTTCTCCCTAGTGTTGCAGCCAGGGAGGGGCAGGACCAACTCTGTGCAGCCCTATCCTCTCCACCTTTGGTGGTAACAGAAGCTACAGACATCAACACAAACCACAGCTGTGGCCCGAACATCATCATCATCACCATGGCCTCCAGAGGCACCTCTCCCTCCATAGGACATGAACCGTTGTGTCTCACTTCCTTTTCTGTACCCTGCCCCACCCTGTGTTTGCTCACTGCCATGGAGCCCGGCTGGTGCTGGGTGGACCCACGTTGTCCCCTCCCGGCCCTGGATGAAGAGCCCAGGATGGGCATGTGGGTCTTTGTCTCCTGCTCAGTCTTAGTCCCCAAATGCAGTTTCTAATCAGTCTCTTCCTTCATTTCCTGATCTTCCACTCATTCTAGACCATTCCATCTGGCTTCTGAATCCTCAACCCAGCATGATCTCTCTTTAGTGACCTCCATGTGAGATCCAGGGGACATTTTTCAGTTCCTGGATGACCTAATAATCTCATTTGACTCTTATACGTGTCCTCCTTTCGAAACACTCGTTTTCCGAGGCTTTCGTGATCAATACTTGCTGCTTCCATCCTGGGCCTCCTCTATAGCCACCCTAACCATCTCGCAACCTCTAGGACATGATCTCTGCTGCCTTCTGTTCCTCCCTGTCTGGAATGTTCTCTCCTGCCTGCTTTGCCTGGCTAACTGGTCTGTCTCCCCCGCCCCATTCTTCTGTCCTTGGGGAAGCCTCTCTGTGAGAGCCCGTCTTTATTAGCTCTTCCATCATAGCTCCTAGTGCAGCTACAACTTCGCCTTCTGTTGTGTGACTCTAAACGAGCCGCCTCCTCCTTCACATGGGAAGCTCCATGGAGAGACACTGTCTCTGCTCTCGACTGTATTCCCTAACGCCGTCCTGTTTCCCGCTCCCACTACCTAGTGTGTGCTCCAGCTGTTCCTAAACGGTGGAGCCTTTGCCCGGCAGGTGTGAGACCCTGCATTCAGTCCCCCGCACCAGCCAACCACCACCACCAACGATTAAACATTTCTCTATTAGATGGATCAATGTGGAGTGTGCTGACATAATGGCTTTCTGTTTACTGTTTGTCCTCCTCCAGTGCCATGAGAGTCGGAGACACATCTGGATTTTTACTTTGAAGCAGTTGCTGTTTGTTTTGTTTCTTGAGGCAGGATGTCTCAGCCTTTGAACTCAACAGCCCTCTCTTTAGTCTCCCAAGGGCTAGGAATGCAGGTGTGTGCCATTATTGCATATTTATTTTGGTCACTGTGATATATGCAGTTCCTAACACGTGAAGCACAGCACACAGTAGGATATGTAATAAATTACTTTTTAAATGAATGAAAGAGTAAGCGAAGAATAAGAAGTGCTCCGTGAGAGAGGGGTTCGGAGCTCTGCCTGCTGCCGGAGTGTTGGCCAGAGTTTTCCCGTGTTTGGTTCATTTGTTTATTTGTATTTCGTTTCCTTTCCCAGTGGTGGGAATTGAACTCAGGGCCTTGTACATTTTAGGCCCATACTTTATCATAGAGCTACTTCCCATTTTTACTCTTTTAAGATATTTCTCATCATAGTAAAAACAAAAATAACCTTCATTGCCTTCGGGGGCGTGTCTTTGGGATTATACTATCTTTCAGTTTGTCCTTTCATAAGATGGATCATGTCTGCAGTGGGCTCCCTCCCACTACACACTTACCTTCACTGCCCTCTGTTTAGCTGAAGTCACTGTTGACGTCCCCTTGGTTAAACTGGACCACACACCTTTCTTTCTGTAAACATTAGAGTCCTGATCGAATCTTAGTGCCAAAAATCCTCTCTGCTTACATTATTTAGCAAGAAAGCTGGGCACAGCGGGCACAAAAGTGACTTACATTCCGCCGTGGGCACATCTGTTTTGTATCTGACAAAGCATTTAAGGGAAAGAAGAGTTTAATTACTTTGTGTTGATTTTTGAGGTAGGATATCATGTACCCTCAAACTCCATTTGCTACGGAGAATGACCTTGTGATTTTCTCGCTGAATGCCATCTACCTTGAGGTTAGATATCTGCAAAATGATTTCTTTCTTAATGATTTACAGGCTTATAATTTTATTTGAGAATACTTTTAGTTGCCCCTGACTAGTGTGTGTCAAATTGGTCTCTTGGTGCCCCCAAAGCTCTTCAGGAAAAAGGAAGTTTGGTGTCTAGCAATGGCCTTTGGAGCGGCAGCGTCATCTGGTGCTTAAGACCTTGGATCTGGAATCTAGGAGGCTGGGAGAACTGAGTCCACTGTCACTCACTGTCCTCTTCAAAGTCCAACTGGGTTTCTCCCCCTTGACCCCCACTTGCTGAGATTTGCATAGGTGCGAGTACCTACCCGGTCTGCACATCTGGCCTGGAAGGGTACAGCCAAGGACTCTGTTTCTGTGTCCTTGCGGCTGCCTGTAAGCTATCACATTTGTATGAAATAACACTCTGCTGTTCCTGGTGCTAATTTCCTCCCAGCGTATGAAATTTACCAAGCACTTATGGGTTAGGCACCAAGCTACACTCTACAAGACATTGAAAGCCCAAGAAACTCGTGCAGATCTCACAGTGAGTGACAGTGGACCCAGAACTCCACATTCAGCTTCCTCGCTTTCGACTCAAGGTCTGAAGCTCCAGAGGACCCTGCCCTTCATCAGTGGTCATTGCTGGACATCAAACTCTATTTTTTTCTGAAGAATTTTGGAGGCTCCAGGAGACCACCTTGGCTCACACTAGTCAGGGGCAATTAAAAGTATTCTCAAATAAAATTATAAGTCTGCAAATAATTAAGAAAGAAATCGTTTTGCAAGAGCAGGAAATGACGATTTGTGGAGAGCCCATTTAACACTGGAACATGCTCTTAAACACACACACAGCTTGGGGCTATAAAAAGCCACTAGACAAAGCTTGCAGAAGCATTAAAAAATCAAATTGCCTTATAAATTTTTAGAGACTTGTAAATGACACTCTGTCACCTCTGGGGAGATCTTTTCCAGAGGCTCCAAGATTCTTGGTGACTGGGATGAATGAGTTGACTTCCAAAATGGTCATCCTCTATGGGGGTGCGGGGTGGGGGGCAGAACCACCTCATTTTAGGACAAGTTTTATTTGCTAAAATATCTAACAAGTTAAACTAAAGGCAAAAGGGCCTGGATTGTGAGTCAGGGGAAGAGGGTAGGCAGAGCATGCAAGAGGACCTAAGTGTTTAGGTGGAAGCTCTGCTTTGGCCATGCCCCCCCTCCGTCCCTCGTCCCTCCCCCCCCCCCCCCAGACTCCACCTTCAGGCTACCAAGGCCACCAAGCAGTGATTCTTCTCCTTGAGATGCTCGGGGTCACACCTATGGGGTATTAAGACCCTTTCCCGGGACCTGCCACGTGATTCTCCTTCCTCCAGAGATCAGCCGGGAGTTGTTTTGCTCGGATTAAACCTGGTTTTATTAATTCGACCTGACCTGATGTATTGCAGTGGCGGAAAGACTTAATAGTGGCATACGGAAACCTTTCATCTGGTGTGTTGGTTGGGGGAGAGTAGAGTTTCTCCTAGCTGCCAACCACGTGGGCATATTCCCCACCGGGTAAGCCACTCTCCCTCTTCTCCCTGCCCCACCTCTCCACCAGACAAGACCTTCTTTTTTACTTTCAGTGAGTAACCCGTTCCCAGCTACCGCCTAAAAGAGGTACCTGGTGCCTCTTTCCGGTCAAAGACCCCCAGAATGCTCTGCAAGCAGGGCGTGGCTGTGCCAGGGAAATCTGGCGCCTTTGGTTAGGAGATGTTCTACCTAAAGGCACCCCCCCCCTTCACACAGCTTGATCCAGGCTATCATAGCGGATGCCCGGTGCCTTCGTCTTCCCTCTCAGGCACAGGCTTGGAGCTGGAAAGCACTGGCTCTAAATCTGATCCCCAGTCGCTGCAAAATCTGTCCAAATTGGGGCTGTCTCACACCATCAGACAGTTTGATCCCCCTTACCCAGGATCTTTGGACATTGCACTCTCGCCCTTCCCCCATCCCTGTTCTGTTTGTCGGTCTGCCCCTCTCGTTCCCAGCAGGCGGTCTGGGATTTTTTTTTTTCTTCCGACAATAGATCCTGCTCTCGCGCTCCACCTGTAACAAATCCGTTCTCCTTGAATAAACTCTGATACACCTTCTTCTCACCCAAGAATCCTTTTCCAGATCCTCCAGTTGCTGTTTCAGCTCACTCTCTCGGGCTTTCTTTTGGTCTTGAGCAGCCTGCACAGCTACTCTGCTTTTCACTTCCCTCCTCAGAGTCTCTTCCAGGCTCTGTTGCAGGCGGCACTGCCCTGCCGTTTGCGAGCCTGTCGTCATCGTGACTGGTGATGCCTGCCTCCCACCCCCACCCCCCGCGGCAGGCTGACCCGATAAGAGCCGTGTTTGGCGCCACTACCTGTACCTCCATGTCCAGGAAGCGCCTTTTATTCTTATGGTTTCTTACTTGCTGCTTTATACTGTAAATTCTTATTTCAGGATTTTTAAGTTTGTCATCCGACATGGTTCCCCGGGATAGGTTTTATTTATCTTTCTGTTAAAAAGTCCCATCTGTTTCACGTGTACGGATGGAAATGTGTGAATTCTGTGGCCACTGCGTGCTTCCTTTTAACTGGCCTTGGATAACTGGGTTTGTGTGTTCTGTGTGTCTTGGTTACAGCTCAGCTGTTGTTACAACTAGTTGCCTGGGTTCAGAATGGGCCTCTGGGATTTACTGATGACAGAGAAAGTTATTTGATGCTCTTCTATCTTATTAGAAAGAAAAAACAGCTAAGAAATTGGGGGTGGTTAAAAATCTGTAACAAAAGTTAACTTAAGACTGGTAACTCCAAATTGGAACCACTCTGGAACACACCACACCGGCAGCCACTATTTCCATTAAGGTTGAAAAAGAGGGAGGTCTTACATCTTAAAGGTGACCACGTGGAGTGGCACACCAAGAAGACATTAGGTGTCCAATATATTTTAGGTTAGGACGATAATTCCTGTCCTGTCCTGTGCAAGATAGGATCTAAAACGATGCTGGTTTACTGAGGTAAATTGTTAACACGTGAAATCTTGGTCCCTTCCCCAGATTATGACTGTGCTTTAGGTCTCAGGGCCACAGCTGAGCACCAGAGACCGAGACATCCCTATTTTATGATGCCTTAACAGTCCAACAAAGGGGCTCTCCTTATCTAAGGTCTATTCAGGCCAACAAAGACCAATTTCAGAATATATGCCTAACCTTCTTGCTTTTACTAACATTGGTAAGCTGGAGCTAATTTGGTAAACTACTGAGACATGCAAGTTAACCACCAATTACCTCATAAAGGATCAACTTCTTTGATATGTTCAAATATAGCTTACGATAAGCCTAAACAACATTTGTCAAATTTAGATATGCCTAACAGATTATGATCCCCTGATCCTCAAATGCTTCAGAGATCTGAGACTATGGTATCTTAATAAAAATCTTCTCAAGATAGAGACATGCCAGCTCCTGGCAGCACCGCTGTAACTCCGAGGAGGAGGCAGTGGGGCATGCCTTTAATCCCAGAACTCAGGAGGCAGACGCCAGCACAGTTTACAGAGCGAGTTCCGGGGCAGTCAGAGTTATATAGAGAAACCCATCTTGAAAAACAAAACAAAAAATAGAAATATAGCATGAATACATGAAAGGGTTCTTGGTTGAAATAATATATAGGGTCTACAGCAATGGCTCAGCGGTTAAGAGCACTTCTGACTCTTGTGGAAGACCTGAGTTTGATTTCCAGCCCGCACATGACAGCCCACAACCCTCCATAACTCCAGTTCAGGGGATCCAAGGCACAAATGTGGTACACAGACATACTTTCACACAAAAATAATAAAAAGAATTTTTTAAATTATAAAGTGAATTCACGCATAAAGCCCAGATAAAATACGATCAGGCACAGGCCTCTGTGGCTCAGTTGAAGGTGAGATCATTTGTTCTTCAGAACAAACAGGTCAGGCAGGGATAGGCTCCCTGCTGGTATGTAAATCAATGCTCAAAAGGGCCGTAGACAGGCCCCCCTGTTATGTCACCCTGAGTCCTGCCTGGCATTCCAGTGTTCTCATCTGTAAAAGTTAAGAAAACTGGGTTTAAGCCCTGAGAAGCTTGGTAACAAGGAGGACCCTAAGAGAGACCTGTAAGGATGCCTCTGAGAAGGGGAAGTAGATAAATTGGGAGCACCTGAGATGGGGGAGTGGGGAGGAGAGGGGGGAGGAGAACATAAGGGAATGGGATGGTTGAATTGGGGAGAGGGATGAAGTGGGAGAGCAAGGAAAGAGATATCTTAATAGAGGGAGCCATTATGGGGTGAGGGAGAAACCTGGCACTGGGGAAATTCCCAGGAATCCACAGGGATGACCCCAGCTAAGACCCCATGCAATAGTGGAGAGGATGCCTGAACTGGCCTTGCTCTGTAATCAGATTGATGACTACCTTAGTTGTCATCATAGAACCTTCATCCAGCAACTGATGGAAGCAGATGCAGAGACCCACAGCTAAGCCCTGGGCCAAGCCCCTAGAGTCCAGTCAAAGAGAGGGGGGAGTTATAAAAGAGCAAAGGGGTCAAGATCATGATGGGGAAACCCACAGAGACAGCTGACCTGAGCTAGTGGGAGATCACTGACTCTGGACTGGCCGTGGGGGAGCCTGCATAGGACCCAAGTAGGCCCTCTGAATGTGGCTTGAGTAGTCTGTGGCTTGGGTATTCTGTGGGACCACTGGCAGTGAGACCAGGATTTCTCTCTAGTGCATGAACTGGCTCCTTGGAATCCATTCCCTATGGAGGGATACCTTGCTCAGCCTAGGTATAGAGAGGAGGGACTTGGTGCTGCTTCAACTTGATATGCCAGACTTTGTTGACTCCATGTAGGAGGACTTACCCTCTTAGAGGAGTGGATGGGGAGTGGGGTGGGGGGAGGTAGGGGATCAGGAGGAGGGGTGGGAGGGGAAATTGTGGTTGTTATGTAAATGAAAAAAACCTTTTAAATAAAAAGTTAAAAGAAACCTGGGTTTATCAAAACAGCTTAGTGGATTACAGCGGTCGCTGCTAAAGTCTAATGACTAGAATTCATTCCCGGCACCGGCATGGTGGAAGGCCAGAGTAGAAAACCCATGCGCCTCCCCACAATAAATAAACAAAACAGCTCCAAGATGGTCTTTACCCTCTATTGTGCCTTGAACTGCTACCAGGCTATTGAGCCCCCATAAGGCTAGGCATCTGGGAGGAAAGAATATGGAGAGGTTTTTGCAGGGGAAGCAGAGGTAGCTGTAGTGGGTGTGGGCGTGGCTTTTAGAAGCATCCTTGCTCACTTCGCCCAGCGCCTGTCTGCTGGTGGAGGGGAAGAAGAAACTTGATTTGAACCTTGGTGCTCCTTCTGCGCTGGGCACCTCGGACAACCTTCACAATCATGCTGTAAAGAATAAACTGCACACCAACCCCACAACAGACAAAGGTCTGATCTCCAAAATATATAGAGAACTCAAGAAACTAGACTTTAAAATGCTAATTAACCCAATTGAAAAATGGGGCGCTGAACTGAACAGAGAATTCTCAACAGAAGAAGTTCAAATGGCCAAAAGACACTTAAGGTCATGCTCAACCTCCTTAGCGATCAGGGAAATGCAAATCAAAACAACTTTGAGATATCATCTTACTCCTGTAAGATTGGCTAAAGTCAAAAACACCAAGGATAGCCTTTGCTGGAGAGGCTGTGGAGGAAGGGGTACCCTCATCCATTGCTGGTGGGAATGCAATCTTGTGCAACCACTATGGAAGTCAGTGTTTCGGTTTCTCAGGAAATTCGGGATCAACCTACCCCTGGACCCAGCAATACCACTCTTGGGAATTTACCCAAGAGATGTTCTATCACATGTCAAAAGCATTTGTTCAACTATGTTCATAGCAGTATTATTTGTAATAGCCAGAACCTGGAAACAACCTAGATGCCCTTCAATGGAAGAATGGATGAAGAAAGTATGGAATATATACACACTAGAGTACTACGCTGCGGTAAAAAACAATGACTTCTCTAATTTTGCATGCAAATGGATGGAAATAGAAAACACTATCCTGAGTGAGTTATCCCAGACCCAAAAAGATGAACATGGGATGTACTCACTCATAATTGGTTTCTAGCCATAAATAGGGCTCACGGAGTCTACAATAGGCGAATCTAAAGAAGCTAAGTAAGAAGGTGAACCCAAGGAAAAACATATAGTTATCCTCTTGGATAAGGGAAGTAGACAAAATTGCCGGGGAGAAAAGTGGGATCTTGGGGGTGGGGTGGGATGAGGGTTAGGGGAGATGGGGAGAGAAAAGGTAGAAGGGAAGGAGGGGGGACTTGGGGAAACAGGAGGATCGGGATAAAGGAAGGTTGGATAGGGGAGCACGGAACCACAATTCTTAGTTAAGGGACCCACTTTAGGGGGGGCAGGAGACTTGACTCTAGAGGGGCTCCCAGGTGCCCAAGCTGAGGTCCCCAGTTAGTTCCCTGGGCAGCTGAGGATAGGGAACCTGAAATGACCCTACCCTAGAGCAATACTGACGAATATATTGCATATCATCCTAGAACTCGCATCTGGCGAGGGATGGAGATAGAGACAGAGACCCACACTGGAGCACTGGACTGAGCTCCCAAGGTCCCAATGAGGAGCAGAAAGAGTGAGAACATGAGCAAAGATGTCGGGACCACGAGGAGTGCACCCACCCACTGAGACAGTGGAGATGATCTACTGGGAGCTCACCAAGGCCAGCTGGACTGTTACCAGAAAAAGCATGGGATAAAACTGGACTCTCGGAACATGGCGAACAATGAGGGCTGATGAGACGCCAAGGACATTGGCACGCGGTTTTGATCCTACGCAATGTGCTGGCTTGGTGGGAGCCTAGCCAGTTTGGATGTTCACCTTCCTAGATATGGATGGAGGGGGGAGGACCTAGGACTTACCACAGGGCAGGGAACCCTGACAGCTCTTTGGACTGGAAAGGGAGGGGGAGAGGAGTGGGGGGAAGGGGAGAGGGGTGGGAGGAGGGGGAGAAGAGTGGGAGGAGGGGGAGAAGAGTGGGAGGAGGGGGAGGGAAATGGGAGGCTGGTGGGAGGAGGTGGAAATTTGTTATTTTTTTCTTTTCTTTATCCTCCTTTTATCAATAAAAAAAAAATGGAAAAAAAAAGAATAAACTGCAATCTCCATTCTCTAGCTAGAAACAAAGCAAAACTCAAAAGGAACAAAACCCCAGTCCAGTCTAAAAGCTTTATTAAAGGGCTCGCATGCAAGGCTGGCATAGAGCTCAGTGGTCGGGGGCTTGGCGTGTGCAAGGCCTTTGGGTTCAAGAAACGGAAAAGAAAATTTTAAGGGCAAAAATGTAATATAAATGACAAGATAGTTGGGGAGGCAGAGTGAATAGGAGCTGCTCAAACAGTTGTCATGGCTGAATCAAACGATCGTAGTACGGGCGCTGGTCCTGAACATCTCAGTGTTTCCTCTGGAAAGTCACAGAAGAACTACAAGCTGCTATAGCATATTTAAATCCCGGCATCACTTACAATGGCCGCCACAGGAAAAGGCTCAGACCACTTTTAAGAGTGCTTCCTCAGGATCCGTTAATAAATGAACTCCGGGGCTGGACAACTTGGCAGCTGCTTCTCTGCGATCTGATCCGAGTCATAGCGGGGAAACTGGATACACCCGGCTTAGGGCACAAAGTGCGGGGTGTGAGGACTGCACCCCTGCGTCCCAGAAGCTCTGACACTGAGAAAGATTATTTTTAGAGGTAACCTGCTAGGCTCTTCAGAAGAGTAAACAGAGGCGCGTGACTTCCTCTGAGAGCTGCGTGCAAACACATCAGCACACGCGCGCAGGCTGCTGTCCTGCCAAATGGAACTGGAGTCCAGTCAGGAGGAGGCAGGGGAAGCCAAGTGTTCACGGCCTCCCGCTGTCCTGGAAACAGCAAGAAGAGAAACCCTACCCTTTCAAGTTCTTGGCAGACATGTTGTTTTTATTTTATTTATGTGTGTGCGTGCTTGTGTAGTCTTTCTCTGTCCCACCAGCCAGCTCCCACACGATAACACAGAGACTTCTTGTTAATTATGAAAGTTTAGCCTAGAGCTTAGTCTTGTTTCTACCTAGCTCTTATAATTTATATTAACCCATTTATTTATTTATCTTTGTGGTTTTTCAAGACAGGGTTTCTCTGTGTAACAGCCCTCGCTGACCTGGAACTAGCTCTTGTAGACCAGGCTGGCCTCAGACTCACAGAGACTCTGCCTCCCCAGTGCTAGGATTAAAGGCATGTGACACCACTGCCCAGCAAATTAACCCATTTATATTAATCTATGTTCTATCATATGGCATCACCTCTCTTTCATCTTGTACCTCCTGTTTCCTTTCCACGTCTCCTGGTGTCTCCCTTGAGCACCTAGATTCCTCTTCCCACTTCCTCTCTCTGCCCAGAAGTCCCTCCTATACCTCTTGCCTAGTTATTGGCCGTTCAGATTTTTATTGCACCACAGAAATACACCTTTGCACAGTGTACACATCCCACAACATTTCCCTCTTTTTGTCTAAATAAAAAGGAAAGGTTTTTAACTCTAACATAATAAAAACTATATACAGTAAAAACATTTATCAGGTAAGAATTATATTCACAATGTCCAATCTATCTGTATTTCACAAATTCAGAGAAATTCCTGTATTATGTATACTATCTTAATGAGTCCAAAGGTTTATACCTAAACCATTCTATCATAACTTGCTTAACCATCCTAAAAATAACTTTTTGGACCTAAAAATATCTTCTTTTTTTTTTCTTGAGACAAAGTTTTTCTGTATAGTTTTGTTGCCTCTCCTGGAACTAGCTCTTGTAGACCAGGTTGACCTTGAACTCACTGAGATCTGCCTGCCTCTGCCTCCCTAGTACCTCCACCACTGTCCAGCTAAAATTATCTTCTTAAATGAACAATTGATGCTTCTATGTTTCTCAACCTCATAAACTTTATATTTTTTTCCTGAATTTTGTAGCAAGGAAAACTGTATACTATCTAGTCTTTAACCCCCACCGGAGACCCAAGAAGGATAAAATATTACCTGGTTAAACAGGAAGAATTAGTAAGCAACTTCCAAAACTAGAGAAATGACAGAAACAGATGGCTGCCTGGATAATCACCTAAGATTCTTCTGTAAAATGTTGGGGATGCACATTGGGGCATCCATCTTCAACCTACAGGCCTAGAGTATCTGGCAGACTTTTCCATGAAGAAGAAATTTTGAAGGACTATCCATCCTTGTCTTGGCAAAGTTTGGCAGTTTTCTTCTTTGTGTCCTGCTTGTCCAATTTGGACACCATACTGTTAGCAGTCGAGGCAAGGGCAGTTTCTTTCCTAGTGGCTAACTTTGCCACAATAAAAGCAAACTCCATATGGAGGTTCTTCAATGCCCATTGTCCTTTTTTGAAATAGATTGGTGCTATTAGGAGCAGACACATCTTATGCCCATCCTGCTTCTTCTGTGTCTCTTGACACATTCTGCATCCCTCAATTACACTTCCTGAGTCTTCTGTTTGATATGACTACATGGCCCACACCCCACTGCTCTCAAGCCAGGACCTGGAAACTGAGGAAGACAGATACACAGAAGGTATCTGCAGGTTGATTTTTCTGTCCCACCTGCCAGCTCCCAAACAACAACATGGAGACTTTTTATTAATTATGAAAGTTTTGCTGATGGCTTAGACTTATACTTAACTAGATCTTATAACTTAAATTAGCCCATATTTTTATTAATCTATGTTCTACCATGTAACCTTTATCTCTATCCCATTTTGTATGTCCAACTTGTTCCTTGTTTGTCTGAATTCTCCACTCTTCCTCTTCCCAGCATTCCTTCTACTCCAAAAATCTACTTAGCTATCAACTGTTTAGCTTTTTATTAAACCAATCACAGTGGCATATCTTCACACAATGTAAAGGAATATTTCACAACAGGTATCATTTTGGCCTTTGCTCACTGGTGCTTACTCTAAAAGTCTTGTTTTATTGGAGAAAGGAAATGTGTGGGAGTTTATCTTTTGAGATAGGAATACAGAATTTAAAATTCTATGCATGCTCAGTGGCTGGGCCCCTAGTTGCTAGGAACAAGAGAATTTCCATTGCAAAAATCAGAGTTGTGAAACAGAGGCTTCCTAAAAACACAAAGATGAATATATAAAAAGGAAGTCCCCACCTATGAAATACACAATAAGAAAATCCAATCCAATAGCCATAAAATTAAAAATCTAGAAATTCCATAAGAAAGATTTTATCCTTTGGAAAACAGGGAAAACCTGAAGACTCTTACTCTGTACCCCAGATTGAGACCCTGGGGATAGAGCAAACCATTCCCAGCAAGAAACCTGCCAGGATTGCTGGCTATGCTTAGACACTAGGCCCTCCCACTAACTAACCAAACTACCAGTCCACTGACTGGCAGCAGCCTAAATTAATATTAGAGAATTTACAAGGGGATAAAATTTGCCTAATATCCAAAACCTTTAGCCTAGGCAGTTCCCCCTATTCTGATGCCTGCTGTTCTGTTTTGTGTGTTAATTCATCTAGACAACAGCGGTATTTCTGGACCTCTGAGACCACTTAGTAGGCATGCACCAATGGTTTCACTAAATGTATCTCTTCTCATGCTTTCCAAATAAGTAGACAGGTTGATCAGGAACCAGAGTTATTAAAAGTTTCCACTTCTAAACTGAAACAAACAGATTATCTTACAGAAATGGTCCTACAAAATCAGGGAGGCTTTGATTTAAATTCTCATGAGATAAAGGAAACCACTTTTAGCTTTGGGAGAACCTTGTTGTTCTATGCTAATTTGCTAGGAGTAACTAGAGACAATCTGCCATGTTTGGAAAATTCATCAAAAAGGGCAAGAGACAAAGACGTAAATCAGATAATCGGTATCAGTTTCTGTTCTCTTGGATCCCCTGGATAACTACTTTGCTATCAGCAATGGCTGGGCCTTTAATTCTCATTCTGATTGGATGAACAATGGACCCTGCATCTTAAACCATATGGTCAATTATATATCAGTTCAGTAAAATTAATGGTCCTTAGAACCAACTACATCTCTTTAGAGCAAGATGAGCTGTATAGGTACAATACCTTAACAAGAGTATATATATATATATATATATATATGTGTGTGTGTGTGTGTGTCTGTGTGTGTGTGTGTGTGTGTCTGTGTGTGTGTGTATGTATGTATATATGTGTGTGTGTATTCTAATAAAAATAACCTTAATTTGTATCAATATACCAATATAAAATATTTGAGACTAGTGACTGTTCAAAAGTAGACTCAACAATCCACCCTTTTATCCCATTATTTCTATATCATATCCCCCTTTTACCTTCAGAAAGAGATTCCTTAATATAATCTCCTTTATTTAGATTTTTTTTTTCTGACCATGACCAACAACAACTTACAATTAACCCCCATAAACAATGGCAAACATTCACCACACCTCTTGGGAATGTGGGCATCATGTTCTTTAGACTGCTTCCTGTTGTCTGGGGAGAACAGCATCTTTAGGGGACCCTGAGGAAATTGGGATGATGATCAAGTCCTAGAGGATCTAGCTGTTGACCGGTCTCAGTGTGATGGGATAACGCACGGCTTCTCTGAGGTCCTGGCTGGAGTAGTCTGTGAGGCTGGACCAACTCAGCAAGCAGCTTTGAAGTTGTTCTGGATGCAGAATTTTGAAGAAACTGCAACAGAGGCATTCTGAGAGGCTGGATCACCTGTGCTATGTGTCCTCATTGGTGTCTGGTCCTTTTGTTTTGAAAACACAGACCTTTAAAGGTAACACGTGCATCTGCATTAACACAACTCTGAAATGTGTGGTGTGCACAAGTCAGCTAAACATGATTTTTTTCTTCTGTGTCTGAGTAGGTAAAGGGTATCTGTTAACTTTATAAGTCTGTTTGGACTGTAAAACCAAACCTCTATCTATGCCATATGAAAGGATGACATGTAATAGTAAATCATGAGGACTTCTGAGCCAACACATTTATCATGTCTCCTCTGGTCCCAGAACTGTTCCCATAGTAGAGGGATCATCATGTATGCAACCTGTCCTGTAGTCTTTCTTGGTTTCTTTTTTCATGTTTGTAGCCAAGATTTTCAGGAGGTCTCCCCCAACCAAATCTGATCTCCATGAATTTTGAAGAGAACCATAAACCTTTTGTTTCCTGCGGAAACAAAGGCGTAGCCTCTCCCCAACACAATGCATTTTCTGACTTCCATTTTAAGTTAAGGAATTCTTAAAATATATAGACTGGCTTAATTTAGTAGTTTCCATTATCCAATGTCTCTCAGCAGCTTTTGTTTTTCTGTTCATTAGCATTTAAAAAATTTAACAAAACACCATACAGGATCCAGACACTTTGTCTATATCCCATCTTTATGTGGCTTTTTTTTTAATTAATTTACTCTCTCCTTAAAGACTTTACTATTATTTTAAACTATTTTTATGACCGTTTATATCCATTTTCTCTTTTTTTCTTCATCACCTAGGCATCTTTTAAATCTTTTGTGCCTTTTTAGAGTTTTGTGTGTGTGCATGTGTGTGCATCTTTTCATGTTGGTATATGTAGGTCCCTCTGATTCTATTGATGGGTATGGAGATCATTTCTAATGTTTTACTATTGCAAACAATACAGAAGCATCTGTGAAAGGAAGCATCCTTCAAAAATGAGATTTTTAATTTTTATCTTATGTATTTGAGTGTTTTGCCTGCGTGTGTGTATGCGAACCATGTGTGTGCAGTGCTTGTAGGTGTCAGATGAGGGCACCAGATCCTTCAGAACTGGAGTAATGGATGATTGTGAGCTACCAAGAGGGCTCTGGAAACTGAACCCTGGTCCTCTGCAAGAGCAACATGTACTCTTAACTCCTGAGCCATCTCTGCAGCCCTGAGCATCCTCCAGAATGCCTTTTAACACTTCCATGAACACTTCTATTAGTCTGTGGGAGGAATTTCTCTATCAAAACCTTTACTTACTGGCAAGTTTTAATTTAGGTACTGCCAGATTGCTCCCCAGCTACGTCCTGAAATAGAAAAGAATTCCTCATGATGACGGAACACCACCGTGCTGGGCACACCACAGCTGCTCATTCATTGCTGGTTACATTTAGTTATTATGAGCATTAGGTCCTGTTCTGTCTGTAAGGAATGCCTCCGACAACACTGAAGTCTATTGCCCTTTCTACCGCCTTTCTTTCCCTTTGTTTTGTTTATGGATACAGGGTCTCATGGGTAGCTCAGGCTAGCCCTGAGCCTGTGATTGCCCTACTTCAGACTCCAGATATTGCTACCTGGCCTCACTTGTAATTGCCCCGGACATGTGAGGCCTGTAGCAGTCACTGGTAAAGTGTTAGATTCAGAACAGAGTTGTAGCAGTAGCAAAGGTAAGAAAAAGAAGAGCACACCACAATACATGTCACCTCTGACTGTCCCCTCACTGGCCAGCCATTTATTGTCACCTGAAATCATAAAATCCTAGAGTAGATAAGAGTTTAAATGCCAAATACCCTATGCATTGCCTCTCAGATTTTTAAAACTGTGTTTATTTTTATTATTTGTGCATGCACACACATGTACAGATTGCAGAACAGTCCTTAAGAATCGGCCTTTTCATCCCACCATGTGAGTCCCACAGGTCAAGCTCAGGTCATCAGGCTTGGTGGCAGGTGCCTTTCCCCACTGAGGCATCTTGATGGCTTTTTATATAAAGGACTCCCTGTCTCAACAAAGAAACTGTGAGAAGTATACATTCTAGCTGCTGGGTGCTACCCGGGGAAAGGTTCTATAGGTTTTGGGTTTGGTTCACCCATTTAAAGGGAACCTTTCACCCAGTTATCAGAACCTCGCTGTCCTGCAAATGGATGGTAGCTTTATATTCTTGAGCTGGGAATTCAGGTGGCATCAACTAGATTTTCAAATGGCACAGTTCATCCAGCAAAGGGGAAGTCATGCTATCTACATCACAATGCTGACGAGGACCAGGGGAAGCTTCTCCTGGCAACTCCATTGTTGCCACCGAGCACCCTAACAATGCCAGTGTCATCAGCCGTGGGAACACAGACCAGGGCCACTAGGGCCTCTCAGACTGCTGGTGTCTTTGCTCCTGGAACCTCCTTCCATCAGATCCAGGAAGCCTTTTGGGAGATGCATCTTCTGGTGACTGGTCCTGGGCCTGAGCACCTGCCTTTCCCAGAGGTGCCTGTGCCAACCTGCCCACCATTACTGTGTGTGACATGAACTACATGGGCATTGCCCCTGGGAGCAAGAGGCAGCAGGGATTCATTCAGTGGGTCTGATATGGTGGTCTGAATGGGAATGCTCCCTACAGACTCATATGTTTGACTACTCCATCCCGCAGTTTGTGGAACTGTTTGGGAAGGGCTGGGAGGTGTGGCCTTGATAGAGGAGGTGTGTCACAAGGGGTGGGCTTTGAGGTTCCAAAAGTCTTATTTCTTTCTAGTGTTTACTCTTTGATTCCTGCTTGTGGATGTAAACTCTCTGCTGTTCTTGTCACCCTGCCTTTGCTCCATCATCATGGACTCTAACCCTCTGGAACTAAAAGCCTAATTAAATGTATTATTTTTAATTTTTTTAATTAAAAAATTTTTTTGAGACATGGTTTCTTTGTAACTTTGGAGTCTATTCTGGAACTAACTCTTGTAGAACAGGTTAGCCTCAAACTCACAGAGATCCTCTTGCCTTTGCCTCCGAGTTCTGGGATTAAAGGTGCATGCCACCGCCACCCAGCAAATGTTTTGTTTTATAAGTTGCTTTGGTCATAGCATTTTATCATAGCAATAGAAAAATAACTAAGAGAGAAGTGACGGGTGCTGGCCAGAGAAGTTACCATTGCAGGTGAACTGAGGTGAGAGGCCATAGCTGACTTCTGTGTCTTCTGAGATGCCATAGAAATCGCTAAGGAAGAGGCCACCACAGAAAAGGCTGCGACCAAGGAGGACTTTCAGAGTGAATAGACCACACCAACAAGCAAGCTCACTGTTGCTCAGCACGAGATGGAAGACAGTCTGCGGGTAAGCAGGAGCCCTCCACCTGCCCATCCACTCTGGTTGAAGACTGTGCGGCACCCAGGCAGCTAGGGAGAACTGCTCTGCTCTTAAAACAGCTCAGCCACCAAACAAGGAGAAACAGCCACTGAGTGGGCTTGGCTGCCCGTTCATGGCTGGGCATACCTGTAATGCCAGTACACCTGGGGTAGAGGCAGAGGATTGCTGAGGGTTTCAGGCTAGCCTGGGCTACTAACGCATATGCAGGCTCCACGAGAAAAGCCTATCTCAAAATGAACACAACAGTAAAATGTATGAAGCTAAAATGAATTACATATTCTACTTAAGGTATCTTTCTGTGCCTTCCTTTTTTGACGGGAACTCACAATCAGTAAAACTGCTTCATTTGACTGTAGCATAGAAATGAGATACACTCTTTTTCCCTGAGTTCTTTTAGTTCTATCAATTTACCTGTTTCTCAAGTGTGAGCACCACCGTTTGCCAAGTGTGAGCACCACTGGACTAGATGGGATCTGGGCGCTGGGAAGAATCTCACACGAGTAAAACACGAATGTCTTACTATCTCACTGTGAGCTGCCTTAGCCCCTCAGGAGGGTGTGGACACACATCCACACTCCTGACAGATGGGAGACCACTGTATCTACACTGTGCACAGAACTCTGGGAGGGATGGGTTCAGCACCCTTTAGAGTTTAAACCTCCCCAATCCTGAAGAAACAAAGTTTGTCTTCAAATGCTTTAGCACTTGGCCAAATCTGATTTTGTTCTGTTGTTGTTTGTGACAAAATCTCCCTGTGTGGTCCAGGCTAGCTTCAAGCTCTTTATCCCCTGGCTTCAAGCCTCCATAATGCCGGGGTTCTGGGGTGCAATGCCATGTTCCACTGCCAAAGCCTATTTGAAGGAAACGGAGTAGCTGGGGTGTAACTGAGCAACAGAGAGTTCTTGTTCAGCGCATGAAAGGCCCCGGGCTCAGACCTCAGCATCAAAACCCAAGAAAGCAGCAGAATAGTGCTTTCTCCATTTCTTCTCCAGTACATAATGTCCATTTTGGTTTCTGTCTCAGAAGTGTATTAGGAGTGGTGTTCATGACAGGCAAAGTAACCAAAAGCATCCACTGCCAAATACTGAAGTTTTTAGTATGTTAACTTACATGGTAAAAAGATATTTTGCAGGGATGTGAAGCCAAGAGAGATTTTCTTGGATGATGGGCCTAATGTGATAAATGCTCTTATATGTAAAGGAGGGAGGCAGGAAAACCAGAGGCAAAGTTCGCACTAGTGATTGACGCAGGTGGCCTCCTGAAGTGGGGATAAGCGAGGACTTTCCCCTTGGAGCTTTCAGAAAGGCAGTGAGACTGTTTTGAACCTCTGACTTCTGAACTGAATGACAGATAATAAATTTCTGTCGTTTTTGTTCCAAGTTCACGATGACTTGTAATGGCAACAATAAAAACGTGTTATCACAAGGCAGCACAGGTCAGGGCTTTGGTTTCGTTTTGAGGATTACTCCTTTTACTTTATACGTCTAAGTGTTTTGACTGCATCTATGTCTGTCTACAACATGTTTGCCCGGTGCCTGTAGAGGTCAGAAAAGGGCATCAGATGCCCTGGAACTGGAGTTATGAGTTGTGGATGGCTGAGTCCCCACGTGTGTTGGGAACTGAGCTTAGGTCCTCTGCAAGAGCAACAAGTGCTCTTAACCACTGAGCCATGTTTCCAGCCCCAGCACATGTCTGGGTTATGCTTGGAGGACAACTGTTGCTTGCCCCTTAACCAGACAAACATCCTTTAAATATAAATGATGATTTAGGCAAAGTGCCCAGTGCAGTTTGCCAGACCCTCCTGTTTTGAGCTACTGTCATATCTTCTAAGTGCAAATGATTTTTAGAACTAGAAAGTGTTGGGTTGGAGAGATGGCTCAGTCATTAAAAGTGAAGCTCACAACCAAAAATATAAGGAACAGAAAGCGGTGCTTACTAATTTGAAGTACATGACAAGATTGTTATCCACATCTGGTCCCCCAAAATGATAATAAAGTAATAATATTTATATAACTTCTTTTTACTAATACTTCGTATTTTAGCATACACAATTACACCCAAAATATAATAATTATTATTACTATTCACTGTGGTGACAGACCATTTCATAAAATCAAAACAGAAGGATTCGAAGCAGGGCTGGGAATGCAGTTTAGTAGTCGAGCCTTTGCCGGGCATGCTCAAGGCTCTGGTCAGCTCTCCATCACCACAAACAACGCCAACAGAAACCAGGGGGGCAGATGGCTTAGTTGGTAAGGAACTTGCCCAGCACGAAGACCCACCATCAGTGCTCCATCGAGCTAGGCACAATGGCACACACATGCACTTGGATCCCTTGTACTGAGGACGTGGAGACAGGAGGGCCCCTCCTGCCAGTATAGCCTGATTGTCAAGCCCCAGATCCCAGCGAGAGACTCTGCCTGAAAATACCAGATGGATGACTTCTTGGGAATGACAGCTGAGGTTGACTTCTGTCCTCCACACACGGGCTTTTGCAAACACATCGATGCACACACATATACACCCAAAATTAAGCAGCATCTAGATTACAGTTCTGTGCTGCGCTGAAGGCATAAATGCTTGATAAGCTAATTTTTCATGTCCCCCCCCCCCACCATCTAACCTAACACAACAAAGACTTAATCTTTTATGAACTTGAATACAGTCCTCGCTGGAATCTTAGGCAGGGCCAGGACTGGGAAGAGCAGAGTGAAGCTCTCATCTGGGTACATAATTTATTAATCAAAACCAATTGTATGCTAATATATATTTTAAGACATGGTCCCACTATGTAGTCCTGGAACTTACTATATAGAGCAGATTGGCCTTAAATCCGTGGCTCCAAAGTGACATCATGCCTAACTTAGAATCATATCTTCAAAAACTTAATTAGTAAACTGTGGTGTAGGGGCAAGTTGAGGCGAGAGGAACAGGAGCAGGGTGAAGGAAAGTGGTAAAGTCGCAGACTCGCCTACAGGACACCAGGAAAGCAAGCACACATGCAAAAAATGCACAGGGAGATTTTGAAAACAACATGAAAGAAAAATACGTTGTCGTGGTTTGAATAAGAACAGCTCCCACAGGAGCACAGATCTGAATGCTCCGTCACCAGAGCGTGGCGCTATTGGAGGGAGGGTGTCACTGGAGGTGCGTCTGGAGGTTCCAAGGGGCTCACCTCAGGTCCAGCACTTCTCTTTCTGCCACCTGTGGATCAGAATGCAGCTGTCAGCTGCTTCTCCAGCTCCACATCTGCCCTGTTCCCTGCCACGACGACAATGGACTAAACCCCTGCAACTGTAAGCCAGCCCCAGTTAAATGCTTTCCTTTCTAAGAGCTGCTGTGGTCCCGGTGTCTCCTCACAGCAATACAACACCAACAAGACACGTGTTTCAAAAATATCTGTAGGAAATGCCTTCATAAATACATCAGAAGGCTAAAATCTTTAATGTATATACAGTTAGCACAACCAATAAGAAAGTATCTATATATAATTAGTTATATGGTTATAAAGCTAAGGTTAGGCTATATAAAGGATCAATTTATAATAAAAGGAAAAACAATTAGGCAAAGCGGGGATAGATATCTAATTATATTGTCAAATAAATCCAAAACACATTGTTGAAGGTAAAAAAGCTGGACTTGATGATATAGTCCCAGAATTGGGGAGGAGTGCCATAAATTCAAGAATAGCCTGGGATACATGATGAGCCGAGGCCATCCTGGGCTACACAGTGAGAGCCTGTAAAAAAAAATGAAGAAAGGAAGGAGGGAGGGAAGGAAGGGCAAAGGAAAGGGAAGAGAGAAGAGAGGGAGGGAGAAAAAAGGTCGTAAAGTATTAATGCATAATTAACCTATAGTACATCAGTGTAGTCACAGGAAAAGCTGAAAGGCTTCACAAGTTTCCAAGCTAATCCTGTTCTCTCTGAATAATGAAAGGTACAGACACCCTCACTTTCTACATTACGTGTTTCTTCACATTTGGACTTTGATAATTCGCATGCATTCTTTTCATATGTGAATTTAAAAGAGTATTTAAAAGTGAGCTTTATAAGCACAGGTCGTAAGAAGGTCTGTCACCAGCAGGACAGTGTGCAAGTGTAATATTGTAGCAACCCCATCCCACGGTTGGGGAGAACACAGGCTGGAGCCACCTTAGTGGAATTCAGACCACAGCTCTGAAAATGTCAGCATCTGTTGACACAGTGACTCCACTCCGGGCAACGTGTGCCTGGGAAATGATTAAACACAGAAGCAAATATTTGGCTACAAGGATATTCTCTGTGTTATTCTTTCTGTCGAATAATCTGAACATTCAGAAATAAAGAATTCTTTACATAAATATTGTAGATTCTTCTAATACTCTATAGCCATTAAAAATACATAAATCTATTAATGTAAAAAGATGTTTACATCTTACTGAAAAACGTAAACACAAAAAACAGACCACAAAACTATCTGAGCAGCACGAGCCTCGATTCCTTCCATCTGAATCCGTGCTCCTAAGGACTTCACTGAGTCACTGGCCCAAATTTAATTCAAAGCATCTTATTTGAAGAGACTAACAGGGCTGTGTACAAAGTGTGATTTTTCCCCCCCAAATCAATTCAGTAACTTGAATTGTGTGATTCCCACCGCCTGGAATAACCCTCTTCATTCTGTGTGAGGAATTATTTTTTTTTAGAATTACATCATGGTCTGGAGAGATGGCTTAGCTGTTAAAGGCTAGGATCACAACCAAAAAACATAAGAATTATGCTTCCTTATTTAGTGGTGATGGGGGAATGCCCTACAAAGGTCAGAGGACAAATTGCTAGTCACTTCCTCCCTCCTTCCAGCAGGCAAGTCATGGGGGATCACACTCAGGACACCAGGCTTTGCCACCTTAGCTAGCGGATCTGCCTTGCCAGGTCCCATCCTGGCTCCTTTTCTCTCTCCACACTGTTGACGGCAGTGCACATTAAGAAACCAGAGAGTTATTGGGCAATATTACCACCTGTTAAATGTGCATGTGACCTACCAAAGACTGAAGGCTTATCCTAATTCCATGTCACTAATCCTTTTATTAGCTAGATGAGAAAACAGACTACAAAAGAGACGAAGAATTTAATTAACTTTAAATAAGCGGAGATTAGCTGAACTCTCCAGCGAGAGATGCCGAACTCCAGCCTCTCACAGCAGATAAGGACATTTTGAAAGGCATCTCTACAAATGAGGCAGAGATAAAATCGGCAGGATTCCTAGGGATTCCCGGGGAGACAGGTTGATGCCCTCATTGTGAAAATAAACCACAGCTGGATAGCAGAGGCTTTGGATTCTGCCTAAACGGCAGGCAAACCTCAGCTGTTCCCAGGGGTCAGCCGAGGTTGAACCCCAAGAGGCATTCATGCTCCTGGGTTGCTTCTTGCCTTCAGCAGGAATCTTTGCCCAGTAGCCCCAACTCTGTAACCTTGAAGTCACTGACAACCCTGAACATAGGTGCTGGCTAGTTTTATGTCAACTTGACACAGACTGGAGTCATCTAGGAGGAGGGAGCCTAATTTGAGAAATTGCTCTTTAAGACTGGACTGTAGGCAGGCTTATAGGGCATTTTCTTTTCATTAGTGACTGACAGGGGAATGTTTGCCTGTTCTGGGTGGGGCCATCTCTGGGCTAGCAGTCCTGGTTTCTAAAGAAAGCAGACCGTGCAAATCGTGGCGAGCAAGCCAGTGAGCAGCACCCTTCCATGGCCTCTGCGTGGCTCCTGCCTCCAGGTTCCTGCCCAGTCTGGGTTCCTGTTTTGGCTTCTTTCAATGAACTGTGATCCAGGATATGGAAGTCGAATTAACCGTTTCCTCCGCGGGCTGCTTTTGATCACGGTGTTTCTTCACAGTTGTAAAACCCCTAACTAAGACAGCATATAACACCACAGTGTCAGCCCCAAAACAAACCCACAGCCCTCGATTGGAAAATGAATCTAACTCCAAATGGCTACCAAGAGGAAATTAGTATAACGTGAAGGAACACCATGCTTACTAAGATCCAATGACGAAACTCACACACACACTGTGCTATTCTGTATACAGTGTGTCGGGATATTTTATGTCTCAAAGAATTTAACACATTTTTAAAATTTGACGCTTTATATTTAATTGGAATTCTTAGCATTCGACCAATCAGAGTCTTCCTGAACATTGAAAAGTGCTTGGTTAGGCTAGCCTGGCTGCTGAGGACTAGCGATGCTTGGGAGATATCCTACCAGGGATAGCTCCCAGCTCTGGGAAAGATACACTATCACGCCTTTCCAGAATACAAAGCAGTACCTAACCTGCTCAAAGAAACAGTCGGTCAGTGGCAGAGACAGAAGTTAAAACTCAGCAGGCTGGGGCCCACTGCTACAGCCGGAGTCTGGAGTGTCCCCCAAGGCACACGTGTTGAAGACCCGGTCCTCAACCTGGTGCTATGAAGAGCTGGTAGATTAAGAACCCAACAGACAACAATGAGTGACCTAACGAGGAATGCCCTTGAAGGTGACATTGGCACTCCCAGCATCTTGCTCTCTCTTCCTCTTTGCTTACCAGCTGCCGTGAGGTAGCAGGCCTCCCTGCCACAGGCTCCTACATGATGTGCTGTGTTATAACAGGCCCAGAGGATAATGCGGGTGAGCGTGGATGGAAACCTCTGAAATCGTGAGTCGGAAGGAGCTCGTTCTTTCAAGTTGGTCTTCGCAGGCGTTTTGTCCCAGCGAGTGAGAGCTGGGTACTCTACTCACTCCAAGGCAGGTTCGGTACTCTGGAAGACTACACTAAAGATTCGGGGCTGGCATGATTAGGACCACACGATTACAGGATCTAGTCTGACCTTTCAGGGTTGTGAAATATCAGAGACAATCAGATACAAAACAATGTGTGAATTTCATATTTTTGAGAAATTTAATAACTGAAATTATAAACAATTTTAAATATAAAAGGAATTTGATTTTGCATTTTTTCTTTTTTATAACATTATTCTGACTAACATGAAATGCTTCAGAAAATCTTACTATATAAGTATGTAAATGTGAAATTTAGCAGTAAATTCGTAAGCTCACTGAGCATTTATCAAAGAATGAAAGTATTTTAATATAAACTTGATAGATTTATAGATAAATTTGAGAATGTGGTTAAATGCTTAGCAAGTAGGCTTAAAATTCGTAACTGTAACAGGACCAGAGAGACAGCTCAGCAGATAAAGACATCAGGACACCCTGGATCCAGTCCCGGAACCCACGCAATGGAAGGAGACCCAGTCACAGCCCACAGTGGAATGAGGGAACCAGTCGGCAAGCTGCCCTCTGACTGTCACATACACACTAACTAAATGTAATAATTTTGATGTACAGACCAAATACATCAAACAAATTTTCAGGTTCCTACTGTGCACAAAAAGCCCTCACATTTAAAATGTCAAGTGAGACGACCTAGGGCGGTACTGGTCGTGTGACCTGGTGACCTGAGCTGGATTCCCGGAACCCACATAAAGGTAGGAGAGACTCCACGAGATTATCCTCTGATTCCTACAACTGTGAGGCAGTGTGCCCATTCACACCATCCACACATGTGTGTACACACATACACACACACACAAATACACACCATACACGGATCTACATATATGTGACGGTGTGCCCATTCACACCATCCACACATGTGTGTACACACATACACACACAGAAATACGCACCATACATGCATCTACATATATGTGACGGTGTGCCCATTCACACCATCCACACATGTGTGTACACACATCCACACACAAATACACACCATACACGCATCTACATATATGTGACGGTGTGCCCATCCACACCATCTACACATACACACACACAAATACACACCATACACGGATCTACATATATGTGACGGTGTGCCCATTCACACCATCCACACATACACACACACAAATACACACCATACACGGATCTACATATATGTGACGGTGTGCCCATTCACACCATCCACACATGTGTGTACACACATACACACACACACACAAATACACACCATACACGGATCTACATATATGTGACGGTGTGCCCATCCACACATGTGTGTACACACATACACACACACAAATACGCACCATACACGCATCTACATATATGTGACGGTGTGCCCATTCACACCATCCACACATGTGTGTACACACATACACACACACACAAATACACACCATACACGCATCTACATATATGTGACGGTGTGCCCATTCACACCATCCACACATGTGTGTACACACATACACACACACACAAATACGCACCATACACGCATCTACATATATGTGACGGTGTGCCCATTCACACCATCCACACATGTGTGTACACACATACACACACACAAATACACACCATACACGGATCTACATATATGTGACGGTGTGCCCATTCACACCATCCACACATGTGTGTACACACATACACACACAAATACACACCATACACGCATCTACATATATGTGACGGTGTGCCCATTCACACCATCCACACATGTGTGTACACACATACACACACAAATACACACCATACACGGATCTACATATATGTGACGGTGTGCCCATCCACACCATCTACACATACACACATGCACAGGCACACACACATGCACCATCCACACACGCACACACACATAGAGTCCCATCCACACACACGCACATACACACACACAGAGTAGTAGTAGTGATAGCAATAATGATAATAATTTTTAAAGATTTGAAATTCTCACTGACAGTTGGTACAGCTATAACCTGAATCAATCATAGCAGGGGAAATTGAGAGAAAGAATCACAGCTTCCCCAGGTGACATGAATGAGAAGGAGTGTTCTCTGCATTCCAGCCCAGGTGACAATATATAATATATGTAATATATTTTATATATATAGACATTACAAAACAGTGGTTCTCAGCTTCCTAATGCTGCAATGGTGTGGCGAACCCCAGCCATAACATTTTCATTGATACTTCATAACTGTAATTTTGCTACCACTATGAGTTGTAATGTAACATCCGTGTTTTCTGATGGTCTCAGGCAGCCCCTGTGAAAGGGTTGTTTGGCCCTCTCCCCACCACAAGGGTCGTGACCCACAGGTTGAGAACCACTGCTACGGAAGGTCTCAGTGCCTGGATGGATGGTGTCTCTTAGCAAACTTGATGCCCTCCCCAGAGACAAGCCAGTTCTGAACGCATAACCCAGAGGAATCGATATGCTGATAAGACAACACTGGGCTCCCTTGGGGCAGGGGATAGGAAGGCTCTTTAATTTTTATTTCTACGATGTTCATTATTTGAATGAAAGGAATTCTCTCTTTTCAGCCATCTTTTAATGCTCTTTTCTGACAATTTAACATAAAGAAGTATAGTGGCTTTTATAGACTACTCTTCTGTGCTGTCGATCAGGTAATTATCAAACTGCTAAACTTATCCTGGTTATAGTTTTCCTCCCGTTCATTTATTTTCTCCAGGGAATGTCTAGGCATAACTGTTGTGGTTTCCCCAGGAAGATTAAACCAAACATTTTGCAGCTGATGGACACTTTATATAGGCAATAATGTAAGGTTTTTGTTTGTTTGTTTGTCTTAAGTTTTTTCTTTTCTTGAAAGACTTATTTCCCTTTTGGTTATTAACTCTGATCTAGCATTAGGGTTGCTGTCACAAGGCGAACTTATCTAAAGTGGGAAAATCCAGTTAAGATGGTTCACGAACGTGGTAAATGAGATAGCCTCTGAAGAAGAACACCGTGGTAGGAGCTCAGTGACGCACGCAGTTTACTCTCCTATTGCTCACGGATCAGACGGGCTTAAGCATTTTGCAATTCTGACACTCGTCAGAATGTGACATGTCACATTCCATATGTATCTTTATGAATCAATCTGATTTTATAACAAAAATAAACAAAAATAAATCTAAATGTAATTAATTTCTTGTGGTTAATAAGTTAATTACCTTTAAAGTTGGATCCTGGGAATGCTTTACTTATCATGACCCAAATATATCCGTATTTTGTCCCGGACTGTTTCGGTGGGGGAAGTTTCTGGATGTAGAAACTTCCAGAGTGCATGCCCTCACAACGCAGCACCTGACCCGGTGAGGACTAGGGGCCAGCTGGGGTTTAGGGCGCTGACACAGGGTCTGAGCCAGCCACTCACGCAAGGTAGCATTCAGGGTAGAGGAGGAGCATGGGCTATGGAGAAGGGAACTGAAGCTGTCAGGCGGCTTAGACACCCAACGATCCCAGCAAGGACTGAAGCCCTGCCCACACCGCCCCGCCCTTTCTCCTCCCCGCCCCCTGTAAGCCCCGCCCATGCCTCCCTCGAGCCCTGTGAGCGCCTGCGCTGGGCGTGCTCTCAAGCTCGCTTTCTCTCTGCCATGCGAGGGTATAGGTTCGGAAAGGTCTGGCACTTTGGCACTTCTGGCGGAGAACCCGCGTTTCTTGCATCCGCGGAGCCCGGGAGGCGTCGTGGCCTGGAGTTGCCGTAGCTGTGGACCTGTTGGGATGGGTGGGTGGGTTCTGAAAGAACTCTTTCCCAGCCCGACTTTGATGAAGTGACGGGATGGGCGAAAGGCGAGTATCAGAGCTACATAATGCTTGAAGAACTCAGAGCAAGGATGCCAACACGAAATTCTTGGCTTTGGAATGGGGTGGGTGGGGGGTTGGGTTGGGTTTGGAGCTGGTCTCCTTATGAATGCCAGCTTGGCTTTGAACTCCTTCCAAGTACTGGGATCATAGGCGTGCACCGCCACACAAGCTACTATAGTACTAAACATTTTTAGGCTAATTCATCGGCACAAAATAGACTCACCGTCTATGTTGCACTAATTTGAAACTGTCTTTAAGCAACGCTCCAAGGGCTACTTGTTAATCAAAGTAGACACCCGACCTAATCTTCAGATCAAGAAAATAGAAAGTTCAGACAAGAAAATGGAGGTGTTGGTATTTTTCAGGGTTCTATTCGGGAGTCTGAAAGATACTGGAGAAAAAACTACGGCGAATATTGTTCTCAAATAAATGACGGGAAGCCACTGTCATTTTGATTTATTATTATTACCAGTGTATTCATTGGCTTGTGTGCGCCCATGAGGGCAAAGCAAAGCCAGGTGAGTATCCTCAGACTTGGGAGACCCGAGGGAAACAAAGCTTCAGCTCCACACATCATGACAGAAGAATTGAAGATGCTGAAGAGATGTGTAGCTGCTAGAGCTCAGGGCTAGATTCTCCTCCCAGCGAAGCCTCGTCCTTGCGCTTTGATGGCATAGTCAAATGCCTGTCAGCTGACCAGTGAAGATTCTGAGCGGCAGGTTAGCTAAATGATGCCGATGGTTTCTCTGCCTCCCATACCACAACTGAGGGCTTGAGGAAATGCTGCATAAAGGACGGGTTTGTAAATTCCTATTTGAGAGACCACAATGTAAAATTAGAACTAGGGCATTTATTTTTATCACACTTAGTAATAACGGGTAAATTTTTAAAAGCCTAGGCTGGATACATGCCATACATTATTGGAACTGTCGCAGCTGTGGAATCTCCTTTGTCATCATTGTACAGAGAGAAAAACCATGCTTTGGAGAATGGAGGTGAGTTGGCCAAGGTAATATCGTTCCTAAGATACCAGCTGAAGAGTGAACACTGGTTATCCATCTATCTCTCTCTCAAAAAAATCATATTAGACTGATGAGATGGCCTCAACAAATGCATCCTGGCACACGGCATATACATACACACAAAATAAATTTAAATTTAAGACCCCACAGAATGACTGAGCATCCTTAATGATAAATCTCCTCAAGGAGTTGCAGTCCAGGTGCACGCTTCCTACTCCAGCCCTTGGGAGCCTGGTGTCAGCATCTGTTTAGGCCACCCTGGCCTGTGTAGCAAGACCTGTCTAAAAGCCAAACAGAAAACCCACACAAGAAACAGCCTTAGGCAAGGTGTGGTGTCACATTCCTGTAATCCGAGTGTTTAGGGGACCTATCTGGACCCAGTGCTATAGGAGATGCAAAAGATTCTAAAGCCACATAGCCCATGCTTAATATACTATATTAAATATTACAATAACCATTGTGATTGCAAGCTATTCAGCAAAAACTTACAGGGCTTTATTTTAAGTTAAATTTTATTTGAAAGTTTGTCAAAACAAGGAAGCAAATGTTAGCGCTCTTCTGTTTGAAGGCTGTTTGGCTGTTTAAAGATCATGTTCAGATCAGGTAGTACTGGTTTCAAACATGAATTGGGAAGCCTTTCCTGAGGTATTTGTGAAAATTTGCCACTAATCCCTCTCTAAATGTCTGGTAGGATTCAGTGGTGAAACCATCTGGACCTACTGTTTTCTTTGCAGGAAGTTCTTTTTTCTTAATCACTAATTCAGTCTACAGTAGTGGCGCGTGCAGTTTGCAAGAGACTGCCAAACGGTTTCTCAGAGCGAATAACCCACTTTGCCTTGCTGCACCATATGTGATTTGTCTATCAGCGTTTCAGAATGTCGCTATTTTTTATTTAAGCCATTCTGATGTATAGAAATAGCCCACTATAGTTTAAAAACATTTATTATTATTATTATTGCATGTTTGTATGTGTGTGTGTACATGCAATTGGGTAACACCTGTGTGGAGGTCAGAGACAACTCAGGAATGGACTCTCTCCTTCCACCGTGTGGGGCCTGTGGATTAAACTTAAGTCATCAGGGTTGGTGGTAACAAGTCCCTTCACCAACCAGCTCAGCCATCTTCCCCGACCCTCGCTGTAGCTTTAATGTACTTTTCCCCAATTACTGATAAGGCTGAACCCTTTTCAATACTTGCTTGTGTGTGTATTCTTTTTAGTGGGATGTCTTTTTACTCAGATTCTGATTGGGTTTTATTTGTATTCTTGATATATTCCAGATACAATTCTCTTCTGTAATATATGGTTTACAATATTTTCTCCCAATCTGTAATTTGTTTTTCTAACTTCACAACATTTTCTACAAAGTAGCATTTCAGCTTTGATGAAGTACAGTTGATATGTTTTTTCCTTTAATGAATTGACTTTAGAAGTCTTTGTTCCTCCTACCTTAGATCTAAAACATTTCTCTCATTTTATTCATAAATGTTTAACATGTTGTATTTACATCCAGGCTGCAGTTTGAGTTAGGTTTCGCTAAGGTTGGTTTACAGGGCTTGCTCTCCACACCGAGCCGATTTCCGCTGGGAGAGGACGAGATGGCTTAGAGGCTAAGGGCGCTTGCCTTAAAGCCTGGCATCCTGATCCAGACCCTCGATCCCGTAGAAGGAAAGAGCTGATCTGAAAGCTGCCCTCTGACCTCCATGTGCAGGCACACCAGTCCCGGTACCTTCCACAGCCATCAGTAATAACTGTGATGGGTCTTTCTTTGGACTGCCAGCTCCCCAATAATGAAGCGGAGACTTTTTTTTAAAATTAATTTGGAAAGCTTGGCCTTCGTTTAGGCTTGTTCCCAACTAGCTTTTAAAACTTAAATTTTAAGAAGACCCGAGTTTGGTTCCCAGCACCCACACAGAAGCTCACAACCTTCTGCAACTCCAGTTTCAGGGGATCCAACGCCCTCTTCTGGTCTCCACAGGCGTCTGCATGCACACACACTAAAATAGAAAAGAAAAAGCAAATTACTCCCTCACAGCGCTGGAGGATAGGAACGCTAAGAACCCTGGTATTGGCCGATGCAGTGCCTGGTGAGAGGCAGTTCACAGATGGGTAAGTGCGGATTCTCAGGTGTCCTCACAGAGCAGACGGCCTCTTTTCCTGTTTGGTCCGCTTTTAGTAGGTTAGTTTGCTGTGCTAAGGACTGGAGTCAGGAAGGAAATGGAGCGTCCAGGCAAGCACTCCACCACTGGGCTACATCCCAACCGAGCATGAGCCTTCACAGTTATCTTGATTCCTGTATTTTTTGTGTATGTATCTACCTGCGTGCCATGGCATATCTGTGGAGATCAGAGGACGCTTGTGGAAGTCAGTTCTCTCCTTCCATCATGAGAGCTCCGGGGATGAAGTTCATCAGACTTGTTAGCAAGCACCTGTACCCTTTACCTACTGAGCTATTCTGCCAATTGAGACATTTTTATGTGGGAGCCCACAGAAGTGGGTCCAGTCCACCTTGACCAAAGCTCTGAGAATTTAGGCCTATCCTTGCTCCTTTTTTCTTCTCTCCGCCCCCCCCCCCCGAGACAGGGTTTCTCTGTAGCTTTGGAGCCTGTCCTGGAACTAGCTCTGTAGACCAGGCTGGCCTCGAACTCACAGAGAACAGAGCTCCGCCTGCCTCTGCCTCCCGAGTTCTGGGATTAAAAGTGTACACCACCACCACCTAGCTCCTATTTTTGCTCCTTGTCAGGTGGTTTGACCCAGGGAGTGGCTGCCTACAGCATGCTTGGTCTAAAGTGTGATTGCTGCTTGTCCTGCCTAAACAACAGAATGCTTAACTCAGGATATAGTTGCTTGATGCTTCAGGTATTGAACAAGTAATTGCTCTGTTTGTCCTTTGTGGCAGTTCAAGCAGTCGTTTCTCTCCCCCACCTTTGGATTGGTGTATGGTGTATATAAGTCATATGGAAAATAGAGGTTAAACGCAGGTGAATTCAGTATTCACTGGATGGCCCTCCATGTTCTATTCTGTGTCTATGTTCCTCTTGCTTAATGTTTCTAATCCTCATGCCCTGCACCCTGGAACGTGTGAACCCCATCAAGGCTGGACCCCAACCGATGGCTCCCCAATATGGGGCTCTGACATGTTTATAGGATACTTAAGCCCATTCGCAAACCATCCCCACACTTCCTTCCGCAGTAAAAGGTTTTCAAGCATAAAGGAAGAGATGGGAAGAATGCGGAGGGAAGCCACCCACTGGATGCCTGCCACCAGAGAATCCGAAGTTCTGGTTTGACGTGTTGACAGCCCGATGGTGTCTGCGGATTGTCTAGATGTAACAGGGACTGTACCATGTTGCTGTAAACACTTTTTTGTGGGTAAAAACTGAACTATTGAGAGAGAGCTCTGTGGGAATTCTGTAGCATCAGGGCAGCATTGGTGACAGTTGTAGCTGTTGTTGGAGGTGAGCTTCACATGTCTCTGATTCCTCACTAAGGATTATGAATGCAAGCTTCGCCTGATTTAGCCAGGGTGAGGAACTCCATTTTCTGAGCCCTATTTCATAGTATAACACACCTTAGAGCTAATTTCCAAACAGACAATTTTAAGTTCCTTTTGCTGGAGATTTGGTGACCTGCGATATTTATAACTCTCTCAGACTCCATTTCTGCTCGGAAGGATTAGATCACACACCTATAATTCCAGTTGCTCAGGGGGCTGAGGCAGGAGGATCACAAGTTTAAGGCCAACCTAGTCCACAAAGAGACTGTCTCAAAATGAAGTAGAAAAGGATTGGGGACCAGGAATAGTTGTGGTCCCAGGTGAGAAGAGGAGGCAGGGGGATTACACCAGCCTGGTCCACATAGCAAGAAGAAAAGGGAGAAGAGGAAGAAGGCAAAAGAGGAGAGGAGAGAAGGGGGTGATGTTAGGTAGGGTGCGTGAGTAACAAGCTTGAGGCCCTTCATCCAGTTCTCTATACCAAGAAACAACACCAAGGCTAGCCTTTGACTTACTTACACACACACACACACCACACACACACCACACACACACACGCCACACACACACACGCCACATACACACACCACACACATACCACACACATACACGCCACACACACATACACGCCACACACACACACACGCCACATACACACACATACAACACACACCACACACACACCCACACACACACACCACACACCACACACCAGTACTAAAGTCTTTGTCTGCTCAGACAGCAAATGTCCAGCAGATCCAGAACCAACTTTGTTCTAGCCTGTGTAGGAATGCAGGTGGTCAGGTGACCCAGCAATGTCTCTCCCATTTGCCCCTCCTAGCTCTGTCCTCCCCTGACCTTCAGCAGTCCACTTCTGACCCAGTGGTTATGAATTTCTTCACCATGATGTTGGAGAGTGCCTAATTGTAACTTTATTAAATTTAACTAGGAAGCTATCTAGGCCCAGGCTTCCTTTTTTTTCTTTTTTTTTAAAAAATCGTATCACTGGGTGGTGGCGGCGTATGCCTTTAATCCCAGCACTAGGAGGAAGCAGAGACAGGCAGATGGAGTTCCAGGACAGCCAGGGTGGGTACACAGAGAAGCCCTGTCTTAAATAAATAAAGAAATTTACCTGTATGGGTGTTTTTCCTACATGTATGTCTATATGCCGTGTGTATGCCTCATGCCCACAGAACTCCTGGGGATGGAGTTAGAAACGATTGTGAGCCATCATGTGGGGGCCCTGAAAGAATAGCCAGTGCTCCTATCCAATGAACCATCTTTCTAGCTTCTGGGCTTTTGTTTAAAAATAGTTTTTCTTTTTAATTTTTGTATGTATATATGTGTGTGTTTACGTATAACATTTTTATATGTATACATACACTATATACATACACACACAAACACACACACACACACACAAGAGAGAGGGTCACATATGTGTCTTAGCCTGAATTTAAAATCTTTGTGCAGCCCAGTCGAGCCTCAAGTCTATGTTCCTCCTGTCTCTCTACCTCCACAGTGCTGGGTTACAGACTTAGGCCACCATGCCCACCATGCCCAGTCTTAAACTAGTAATCCGTTCTATTCAGTTGTTGTGGGTCTACTGAAGCTGTCTTCTGTAGCTTAGGTAGTTTGTGCCTTTTCGGGAGTCTTATCTAATTTGCTGACATAGTTTTCCTCCACTTCTCTTATCACACAACCAAACTGATATTTCTAAACACGATTCACACTTTCCTGACCCCTTAGTCTTGTACTAGAATGCCTTCAGCTCAATCTCTGCACTCTGAAGTGTATCAAATACCTCTGGGACCAAACTGTTCTCCAGAGTCCTCTAGGGAACACATGAACAAGCAGATATGATAAGGTCTCGACTCTCAGAGAGCTCTTTGTCTAATATAATGTTTCCTAAAGTGTGTTCTTCAAAAGTTCTTCAACATACAAATTAGCTGGAGTCTATACCAGGTGTGGGCCCCATCAAGCAGGTGAAGTGGAGACTGCATTGACCTGAAGCCCCCTCCTACCCCAGACCGTTGGGAGATCCCTGCCTGTTGGTCCGTTGACAGGTTGGTAGGGCCATCGTCTTCTTCCCTTTGGGGCTCCAGGTGAGCGTTCTGTTTCCTTGGTCTATCTTGTTAGGTAAGTGTACGGGCCTGAAGGCAGGGTTTGTAGCTCAGTGGAAGAGCATTTGCACGCTCAAGGTCACCTAGGTTCAGTCCCCAGCACTGTGAAAAAGGGTCCTTTTTTTCTGTTACATCTCCCTCCTTCCCCCCCCCCACGCTTCTCTCATCTCTCCGTACTCAGACTGCCCTGAAACTCATCGCATATCTGGGAATGACCTGGAACTTTGGCTAATCTTCCCATCTCTCCCTCCCAAATGACGGATTGCACTCGGTTTTGTAGGATGCTGAGGATCAAACCTAGGGACTCCTACATGCCAGCCAGCCAGTCTGCTAACCGAGTTTTATACCCAGCCCTTCCGTTACAGCTTTAACACACTCTTGTGCCCACATAGTCACAATCTCCTTCGGAAAGGATGTAGGCAGTACTTTTTTGCTTGCAGAATAAATTCATCTGTCCATGCCTTGTGGGTGGGAGCATCTGTGTGACAAACAAGATACTGATTTGCTCAACTTTGCGTTTATGGATAAAACAGAGGCAACTTGTGCTTTGTAAAACGGAGTCACTTGGGGTAAGTGTACTAGCTAGGATTACGATCGCTGTGACGAAACACCATAATCCAAAGAGAATTGGTGAGAAAAGGGTTTGTTTAGTTTACAACTTCACATCAAAGGAAGTTAGGACCGGGACTCCAACAGGGCAGGAACCTGAGGCAGGAGTTGATGCAGAGGCCATGGAGGGGTGCTGCTTACTGACTTGCTCCTCATGGTTTGCTCAGCCTGCTTTCTTATAGACCTCAGGACCACCAGCCCAGGGATGGCCCCGCCCACAATGTACTGGGCTCTTCCCATCAGCCACTGATTAAGAAGGTGCTGTACAGGTGTCTGCAGCCTGATCTGAAGGAGGCCTTTTCTCTATTGAGGCTCCCTCCTCACCAATGACTCTAGTTTATGTCAAGATGACATAAACTAGCCCTGACAGCCAGGTAAAGCTGGAAAGTCAGTTTCATAAACTTAGAGCAGGGCACAGCCTACTCTCCAGACTGTATCATTTCTTCCAAGGCAGTACTTAATTCTCATTGGCATCTTTGCTTCTCTAAGATGTTCTGATACAGACAAGCCCAGTGTTTACCCATTTCCCAAGACCATGTGGCCACAGAACCTTCTGAAGCTTTATATAACATCTGGAAATGACCCAAATCGTATCTGTTCCATGGAACACACTTCAGAAAACAAAGCAGTATACTAATTAATATGTACACCCAAATAAGTGCAATACAAATTAGCATTGCATAGCCGAGAGCTAGTGTTTGGGAAAATGAAGGAAAGGCAGGGAAGGAAGAGGAAGTAGTAACTTCAGGCTATAAGAAGGACAACCAGAGATGGAGGTGTTCAGGGTAAAGGAAGCTAAGGAAAGAGACAGGTCAACAGCATGGAGGTCAAAGACACCAAGAAAGGGCTTTCGGGGTTGACATCGTTAAAACCGGTGTCAACCTTCTGAAGGAAAATCCCAGGGAATGATGAGAGCAAAATGTTGACCGAAGAAATAACAGCAAGTACTGGAGAGGCTGGGCTTCAAGAAAGGAGAGAGATTATTGTTCTTATTTGCTGGTTCTTCTTTTCAGCCCCTAGAATTGTGCCTGGTGTATTCAAAACTCTAAATAAATACTAAATAATTATTATTAATCCATGATTAATGACTGTTAAAGAAAAAGTGGATTAAACCAGGCATGACGGTGCACAGTTCCAGAGAGTAGCAAGGAGGACCCAAGTTCAGCTACATATTGGGTGATGCTTTGGACTGGCTACATGGGCTGTCATGGGGAGGGGGTGGGGACTAGGTCTGTCATAGGGAGGGGTGGGGACTAGGGCTGTCATGGGGAGGGGTGCGGACTAGGGCTGTCATGGGGAGGGGTGGGGACTAGGGCTGTCATGGGGAGGGGTGGGGACTAGGGCTGTCATGGGGAGGGGTGGGGGAGTAGGGCTGTCATGGGGAGGGGGTGGGGACTAGGGCTGTCATGGGGAGGGGTGGGGACTAGGGCTGTCATGGGGAGGGGTGGGGACTAGGGCTGTCATGGGGAGGGGTGGGGACTAGGGCTGTCATGGGGAGGGGTGGGGACTAGTGCTGTCATGGGGAGGGGTGGGGACTAGGGCTGTCATGGGGAGGGGTGGGGACTAGGGCTGTCATGGGGAGGGGTGGGGACTAGGGCTGTCATGGGGAGGGGTGGGGATCAGAAGCAAGGGAGGTTATAAAGGAGGGAGCATCTTGAACTAGGCTGAAGACTCCCCTTGAAAGTAGAAATCATGCAAAGTTGGCAACACTGGGGCCTCTGGGGTAGCTGAGGGGTGAAGGCCTAGCCTGACCATCTGAATTCGATCCTGGGACACACATGGTGGAAGATGAGAATCAACTCCCACAGGTTGTCCTCTGACTTCCACACATGCCCTGTGGCCTGCACCCTCTTCATGCACACACATACACACACACACAGCTCACACAACAACGTGGGAAGAGAAAACACAGCTCCCTGCCAAGCACTGTGGTGATGGGAGCAGGGCCTAGGCACAGTAGAAGGCAGGGCTCATCATGGCCACATGAATTTGCAGCAGCCACTCAACTGCCCATGCCAGAGATCAATCTTTAGGGCTTCCTTGCCTTCGCCTTCTTGATACCAGTTTTCTCATTTCCATAATTTTATGGTCCCACATCCACTCCTGTTTGTGCACACACCCCAGCACTAAATAAAGCTCTCGTCACGTCTTGCCTGGAACGTTAGAATGGCTTTTCTGGCTTCACGATGAATTCACTACTTGCTCCGTCAGTCTTTTCTCTGTGTTGTTATCAGAACTATGGTTGAAAGCACAGAAATGAAGCCATGAGTTTTCTCTTTAAAAGCAGCATTAGGGCCTGGTAGTGGGGGCACACACTTTTAATCGCAGGACGTGGAAGACAGAGGCAGGCAGATCTCTGAGTTCAAGGCCAGCCTGGTCTACAGAGTGAGTTCCAGGGCAGTCAGGGCTACACAGAGAAACCCTGTCTCGAAAACCAAACAAACAAAAAAGCAGCATCGGGCTGAAGGCATAGCACAGAGTGCTCCTGTGGACTGCACGTGGCCCCAGAGTCCATCCTGGCATTGGCTGTGGACTGGAGAGCATCAGTGCCCTGGCTGCTGGGGAGGAATCAAGGTCATAACAAAATGGGAAAAGTCTAAGGAATGAAGTGTTCTCGTCTATGAGGTTGGCAAGGATTTACAACAGTGAGAATACTCAGTACTGGCGTATATGTGGGAGAAAGAACAACCGCAGCCCTATTAGCAGGTCTTACAAGACGCAAACTTTAGAAAGCAGTGTAGCAATCACAATTATAGAAATACCAGTGTGCCCAAACACTGATTACTTCTGGGGTTGCAAAATAGAAGAGACTAACATTGCGAGTGGAGATTTAGCTCCGCTGATAGACTGCTCATCTTGAGGCACAAAGCCCTGGGTACAACATAACCCAGATGTGGTAGTGCATTCTGTAATCCCCGACCCCAGAAAGGAGAGGCAAGGGAATCCAAATTCAAGGTCATCCTCTGCTACACAAGACACATTCTACTCCATATTTTCGCCACTTTTCATGGTATTTAATGTTTGTGATTATGTGTATGTGTGTATATATGTTTCAACATCATAAAAACCCTGAAGATACAGGAATGAAATCTAGCTGCTGGGGTGGCTCAGACTGTACTCTGTCGTTCGGATTCACTGGCTGTCCTGCCGGATGTGGCAAATTTACCTACTCTGGAGGCTGATGCAGGAGGATCACAGGGTGTCTGAGGCCAGCCTGGACCACACAGGGAGTTCCAGTCTGGCTGGGATACACAGTGAGACCCTAATTCAGACAAACAAAGAGAAGATTGTCTATCGCTGCTGAAGTAGAGTCTTCATCTTCAGCAGGCATCTTCACTTGGTTCTACTCTTTATTCCAACAGGCTGCTGGGTGTCAGTCAGGTTTTTGTTTAGAAGAAGGTCTAGGGGTCTGTTTCTCTACCATCTGTGCTGGTTTGAATAAGAGTGGCCCCCATAGGCTCATATATGTGAGTTCTTTGTCATCAGGGAGCGGCACAACTTGAGAAGGATTAGGAGGTGTGGCCTTGTTGGAGTAGGTGTGGCCTTATTAGAAGTGTGTCTCTGAAGGTGAGCTTTGAGGTTTCAAAGGCCCAAGCGGGACTCAGTGTCTCCTCTCTCTCTCTCTCTCTCTCTCTCTCTCTCTCTCTCTCTCTCTCTCTCTCTCTCTCTGCTGTCTGTGGATCCAGATGGAGACCTACCTCTCAGCTCCTTCTCTAGCACCCTGTCCGCCTGCATGCCTCCAGGCTTTCACCATGATGACTACGGACTGAACCTCTGAACTGCAAGCAAAGCCACCCCAACTAAATGTTTTCTTTATAAGAGCTGCTGTGGTCATGGCGTCTCTTCACAGCAATAAAAATCCTAACTAAGATGCCATGTTCCCAGGGCGCCTGAGTGTCCCCTGTGAAGCTCTTCTCCCACCTGGATTCAGTGGTCACCCTTGGTGGTGGGGGTGGGGATGGGGGGAGAAATGTTTGTTGTCCTTGCCCTGGAGTAGAGTGGTTTCTACTGTTTCTTGTGCCTCCTTTGCCAGTATTTAATCTGAATCTTGCCTTTTCTGTGTAATAAAATGTTCGTTTCCAAATATGTATTCTGTCTCTTGGGTTCTCTGTGTAAATCCTTGCTTAAATTATACAGCCGAAGCTCTGTCCCCAACCACGTGAGCAATTACCTCCAAGACACAAAATGCTACTTTTTGCTAATTTGTATCTGAGGCGAGTGCAGGAATTAATTAAACAAGTCTGTAGCCGCCTGGTGTTTATTCACTGACACTGAGCCGGAATCATTGCGTCACTAAGCCTCTCTCTGGAGGTTTGTTTAGGGTTGTGCTAAGTGGTGAATTGTTGTTATGACCCTTTGCCTACATCTTTGCAAAACAGTCATTAGATTTGTGTTTTCCATAACACACACACTAAATCTCATAATCAGGAGAAAAACTGTAACAATTCTGAGAATTTCAAGCTTCCACAGGTAGGGCTTAGGCTAATAAGCATAGCTGGGATTTCACAGCAGTGAAAATGAGGTCCGACAACTTGGAAGTATTGAAATGTCCGTGCTCTCGAAAGTGAACCGCAGCGGTGTGTAGAATTAACTACTAACTTTAAACAGGCTTGATCAACACTGCCCTTTCCAGAAAGGTAAAGAACTGAGTCCTTCTTTGCTACAAGGGTTGCTCCTCAGTTTGAAGTCCCTAAGTGGGGGTGGCTCTTAAAGTGACGGTGAGCCTTTATCATCTGTAAATTTCCACTGATGCAGTCAGCAGGGTTGTGTCTGTTGGCAGCAGGGACTGCGACTTCCTCACAGTCTAGTGCTGTCCTTGGGTTGTTTAGGAGCACCTATATATGTGGATTCTTAAGAGACAAGTTCAGGAAAAGAAAACAGGAAAAGAAAAGCAAACAGCCAGAAAGGACTTCGGCCTCTGCTTTCTGGTGTCAGGACTTCAGAGACCTTGAAAGACTGGCTTCCTCCCGCTCCTGTCAAACTGGGCTCATCCATCTGTTACACTGTACTTCGTTTTACAAGATAACAGCACTGGGAAACATAAGCAGGGAAATTGAGCCCTGGGGTTTAAGAGACTCTAGCTAAGGTCAAGTGGGTCCTGCTGCAAGCAGCAGTTGCTAAGGGTGGCTCGGGATAATTTCAAGGCATCCTCACCGGGTTTCAGTTTCCTTCTACTGGGCATATGGAGCCTCGGGGTATTTTACTCAACCCTGGGCGAGCTTTGAGTCATTCCGCTGAAGGACAACCACGATTTAAGTTCTTGGAGTTTGAACCCCGTTTTAGCATCCATACTAGCCACGGCAACGAAGGCATTAACCAGCTCTTCATGTGGAGCAGCCCTCATGCCATGAGCAGATGCTAGAAGTGCTTCCGGATACACACCATGGAGCAGCCCAGCTGGAGGAACAATCCGGCCTTTTCCGTTCAGTCCTCCTGCTTTCAGCAAGCAGTCCCTGCTTAGAAAGTTCCTGAAGACCCGAATGCTCGGAAGAGATATAATTAAAACCAAGGTCTCGGCTCATCTAGATTTCTAATCTGGAAGCTCCTCGTACCCAGAGTGACTAAATGCCTGACTAACTTCCCACTTGTACAGTCAGAGAAAGCCTCTATGAATTCATTAGTCTTTTTGTTTGGATGTGTCGGTCACAGGAAAGAAAAAAGATGCCTCTATTTAAAGCCGTGTATGCCAGCACCGAGGATGTGCTCTCAGATTTTCCCGAGAACTGTTTCAGAGATGTCTTCTAAAGCAGGGTTTGGTCTGGGTGGAGACGGGTGCTCTCTAGATAGCCCAGGCTAGCTTAAAGTTCTTGAGTCTCCTGCCTCAGCTTCCTGAGCGCTGGCACGCCAGGTGTACCACGTCACTCTGTTTCTAAAGCCATTGGTGAGTTTATGAAACCATTCAGCAATACACAAAGAAGAGATTCCAAGAGAATACTAACAAGGCCTATTAAGTCTCTACAGATCAGTGGGCTGTTATTATCAGCAAGATGCCCTTAGAGTCTCAGACTCCTGAGTTCCTCCCAAGCATTCAGAAGCTGCGGCAGCTCTTCCAACAAACGCTGAAGGAAGGTGCTTCACGAAGCACACAGGGCTGCTTTCTTCTCCCCCAGAATACGTGGATTGCCAAATCCACCGTTTCCCAGCAGTGAACCTTTGAAGGTTTACTTTTCTTCAGAGAAGGGGTTCCACCACTGAGTCAATCTAAACATGTGCCAGCGATGTTTGTTATCAAGGAGATGACTTGTCAAGGAAAGGCACTCGCTGAATAGGCTGAGGACTTGACTTTCGTACCCAAAGTTGTCCTCAGGCTTCTATATGCACATCATAGCACAATACACCCAAACGTCGTACACACAATATTACTGATTACGGAATAAAACAGGTCAGGCATGGTGGTCTATGCCTGTAACCCTAATACTTTAACTGTTTTTATTGAACTATATATTTTTCTCCACTCCCCTCCCTTCCACCCCCCTCCAAGTGATCCTGTTTTAAAAAAAAATAAAGAAGGTTGAGCGATGGTGGCACATGTCTTTAATCCCAGCACTTGGGAGGCAGAGGCAGACAGATCTCTGTGAGTTCAAGGCCGGCCTGGTCTACAGTGAGGTCCAGGACAGCAAGGGCTACACAGAGAACCTCTGTCTTGAAAAAGGAAAGAAAGAAACACAATAAATATAATAGCTTTAGCTGTGTGTATTCACTTGGCTATTCATTTAACATATAAGTGTTCTGTGGTACTATGTGCCATACTTTTGATGCTATTGTATAGAATTGAACATAAAGGACACAGACCTCGGCTCAGAAAGCTTGTGTGTGTGTTTACATGTTTGCATGTTTGCCACAGTGGTGTGCATGTGGAGGTCAGCTTGTAAGAGTTCATTCTCCTTCCACCATGTGAATCCTAAGGACTGAACTCAAGTCATCAGGCTTGGGAGCAGGAGCCTTTCCCCACAGAACCATTTTGCCGATTCCAACTGTCTTTTTCATTGGCCTAGATCACTTGATTAGATGAAGGATGGATACCAAGCCTCATGCCTCTGCACTTGCAGTTCAAGGATGAGCACATGACCCATATCCGGCCAATCATATCCTTTCCCTGTGATTATTCCTAACTTGAAGCTAGAAGGAAGCTGGTACCCTCATCCTAGTCTGAAGCTACAAGCAGCTGAGCTAGAGAGCAATTGTCACCTCGGGAGGAAGTGAGACTGAGCGAATCTTCCCTGCAGAGATGGGAAGACAGAGAGAACAGCAAACCTTGATGGCAATGTGTGTCCCTCTTTGGAGATGTCCCTAAAGCCAGTACCACCTCTTTCCTATTGACGATGTGGTTAGTTTTGCCGATACCTTCCTCTGATGGGTGTTAGTTGTTGAGGACCAGCCTTGACAAAAATACCACATGCCAGGGTAGGGGCATTGGGATTTAGAAATAATAGTAAAGAATACAAAGATGCGAGAATAATAAGACAGAAAAACATAGACTAGTACCTGGAGTACTAATTAGTATTCACTATTTCCAGTGAATACTGAAATTTCCCGTGTTTAATTTCCAATTGCTTAAAATACCCCTGACCCCAAGCGATAGGAGTAAGACAAAAAACTACATTAACACTATACAAGGATATGAACAAACCAGGTGAAGGTTGCAGACTAGGTCCATAGTTAAACATTCTGTTGCTAGAACAAAACAAGTCGCCATGCTCATACCCTAGACCAAAACATTCTGTAGGCAAACCACTCCCTGGATAGAATCCAGGGTTACAACTTAGTTGGATCCTTAGACTTTTGTTTGAGGTAGAAACAAACCTACTTCTCTATTCCTGAAATGCAAGGTCTGGATATTAGCTACACCTGTTGACACTAACCTTGAGAGAGCAGAACTCTCTGACCTGAATCTAGGTGGGACCTTTGTTTGAGGTAGAAACACAATAACCTTGAAGTAGTAGAGGTAAGTTCCAACTCTCTGACCTTCAGTCAGTGTGGAAATGGGCTCACATTTTTGGGCCTCCACAGTTAGTTCAGTGTTGGGGGTCACATGCTAGATGAGCATGCCATCACTAGGCCACATCTCCAGCCAGGTCAAGCCCCATGCTACTGTCCTGTCAGACTGACTACATCTTCCTTGCTCTCTGAGTTCTGTGGGCCTGTTTGTGGTTTCTGCTCACTGGCAGTGTTGTGGTCTTCCATGGGGTAACATGAGCACAAGAGGGCACTGATGTCAGACTAAAGATGCCATTTTACCCATTTCTTCCAGGTGCCAATGAGTTCACTGAGGACGCTGACAGCCTAGGAGTGAGGGCTCGCTTACAGAGTTATGGCTTTTACCATGGGAAAGTCGGCGTCACTGAGACAGCCAACTCTCCTGTCGGGTTCTTGTCTTGCTCCCCACTCCACAAGTAAAGTGAGCTGTGAAGGTAAGCAACCAAAAAGGGTTTGTTTTCAATGTGCTGCATGCAATGGTCTGTCCTGTCCCTTTAAGAGACAAGCCATGCCCACTCCCTTCCTTGTCTACCAAGGCAAGCTGATCTTCAGCTTCCAGCCTGAGTCTCTTCTTCTTCTTCTTCTTCTTCTTCTTCTTCTTCTTCTTCTTCTTCTTCTTCTTCTTCTTCTTCTTCTTCTTCTTCTTCTTCTCTCTCTTTCTCTCTCTCTCTCTCTCTCTCTCTCTCTCTGGAAGAGGCAGCTTCTGTCTCTTCCTTCTTCCCACTTCTCCCCTTCCCATATGTTTCTCTCTCCTCTTCTCCTTTCTCCCCTTCCCTCCTCTAACCCACTAAATAAATATCCAACTTCACTCTTCATGGCATGCCTATCCAACTCATTCTCTCCCTGCCTTGCGGCTTCCTGCCTAGGACCTGGCTGCCTTTGTGGCCATGGTCTAGGGACCTGCTGCCCACTGCCTGTCACCACTTGGGGACCTGCAGCCACTCGGGGACCTGCAGCATTTTACTTAAACCTTTACACTGTGTGTGCATGCACACATATGTGACATGCATACCACAGTGCATGTATGGAGGTCAGAGGACTTCTGGGAGTCAGTCCTCTCCTTTCATCGCATGGTTCAAGATGGTGTGTGTGTGTGTGTGTGTGTGTGTGTGTGTGTGTGTGTGTGAACTCTTTGACCCCATTCTGCTGCTGCTGAAAACTGTGTGTGTGTATGGGGAGGGGTTGGGGTTTCAGTTCCTGGCTGCCTCTCTAATCACAGCCAGGGCCCCTTATATTCTTGTCACTAACATGGGCGACAACTGGAGAAATCACACCCCAATTTTTACCAATCTTTACCCAATTTGCAGGCAGTTAGTTCCACCAAAGAGTCCCCCCCCCCCAGCAATGTACACACTTATAGAACTCAGGGGTTGGGGAGGGGAGGGAGGCTGAGTAGAGAGCTTAGGGAGAGGAGCTCCTAACTCATGAACTTTCCCAGCTTCCTGAGCTGGGGGTTTCCCAAGTTTTATTATCCACCCCCATCATCACCCCAAGATGAACTATTTCGCCTCAAGGAAATGACTGCACAATCACATAGAGTTATATATTACGTCGTTTTATCATCATTACCTTGCATTTTCCACAGGTCACACAATGGTTGTGTTTAGTAACACTAAACTGTTAATATAGCACAATCTACTTAACTGTTTCCCAACTGCAAAGTAATCAGTTTGATTTTTTTTTCCTTCATCGGTATTGAATTTAACACCATTGAGCAGTTGGGAGAATATAGCTTTGATTGTCTCTTAATTAACTCCTAATTTAGGCTCCTGGGAGCAGGAATCTGAGCGGAAGGGAAGGAGCACTTCTGTGGTTTTAGAAACAAAGTGAAATGGTTTTTACGTTTTAGGAAAGGTGTGCTAAGGTGTCTCATTTGCCAGTCTCTGCCAGTGACGGGTGAAGCCGATGGCCACTCATGCGTGCCCTGCTTCCCTTTGAGGGAACCCTGCTTGTGGTTCATCCAACACGCGGGAAAAAGAGGGGAACACAGCACCTGCTGTGCTGTTTGTTTCCAATGGGTGTGATATGGGTTCTCACAGAGGATGGGTAAGAAGGCTGGGCATCGAGAGGTTCTAGCCTACCCACCGTCACACCAAGCCTCTCATCAAGGTGAGCATCCAGAGAGCCCTTAGAGATCCTCCCAGACTTTGGATTTTTATTATTAGCCTTGTAATTTCCCTCTCTCCTTTAATTTTTTTCCCCTTTTGGCTATGAACGCTAGGCTAGCCTGGCCAGGACTTGCTATGTAGCCCTGGCTGTGTCTGAATTCGTGACAAGTCATCCTCAGATTCCCGAGTGCCAGGACTTCAAGAAATGTGCTGCCGTGCCAGGCAAAATTGTAATTCATTAATTATTCAGTTGGTTGTCCCACTTCTAGTATTAAGTTAATGGTTCATTCTTAAAAGTGTATTTATTTAAGGACTCTTTCGGCAGGGTCAAGCATGAGCTGCAGCCCAGCTCTGGCCTGGTGCTCACCCATGCCTCCATCTGATCCCCAACACCACAAACCAAACGAAGCGGAGAAAATGCATGGGCACAAGTAGCCACGCCTCCAATAGGGAAGAGGTGGTACACACACTGCCATCAAGATGTCTTCGGGTCTCTGCAGGGAAGAACCTCTCAGCCTCACTTCCTCCCAAGATGACAACTGCTCTCTCTTACTCAGCTGCTTGCAGCTTCCAGCCAGGATGAGCTCCCTGCTCCTGCTTCCTCCTAGCTCCAGTTCAGGAACAAATCGAGAAAGCGGGTCATGTGAGACAGGAGGACTGTCCTGAGTTTAAGGTCCACCTGGGCTATAGATCAAGACTGAGGTGGTTTGAATAAGAACCGCCCCACAGCCTCGTTTTCCGAATGCTCACGCACCAGGAGTGGCACTACTTGAGAAGGGTGAGGAGGCGTGGCCTTGTTGTGTCACTTGGGGTGATCAGGCCCAGTGTCTCTCTCTTCCTGCTGCTTGTGGAACAGGATGTAGACTTCTCAGTCACTTCTCCAGCACTGTGCCCGCCTGTATGCCTGGCATCATGTTCCCTGCCATACTGATAAGAGACTAAACCTCTGAAGCTGTAAGCAAGTCCCTAATTAAATGCTTTTATGGGATTTGCCTTGGTCATGGTGTCTTCTCACAGCAATAGAACAGTGACAAAGACAGAGTCTCTGTCTCAAAATCAAAACCAAAAGAATACTCTGGAATCTGTGACTGGCCAGGATCAGTGATTCGTGCCTGTAGTCCCAACACCCAGGAGCCCGAGGCAGAAGAAGTATTGCAAAATTGAGGTTAGTTTGTGCTATATACTGAGTTCCAGGACAGCCTGGGCTACAAAGTGAAATTTTGTCTCAAAAAAAAGCCACAAAATAAACAAATAGGTAAGAGATGTGGTTCAGTAGGGTAATGGTCTAGCAGCCATGGAGCCTTGACTTGTCCCTAGCATGAGAGGAAACAGAGGGAGGAAGGAGAAAGAGGAGAGAAAAGTGAGGGGGTGGGGGGCGATGTGCGGACTACATAACCATTTCCTACAACACGGGGAAACCCTTACAAGCTTTGTTTGAAAGGGTTGGATTGTTTGTTGAAATAAGGCTGTGGAGTAGGAATATGGACATCAACTAAGACTGGAGCTGTGGAGGTGAGCCTGTGGGTAAAGTAATTGATATGCAAGTGTAAGGATCTGAGTTCGAATCCCCAGAACCCGCATACAGAGCACACACATCACTAATTCCTTCCAGGGAAGATGACAGGTAGAGACAAGAGAGGCCTGGAAGCTCAAAAGACCTTGTCTTAAACAAGATGGAAAGTGAGGACATACAAAGTTGTCATCTGAGCTCCACATACGAGCTATGGCACACACGCCTCCACATACGAGCTATGGCACACACACACCTCCACATACGAGCTATGGCACACACATGCCTCCACATACGAGCTATGGCACACACACCTCCACATACGAGCTATGGTACACACACACCTCTACATACGAGCTATGGTACACACGCCTCCACATACGAGCTATGGCACACACGCCTCCACATACGAGCTATGGCACACACACACCTCCACATACGAGCTATGGCACACACATGCCTCCACATATGAGCTATGGTACACACACACACCTCTACATACGAGCTATGGTACACACACACACCTCCACATACGAGCTATGGCACACACGCCTCCACATACGAGCTATGGCACACACACACCTCCACATACGAGCTATGGCACACACATGCCTCCACATATGAGCTATGGTACACACACACACCTCTACATACGAGCTATGGTACACACACACACACCTCCACATACGAGCTATGGCACACACGCCTCCACATACGAGCTATGGCACACACGCCTCCACATACGAGCTATGGCACACACACACCTCCACATACAAGATATGACATACACACCTCCACATACGAGCTATGGCACACACAAGCCTCCACATACGAGCTATGGCACACACGCACCTCCACATACGAGCTATGGCACACACGCCTCCACATACGAGCTATGGCACACACACACCTCCACATACGAGCTATGGCACACACACCTCTACATACGAGCTATGGCACACACACGCCTCCACATACGAGCTATGGTACACACACCTCCACATACGAGCTATGGTACACACACTTATACATACGAGCTATGGCACACACGCCTCCACATACAAGATATGACATACACACCTCCACATACGAGCTATGGTACACACATGCCTCCACATACGAGCTATGGCACACACACCTCTACATACGAGCTATGGCACACACACGCCTCCACATACGAGCTATGGTACACACACCTCCACATACGAGCTATGGCACACACACGCCTCCACATACGAGCTATGGCACACACACCTCTACATACGAGCTATGGCACACACACGCCTCCACATACGAGCTATGGCACACACACCTCCACATACGAGCTATGGCACACACACGCCTCCACATACGAGCTATGGCACACACACCTCTACATACGAGCTATGGCACACACACACCTCCACATACGAGCTATGGCACACACACACCTCCACATACAAGATATGACATACACACCTCCACATACGAGCTATGGTACACAAGCCTCCACATACGAGCTATGGCACACACGCCTCCACATACGAGCTATGGCACACACGCCTCCACATATGAGCTATGGCACACACGCCTCCACATACTAGCTATGGCACACACACCTCTACATACGAGCTATGGTACACACACACCTCCACATACGAGCTATGGTACACACGCCTCCACATACGAGCTATGGCACACACGCCTCCACATACGAGCTATGGTACACACGCCTCCACATACGAGCTATGGTACACACGCCTCCACATACGAGCTATGGTACACACGCCTCCACATACGAGCTATGGTACACACGCCTCCACATACGAGCTATGGCACACACGCCTCTACATACGAGCTATGGCACACACACCTCCACATACGAGCTATGGTACACACGCACCTCCATATACGAGCTATGGCACACACGCCTCCACATACGAGCTATGGCACACACGCCTCCACATACGAGCTATGGCACACACGCCTCCACATACGAGCTATGGCACACACGCCTCCACATACGAGCTATGGCACACACGCCTCCACATACGAGCTATGGCACACACACCTCCACATACGAGCTATGGTACACAAGCCTCCACATACGAGCTATGGCACACACACCTCCACATACGAGCTATGGTACACAAGCCTCCACATACGAGCTATGGCACACACACCTCTACATACGAGCTATGGCACACACGCCTCCACATACGAGCTATGGTACACACGCCTCCACATACGAGCTATGGCACAGAAGCCTCCTCATTCACACACAAGAATAACTGCCTATGGGTGTGTAGGCAAACACAGAGGAGGGTGGAGAGGAAGAGAAGAAAGAGAAAGAGACGGGGCGGGAGGGAGGAAGGGGGAGAGAGAGAGAGAGAGAGAGAGAGAGAGAGAGAGAGAGAGAGAGAGAGCGAGCGAGAGAGAGCGCTACCAAAATCAGTGTGGAGAAAGCCAGGCATGTGGCCTTTAATCTCAGCACTCAGGAGGCAGAGGCAAGCGGATCTCTGAGTTTAAGGCCAGCCTGGTCTACAGAGTGAGTTCCAGAGCAGTCAAGGCTATGAAGTGAGACCCTGTCTCAAAACAACAACCACTTTTTAAATTTTAAATTAAATGAAACTTAAAATGCAATTGCTCCTGAAACAGAGGCTCACGCGACTCAAGTTGGCTTTGTGTTTGCTGCGTGGCCAATGGCGGCCTTGGGGTCAGGATGCTCCGCCTCCCCTGAACTCTGGCACTGTTTCTTAATTGCGCTCATACATTTCACGTGGGTAGCCGCGCGTGGCTGTTGCTGCCACGTTGAACACTGGGTTCGCAGCTCTTCCATCATCGCAGAAAATCCCACCGGATAGCATCTGCGCTATGCTGGATAATTGCATTCTTTGCCTCCATTCAATAAAAATGAAATTGCTCTCGGGAACTCTGCTGCTCGCTGCTTTGAAAGTGCAGAACTAGAGCCAAAAGGATTTATATTTTGTTTTGTTTTGTTTTTTAGGCCTGGGTAAAAAAGACTGCCCTGAATCCAAATTTCTTCTTGGAAGTCAAGTTGTACAAGACGAAGCCCGTTGTTTTCAGTCTATCTCTGCGGTGTCGATCCTGTAGCGGTTGCAGGACAAAGCCTGGGGCTCCTTACGTGCAGTGCAATTCCCCAAGGTCAGAGGGGGTGACGCCTCTCGCAAGCCTCAAACTGTCAAGATTCAGCCCCTGGATGTCAGATTTACATTCTTGGAAGCATGCCTCCTGAGATGTAGGTCTCAACTTTGGGTCTGCTATATTGAGGACCAGGAGAAACACTGCTTTTTCCCCTTTCCTATTAATGTTTTCATTCGAACCTATTATTGAAAACTTTTAACCCATTAAATAAACACTCATATAACGAATTTCTATGTGCACACCCAGCAGGCTTCACTGTAGTAACCTCAGCACTTGGGAGGCAGAGGCAGTCGGATCTCTGGATCTGAGTCCAGTCTGGTCTACCTAATGAGTTCCAGGCCAGCTAGGGCTATGTATGGAGACCCTGTTTTTAAAATAAAAGCTGGTTCTCCTGCAACCTCTACAAAGTTAGCCCTGAGTTTTCATTGCCAGGTCATGTTATTAAGTCAACACATGTAGGGTGTTTCAGTCTGATGCAATCATTTTTCTTCTAAGCTGTTTCCGTCATTGGCCCTTAAAGGCACGGTCAGCTTGGCCTCATCACTTAGAAGTCCCAGCCTTGTGCACCTCATCTATACCTCACTTCCAGTCCCAGAGAAGCGTGGGTCCTGGGCATGTGGCTTAACATCCATTTCTGGAACCAAGACAGTAGCAGCCCTGCCTCATGAGCTGAGGCACCAAGTGAAACAGTTGAAATCTGTTTGGGAAAACTGGGCCAGTGTGGCTGTGCTTCTTAAGAGTGGCCATGCGAGGAAGTTTTCATTCAGTCCATTCACAAATATTTATTGAACACTTACGTCATTGCAAGTCTGAGTCAATAAATCAACCCAACACCTGCCCTCACGGACCTCACGTTCTAGCAGGAGAGGGATGGTAATTTGAGTGGGGTTGTTTATTTGGTTTTCTGTTGTTGTTGTTTCACGGTTCTTTTCTTTTCTTTGGGAGGGGCAAGCAGGGTCTTCCTATGTAACCATGGCTGGCCTAGAACTCTATATAGACCAAGCTGACCTCAAATCCACAGAGCTCCACCACCTCTTCCTTCCAAGAACTGCGATAGTTGTATGGGTGTGTGCCTCCAAGTCCAGCTCCCAATAGTGTCATTTCAGAGTACTGAACACTGGAGTGTCGGCTCTCCCAGAGATACGCCTGTCAAAGAGCTTGTGGATAGCATGGATGAGAGACAGAGGAAGGTAGGAGGAATTTGATCTGGATTCTGAAGGAATGCATGTGCATAGGAGGGCCACCGAGAGCCACCATAGCAGCCTGAGTTAGGCAAGAATGGGGAATGTTCGAGAAAGAGAAAAGCAAAAATCAAACAGCACCTCCCCATTTCTGCATGTCCTGCTCAGTGAGGGAGGTCCTGAAAGTGAGGCTGGGAAGGCAGGCAGAGTGTGTTAAGACAGAGCACAGCTGGAGCATCTGCTCCCTGGAGCACAGCTGTCTACTCCATAATGCTGCCACACGGAAAGCTCCGGCTAACTCCGCTGCCCCGGCTCAGCACAGGATGGCCTCACTAGTACCACACCTGACTCCGCAGGGAGCTGCTGGGCCTGGAGCCTCTTGATTTCTCGATAACCACCCTTTTAACAAGAGCTGCTGGGCCTGGGGCCTCTTGATTTCTCGATAACCACCCTTTTAACAAGTCTCCCCGCTCTGCATTCCGAGCTGCAGCAGGTGTTAAGCAGCGAGCTCAGAGGGGCTGGGAGAGCAAGCCCTCTCTCAGCTGACATTTTCAGCAGGTGAGTCATTTTCCTGGGAAACTGGCTTCCTCCAGGACTGACCTCCTCTGACCCTACAAGGACTCGGGGGCACCCAGGCACCCTTACATATGTGTTTACTGTCCTGTGGTGTCTGGGAAGAGTATGGACACATTTCAGTGGTTTTGATCAAAACTCCTGATTCCACTTTTCATAATTCAGTCCCATTAGATTATTATTGATTTGAGAACAGTTGTCTTTAATTTACCCATAACTCAAGCCCACGCTTGAAGTCTAGGAGTGTGATAGTTGTGTAATAATCCTTAATGAATGGATATTTAATGATTAATAAAAACATAATTGTGGATTAATTAACTCTCCCTTATCCTCCGTGGCCTCATCTGTGGGATATAGCCTCATGACCCGGAAGACTTTTTCAGAATATTGAGTAACATGATGTAGAAAGAGACAGTGGGTTATATATCATTCAATGATGGCATTTTGATACAAGGAGCTGAACCTACAGATGGATTTTCAACAGAAGTCCTTCCAAAGGTCAAGGGAGCCTTTAGGTCCCTGTGTCTATGACTAGAGGAGTCACCACTAGGTGGCAATATTTTCTTAAGGCAGGTAAGCCCTTTCCTTCCTCTACCCCAGTGGCCTCCAAACTAGGGGTCCATGCGCCCCTGTGAGGCCAAGGCTTCCAAGAGTGCTCAGTCACAGAGAGCTTTGGGAACCCCAGCGTTTGATCCTCACCTGTGTGTGCTCTTTCCTCAGTGAACCTGCTTGAAAAAGAACGTATTCAGGCTGCAGGGTGGCCCTGTGGATTGAGTTTAGTCCCTAGAGCTCATATCACACACACACACAAACACGCACGCATGCACGCACGCATGCACATGCACGCTCATGCACGCACGCACACACACTCATGATTTTTTTAAAACGTATATTCACAATATCCCTTCTCCAGCTTTTCCAATAGAGTGATATGCCCATTATCCATTCGAAATCCTTTTTTAAAAGACTGTCTCACCATGTAGCCATGACTGTTATGGAACTCACTATATAGACCAGGCTGGCCTCAAACTCGGTGATCTCTCTGCCTTGTGCCTCCTGCCTCTGCTGCCCAAGTGCTAGGATTAAAGGCATGTGCTACCAACCAAATCTTTGTGATGGCAAAAACATCTCCAGAGGCATCAAACACAAGTGTAAAACTGTCCAGATGATGTAACATGAGGGGCCTGCTTGTTGGGGTTTCTATCCTGCCCAGTACCCCACAGTCGACAAGTCCCAAAGAAAATCACACAGAGATCTCCATAAGTTATAAAACTGATTGGCCCATTAGCTTAGGCTACTTATTAGCTCTTGTAGCATATATTAACCCATTGTTCTTATCTATGTTAGCCACATGGCTCCATACCTTTCTCAGCCAGGTAGATTGCATCCTGCTTCTTCGGTGGTCTGCCCAGGAGTGGAGGAATGGGCTTCCTCCTTCCTACCATTCTTCTGTTCTCATCGCCCCACCTCTGCTTCCTGTCTGGTTGACCCACCTATACTTTCTGCCTGGCCAATCAGTGTTTATTTAAAATATGATTGACAGAATACAGACAATTCTCCCACACCAGGGTAACATCTGAGTCCTTATGATGTCAAAGGACGTCCTCAGCACACCTAGCGCTTCACCCACAGAGCCATGCCTCCAGCTCCTATATTTTAACCTTTTCAGAAACAGATTTCCTCCATGTTAGCCTTCCTTCAGATCAATGCTTTTCTTGATGCTTTCTGCTTCTTTTTTAGTCTGTACCATCATGAGCCAAGTGACACTGCTGCTAAAGCTAATCCCCTCCCCCACACACACACATTTTGTTTTGCCTTTGCTTACTATGCCCTTGAGTGTGTTTGTGTGCTAGAAGAGTGCACTTGTGAAGGTCACAAGACAGCTTGCAGCAGTTAAGCCTCCATCATGTGTGTCCCAGAGACCAAACTCAGGCTGTCTGGCTTGGTGGCAGGTGTCTTTACACAGTGAGCCAATTCTCTGTGACTTTCACTTTAGTTTTTCATTATTTCCTTTGTTTATTTATTTTTTTACTTATGTGTGTGTGTTGGGGTGTACCAAATGTGTGCAGTGCCCACAGAGGCCAGAAGGGGTCAGTGGAATTCCTGGAACTGGAGTTAGATGGTTGTGAGTTACCATGTGGGTGCTGGGAATTGAACCTAGATCCTCTGGAAGAATAATCAGTGCTCTTAACTGCTGAGCCACCTCTCTCCAGCCCTAAGTTTCACTACAAATGTGTGTGTGTATAATGTGTAGAGATATCATACACACACACACACACACACACACACACACACACACATATATATATAATATAGGAGGGTCATACTTTCATTGGTTAATAAAGAAACTGCTTGGCCTGATAGGTCAGAACATAGGTGGGTGGAGTAGACAGAAGAGGATGCTGAGTAGATGGGAGGGAGGTCAGATGCTATGGAGCCAGCCACCAGATCAGACATGCTGAATCTTTCTCAGTAAGCCACCACCTCGTGGTGCTACACAGATTATTAGAAATGGGTTAATCAAGATATGAGAATTAACCAAGAAGAGGCTAGATATAATGGGCCAGGCAGTGTTTAAAAGAATACAGTTTCCGTGTTGTTATTTCCGGGGCTAAGACAGGCAGCTGGGAGCTGGGTAGCAGGGAAGCAGCCCTGCTCCCCCTCACTACATACATAAAATTATGTATGATCATATATATATATATATATATATATATATATATATATATATATATATATATATTCTGCCAGGTAGTACGCACCTTTAATCCCAAGCACTCAGTAGGCAGAGGCAAGTGGATTTCTGTAGCTTTGAGGCCAGCCTGCTCTACAGAGAAAAAATCCAGAATAGCCAGGGCTACACAGAGAGCCTCTGTCTCAAAATAAATAAATACAAATTTTTTAAATTATACATATGTATGTGTGTATATATATTTTAAAAAGTTATACATATACATATATGTATGTATTTTTAATATACATATAACATTTTTAATATCCAAAATAGCGAGAGAGATGGCTCAGTAAGTAAAGAGGCTTGCTGAGCAGGCCTGGAGACCAGCGTACAAATGTGCCCTCCGATGTCTGCAGGAGGCGGTGGCAGCACCTCCTCCTCACACTCATAATAATAATAAGCCATTAAAAGTTAAATATCAACTTAGAATCACTCTGGCCTTCCGTGTTGTCCTATGTGTAAGACGTTCTCCCCACCTTAGAGAAGAATGACATCACTGCCCTGGAGAACGGAAGCTGAGGTGGGAGGGATTCTGCACGGATGAAGGGGGAGGGGTTCTGCACGGATGAAGGGGGAGGGGTTCTGCACAGATGAGGGGGGAGGGGTTCTGCATGGATGAGGGGGGAGGGGTTCTGCACAGATGAGGGGGAAGGGGTTCTGCATAGATAAGGGGGGAGGGGTTCTACACAGATGAGGGGAAGGGTTTCTGCACAGATGGGGGGAGGGTTTCTGCACAGATGGGGGAGGGTTTCTGCACAGATGGGGGAGGATTTCTGCACAGATGGGGGAGGGTTTCTGCACAGATGGGGGAGGGGTTCTGCACAGATGGGGGAGGAGTTCTGCACAGATGGGGGGGTTCTGCACAGATGGGGAGGGGTTCTGCACAGATGGGGGGGTTCTGCACAGATGGGGGGGGTTCTGCACAGATGGGTGAGGGGTTCTGCACAGATGGGGGTTCTGCGCAGATGGGGGAGGGGTTCTGCAGACAAGCCTTGGCAAGCTGCCCTGGCCTTCCGCTGTCCTGCCCCAGCACTCGTCCCCTGCTTATTTACTTTTGGTAAAGACATTGCATAAATGACCTACAAAACCTTTCTTTTGGTATTCAGGGTTTTTTCTTCTTCTTCTTCTTCTTCTTCTTCTTCTTCTTCTTCTTCTTCTTCTTCTTCTTTTTTTAATTCCTGTGTCACATGAAATTTGTATTATACTTTTCTCCTGTTAATCTGTGTCACCTCTGTTTAATCTTAGACCCAGCAGGAACACTCAAAGGGATGAAGTGGAATTTTTCCATCTTGCAGTTTCTGGCAACAAAGAAGGGATCCTGAAAGGCTGAGACCTTTTGTTGCCTAAGCTGTCCCTGGAGAGGGCGAATGCATGCCTGCTCAACTCAGATAGGATGCCAGTGGTGCCAAAGGATTCCACCTAACTCTGTGAACTAATGAGTGAGTTTATGGGCTTCTTATAGGAGCATGGGGGAGTGTGAGTGACTCCCAGATGGCTACACCGCTGAAATCTCACCCCAGCATGAACGACGTCCCCACAGCTACATAGACATCCCCCTCTCCAGCTACCGTCCACACTCTGTACTCTGTCACCTTCCCATATCACATCCAGCTGGAGCAGAGTTGCACACTTCTTTGAGGAAAGCATAGAGGAAATGGGGTCTCAGGTAAGGATCTGATGGAGCCACCCACCCTCCTTGGGAAAGTTTAGCAGACCTGATTTGGGGGTCTCTCAGGGCTAACGGAACCACCCCCTCCTCTGTGGGAAAGTTGGCAGACATGATTTTGGGGTCTCTCTGGGCTAACCTCAACTTCTATAGGACAGTAATGGCTGTTAGCTGTGAGAACCTTACGTACCCCACATCTTCAGGTGGAAAACCTCACAAACTCCAAAGCAGATGGGGCAAGACATGGTGACTCATATCTGTCATCTCAATATGGAGGCTTGAGGCAGGAGGATTAATACAAATTTGAAGCCAGCAAGGACTACAGTGAGTCCAGCCTCTAAAGAGTGAGACACGGCTCAATAGCAGAAGCCAAACACAGCAAAAGGCCAGGCTGGTAGAAATTCTTACCACTGAGAGCTGTCCCAGGTCTCTTTTTCATGTCCACTAAAAAAGAAAGATGTCATGATGAGCTTCAGCTGTCAGCTTGACACACCTGGGAAGAGGGAGCCTCAGCAGACAGGGATTGCCTTCATGAGACTGACCCATGGACAGGGCTGTGAGGGGCTTCTCTCACTAACTGGTAGCCGATGGGCACCCACATTCTCTGTTCAGCCATGCTGTACAGCAACAGCCAACCTCACACCTCACTGTTGTTGCCTGTAGATCTGGTGAGACTCGTGGGAATTCTTGGGGGAATTAGTTTTTAAAAAACTTTTCCCCCATCTTAAGAATGGGAAACAATATAATGATTCAGGGAATTAGGTCTTCAATGAATAGTTTGAAAATGGAACAATTAAATGAAGGGATAATTAGCTTATCTGGGGTTAACATAATGTCAGTTATAGCCATTATCAGTTTGGTAATTCATGTTTTATCCTTTAAAAAGTTATTTGGTATCGGTGCCAAATATAAAAAAATTGACTGGTAAGATAAAATTCTTGGAAAGACTTACTAATGAAACTAAGAAAAGTATTCACACAGAGACAGAGTCATTGAGAGCAGAACTTACTGTAACACTGCATTATGAAATTGAAGAGGAGCAACCCAAGGTTATTAGAAAACCAAACTTAATTTATCCAGTTACCATTCAAAAACAACCACCAGATGATAGACAACCCCCCCCCAAGGCTATTCAGAAATTAACTGGAATCCTATAGAAATTTTAGATTTAAAGAGAATTAAGGAAGCAATATTTTCCTATGGTATGCATTCACCTTTGTAAGTAGATGCTAAATTCATGGGCTACTCTGTACAGAATTATACCACAAGACTGGAAAGATTTGGTTACATCAGTATTGGAAGCTGGCCCTCAGTTACAGTGGAAAACATGGTGGAGAGATGAAGCTAGGATCATAGAACAAGGAAGTAGGGCCAGAGGTATGGAAATTTCCCAAGAACTGTTTCTCCATTTAGCCCAGTCTAACAATTTGCAAAGACAGATTACATTTTTGGTGATCACACCTTGGTGCTATGCCATCTAGCAGCTTTGAATGCTTGGAACAAGATTCAAGAATCAGGAAAGAGGACTGAGTCATTCACTAAAATTATACAAAACCCCGAAGAAGCTGACATTGCTTTTTAACAAAGATTGACCTCAGCTGTAAATAGAGTGATATTAGACCCAGAAATTAGACAAATCTTAAATGAAACTTTGGCTTTTAAAAATGTTAATCCAAAAATGCTGACCCAGGATGTAAAATGGCAATTAGGCATTTAAAGGCAACAGGACCAGTAGAGGAATGGATCAGAAACACAGTTGATATTGGGTCTCATGTCTATGATACTTGGATAGGAGAAGTGATTTCTGAAAATTTTAAGAAAAATCAAAAGGTTAGATATTTTAATTATGGTAAACCATGTCCTCTGGAAAAGCTAGGCATTTCTAAGAACAACATTTTTTTTTTCTAGAGAGAAACCAAACAGAAGACTCCAGCCTTCTGGAATATGCAGATGGTGTGGCAAAGGCTGATATTGTACTAATGAATGCAGATCAACCCAGGACAGGCAAGGTACCCCTTTGTCATCAGAAAATGCCTCAGGGGGCCCATTGCAAGCCCCCATATCAAATTTGGTTCAAACATTCCCTGTCAGCATTGAGGCATCTCCTCCACAGGGCAATAAAAGACTTAATGCCTTGTGGGAGCCCACAGAAGTTCCACCTTGACTGAAGGTTGGAGAGTTCAGGCTTATTCTTGCTCCTTCAAGTCTACTGACAAGAGATTTGACTGAATTAACATGTGACCACTAACAGGATATCCTGACCTAGGATGTGGTTACTTGGTGTTTGGGGTATTAAAATGGCCCACAGAGGTGGATCTGTTCTACCTTGACCAAATGTCAGAGAGTTCAGGCACATTCCTTCTCCTTCAAGGATACAACAGGGGATTTGACCCAGGGAGTGGCTGCCTACAGGATACTTGACCTAAGGTGCAGTCGCTGCAAGTCCTGCCTAAACAAATAGAATACTTAACTCAGAGTATACTTAATTGATGCTTCAGGTAGTAAAGAGGTAATTGCTCTATTTGTTCTATGTATCATGTTAAAGCAATATTTTTGCCTTCTCCCCCATTTATGGATTGGGGTGTATAAGCATATGAAAAATAACAATGGGCAAATTCAGTATTCACTAGTTTGCCCTCCAGGTTCTATTCTGTGTCTCTGTCTATTTATTTTATATTTCTGTTCTGTCTGCCTGGCATTTCAAATCCACAAGCCCCTGCCCTGGAATGTGTTAACCCCGTTGAGGTTGGACATTGCTGTTGTGAAAAACCATATGCTCTGAATGACAGAACAGCTTCATTTGATAAAGTAAAATTTTCAGGAGACCAAAAAAGAAGTATTTGGCAAACTTCTATAAATGATCAAAGATTGAAGTTAAAAAATACAAACAAATGGTATTGGAATTAAGAGTTTGTGTCAGAGTCCAACTTCAAGAAAAATACCACTTACCAGGGTAGGAGCATGGGGATTAGAAAAATAAGGAAAGAGAACAAAGACATAGTGAAAATAACAAAACAGAAGCATAGGCTAGTACTGGGAGGGAATTTCAGTGAATATAGAAATTACCCACATTTAATTTACATTTTCTTAAAATACCCCCAACCTCAAAAGATAGGTGTAAGATTTAAAAAAATGCATTAACATGATACAAGGGAATGAACAGACCAGTTGAGGTTGTGGGCTACATTCTCAGTGAAACATTGTGTTGCTAGAACAAGACAAATAACACTCATACCCTAGACCAAAACATTCTGTAGACAAACCACTCCCTGGGTGGAATCCATTGTTATCTCCCTAAAGGAGTAAGAACTTAGTTTAATCCTTAGACTTTTGTTTGAGGTAGAAACAGATAAACTTCTCTATGCATGATATACAATTAGCCACACCTGTTGACGATAACCTTGAGAGAGTAGAACTCTCTGACCTAAATCTAGGTAGGACCTTTCTTTGAGGTAGAAACCGACAATAACCTTGAAGAAACAGAAGTAAATTCCAACTCTCTGACCTTTAATCAGGGTGAAGTGGCAACAACTTGGAGCAAGCTGAAACTTTTTGATCTTCAGACAAGGTGGAAATAGGGTTTCCACAGGTTTGATAGACACAGGGACAGATGTAATAATAATTGTACCAAAATCTTGGTATCCAGAATGACCTCTTCAAGTGATAAATGTCCATCTTCTAGGAATTGGAACTTTATCTCAGGTGAAACAAAGTGCAAGATGGATTGAGTGTATAGGACTAAAAAGACAAGGAGGAAAATCAAAGCCAAATGTGGCTGACATAGCAATGAGTTTGTGGGGACGTGATCTGTTACAGCAATGGAATACTCAGATTAACATTCCTCCAATCTCAGAAACAAACCATTAACTAACGTATGTTTCTGAGAAAAATACTAAAAGATACTATGAAGAACAGTCACTGACCACCCAGGTTGTACAAGAACAGGGCAAAACCACTGCTGATCTTTCCAAGGTATCGACAGCCACTGCTGATCTTTCCAAGGTATCGACAGCCCTTCCTTTAAAATGGTTAACTGGATGAAACAATGGCCTCTGAATCAGAAAAAGTACACGCTTTAGAACAGTTGGTACAAGAGCAGTTAAATGCTCAACATATTGATAAATTGACCAGTCCTTGGAATTCTCCTATATTTGTCATTAAAAGGAAATCTGGGAAATGGAGGAAGGTAACAGATCTAAGAGCAATTAATAAAGTGATTCTGCCAATGGGCTCTTTACAGTCTGGAATTACCTTGTCTTCTCTATTACCTAAAGGATGGTCTATTATAGTGATTGATTTAAAAGACTGCTTTTTTACTCTACCTTTAAAGGAACAGGATAGATAAAAATTTGCCTTCACGGTGTCTACTTATAATTCCCAGCCTGTTAAAAGATATTAGTGGAAAATTCTTCCACAAGCGATGTTAAATAGCCCTACCTTGTGTCAATATTTTGTACAAGAGCCATTGGAAAGAGTTCATAAACAGTTTTCTTAATTTATAATTTACTTTGTATAGATGATACATTACTAACCATTTCAGATGCAGAAACATTAGAGAAAAATTTTAAAGATGTAAAGAAAAATTTGCCTTGTTGGGGATTAAATATTGCTTCTGAAAAAAATACAAAGAGGAGATGCTATTAATTAACTAGGATATAAGATAGGTATACAAAAAACAACCACAAGAGGTACAAATCAAGAGAGATCAATTACAAACTCTTAATGATTTTCAAAAATTTCTGGGAGATATTAACCAGTCATCGACAACAATTGGGTTGATAACTCAAGAACTAAATTTATTTCAAACCTTACAATTATAAGGACTTAAGTGCTCCAATAAAATTACCAGCTGAAACTGGGAAAATATTAGCTTTGGTAGAAAATAAATTACAGAGTTCACGTGGCGTTGTTTGATTCCATAGCTTGATTATGTTCTGATTATTTTACCTTCTACACACTCTTCTATGGGAATTATTATGCAGAGAGAAGATAATAAAATGGATGTTTTTACCATGCAAACAGAGCAAAAAATTAAAGACCTATATAGAAAAGGTTTCTAATTGATTCTGGAAGGAAATTTAAGACTTCCCCAATTAGCAGGACTAGATCCAGCAGAAATTGTGGTACCTTTTACTAATGCTGAGATTTCCTCATTATGAACAGAAAATGAACTTTGGCAAAGAGCTTGCAATAGTATTTTGGGAGAGATTAACAACAAAAATCCCAAAAGCAAGAAACTTCAGTTTATAAAGAGAACTAATTGGATCCTTCCTCACATTGTAGGGGGAACACAAATTTCTGGAGCCCCTGCATTCTATACTGATACAAACAAATCAGGAAAGGCAGGTTTTAAGTCAGGAAATTTAGGTAAGGTGGCTCAAAGCCCTTATGATTCTGTTCAAAAGTAATAATCATATGCTATTCTCACGGTATCATTAGATCTTCTAGAAACTCTTAATATAGTTACTGACACTCAGTATGCAGAAAGAGTTGAAACCACTGAACTTATTTCATATGATTCAGAATTAGCCCTGTTACTTATTCAATTACAAAAAGTAATCAAAAATAGAAATCATCCTTTGTATATAACACATATCAGATCCCAAACAGGTCTACCAGGTCCTCTGGCATGGGGTAATGATAAAATTGATGAGCTATTGGTAATAAGTGTGCTATAAGCCTCAGAATTTCATTTAAAAACATCTTGTCAATGGTAACAGTTTGAAGAAATATTTTTCCGTCATTTGGCAATAAGTCAAGGAAATTTTTTAAAATGTCCTACTTGTTCTTTGTATAACCAGACTCTACTGCCTGCAGGAGGTAAACCAAAGGTTACTCAAAGAAATGAAATTTGGCAAATGGATATGTCTGAATTTAATTTTGCAGAATCTGGAAAATTAAAGTATGTACACTATACAATAAATGCATATTCAGGATTTCAAAGGGCAATCGCTTTGAGTTCTGAAAAGACTAATTCTACAATTACATATTTGTTAAAAGTTATGGTCTTCATGGGGATACCTGTGCAAATTAAAACAGGCAATGCTCCTACACATGTCTTTAGTAAAATAAAACCTTTTTTCCATATTATGACATAAAGTACACAATTCTATAGGGTGAGCAGCTATAGGAAGAACAATTTAAAAGATATGCTAATAAACAAAAGGATAATGAACCCCCTAGAGAGAGAATGTACAATGCTTTGTTAACTTTAAATTTTTTAAAATGCCAATGCAAAAGTAACTACAGCTGCAGAGAGACATTGGATAGTAGAAAAACCTGCTGAAATAATATCAAGATGTATTACTTTCAGGATGTGTTGACCTCAGAGTGGAAACCAAGATATGTGTTATGTTGAGGAAGAGGTTTTGCTTCTGTTTCCATAGAAGAAGAAAAGCTATGGATACCATCAAAATCGATAAGGATTAGACTTGAACAGGAGAGACCTCTTGGTTAGAAGAGGTGATAGTTCATCAAACAGCATGGCCATTCAATATAAACTTATATAAGACTAACAAATGCCTTTCATTTGATAAGATATAACCTTCCAAAATAGAAAATCCCCAAAGTTAAGTTTGGGACAGGGTTTTGTTTTTGTCTTCTCAGAAGAATAAAAGCATCCAACTAAGAAATCTAAAATCCTCTAGACAAATAAGATATCTGAAGACAAAAGAAGAATCATTCAGAAAAAAAAAGTCCAAAGAAAAAGGAGTAAATTGGCCTAATGATATAGCATAGCACATTTCCAACAGGATAAATTCTATAAATCTTCCCAAATGTCTCTTTCTCTACAGACATATAAGGCACATAGTCTTTGTAGTCCCAGTTCAATTAACAATTAAAGCTGACTTTGATGTTGGACTGTGGTGCTTTCTTCCTTTAAACCCAAATACACTTGTTAAAGGCAAATCCAAAATCTCTGCCTTGTGTCATAAGAACCACCTGGTGTGGGACAGAATAAAAACCAAAATTAAGGGGCTATTATATTGCCACTAATCTCATAATCCTTGGGGTTTATTTTGACCCTTTAAGCTTTTCTTAAGCTATAAATATTATCTCAAAATTTATAAGATTAAGCTTTTTGTCATGATATTAATGGTCATATAGAGTATTAATTCTAGAAAAAGGTCTCATCTAGCTTACTGTACATGATTTCAGGCTTGAGTCTCTATCAGGTAGTGAGGAACTAAGTGTGTGTACTCCAGAGATACATAGCAAACTCTGGTCCTTTAACCTCTCTGAGATCTGGTGCATATGACATTTAAAATGTTTACGTTTTCTACAGTGAACTGTGACCATTCCTAGTAGTGACCTTTAAAGTCTCCAAAAGGATTTGAGGCCCCAAACAGCAGTTCCACCCGGATTGTGGTAGTGTGGCTAAGCTGACAAACACCACCCAAAGACCAACTTTAGACTACAAACTGTTCAGGACTATTTCAAGGCAACTATTGGAGATGGTCCAGCTTCATGCCCTACTCCATCCAGGACTTGAGAAAAATTCTACACTTTCCTATTACACAGAGACTGGACATGAAATGATACAGCTAGCTCTCCCAGGACTTGAACATTATCTCAATTTTCTAAGGATCCCCTAAAGATGCTGCCATCCCTAGACATCAGGAAGCAATCTAGAAGACGTGACACCCACATATCCAAGAGCTTGGGTGGAAGGCTTTTGGTCATTCAATGGGTTATGGATATTTGTCATCATTTAGGGGGAATAGTTACAAGTTGTTATTGGTAATGGTCAGGATAAAAGCTAAATAAAGGAGACTAGATTCAGGGATCTCATTCTAAAAAGAAAAAGGGGGGATATAGAAATGATAGGATAAAAGCATAGATTATTGAATTTACTTTTAAACTAAAAACATAACTACTAGTCTTAAATATTTTGTATTGTTAGGAATTTTATATATTGATACAAATTTAAGGTTGTTGAAACACACTTTACATGTTTCTACTCTTGTTTAAAGTATTTTACATATGCAGCTCATTTGACAATGTAATGTAAGTTTCTAGTCCTTGAAAGTTATTATTATGAACTGTTTAAGATAATAAAGAAATGCAGGTTAGTAGTCACCTATAACAATCAAACTTGTAGTCATGTTAGGTATGCTTTCAAGGTCAAATAGATATATTTTAGATAGGCAGGTCTCCTCCAAACACATCAGAGATCTACAGAATATGGCATTTAAGATGTTTTAATAACATAAGGATTTTCTGACAATGAGACATGTCTTATCCTGTCAGCACCAATCTACTTCAGAGAAGACAATGAACATCAAAAACCTCCATATGGAGTCTACTTTCTTTGCAGCAAATGTAAGCCACTGGGCAAGAAAATGCCCTTATCTCAACTGCTGACAGTTTGCTATCCAAATTGGGCAAGCAGAACATAAAGCAAAGTGACCACTGAACTTTGCCAAGACAAGGAAAGATAGTCCTTCAAAATTCCTGCCTCTCGGAAAAGTCTGTCAGCTACTTTAGGCTTGTAGGCTGAAGATGGATGCCCCAATGTTACAGAAGAACCTTGGGTGACTGTCCAGGAAGCTGTTTCTATCATTTCTATAGTTTTGGAAGTTGTTTGCTCTGCATGTCCTGCTTACTCAGGTAATATTATATCCTTCTCTGGTCTCTGATAGAGTTGAAGACCAGAGAGCTATAGTCACTGTTTTCCTTGTTATCAAATTCAGAAAAAAAAACTCACAAAAAAAGGTGTAACATGTATAAAGCTGGGAGACATAAAAGTTTAAGTGGTTTATCTAAGAAAATGTTTTCAGGTCTTAAAAATTGTTTTGGCTTGGCTATACAAGTTAACATAAAAAAATAAATTAGGTACAAAAATTTGGACTCAACAAGATAGGATAGATAATAGAGTATTTTCTCTGAATTTGCCAAAAGCAAATGGACTGGGCATTGTAAATGTAATTCTTACCTGATAATTGTTCATATTATGCATAGTTTTTCTGTGTCAGAGTTAAAACCTTCCCTTTTATTTAGACAAAAAGGGGGAAATTGTGTGAAATTTTGAAAGCATTTTGATGCTCCCAAGACTGGCAATAAAGTTTGTTTTGAATCAGAGGGCAGAGCTAGCTACTAGCTAACCAAAATTAACCATAGAGATTTTGGAGGACTGAGAACAGATAGACACAGGAAGTAGTAGGGTGAGATGTAGAGAGAGTCTTGGCACTTTTAGATCAAGGAACAAGAGAGAGAGAGGAGGTCACTGGTCACTTCTCCTCTGTTTCTCTGATCATTCAGGTTCTTACCCTAACATCTGACTCCTGAGTTTTTACTGATAAAGAATAATTAGATAAACACTTCACCCATAGGCTTGTATGTTTGAATGTTGGGTCCCCAGTTGTCAGAACAGTTTGCTAAGGATTAAGAGATGTAGCCTCGTTGGAGGATGTGTGTTTCTGGGGATGAGCTTTGAGGTTTTGAAAGTCTCCGTTTACACGAAAGTTTAAGCTGGTATACTTGCAACTTCTTATTACAAAGGGAAAGACAATGTTGGGTCTATTTATAAACATGGCCTATGTGGCACTGGAAAACTTACCTTCTGAAAAGTAATGTATGTAGTTGAGATTATTAAACACAAAAATAAAGACACTGTTTCAAAAATTTTTTAAATCATACGTGTTTATGCACTCGTGTGTGTGTGTGTGTGTGTGTGTGTGTGTGTGTGTGTGTGTGTGTGTGTTTTGCACAGGCCAGAGAGAGCTTCTAATGTCCTGCTGAATCACTCTCCACCATGTTCTTTTGAGGTAGCATAGGATTTGAACTCAAGTCCTCTAGTTTTCCCACAAGTGTTCTTGCATGTTGAGCTATCTTTTCAGCCCCTAAAACAAAATGTAGTATTGCCTTTCTGATGTCAGAGTAAATGTGAGATTTCGCGTAGGGCCCATGGAGGATCTCAATGGACTTGCTCTCCTTCTAAAGAAAGGGATTGTGAACTGGGTATGCTTGTTTGAGCTGTTAAATTTGCATAGGAAGGATTGACAAGTAAAGGTGACATTGAACCTTCTCTATGTTATATTTTTATACATATCATAAATATAAACATTCCAGAAGGTTTGTGGAATTCCTGAACAGTTATATGTTTAATATTTAATTAGTCAAATTTCTAGTTACTATTTTAACATATTGTATACCATAGAAGACAAGCAAAATCTGCTTTTAATTGAATTGTTGCTATAATAAACTCCCAGAGATCTTTAACTAAAATGCTCTAGCTTCATTCTGTTGCTCTGATAAACATCATGACTAAAAACAACTTAGGGAAGAAGGGATTTATTTGGCTTATAATTCGGGTCACAATTCATCATTGAGGGAAGTCAAGACAGAAAGCTGGAAAGAAGAACCGGGGAGGAACGATGCTTGCTGGCTTGTTTTCTGGCTCCCTTGGAGGCTCATGTTTAGCCAGCTTCCCTGTACTTCCCATGACCTAGGGATGCCCCACCCACAGTGGACTGGGTCCTCCCCTATCAATCACTATTTAAGAAAATGTCCTACAGCTGGATCTTATGGAGGCATTTTCTAAATTGAGGTTCCCTCCTTTCAGATAACTCTAGTTTGTGTCAAGTTGACATAAAACTATCCGGCACAGAAGGTAATTTAAGAATTCACCTAAGTCATATGGATTTTGACACATCTATCCCTGGGCATGTCTTATCCTTTCTCTGAGTGGCTCTCTTTCTAAACCCCATGGTGGTTAAATCTGCATTAAATATTCTTCCCAATAAACACCTCTGATTCACACTGGCTCCAGAGCCCCAGCTTCTGAGATCTCTGAGGAGAATCTCTCAGGCTGCCACAGGTCATCAGCAAAACTGTATCTCTGGCTTAATACCCATGCTGTCAACATCAAGTCTGGTGTGGGGGCTCACACAGTAATCTGAGCACTTGGGAGACTGAGGTGTGAAGATCACCTCTTGTTGAGGCCAGCCTGGGCTGCAGAGTGAGGGGGGGGGGGGGGGGAGATCCTTAAACCTGGAAAGCAAGAGGATACAATTAGTGATGCTTTAAACAAAATGTTGAGAAGCTGTGTTTTTATTTTCTTTTGCAGTTCTCATGATAGAGCCATCTAAGTAGCTATTCTACCATTAAGCATTAAGGTCTCGCAATTATTGTTATTATTATTACAATTATTAAGGGGCTGGAGAGATGGCTCAGTAGTTATGATCACTTGTTGTTCATGCAGAAGACCTGAATTCAATTCCCAGCAACCACATGGTGGCTCACAACCATCTACAACTCCAGTTCTAGTGGACCTGATGCCCTCTTCTGACCCCTGCAGGAACCAGGCATGCATTGTGCACAGACATACATGTCAACAAAATATCAATATACAGAAAATGAATTAAATCTAAAAAATAAATTAACTAAAAAACCCAATGACCTGTGCTGATTAATTAAAATCAACTAAATCCCATTTTATTAATTCTTATATTGAATTGGTAGCCTTGGTAAACTACTTTTTCATTAAGCATTCCAGACATTCTTAATCCAATGATTTTTTTTTTAATTTTGAGACAGGATCTCCCTGTATAGCCCAGGTGGGCCTCTGTTCAGCCTCCTTAGTGCTGGAATTAGAGGTCTAGGCCACCAGATCTGGAAGGTGTGTAGTGATATTTTATTTGTATTTTAATAAATTAAGCTTGCCTGAAGATCAGAGTGTGAAACAACCACACTGATCAGCCATACAGACCAGGCAGCGGTGGCACACACCTTAGTTCCAGTAGCCACACTAGTTGCCATAGAAACCAGGTAGTAGTGGTGCACACCTTTAATCCCAGCCCTAGAAAGGAATATAAAATGACGAGACAGCTCTCAGGCTCAGACTCATTCTGAGATTCCTGGAGGCAGGATTGCCATTTCGAACTGAGGTAGAGGTAAGAGCCAGTGGCTGGCTGCTTTGCTTTTCTGACCTTCAGGCCTAACCCCAATATCTATCTCTGGGTTTTTATTATTCATACTACAAAGATGTGTGCTTTAAGTACTAGAAAACTATACTTCAAAGTCTTTTCTCACAATTTCTTCAATGAAAGAAAAACAACCCAGACTGTATTTAATGGCAGATGCTTCCAAGAGGAACTGCAGTTAGAGGGGGTGTTTGTGATGAAAGACCTAAAACAGCCTCGGGTTCATGGTTAGCCTTGCTAACAAGACCGGCTACTGTCAAGTTCTAGTCAATGTTCTATTGCTCCGAGGGAACACCATGACCGCAACAATTGCTATAAAGGAGAGCATTTAACTGGGGCTTACAGTTCAGTGGTACAGTCCATTATCAGCATGGCAGATGCAGACAGACGTGGTACTGGAGGAGTTGAGAGTTCTACACGCCCCCACAGGCATCAGGAAGAGAGACACTGGGCCTGGCTTGGGCTTTTGAAACCTCAAAACCTAGTGACCCACTTCCTCCTAATCTTTTCAGAATGCCACACTCCCAATGCGTTCAGATTCATGGCCCTCTGGAGCCACTCCTATTCAAATCATCACGTTTTACTCCCTGGTCCCCATAGGCTTATAGCCGCATCAAATGCAAAAATGCATTCAGTCCAACTTCAAAGGTCCCCATAGTCTATAAGTCTCAATACTGTTTAATATTCCAAAGTTCAAAGTCTCTTTTGAGAGTCATTGCAATCTCTTAATAACCTTCTTGTAAAAATCAAAAAGCAAATCACACATTTCCAACAGAATAAACATTACTGCTTCAAAAGGAAGGAAAGGGAGCATGGTGAGGACATACTAGACTTGTTAGCGCAAGATCGAAAAGTAGCTGGGAAACTCCCCCTATCCTCTCAAATAGTGCCACTCCCTGAGCAGCTTAATGTAGGAACCCATGGAGCCATTCTTTTTTTTTTTTTCTTTTTGGTTTTTCGAGACAGGGTTTCTCTGTAGCTTAGGTGCCAGTCCCGGAACTAGCTCTTGTAGACCAGGCTGGCCTCGAACTCCCAGAGATCTGCCTGCTTCTGCCTCCCGAGTGCTGGGATTAAAGGCGTGCGCCACCACCACCCGGCTCCATGGAGCCATTCTTATCCAAACCACCAGTCATCTAAGACAAGAAACCTCCGCTGAAGAATTGTCTAGATCCTTTGGACCATGAGGTCTTGTCTCGATTACTAACTGATGCAGGAGGCCCCTGTCCACTGGGTTGGCACCATCCCTAGGTAGGCTCTCATGGGCTGTAAGAGAAAACTAGTTCAGCATGAGAGTCTGAGCAGGCCTGCCCTGCTCAGGCTCCTGTCCTGACTTCCTTCAGTGATGAGCAGCAAGGTGGAAGTAGAAGTCAAAGAAACCCTATTCTCCCCAACTTGCTTTTTGGTCATGGTGTTTCATTGCAGCAATAGAAAACCTAAGACATCATGTTTATTTGGTTTTTTTTTAACTTATAAAAGGGGAATTGGGCAGAAATGAGACATTTCACTATATACCCTAAGCAGGTGTTTAATATGCAATCTTCCTATCTTCATCTTCCCAATAGGGATTGCAGGTAAAGAATTCCCCCACAGTAATGGCCACACAAAGTCACACGGTCATCAAGTCTGTGACTTCTTAGTTGCTAGCGGGGCCCAATGGTTTTGGTGCAGATCAGCTATGCTCTGAACTTATGTCCTACCAAATGGTTTGGGTCTGGAAATCTGAGTAAGGGAGTCAAGGGAATGAAGAAATATAGACATGTACACAGAAAAGCTGGGTCCGCAACTAGGCCCTCTGAATGTGGGTGACAGTTGTGTGGCTTGGGCAGTTTGTGGGACCACCAGCAGTGGAACCAGTATTTATCCCTAGTTTATGAACTGATTCTTTGGAGCCCATTCCCTATGGAGAGATACCTTGTTCAGCCTAGACACACAGAGGAGGGCCTTGGTTCTGCCTCAAGTGATAGGATAGACTTTATTGTCTCCCCGTGGGAGGCCTCACCCTCTCTGAGGAGTGGATGGGGGTGGGGTGGAGAGAAGGTGAGGGACTGGGAGGACAGGAGGGAAAGGGAACTGGGATTGATACGTAAAATAAGATTATTTTAAAAACAAAAAAGAGATTTTTTTTTAACCACAAAAAGGAAGGAAGGAAGGAAGGAAGGAAGGAAGGAAGGAAGGAAGGAAGGAAGGAAGGAGTCGGGCGGTGGTGGTGCGCGCCTTTAATCCCAGCACTTGGGAGGCAGAGGCAGGTGGATCTCTGTGAGTTCGAGGCCAGCCTGGTCTACAAGAGCTAGTTCCAGGACAGGCTCCAAAACCACAGAGAAACCCTGTCTCAAAAAACACCAAAAAACACACAAAAAAAAAAAAAGAAAGGAAGGAAGAAAAGCTGGGTCAGGTGGGTTGTGGACACGAACCACTGCAATGACCCGGAACCGTATGTTTATTAGGTATTGCCCCAGGGGGAGAGGTCGTGTGTGAACACTCTAGCTATAAATGTCTGGGAGGAGGAGCTGCTGTTGGGAGAGTTTTAGCTCACACTGGGCAATTGTTGGTAAACACTTGTAACTGGACCTGAGGAAGGCTTTACCAGTCTAAGCCGGACCCATAGGGGAAAGGCTCTGCCAACTTCACACAGTTCTAAGGCAATGGGTCCTTGGCACGGCCAGGCTCATTCACTCTGGGCTTCCTTCACTCCCTCAGTGTCCTGTTCCTGCCTCCGTGTAGGACACAGCTGGGAAAATTGTTCATCAAGAATACCCCCAAATTCTTGATGGTTCTCCAGGGTACATAAACCTTCACTCTACTGGCTCAGCCTGGCAGTGTGGTGTCGCCAGTCCTACGAAACAGACAGAGATGTGGTTCTCGTAGCAACTGAACAAGATGAGAGAGCGAGGAGGACGGTGCTGAGCTAGAAGTCAGCGAACCCACTCTAGACTAAGGCTGGGGTCTGAAGAATGCCTGCTGCTGCCTTCTCCAGCCGGGGTCAGAGGGCACTCAGGAGTGAACTGTTTCACAGAGGTGCCCTCTGAGCCAGGCACTTCAGCCGTCTGAAGTCCCGTCATGGGGATGGATGCTTCAGGTCCCGTTCTTTCAGCTGACTACACTTCAGCAACAGTGTGAGCAAAGGGGACAGGTTCCTGAGTGTCGTGTGCACTTTCCACCAAGGAAGATGCCCACAGAAAGCCCCTAGAGACGGGCTGGCTTTTGGAAAAGCGGAACTTGTATACAAGATTGCCACTTATTTTGGTATTAGAAATAGGTGTGTTCAGACTCATCCTGGCAAAGGAAAGTTTGTAAAGGTTGCTCATCCTGCCCAAATAAGGAACAAACGTTTATGTTATGTCCTGACGCCAAAAGCTACCTACAACCAGCTCCTTGCAGCCCAGATGCACCGCCCACAGAAGCTTCTGTACTCTGGTAAGGATTTGGACAAAGCCCACAGCTGTGGCACACAGAGATGACCTGTTTGCTCACATTCACCTAGAGCAGAAGTTGGGCTTGGAATTGCTGCGTCATCTGTAACACCCATAGGGTTGACTAGCCTCCAGGGCTGCTCTGCTCCCATCCTGAGGCCATAGTTCACTCTATGCTGTGACTTCTGTCCCCTGGGAGCACCTTTGGGGCCATGACTCTGCCCTGCTCCCCAGCCCCATGTTCCAGAGGTTCTGATACATAGCCTGCAAGACAAACGTTGCTCTCTCCACCTCTTGGCGAACTTTCTGGACAAGTAGCGTATTAAGCCCTAAATGATTTCTAATGTTCCACTTTTTTCTTTGATCCACTACTTATCTAAACCACGTTATTTAGCTTCTAGGTGTTTGGAGTTGTATTCCAGAGACCTTTCTCTTATTTCTAACTTAGTTCTAGTTCTCCGCCAGAGGAAGCGCCTTGACTTGTGTCCTGGTTTGCTTTCTGTTGCTGTGATAAGCACCAAAAGCACCTTAGAGAGGAAAGGGTGTGTTTAACTTAGATTATAATCACAGCCCTTCACCATGGGACCCTAAGGCAGGAACTACCACAGAGGCCTTGGAAGGGAGCAGCTTACTGGCTTGCTTGTCGTAACTTGTTCAGCCCAGGACTGCCTGCCCTGGGGTGGCAGTGCTCACAGTGGCCTAGACCTTCTCACAGGGTTGTCTACAGGCTAATCAGATAGAGGCGTTGTCTCAACTGAAGCTTCCCCTTCGAAGATGACCCGAGATTATGTCAAAAAGACAAAAGCCAGCAGCACAGTTTGCTTCCCTGAAAATTTGTCATTTTTTTTTTCCTTTGAGACAACGTCTTACTCTGTAGGCCTGGTTAGCCTAAAAGTCGCTACGTAGCCCTGGCTAGTAACCTCTGACTCCCAGCGATCCTCCTGCCTCAGCCTCCTAACTCTTTAAGCCCCACTGCTCACCTTTAAGAGGTTTCAGCCATGGTTAGGATGTTAGATGTTTCCTTAGCTGTAATAAAACATACAACCAAAACAACCCAGAGGAGAGCAAGCTTGTTTCTCTTACAGTTCCGGAAGGAGAGCCCATCACTGCAGGGGGGGCTCAGCAGCGGAGAGATCACATCTTCACCCATGAAGCAGAGTGGATTGGAGTGAGGTAAGACTGACTGCGGTGACATTTGTCCTCCAAAGCTACGTCTCCTGAAGGCTCCATAGCATCTCCCGAAGAGTGCCACCAAACTGGGGAGCCTCTGGGGACATTTCTCATTTAAACCTCCACAGTTTAGTTGTAGCTCACTTGGGAGAGTCCTTGCCTAGCTTATATGAAGCCTTGAGTTTGACCCCAGCTCTATGTAGACTGGAAACAAAACAGACTTTTAAAATGATTGAAATTTGTGTTCTAGTGTAGACGACAGCTGGAAAGGAAGTCCACCTACTGGGAGAGAATGCACTCCTCATGTGATGGAAGATCTGGGAAAGAGTTAGTTCTCACTGTGAATCAATCCACGTGCTGGAATTTGGGTTTTACACAGCAGCCGGTTTGTTCAGTAAATGTGGGTTCCCTCCTGAGAAAGCCAGCTGCCTCTCAATGGGCTCCACACACGATGGCAAAGATCCTAACTGAAAACTGAGCATCCCAGTCTTCAGGGGTTTTCAAAAGCAATAATCAAATATATATATATATATATATATATATATATATATATATATATATCCAAATATATTAGTGTAAAACCATAAATGAATGTTTATGTTTTGTCTTTTGGGGGAATTACTTTGTTTCCCATTTCAGAATTGAAAATTATTCAGATTTTCCCTTATACATGAATATATTTTAATGGGAAATGTAATCTGTTTCACTCAATATCACTGGCAGTTTGGACCAAGTGTGGCGGCTCACGCCCACAACCCCAGCACTTGGGAGTCAGAAGAAGGAAGAACTGTTAAGTCAAGGTCAGCCTGAGAGGATGCCTGGTGAGTTACTACTAGAGAGCAGGACCCTGTCTCAGAAACAACAACAAATTTTAAAAAAGCAGTTTGTAGCCATCCCATGTGTTGAAGTTGAGCCGTGGGAATCAGCCGCAAAAGTCTGCATGTGTTAGAAACATTAGGTGCTACACAGATACACTGCTGACCCCAATTTTTTTAAAATGATGTTTGGGATCAAACCAGGACCTCAAACTTGCTAAACACAGGCTCTACCTGTGAGTTACATCCCCAAGACTAAGTACATATATTTGCGTGTATGTGTGTGTGTGCGCACACGCGTGAGCATGAGTCTGGGTCTGTGTGTGTCTTTGTGTGTCTGTGGTGTTCATGTGTATAAGGCAGACATTGACGTTGAGTGTCTTCCTCAGTTTGGTCTCCACATATTTTTTTGAGAAATCTCTCACTGAACCCAGAGCTCACTAGCTGGTTAGACTTGCTAACCAGCAAATCCCAGGGGTTCTCTTGGCTCTGCCTCCCAGTGTTGGCTTACAGACACACACACAATGCCTGGCTCTATGTCAGCGCTGACCATAAGAAATGAAGTCTGAAAACTGAGGTCCTCATCCTGACACAGCGAGCACTTCCCCACTGAACCATCTCCTCAACCCCCAAACACATACTTTTTAACATGTATTTTTTTAATGCTGTGTCTGTGATTGCAGCCATGTGCTCCCGAGGGCAGGTGCCCATGGAGGCCAGAACAGACCGGCAGATCCGTCGAAGCTGGAGTTACAGGTAGCTGTCAGCTGTCTGATGTGGGCACCAGGAACTAAACTGGTCCTTGAGGAAGGCAGTAAAGACTACCAATCACTGCGCCTCTCTCCAGCAACCCCCTCAGGGTATCTTTTAATATACATCTATGTATGACATGTGCCTACATGTGATTATGCATCACAGATTTAATGTGCATCTATGTATTCCACTCCACAAGAAAAGCTTCTGAATGAAAATTAGTAGCCTGTTAGAGGGAGTTGTTAGCGGGGCACCTATAATCCCAGCACTAAGCAGGCTGATGCAGGAGAATTAAAAATTCACCAACAAATAAATAAATAATAAGGAGTGGTGGGTGCCTGGAGAGGTGGCTCAGTGGTTAAGGGTGCTCGCTGCTCTTGCAGAGGACTTGGGTTCAGTTCTCAGCACCTGCATGGTGGCTCACAACTGCCTATAATTCTATTTCTAAGCCACCTTCTGGCCTCTGTGGGCATCAGGCACATGTGTAGTCTTTTTTAAAATGCTGGGGCTGGAGAGATCTCTCAGAAGTTAAGAGGATCCGGGTTCAATTCCCAGCACCCACATGGTGGCTCACACCATCTTTAACTCCACTACCAGAGATTCAGGGCTTCTACTGGTCTCCTTGGGCACCAGGCACACACATGATACATAGACATACATGCAGACAAAACACCTAAATATATTTTTTAAAACTCATTATCATTTTTATAAAACAAATAGGACGTTTCTTCCCTTCCCATCTTCCCAGGGTGGGGGCTTCCTGTCTCTTCTGGGCCTTCCTGCCACTGAGACCTGGTTCTTTGATTTGGTTTTGTTGAGACAGGGTCTCACCATAGAGCCTAGGTACCCTCCTGCCTCTGCTGGGAAGACAAGGTCTCACTATGGAACCTAGGTATCTTCTAGCCTCTGCTGGGAAGACAGGATCTTACTATGGAGCCTAGGCATCCTCCTGCCTCTGCTGGGGTTAAAGGTGAGCTTCACCACACCCAGCAGACTTGGTTTTGCTTGTTTGTAATTGTACACAAAGCAGTCCTTCACACAACTGGAGCATAGTAACTCTTCACAGTGGGTAAGAATATGGAGACACCAGGCCCTCATAGAACAGTGTTCGCCCACAAAGTTATCTCGGCATTTTAAGCCATCATTTTCAGTATCTTCTTAATATGTTGGGCTGATGTGCCTCAAAGCAGGCAAGAGACCTTTCATGACAAACTCTACAGCTGTTTATAAACCATTATTGTGGGGCTGGAGAGATGACTCTGGTTAAGAACACTGACTGTTCTTCCAGAGGACCCGGGTTCAATTCCCAGCACCCACATGGTCATTCACAACTGTCTGTAACTCCAGTTCCAGAGGACCTGACACCCTCACATGTACATACATGCAGGCAAAACACTAGTATACATAAAATAAAAATAAGTAAATTATTTAAAAACAAACTCAGTGGCATCCCATAAAAAAAGAAAAAGAAATGATTCCTGCCTCCCCTCACCAGTTTTTTCTCAATTTTTCTTCTAAAATAATCACAGTCTAGATGCTCTAGACTGAATTGACAGTTCCAATTTGCCACACTTCAGCGATGGCTCAATTCCTTGCATCTGGTGAGTGTTTTTCAATTAAACTTTCTTTCCATGACATAATAAATTTTGGTTTTTTTTTTTAAAACAATGTGAGGTTGGGTGCGCAGCTCAGAGATAGAGTATTTGTTTAGCTTGTGTATGTGAGACCTTGGACTGAATCCCCAGCTCAAGCCCCTGATCCCCAACACACACATGCCAGTGGAGGCCGGAGGGTCAGGGATTCGAGGACACAAGGACAGACTGGGTACATTAGAACTTTCCAAAATCCCAAACAACCAAGGAGTGGTGTGGCACATGCCTTTGATCCCAGCACTCAGAAGGCAGAGGCAGGCAGAGCTCTGAGTGTAAGGTCAGCCTGGTCTACAGAGCGAATTCCAGGACAGAGCCAGGGCTACACCAAGAAACTCTGTCTCAAAAATAAAAGAAAGAAAGAAAGAAAGAAAGAAAGAAAGAAAGAAAGAAAGAAAGAAAGAAAGAAAGAAAGAAGGAAGGAAGGAAGGAAGGAAGGAAGGAAGGAAGGAAGGAAGGAAGGAAAAAGAAATTAAGAACCAATTTCTTCAAATACCCCCACTGCCTCTATAAATTAGCTGCCCCAAGAAGAAATGGAAAAGAAATCACCTCCGCAGAATTCAAGGGAGAAGAGCAGACTTAGGAATGCTAGCAAACCCGAAAACTTGGGTGCTGCTGTGGACTCTGTTCTCAGTTGACTCCGTGGAAATTAGACCCTTTGGTCTTTCTGCCCTGAAGTTCGTCCAGTGTCTTATCCTCCTCTGTTTGTTTTCTTCCTTCTGAGATGGGTATTGTCCTGTAGCTCAGGCTAACTGTGACCTTACTTGTAGCCAAGGCTGTTGTCAACCTGGTAACTCTTCTGCAGCAGGCTCCTGAGAGCTGGCGTTCCAGGTGTGAACCACCAGGCTGGGCTTCTCTGGGGTTCTTTTTTAAATTACACCATTGGATTAAAACCTCCATGCAGACAATTGCCATGGCTACCTACTCTCCCTCTTCTCTCTGGTGACTACTTTTTTGTTTTGTTCCCCCTTTCTTTTATAAAGATAGGCAGCTATTAAGTGAAGGGCATCAGGTCAGAGTCCAACCATGGTGTCAGATCTAAAGGAGAAGGGACTGGGACCAAGGAGAGACCCTCCTCTCGAATGGTGAAGCAATTTACCTCTCCTGGGAACAGAGGGGTGCCTTATGATTCTTAGGTCTAGTGGGGACCAGGTCTTTATCCCCCTTACCCGTCTTAGGATTCCCAGTATCCTGTCTTAGGTTGGGGGATTTCCTGCCACAAGTCACCCGTCCTTGGAGCTCCTCAAATGAAAGGTATCTAGCGAGATTTAAAGTAAACCGATCACAGGGAGTCCTGTCTTAGGCCATGTGGAGGGCACTCCTCGTGCCTGGCACCATGCCATGTTGAGCCGGCCAGTACAGCCTCTGTATGGTGTGCTGTTCAGGCGAGGATCCACACTAACTCCCGTCATTGGGCCCCTGTGTCTATCATTAATGAAAAGACTGTGAGTAGCTCCTCAAACAAAATATAATGATATAATTTTGGGCACCAATAACTCCATCTTCCAGACAAGAAGAAAGGGCATTTTCCAAACCCAGTATTCACCTTTTAATCTGGCCTTAGGTATCCTCCTTCCTAAATGCCTACTCCACAATAAGATTACGTGTGCTGCCTGCCAATAATTAGGGCAGTGTAAAAGGGATCTAAAACTAAAATTTTTAACATATGCATTAAACCCAAACATTTTACAGCGTGTGTCAATTCTTTTTCAAAATCTATAAGCAGTTATAAGTATCATTAGATCAATTGCAGTAAGAGCACAATGACATACATTGTTGTTATCAAAAACCACCAGTTCCAGTCTCTGAGCAACAGTGACAGGAACTCCCAATCTTTTCCCTTCTTAAGTGAAGAAGCATTAATATTTTAATTAAAATGAGTTTTGTGTCCCAAAGATTAAAACTGTCTGATGTTTAGTACGCATCAGAAGCAGCTCAGCATTTGTGCTTTAGGGCAGGTGGGATTCCTGAGTGAGGTGAGCTGGATTCAGCTATCTGAAGCACATCCTGGCACTTCTCAGGTGGGTCTCCCTGGACTCTCTAGGGGCAGAATTGACACCCTGCAGAGTGGGGTAGCAGGTTCTGTTATCAGTCACTCCTCTCCTTGGGGGCAGGAAAGGCCGGACCAAGGACTTCTCCCCAATCTCCTCTGGAACTCCTCTGTGGGCATCCGAAGCCTTGACATCAGATCCAGCTTTTATTTTCTTTCTGTGAAAAAAGCATAAACATATCCTCGACCCCAAATATAAATAGGTCGGGTTTTTTCATAATGCATTGCAAGGGCTTTTCCACCTTGCCTTAGCAAAGGTCAGCTTGGTGTTATCACGCCAGATCCGTTTGCGTTAGGATCTGCTTGCAACCTTTTATGAGTTGTTTTCAAGGAGCCTTGTTAAGCTCCACAATTTCTTTTTTATTAGCCATATATGCAGCTCTTCCATTGGAAAAGCCATTTGTAAAATTTAGCATAAAATCCTTTAAGGGATTTTTTAGCTATAACATTAGCAAAATACAGTTGTGTGAATTGTAGCAATGATCTTGGAAAAGATTATTGGTTTTGCCTTTGAATTGAGCAAAGACAATTGTCCAGGAATCAATCTTAAAATTATCAATGAATCTATTATTTAGTATAAGAAACATTGATCATAGTCAATATTTTGTAAAGCCATTTTTCAGCTTTTATCCTGCCCTTTTGTATCAGACAAATTAAGAGTTTAATATCTTAACTAGCAAAACTGAGAAGGTTTAGCCACAAACAGCATTTTTTATAAAACTGTTGTAGAATAAGTTTTATATTTAATATACATATTTGTCATAGTGTTCGGGCGCCACTGTCGGTTGCCTTGGCGGGCCACTTAGTCTAGGGTTAGTAGCCCGCCTGGCAGGTCAGTTATTCCAGGGTCACGGAGAGGCACTACCTGGAAGATATGGGCTAGGAGACAGGAAGAAGGCCATGCAAAGTTTGTCAGAGCCTCCGTTTATTAGGGACGAGATACAACCTTTTATAGGGTAAGGAGTTGGGGGGATGGGCACAGGGTTCTGGGCTCTTGCCGCGTGGTTCACGTTGGTCACATGGTCCTCGTTGGTCACGTAGGCAGGAGGTTATCTTCGGTCAAGTCACAGTAGGCCTGGAAGTTGCAACTAGGAGATGACACACCTAGTTCTCTAGATAATTTAGAATGTGGGGTGGGTTCCGCTAACAGATAGCTCTCATTAACAACCAATTTGGGTGTGGGGTAGGCTCTGTCAATAGAACCATTCTTAACACAATTAGGGGTGTGGGGTTCTCTGCAGACTCCCCAGGGTGATGGTTCCTGTAATGATTTTAGGAGGAAATTGGCTCCTGACATTTTGTTTTGTTTTGAGATAGTGTCTCATATAAACCAAGCTGAGGAGAATCTTGCCTCTGTCTCTCAAGGACTGCGGCTACAGGAGGATGTCACCATGCCTGGCTTTTGGTGCCTACTTCTTAGACAGTTCTTCCTATTGCCCCATAACTGTAGGAGTCTCTCTAGTAATTCCTTTTGGTTCCTTTTTTGGTTAATCCTCTGTTGCAATCATTGTAATCTCTGAGGTAAATGCTGGTGTTTCACCCGGATCACCTCTCAGCTTCAGGGAAGGTTGGGGTGGCAGCTGAGAAGGACGGAGGGTAGCAACTCTCATGTACTTTCTCTCTGGGAATTGCCTTCCTGGAGACAGAGTCACCTCCCCGAGGATGCATCCCAGATGACAGCCTGCAGGCCTGCATCTGATGACTGCACAATGCAGGGATGAGAACAGCCAATGAGTGACACCCACCCACTCCACAGTTACTCTGGTTTTGTTGGGATTCCACCAATGCCTTCTGCAGAGTTCTACAGGTGGCAAGTTGGAGAACATGCATTAATAATCAGCTGCACAGAAATCTTCATGTCTATTTGTTTCCTGGACAACCCAACCTAAGATAGTCTGGTGCAAAAAGAGACTTGAGGAAATATATCCAGGAGCTGAGGATGTAACTGGACAGTGAACTGCTTGCCCACCATGTACAAGCCCCGTGGGTTTGATTGACATCACCATATAAAGGCAGATGTGGTGCATACATTTGTAACTGTAATCCTAGCACTCATACAGTCAGGAGCATCAGAAGTTCAAGGTTATCCTCATCCACATAGCAAGCAACTTTGAGGCCACCCTGGGTTATACATGACTGTCTCAAAGCAAAACAATAACAAAACTGACCTTTAACTAACACTAATGCTTAATGTGGGAGGTCCTTCTGCGTATGTGTTGCTTTCATTGGTTGATGAATAATGCTATTGTGGCCATTGGCTTAGCAGAGTAAATCCAGGTGGTAGGAAATCCAAACAGAGAGATGGAGGCAGAGTCAAGGAGATAGCATGTAGCCACCAAATGATAAAGATGCCAGAACATTACTGGTAAGCCACAACCTTGTGACAGTACATATTGATAGAAATGGGTTAATTTTTTGAAGATGTAAGAGCTAGCTAGGAATACACCTGAGTCATTGGCCAAGCAGTTGTAATTAATATAGTTTCTGTGTGATTTTTCAAGTCTGGGTGGCCAGGAAATGAAAACACAATCTCCATTTACATAATGGTGCCCAACATTCGGCAATGTATGTGCACATAAAGCCTAAGAAAGCTTCAGACAGCGTTTCTAGACCCACAAAAGTGGGACTCAGTTGGAGCTTCTTGGTAGCTACATTTTTTCAGATAGGCTCTTTTTGCTGATAGGGAGCAGAGATGTGGCTTCTTTAAGAGCAGTTTCCTGGATCATGCTGACAGTATGAAAGGCTCTGGCCTTTTTGGGAGGTCCTGCTATGGAGACTTAAATGGAGTTTGTGAACAACATTCTTCTACTTGCTTAATAACAATATAGACCCACTGCATCATGGAAGCTGGGCCAGTGAGCATGGCTTGCAGAGACCATGAGTGTGCCTCTGCCATGTTGGACGGGGCAGAGTCAACAAGCAAATCCATGTCATTAGTCCCAGCCAGGCCCACTTAGCATTTTAAAAAATGCTTCTGGTCAGAAATGGATTTCAGAAACATAGTAAAAACAGATTCAGACAAAAAAAAATGCCTCTAAATGGGCCACAGTGAGTTTGATAAATGTGCATGGGCTTAAGACAGAGGATATAAAAGATGGACAGAGTCATAGATTAAAAAATAATTTGAGGATACTGAACTGAGGTTTTTAAAGGAAAAAAATAGAATAAAAATTCTAATGGGCTGTGAAAAGATGGAAAATACACAGAGTCTGGATTATATATATTATGGTAGTTTATTTGAATTTTTTGACAGCAGAGAGACATTTGATTCTGGGGGTTGCTAAGCTAAACCAACATGAATATGTTAAAGATATCTTTACTTCAAAATTTGAGTCTAAGGATATGCTACTTTGGAAAAGAGGTTCTGCTTTTATTTGGAAATGGATACCTGTGGATTCCTTTCAGGCTAATGTGGTTTGATGGAACAAGACCCCCAGAAAAGCTTCTGTGAACCTGAAAAAATACTTTACCCAACAAACAGCAATAAGCAGTTTGGAGAAAACTATGCCCAAATTCCCAAAATGATTGTTTATAAATGTTTGTTTTCATTTAAAAGTAGTTGAGTATAAATGGTCACAGTCAATATCTTTTTTAAAATGGGATATGATATAGAAATTAATACATTGGTATGAATCTTGGACTATTGATACAAATTTAAGGTCAGTTTTGTAACACTATGAATCTATATTTCTACTCTTGTTTAAGAATGCTTATGTAGTTCATTTTAAAATATAATGTATAATTAAGAAATACAGATTAATAGCCATTCATAATAGTCAAACTTGTTAGGTTTTCTAGATATGTAGAGGTATATTTCAGTTAGATAATCTTAAAAACTTCAAAGGCCTACAGAATATGGCATTTAAAAGGTTTTAAGAACTTAGACTTTTCTCAACAGTGAGACATGTCTGCTTATGGCAGCCACCAATTACTTCAGAGAGATTGATGGGGAGGTGGCTCAGTAGTTAGAGTGCTCACTATGAAAGCACGAAGTCCCCAAACCTAGACGAGCATTCCAAGACAGATTACCAAGAGCAGCAGCCTTACCTGTGAGGTAATGTGAACCAGTAACTAGTGTGTTACAAAGAGCATCAGTGGTAGGAGAAATGTCATTGAGGCAAACTCTATTGGCACATCACAATGGAGATTCCTAGGATACCAGAGCAAAAAGATGCTACTTACATTCAAGTTAGAATTTCATGAGCATTTGAAAATTAGCTCCACTGTATAAATATACCACATTTTCTTCATCCATTCTTGGGTTGAGTAACATTTAGGTTTTTTCCAGTTTCTGGCTATTGTGAACAAAGCCACAATGGACGTAGTTGAACAAATGTTCTTATGACAGGATGGAGTGTCCTTTGGATATATGTCCAGGAATTGTATAGCTGCAGCTTGAGGTAAATCAATTCCTGATTTTCTGAGGAACTACCATATTTATTTCCAAAATGGCTGTACAAGTTTGTACTTGCACCAGCAATGGAGGAGTGTTCCTGAAGCTGAGGCCTCAGACATCGCCTGGTAGCCTGAGCTGAGGCCTCAAACACTGCATGGTAACCTGCAGCTGAGGCCTCAGACATTGCATGGTAACCTGCAGCTGAGGCCTCAAACATTGCATGGTAACCTGCAGCTGAGGCCTCAGACATTGCATGGTAGCCTGCAGCTGAGGCCTCAAACACTGCATGGTAGCCTGAGCTGAGGCCTCAGACATTGTATGGTAACCTGCTGCAGCTGAGGCCTCAAACACTGCATGGTAGCCTGAGCTGAGGCCTCAGACATTGCATGGTAGCCTGCAGCTGAGGCCTCAGACATTGCATGGGCAGCAAGGGCAAGAGGAAAACCTGGTGGTGTTTCAAAGACCGACAAGACTCTTAGAAGAAATACTGCTAACCCCAATAACCCAGAAGAATGACACCTCCTAAGAATACATTGTATTAGCCAATAAACTTGAATGTCATAAGATTACAAAACCTGATCATGGAGTCTCAGATTCCCATCAAACCTACTGAACACAGCTTCTGAGGTATTTAATAGCAGGGACAGGGCCGAGGAAATGGAGAAGGTCCAATATGGACAACAGAGACACACAGCAAGCTAGGGTGCTAGCAGTCATTATAAGCAGTGTTCTGTGGCCTTGGAGTCACCCCAAAGGATGCTCCTGTCAATGGGCCTCAGCAGCCTGGCAATTTGCCGGTAGGGAACAGTCATTGCTCTCAGTGCAGTCAGCCAGGAGGGTTCAGCAAGAATGCTCCACCCACCCTCTACACCAGCCCACCCTCTGCCCCAACCCATATCCTCTTTGAAATGAAAGGATCATTGAAGACGGACTGTCACCAACTCTGAAGGGAGAAGGCAATCTCCAAACCCATGATAACCCTAAGAACTGAGGGACCCAGGTCTTTGATCGCTCCCACTAAGGGAATAACCATCGCACACGGCAATTTCTGGAAACACGAGTTTCACTGTAGCGTGGAAGGAAAGTTTCAGCGAGTGTTGCCATTCACTCTGTTCTGACCTCTGTCCTTGCCCAGCACCTTCGCGAAGGCTGACAGAACCTCAAGCTTACCCACGCTTTAGATTAGAGAGCTATCTGCTGGTGCACGGGTTCCTGATGGGGCTGAGGGCCCTCCTTCACTGCAGCTCCTTTAAAAAACACCTAGATAACGTGTTTCTGTTGCTATGGTAAACGCTGACCAAAAGCAAAATTCTCTAGAGGAACAGAACTTATCGAATAACTTTCTAAAGGGATTTATTAGAATGGTCCAGCTGGTCCAACAATGGCTGTCTACCAATTGAAGCTCCAAGAATCCAGTAGTTGCTCCGCCCCTAAGGCTGGATGTCTCATCTGGTCTTCAGTATTTTCCAGAATCCAGAAGAAACAGGCTCCAATGCCAAGGAAGGAATGGACGGAGGGAGTGAGAGCAAGCAAGCAGAGAATAAAAGCTTCTCTCTTCTGCTCTCTGTATAAGTTGTCACCAGAAAGTATGGCCAAGATAAGATTGCTCTTCCTACCTCAAAATATCTGCATTAAAAGTGGGTCTCCTCACTTTTGATTAATTCCCACAAATGATTTCATTAAGAAAAATCCCTCACAGTTGTACGCAGTCAATTGGGTTTTAGTTAATTCCAGATGGAGTCACGTGGCCAACCAAGAACAGCCATCACGGGTGAGGAAAGGGGTTATTTGGCTTCCAGGTTACAGTCCATCATCAAAGCAGCCAAGACCAGGAGCTTGAATCAGAAGCCACAGAGGAACACTGCTTACTGGTTTCCTGCGGTCTCACACTCAGTGGCCCTTCTGATGCAGCCCGGGTCCCGCTGCCCAGATATGACGCTGCCCACAGTGGGCCAGGCCCTCCCCCATCAGTTAGCAAGGAAATGCCTTACAGACATCCCACAGACCGGTTCCATGACGGCAGCTATTCAGCCGAGGTTCCCTTTTCACAAGCGACTCTAGCTTTGTGTCCAGGGGCAGCTGTGTCGCTGGGGGAGGGATCCGAGATGTCAGGCCCAGTGTCGCTCTCTCTCTTCCTGCTGCATGTGGATCCAGATGCAGAACTCTCGGTTTCTCTCCAGCACCACGTCTGCCTGAGTGCCACCATCCTTCCCACTACGCTTCCTGCCACGATGACAATGGACTAAACCTGTGATCTATAAACCAGCCCCAATTAAGTGTTTTCCTTTATAAGAGTTGCCATGGTGATGCTGTCTATTCACAGCAACAAAACCCTAACTAAGACAAGAGAATAGAAAGAATGTAAGAGCCGGAGGAAGCCGAGGAGGATTGTAGAATGCGGCCCAGTATGAAACATGGCTGTAGTCGTCTTTTCTTTTCATAAATATTTTGTTACTAAAATCGTGTTTTCTTTTCTATTATTTTTTTAAAAAAATAAGCAAATAAATATTTTAAAGCACTTAAAATACATTTTGAAAGTTCTTCATCCGTTCTGTTTTTATCATCTCTCCCCCTCCCCCAGCTCCTTCCAGACCCTTCCCATCATGGTGCTCTTGAGCTCACAGCAGCGGTCATTTCCCACACAATACTTGCTGGAGATTAAAGCTGACGACTCTGGCTGCGGAGGGCTCCTGAGGCACCACCCCTCCCAAAGGAGCTGTAGCAGCAGTTCAGGGTTGCTGGGTGGGAGGACATTCTCATCATCAACGCAGCCACTGTGTTTAGTCACACACACACCAAAACAAAACAAAAATCACAACAACAAAACATTAAGTAAAAAGCAACAGTTTCACTATGTAGTCCTGGCTGACCTAGAACTCAATATGTAGACAGGCTGGCTTCAAAGTCACAACGATCTCTTCTTGGGCTGGGATTAAAGGTGCATGTCACCATACCTACTGGGTTATGATCTTATATCCCACAGAGTACCTTTAATAAAATGCTAAACCCCCCCCTGTAAAGTTCACAAGTCCAAGGGATTTCTTTGTTGTGGGGTGTATATTGAACCCCCATCACAAAGACACCCCTCCCCCATGTCTGGCACCTCAACCCCACCTCAATGTATCTATCAAACCCTAAAAGAATTTTTATTACCTAAAGATGTATTTGTTTTTGCTTTATATGTGTAAATATTTTGTCTGCATGTATGTGTCCGGTGTGTGTTCCTACGTGCCTGGTACCTGAAGAGGTTAGAAGAGGGGGCCAGATCCCCTGTATCTGAGGTCACAGATGGCAGCTGCCATGTTAATGCTTGGAACTGAACCTGGGTCCTCTGGAGGAGCAGCAAATGCTCTTAACCACGAAGTCATCTCTCCAGCCCCAGACTCTGTATTACTTAAAGCATCCGGTATTACGGTCCTGTTCCTCCACCTTGCCACTGGGGAGAAGACACCTAGCATGAGACTGCTCTGCCTAGTCAGAGACTCTGAGAACAACCGAAGAGAGCTGGAGACAAATCTCACCCAGCAAGAACATGGGCTGCTCTTCCAGAGGACCCAGGTTCGATCTCCACAGACATCCTCCAAAGACTCAGAAATCCAGGCCACATATCCATCCCCACACACCCACTATTGTCTAGTGCCAGCCAGGGAAGAGCTGGTCTCCCTGTAACAGACTTAATGAAATCCTAACAACCTGCAGGAGAGATGGGAGCTAAACAAAGCTGGGTAAATGAGGGGAATACCTTAATCAAGGCTGCTTATGCAAGCCTACTGTTCTCTGCTCACACTTCATACTAGGGCCCTGAAGATTAGCTTGGAAGGGGGGGATGACCCAGAGCCTCTTTGTTTGGTTCTCCTCCAATTGTGGTTGTACTGAATTACTGAAGAACTCTCTTTTACCTGTTATTCAAACGCACAAACAGAGCTGGTTCTGGCCACTGAGCCTAATGTCCTGAGTTCAATCCCTAGGACGCACAGTGAAAGGAGAGAACCAACTCCCACGCCACACACTGTGGCATGCACACCATACACACTAAAATAAATGTATTTTTTTAAAAAAATTATATTTGAGTACTTTGTATGCAAGTAGGTCTATGCAACACATATGTGTCTGATGTCTATGGGAGCCAGGTGAGGGTACTGGGCCTGGAGTAATAGACAGCTTTAAGAGCCATGTAGGTGCTGGGAATTGAACCTGGGTCCTGTGGAAGAGCAACTAGGGCTCTTAACCCCTGAGCCAGAAGAGATAAAGGGCCACTGCCCATTAACAAAAGAAGCAATTCATCAAGAGGTTTGGCTGTCGTAAATATTTATCCACCAAATTACACACCCTCAAAAAGCAAACCCCATAAAACAAACACATTAAAAGGCATAACACTACATAGATCCTGACACAGTAGCGGTGGAGAACTCCAATACCCTACTCTCACATCTACATAACTTTCCTAAACCAAAAATTAATAAAGAAACCTCAAAACTAAATTATAGTGTAAATGAACTGGATTTAACATATCTACAGATAAGGAGCGGACATTCTTCTCAGCGGCACATGGAACCTTCTCTAAAATTGACCGCACTGTAGGCCATGAAGCAAGCATTAATAAGTATGAAATAATTTGAAATAGTTGTCTGCATCTTATTCGATCACAGTGGAATAAAGCTAGAAAGCAATAGCAATACTAACTCCAGAAAACACACAAAACTGGGAGACTAAACAATATATTTGGAAATGAATAGTAGGTAAGTCATTAAAGAAACTTGGGGAAAACTTGAAATTCCTAGAATTGAATGGCAATGGGAACACAACCCATCTATGGCTGCTGTTCTTGGCTGTCAATCAACTACATCTGGACACTACCCACCAGTGATGGCTGTTCGTGCCTGTCAACTGACTATGTCTAAAATTAACTAAGACCCAAGCAGATGGGCACTCTTGTGAGAATATTTTCTTGATTAAATCTTTTGAAGTGGAAAGACCCACTTTTAATCCAGATCTTTTGAGGTGGGAAGACCCACCTTCAATCTGGCCCACACCTTCTAGTGGCACCTGGAAGAGGGAAGCTTTTATTCCTTGTTTGCTTGTTCTCACTCTCACTGGAGAGTCCATCCCTTCACTGACAATAGAGCCGACTTCCTTGGGATCCTGGCATCTACTGGAGACCAGCTGAGACAGCCAGCATTGTGACTGAACAACTGGTGGAGTCTTTGACCTTTCATTTGTAGGCAGCCATTGTTGGATTAGTTGGACCACAGACTATAAGCCATGCCCAATAAATTCTTTTTTATTATATATAAACTCAATCCCAGAACCTCTTGGATACAGCCAAGACAGTCCTAAAGAGATTGTTAATGGCTTGTGATACTCACGTTTTAGAAGCTAGAGAGAGCTCAAATAAACAACTTAATGATACACCTCAAAGACCCAGAGAAGCAAGAAGCCAAGGCCACATGCAGCAAGAAGTAAATACTGGAGGAGGAACCATTGAAATGGAAACTAAAACAGAATGCATAGAATTAATCAAATAATTATCTCTTTAAAAAGATTAATAAGATTGACCAATCCTTAGGCATACCAACCACAGAAAAGGGAGAGAAGACTCAAATTAATAAAATTAGACATGAAAAAGGAGTTCTTACAACATTGTCCAGTGAAATTTGGATCACCAGGGAAAATCTTTAGAATTTTTATTCAAATTGTTTATAAAAATCTAGAAGTAATGGATACATTCCTAAATACATGTGACTTACCAAGATTAAAGCCAAAAGATATAAACTGTTCATATTTTTTAAGCCAAGTGAACATAGACTTATTAGGAAGAGAGGAAAAGGCCAAAGAATGGGAAGAGAAACAAGAAGAAATATCCAACATTAATAATTTAAATAAATTCTTAACATGTAGTGAGATTGAAGCAGTCTCCACAATGGAAAGGTCATGGCCAAATGGATTTACTACTGAATTTTGCCAGACTTTTAAGAAAGATTTAATCCTGACACCTCCAAGCTGTTTTATAGAACCTAAAGGGACATTACCAAACTCAATCTATGACATCAGTATAACCCTGATACCGAAAGCAGATAAAGAAACAACAGCAAAGGAAACTACAGGCCAACCTCCCTGATAAACACAGATGCAAAAGCTCTCAAAAAATACTTACAAACTTAATTCATAAGCATACAAAAAATACCACATCACAGCAAAGTTGGTGCCATCCCAGGGACACAAGAAAGTTTCAGCCTGCACACCTGAATTAATATAACATCCCATATTAATAGACTGAAAGACAGAATCATCTCAACAGATACAGGAAAGGTGTTCGACAAAGCACTAACTGCCTTGATGATAAAAAACACTTTAGAAACTAGAAATAGAAAGAACATACACATCTCAACAAACTGATGGCTGCCTATGACACTCAGTCAACACTATACCAAGTGAGGAAAACTCAAAGTATTTCTGCAAAACCAAGAGTAAGACAGAGGTGCCCACTTTCTACACTTTATTAAATAAAAGCTAGAGCAATAAGACAAGAAAAGCAAATGCAAGGGTATAAAAATAGGAAAGGAAGAATCAAAGTATCCTTATTTACATATGATATGATTCCATACATATTCTAAAGACTCTACCAGAAAACTTCTGAACTGATACTTTCAGCAAAGTTACCACTTTGGTACAAAATTACCATACAAAACCAGGAACCTTCTTGTATCCCAACAACAAATATGCTAAAGAGATGTCATAGTCGGTTTCTATTGTCAACTTGTCACAACCTCGAATTACCTGAGAAGAGGGAACCTCAAGTGAAGAATTGTCCCGATCAGATTGCCCACAGCTGTCCCAAGACCACTGTGGGGAGCACCATCCCTAGGAAGGTGGGCTGGCTTTGTTTAAGAAAACTAGCAGAGAAAAAGCTAGAGGGAGCTAGTAAGTCTGCAGCACTCCTCCATGGTCCTGCTTCAGTTCCTGCTTCAGTTCCTGCCCTGACTTCCTCCAGTGAGTGACTGGGACCTGGAAGCGTAAGACGAAATAAAGCCTTTCCTCTCCCAAGATGCTTTTAGTCATGGTGTTTTAGCAACAGAAAGCAAACTAGAACAGGAAGAACTATAGAAAGAGTCCCATTCACAACCGCCTCAAAAAAGAGAAAAGAGAGAGAACTCACACTGGAACAAATCTAATCCCAGAGATGAAAGCCCTGTAGAATGGAACAACACTGAGAGAGACACCAGAAGACGGAAAGGCCTCCATATGCGTAGACTGGAAGAGTCAATATCATGAAACAGCCAGTTTGCCAAAAACAATCTGCAGGTTCACTGCAATTTCCTTTGAAATACCAATTTCAGTTTTCTCAGAAATAGAAAAAACAACCCTAAAATGCATAATGAAATACAAATGAGAAGGCTGGAGAGATGGTTCAGAGGTTAAAAGCATTGACTGTTCTTCCGGAGGACCTGAGTTCAATTCCCAAGTAACCACATGGTGGCTCACAACCATCTGTAATGAGATCTTTTCTTTTTATGGTTTATTTAACTTTATTTTATGTGCATTGGTGTGAATGTGTCAGATCCCTTGCAACTGGATCTTCAGACAGTTGTGAGCTGCCATGTGGGTGCTGGGAATTGAATCCAGGCCCTCTGGAAGAGCAGTCAGTGCTCTTAACCACTGAACCATATCTCCAGCCCCTGTAATGAGATCTTGTGCCCTCTTCTGGTGTGCAGGCATACATGCGGGCAGAACACTATATGCATAATAAATGCATAAATCTTTTTTAAAAAGGAATACAAAAGGCAGCCAAAGAAAGAACACAGGTGGAGATAGTATATCACAGATCCATAGTCACAGAGAACGCGTGATGCTGGCGCAGAAGCAGCCTTGCAGACCAGTGACGCATGCTAGAGAAAACACGTGATGCTGGCGCAGAAGCAGCCTTGCAGACCAGTGACGCATGCTAGAGAAAACACGTGATGCTGGCGCAGAAGCAGCCTTGCAGACCAGTGACGCATGCTAGAGAAAACACGTGATGCTGGCGCAGAAGCAGCCTTGCAGACCAGTGACGCATGCTAGAGAAAACACGTGATGCTGGCGCAGAAACAGCCTTGCAGACCAGTGACGCGTGCTAGAGAAAACACGTGATGCTGGCGCAGAAGCAGCCTTGCAGACCAGTGATGCATGCTAGAGAAAACACATGATGCTGGCGCAGAAGCAGCCTTGCAGACCAGTGACGCATGCTAGAGAAAACACGTGATACTGACGCAGAAGCAGCCTTGCAGACCAGTGACGCGTGCTAGAGAAAACATGCTGGTATGAGCAGCTAACTTTTGGCAAAGGTGTCATAAACAGGCAGTGGGGAAAAGACAGCCTATTCAACAAATGGCACTGACAAACTGGACACTCATACAAATAAAATAAGTAAACCTGATTTCAAGAAGCCTTCCTAATGACAAAAGGAACTGTCGACAGTGTCCAGACAGCTAAAATTGGAAGAAAGAAAATTTTTGCTCATTATATCTCAGACAAGGGGCTAATATCTAGAATGCAAATGCCTGAAAACACACTAAATAAATGTAAGTTTACAAAATCTGAAGGGCTGGAAAGGTGGGTCACTGATTGCAGAGGACCCGCTTTAATTCCCACATGCCTGTGGGAACTCATAACTGTCTGTAACTCCAGCTCCAGGAGATCTGATCTCTTCTGACTTCTGCAGACACCAAATACATATACAGTGCATGGACATACATGCAGGAGAAACACACATGCACATAAAATAGTAAAATCAATCTTTTTGTTTGTTTGTTTTTTGAGGCAGGGTTTCTCTGTGTAGTGTGGCTGTCCTAGAACTAGCTCTGTAGACCAGGTTGCCCTTTAACTCAGAGATCCGCAAAGGCATGTACCACCATGGCCCTGCTACAAATCTAATTTTTTAAAATTAGAAATAGAACCACCATAAGACCCAGCTATAGCTCTCCTGGACACACGCGCAAAGGACTCTGCCATAGACGGGCGCATCCTCGTTCACTGCAGCTCTCCTCACAACAGCCAGGAAATGCAATCATCCTGATGTCTCCCAACAATGGACGGATAATGAAGAGCTTGTGTGTACACAATGGATTTCATCCAGCTGTGAACTAAATAAGATTATGAAATGAGTAGGAAATTAGATGGGACTGGAAAGAGGGCATTAAGTTTGGTAGCTGTAGTGTTCTGAGTGAGAAATGTCCCCACGGTTTCAGGTGCTTAAGTACGTGGTCCCCAGCTGGTGACACCGTTTGGGTAGGATTAGGAGGTGTGGCCTCGTTGAAGGAAACACTTCACTGGAAGTGGGCTTTGAGGGCCACAAGACTTGCCCCATTCCCTGTTCACTTTCTGCTTTCTGCTTCTGGTTGGAGATATGAGCCATCGGCTATTTCTGTCACCGAGCCATCCACCTGTCGCCATGACACCTGCTGTGATGGGACCTAATCCCTCTGGAATCACAAGCCCGAATGAACCCTTCCTTCTCTTTGTCGCCCTGGTCATGGTGTTTTATCCCAGCAGTAGAAAAGTAATGCATACAGCCCCCAAGCTCAGCCAGGCAAACACCATATGTTCTTCATCGAGTGTTGATCCTAGCTCCTAATTGTTAAATATGTGCAGTTAGGTGGGAGTCGGTGTGGGTGGAGGCCAGAAGGCTAGAAAGGAGCCCATAAGATGGAGAGAGAAGAAACTGGAGCTGGGGGTAAGGCAGCAGAACACTTGACCACGTGATGTGGAAGTGTGAAGGACAATATTGGCCGTGGAGGGCACAGCAGGGACAAAGGGAAAAGAGAAGAGGAAAATGGGGGGGGGGGGGGAGCAACTAAAGGAATCATATATGAAAATTCCACAATGGAAACTGTCACTCTATAGACTAATAAAAAATAAATTAAGGGGCTGGAGATGGCTCAGAGGTTAAGAGCACTGTTTATTCTTCCGGAGGTCCTTGAGTTCAATTCCCAGCAACCACATGGTGGCTCACAGCCATCTGCAATGAGATATAATACCCTCTTCTGGCAAGCAGGCATGAATGCAGAAAGAACACCGTATACATAATAAATTATTCTTCAAAATTGATTAATTAATGTCAGGTGTGATGATACATTCCTTTAAACCCAGCAATTGGAGGCAAAAGCAAGCAGATCTCTGAGTTCAAGGTCAGCCTGGTCTACACAGCAAGATTCAGGCTATCTAGGGCTACATAGTGAAACCATTTCAAAAACAAAAAACAACCACAAAACTGTCTCTTTAAAAAAAAAAACTGGTCATGCTGATTTCTATCTATAATCTGAGTCCTCAAGAGACTGAGGCAGAGGCAGCAACATGAGTTCACGCCCATCTGGACTATACAGTGAGCCTAGGTCAGCCTGGTCTACAGACTGAAACCCAGAATCAAAACAAGAGCCAAGAGCTCTATTGGCTCATGTGACCTTGAGCAACCACAGTGTATTAGATTACTTACTAGCGTGCCAGGTGGGGCATGTGTACTTGCTAACACTTCCTGCTTTATGCAGATTAATATTGCAATTGGAGAGCTCTGCATGGAAGTGATGCAAAGCTCTGAATGGGCCCAGTCGCTACATAGCACCTTTAGTGCAGGGGCCCTTAGGTCAGGTCCAGTGTGGGGGCCCTCAGGTCAGGTCCAGTGTGGGGGCCCTCAGGTCAGGTCCAGTGTGGAGCTGTTAGGTCAGGTCCAGTGTGGAGCTGTTAGGTCAGGTCCAGTGTGGGGGCTGCTAGATCAGGCCCAGTACAGGGCAGGGGGGGGGCGTTAGGTCAGGCTCAGTACGGGGGGGGGGCGTTAGGTCAGGCCCAGTAAGGAGCCGTTAGGTCAGGTCCAGTGTGGGGCTGTTAGGTCAGGTCCAGTACAGGGGGCATTAGGTCAGGTCCAATGTGGGGGTCATTAGGTCAGGTCCAATGTGGGGCCGTTAGGTCAGGTCCAGTACAGGGGGCATTAGGTCAGGTCCAGTGTGAAGGCCGCTAGGTCAGGTCCAGTGTGGAGGCTGCTAAGTCAGGTCCAATGTGGAGGCTGCTAGGTCAGGTCCAGGGTTGAGGCTGTTAGGTCAGGTCCAGGGTTGAGGCTGTTAGGTCAGGTCCAGTGTGGGGGCCATTAGGTCAGGTCCAGGGTGGGGCCGTTAGGTCAGCCCATTCTTTTCCCATCCTTAGGGCTTTTAATGACTATTATTTCACTCCCTGCTTTTCTTATCTTATTCAAAAAGTTTCAGTATGTTTAACTTCTTTTATTTCTATTAGTGTTTTGCCTGTCTCCTGTATGCGCACCATGTACATGACTGAGGCCAGAAGAGAGCATCAGGGGTTACCAGAGTTACTGATGGTTGTGAGCCACCATGTGGGTGACGGGAACTGAACATGGGTTCTCTACAAGAGCAATAAGTACTCTTAACTGCTGAGCCATGCCTCCAGTTCTTAAAAAAAAAATTCACAGTCAAGCAGTGGTGGTGTGCAGTCTGTAATCCCAGCACTTGAGAGGCAGAGGCAGGCGGATCTCTGTGAGTTCGAAGCCAGCCTGGTCTACAGAGTGAGTTCCAGGACAGCCAGGGCTGTTATACAGAGAACCCTTGTCTGAAAAATATACATTTATTGTGTGTGTGTGTACATGTGTGCATGTGTGTGCGTGTCACAAGATGCATGTGAACGTCAGAAGACAGTTGTGTGTACATGTGTGCATGTGTGTGCATGTGTGTGCGTGTCACAGGATGCATGTAAATGTCAGAAGACAGTTGTGTGTACATGTGTGCATGCGTGTGCTTGTGTGTGTATGTGTGTGCATGTCACAGGATGCATGTAAACGTCAGAAGACAACTTTCATGAGCCAGTTTTCTCCTTCTACAGTGTGAGGACCAGGAATCAGAGTCAGATCCTCATGCAAGAGCCTTCTCCTGCTGAGTCATCTCAGGGGCCCAAATGCCTTTTAAACTTCTTCTAAAGCTTGTGTTTTCCAGACCTGCGCAGTTCTGTACTGTGATAATGGCCTTGCGAGGTTTCCAGGCCATCCCCACCTTGAGGGCCACTAGCAGTGACTGCCTCCCGAGATCAGATAGATAGCCAGGCTTCTACTCTCAGGGCAGGTGGTGTCGACGGCTTTACCCTCCGCAGGAAGAATATCCGTGATGGAGATGGAAGTCTCTGGAAGGAAAAGGGAATGAGGCTGACTAAATATTAAAGAGAAGCCCGCAGCATGGCTATAGCAGGCTAACGGCTGGCAGGATGTCACGTGGCTACTGGACCAGCAGGGAGAAAAAGAAACAGACCCTGCCAGACCCCCTAGGACTAGCATGACTGACCAGCACGCCCCACTAACTGTCCTTTGTTTCATTATATGGACATTTCCATGTTGTTGGCCTAGTGGTTTTGGCTGATCCGCCATGCAGATGTCGTAACACACCTCTGAATTCACGCAGGGATGTGAAGAAGGGAGTGGACACTACTCTGGATACTCCGTGCTTCTAGGAATTCCACCCCACCCCTACCCTTAAGCTTGGCCATTAGGTGTGCTGTCTGAAAGCCCAGCCTCCAAGACAGCGGACATTCTGCTTTAAGTGTGCATTTCAGTACACAGCAAGCTGCCCCTCCACTCCTCATCTTCCTACGGATACCTCCCGGATGGTGACAGGAACTGGGAAGACTGGGCAAGGACTTGGTCTTCTTATGTGACACGGAGACCCCCAGAGCTCTCACCTTAGACACAATCCTCTCTGGAGCTTTGAACATCTCCCCAGTTACCAGGTGTGTCTATCCATCCAGCCTTTTGGCATTGCAGCATGGCCTTGGGCATCTACAAATTCATATTCAAGAATCACAGGAGGGCTGGAGAGAAGGCTCAGAGGTTAAAAGCCCTGGCTGCTCTTAGAGAGGTCTTAGGTTCAATTCCCAGCACCCGCACAGTGGCTCACAGCTGCCTGAAACTCCTGTTCCAATTGTTCTGATGTCCTTTCCTTACCTCCACAGGGACCAGGCACGCATATGGCAAAAAGACATACATACAGGCAAAATGTTCAAACAATAAAAATAAGTAAGATATAAAAATAAAATTTAAAAGAGAATCATATTACTGAGTTTAAAAATACAAACAATGTTTTAAATAAATTTACAATTTTGTATTGGACCACAGTCACACATAGCTATCCCAGGCTGTATGTAGCCCACAAGCTGGGGGTTGAACAGGCCTGATAAAGTGTCATGCCCTGCACCGATCGCTCCGGCTTTCAGCCAATACCCAGTTTCCAGCTGAGAAATCACCCTTCTCCCATGAACTAAGCATAGGGGGTCTTTCTCTCAGGTAAAGATTTGTTTGTGGAATTTGTTTCTCCTTTTATGAGCTAAAAAAGGCAAACTCCAGACCAAGCAAGGCGGCACACACCTTTAATCCCAACACTTGGAGAGAGAGGCAAGCAACTCTGTGAGTTTGAGTCCAGCCTTTGTGTAGATAGTGCATTCCAATCTAGCCAGACCTAAAAGAGGGAGGGAGGGGGGAAGGGAGAGAATGAACTCTACAAATTACAGGATCCCGAATTCTTTTAAAGATTTTATTTTTTAAATGCTCAACATGGATGCTGGGAGCCCTAACCTCTAAGCCATCTCTCCAGCCCCAAAGATCTCAAGTTATGAAAGGTTCATTTGATGGTTAGGAACTGAGGCTCACTAATATTGATGGAAATGAAGTGTGGTTTATCTGGTTGTAAGGTATGAGGAAGAGGGCCTTCCATTAACCCTAGAGGAGCTGTTCCTGGACATCCTGTGGCTGAAGTAAGGGAAAGTTCGAGGTTAGCTTGGGTTACATAGCAAAACCCCATCTTAATGAGTAATAATAATAATAATAAGGCTGGGTGCAGCATGCCTAACTACAATCCCAGCTCTTAGAAGGTAGAGGCAGAAAGATCAAGAGTTCAAGGTTATCCTCAATGCATAATCAGTCAGAGACCAGACTGTCTACATGAAATCTTGTCTCAAAAACAAAGTCTAGGACTGGAGAGGTGGCTCAGCAGTTAAGAACACTGGTTGCTCTTCCAGAGGCCCTGAGTTCAATTCCCAGCAACCACATGGTGGCTCATAATCACCTGTAATGAGATTTGGCGCCCTCTTCTGACCTGCAGGTGTACGTGCAGACAGAACACTGTATACATAATAAATAAATAAATCTTTATTTAAAAAAAAAAGCAAAGTCTACAGAGAAAACATAACAAAGAAATTGTATCATAACCTATTGACAGAGCTTTCTGTCCTGCCCAGTCCCATAGTCTTTCAGTCCCAAAGAAAAACATGGAGGCCTACATTAATTATAAACTGATTGGCCTATTAGCTCAGGCTTCTTATTAACTAATTCTTATATCTTACTTTAACCCATTATTCTTGTCTGTGTTAGCCACAAGGCTTGGTACCTTTCATCAGGGAGGCATTCTCATCTTGCTTCCTCTCTGTCTGGGTGATGACTGCACACTGAATCTTTCCTCTTCCCAGAATTTTCCTGTTCTCGCTGCCCTGTCTCTACTTCCTGCCTGGTCACCCCACCTATACTCCCTGCCTGGCTACTGGCCAATCAGCATTTTATTAAAATACAAGTGACAGGATAAAAGACCATTGTCCCACAGCAATAACTTGGGCATAAAAGCTTGTAATCTCTTCACGTGGGATTCTTAGGTAGGGGGATTGCTGGAAGCTGGAGACCAGCCTGAACTACATAGTGAGTTCTAGGCCACCTTGGTCTGCAAATAAGATCCAGTATAAAACAAATAATTAAATAAATAGATGTGGATTCCCACGTGGTTTTGAACCGAAAGGATAACCCTGATACAGCCCTGAGTGTACTGTGTCAGAAACATAATGTAAGAATTTATTAAACAACAACAGTTCGCGAACTAAGCCAATTCCATTGACTGCAGTGCACCAAGTGCTGCTGGTTTCTCTTGGTAGACAGTGATGGGCTACCACAGGTTCTTCCATTACCATCCACTAACAGTAATCCTCGGATCACATATGACACTTCACAGAAGAATACCTACATTACAGAGTCGCAACCAGAGACTTAGGGATGTTGTGGGGTTCAAGGAGGCCTAACTGAAGGCAAGAGCAGAGAGCTGGTTCAGACTGAGAAGCCACTGCAGGTGGTAGAGTCTCTGTTAACCCGGAGCTGTGAGAGATGCCCAGAGCTGGTCCAAAGTGAGGCACAGGGCTGGCTTAGGCAAGATACAGCATCTGTGCAAGATGCAGGAGAAGGTCCAGATAGATGGGACCAGAGCCAGTCTGAAGCCCTGGGGACAGAGCTGGGAGTTTGTCCATTTTCTGACCCATGGGTCAGATGAATGTACCAATCTGTATGGTCCCTCTGTCAGCCAGTGCCATCATGAACCCTCGAAGATGTCCCAGGCAAAGGGGTGGCATCAGTCACCCGTCTGGTGTTTGGTAAGTTTTCTGACATGTTTTTCTATGCTCACTTTTCTATGACTGTGTGTCCTTGATCCAATTTGATAAGTTCCCAGGAGGTAACAATTTACTTACAGGGTAAGTTAGCTATGGTCTGTGCCATGGCTAGTGCTGGACAGAATGTGTTTGTGCACCCCAACAAGATATAGAACCATGCTCTTTCGGTGTTTGCGCTAGAAATGGAGCAAACGGCTCTTCTGAAAATGAGTCACTTGAGGAGCAAGGCAAGCTGAAAAGCTTCTGTTTTATGTAACAAGGAGTCTCAGAGCAGGCGCCAGTCTGATCCTCACAAGTGCCCTCTGGGGGAGTCGGCTCTTCTGCACTCTTTATGTGACCATTGGGGCCCAACCCAAATCAGCCCCTGGAGTCCCTTTGGATGCCCTGGTTGTTTAAGGTGGCTTCCTCAAATTCTGAACCCTCAGCACTCACCCCATGGAATGCTCCCCAGAGATTCAAACGAGGAGTAGGAAACTCAAGGTGTACAAGGATAGAGCCGTCACCAAGGCGGTGCTTGTGATTTTGTTTGAGGTTTATTAAAAGGGTCTCACGTAGCCCAGGCTGGGCTCAAATTCACTACATAGCCCAGGATGACCTTGGATATCTGGTCCTCCTGCCTCTACCTCCTAGGCACTGGGATTACAGGTATGTACCCTTAGGCCTGCCTTACACCGTGTTAGGAGCCCACACTTTGCACACGCTAGGTAAGCATTCTACCAGCCGAATTGTGTCTTCAGCCCACCAAGAGTTTTGAGGGGTTAAAAAAAAAAATCAAAGAACAGTACAGAGCGGTATCACTGATTTCATTGTGGGGATTGAACCCAGGGCTCACTCATGCCAAGCATGTGCTTTCTCACTAACCCAGTGTCCTTTATACGCCACCATTTGTGTTGGAGGAAGACTTTCTACGTATAAGCATGTGTATGGGTGTAGACAAAGATACCTAATAGTACATTAGTGCCTAAGGTGGCAGAAAAACTAACCTCTTACTCTATTATTATGATCATGATTAGTAGTAATATTTAAGTGTATTGGGTCTGGGCTGAGGTGCATGTGTCTCTGCTGATACAATACTCACCCAGCATGCCCTGGGCCCATTTCCCCAGGACTACACAAAGCAGGTATATCACACATGTGTAATCCCAGAACTCTAGAGAGAGGCAGGAAAATCAGCTCTAAGCCATCCTCAGCTGCATAGAGTTGAGGCCAGCCTGGGCTACAGAAGACCTTGTACAGATAAGTCAACTGTGGAAAGGGTTGCAATACTCTACAGCCTAAGTGTGAACTCTGTAGCCTGATGTGTATGGTGGTACCCTGCCGTTGTGCTGTGTGTGACCTACAGTTGTGCATAGCAGTCCTGTGTGCATGTTTCCATACTAAAAAGAAAGAGGAAGAAAAGAAAGTTTAAGAAAATATACTTGCATCTTCCTCTGGAGTACCTCTTGAGCAGAATAAATATTCTCTGAAGAATTCTTGCTTAAAATATCCTAGTGTACATGTTTCTCTGTCTGGACTGGGTTTTCTTTTTATATCTGTTACCAACTATTAATTTTTTAAGATTTATTTATTTGTACTTTGTGTGAATGGGTGCTTCGCCTTGTGTGTGTGCACTACGGGCATGTGTGGTGCCCTCAGAAGCCTGAAGAGGACATCTGGTCCCCTGGAACTGGAGTTAAAAAAGGCAGTGAGCCACCATGTGGGTGCTGGCAATTGAACTTGTGTCTTCTCAAGGAGTAAGGGCTCCTAACCAATGAACCATTGCTCCAGTCTCCAGCTACTGATGTTTTTAATGTTATTGCATTTATTTATTTTTATATTTACGTGTGTGTGTGTGTGTGTGTGTGTGTGTGTGTGTGTGTAATGTGCATATGTAGGTGATCACAGACACGGAGATCAGAGAACAATTGGCAGGAATTTTGGAGAAGAATTTGCAGGAATCAGTTCTCTCATGTAGGAATTAAACTCATGTTCTGAAACTCGTCAGCAAGTGCCTTACCTGCCAAAGCTCCTCATCCCTTGGATTCAAATGCTCTTTCATTGTCATTTTGCCAGTGTGCACACTGCTAACCAGGCACATTCTATGACCTAAGAACACTAGGGTGGGTTGAGGATATAGCTCACAGGTAGAGGACTTGACCAGCTCTAGGATCAACCCCTAGTAACACAGCACCACCCTGGGCGGGGTAGGAGGGGTTGAAAAGAGAGACAGAGAGACAGAGATCTCCAAGATGAAAATAAGCCCCATCTGGATACATTGGATCCTGTCTCAGGGAACAAAAGAACGGGCTATAGAGATGGATTCTCTCCCAGAGGACCAGGGTTCAGTTCCCAGCACCCACGTGACAGCTCCCAACTGTCGAAAACTCCAGTTTTGGCCTTAATGTGCACCAGTCAAACATGTGGCCCACATACATATTTGCAAGCAAAAGACTTAAGCATAGGAAATAATAATTTAAAAACAGACTAAAATTTATTGAATTTCTTCTGGAAGCTGAAGATGGCCAAATACTTAGTATGGATCAAAAAATCTGAAAAATGAGGCTGGAGAAATGGCTCAGTGGTTAAGAGCACTGGCTGCTCTTCCAAAGGTCCTGAGTTGGACTCCCAGCAACCACGTGGTGGCTCACAACCATCTGTAATAAGATCTGGCGCCCTCCTCTGGCGTGTGGGCATACATGGAGGCAGAATGTTGCATACATAATAAATAAATAAATATTTAAAAAATCTGAAAAATGTTCTTAACTTACAGCTCTCCAAATTCCGCTATGTGAGTTTCCCTTGCTATTCTACAGAAAGCATGAGAGACACACTAGGGTGTGTGTGTGTGTGTGTGTGTGTGTGTGTGTGTGTTCATTCACATATATGCATGTGGAGAATGTGGCTTGTGACATTTACCTGGTCCCTCCAGGTAACTAGTAATCAGAATGATGCAGTAGGGAATGGTTAAACTGTGCTGGGAAATGAAAACATCCAGTTGCTAACTAAGTGTGGTGACTGAAGTCCCAGCAACTAGGAAACTGAGGCGTGAAGCATCATGAGTCACAGACCATTCTGGCCCACAGAGTAAAACCTGCTCCAAAAACTGCTATGGAGTAACAGAGAGGGAATCATCCTGATTTTTTTTTTTTTTTTTTGGTTTTTCGAGACAGGGTTTCTCTGTGGCTTTGGAGCCTGTCCTGGAACTCACTCTGTAGACCAGGCTGGTCTCGAACTCACAGAGATCCGCCTGCCTCTGCCTCTCAAGTGCTGGGATTAAAGGCGTGTGCCACCATCGCCCGGCCATCCTGATTTTCTGAAGTTGTATAACTGCTGTGCAAAGGGTACGACAATGTAACATTACCACCTTTGGAATAGATTTGGGGAATGGGTTTTATTTGTTTGTTTTTGGCTTTCTTTTCTTTATTGTATTTTATTGAAATAAGATCTCACTGTGTGGTCCTGGCTGGCCTTTACTGAACTCACTACGGAGACCAGGCTAACCTCCAACTTACAGGGATTCTCCTACCTTTGCCTCCCAACTGCTGGGATTAAGATGTGCTTCACCATAATTAGTTGTTGTGTGTTATTGTTGGTTTTAGTTCCTTCTTTGTGTGCTTTTGCCCACATTTTTACTTTTTTTTATTTTTTTTAACTTTATTAATTTTATTTCATGCTCATTGGTATAATGATGTCAGATTCTCTGGAACTGGAGTTACAGACAGCTGTGAGCTGCCATGTGGGTGCTGGGAATTGAACCCGGGTCCTCTAGAGGAGCAGTCAGTGCTCTTAACCACTGAGCCATCTCACCAGCCCATACATTTTTCAAAATTACTATAACCAGCATGGTTTCTTTTATAATTAGGAATTCCCTCCACCTAAAATTCTGGTTAGTCTTCTGCACTGAGGGATGTACATAGAGTAAATTCAAAGCATTGACGTGAGTTAGGAGGGAATACTTCCGGTATAGTTGAGTACCATAGGGCCGGAGGTAAAGCGGGGGGGCAGTAGATAGTAAAAGGGCACAGGACACTTTAGATGATTGTCGCCTTGTTACAGTTCTCCTTCCGAGCAGTCATTCAGTGATATCCTAGCTAAATGGGTTATTTTACACTTTCGGAACTGACAAACTTCATGAATCACAGGACCTGTTCTTTTTTTTTTAAAAGGACATGGTGTCATGTAGCCCAGGCTGCCTTCAAACTTGCTCTGTAGCTGAGGATAGCCTTGAACTCCTGATCCTTCTGCCTCTATCTCCTGAATGCTGGCATTGCAGCTTTATGTGGTGCCGGGGCTCTCACCCAGGGCCTTGCCCATGATAGGCAAGCACTAGGCCCACTCAGGTAGCCCCTCCCCCAGCCTGCTATGTATTTTTTTGGCTCTGATATTCATAGAGGCTTTGAAGTCTAAAATGCAGTCTGTTAGGGAACCTTGTCTGTACTAGAGAATAACAACTCTCCCAAAATTAATATTCAAAATTAAAAATAGGACATACGGGTCAGAGCTGGATGTAGGGGCTCTTATCTAAAATCCCAGGGAGGCTAAGGCAGGAGAGGGTTAGCCTAGGCTACAATGTAAGACCATGCCTCAGAAGGAGGAGCCGGGTCCTGTTCCTGAAGACCCTTTTGAGGGGTGAGAGGGATCTTGGCCCCCGGCAGGAGCCAGGAAACAGAGCGAGGGCATTTTGTAAGAGGAGTCCCTGGCCAGCAGGGAAACCTGATCTGGTTTTAAAAGACCCATTAGATAACATCGATAGGAGGAGATGGGCAGGCGCCAAGGCAAGAATTCACCCAATAATCTGAAAAACAACATGAAAACACCAGAAACCAATGATCTTACAACAGAAGGACTTGAACACCCTAACACAGAAGAAGTGGAAACAGTTGACTTTATGAAAGCAATAGAGTTCCTTAAACAACATGTGAAATAAATAAATTTAAAAAAAAGATGGACAACACCATATAGAAAAAAAAACATGTGAAAAATGCCCTTATAGAAATGGATGAGAAGTATAACCAAAAGTTTGAAGAAATGAGTAAATACGTACATGATACCCTGGGAAACCAAGAAAAAATGATCAAACAGGTAATGGAAACAGTTCAAGAATTGAAAACTGAAATGGAAGCAAGGAAGAAAACACAAACAGAGGACCAGCTGGATATGGAAAATCTAGGTCAACGAGCAGAGCCTACAGAAACAAGCACAATTAATAGAATACAAGAAATAGAAGAAAGAATCTCAGATTCTGAGGACACCATAGAGAAAATAAACGCACTGATCAAAGAAAACAGCAAAGCCAACAAATTCTCATCACAAAACATTCAGGAAATATGGGACACAATAAAAAGACCAAACCTAAGAATAATAGGAATAGAAGAAGGAGAAGAGTCACAGCTCAAAGGCCCAGAAAATATTTTTAACAAAATTATGGAAGAAAACTTTCCCAACATAAAGAAAGGTATTCTTTTGAATATTCAAGAAGCATACAGAACACCAAACAGACTGGATGAAAGAAAAACATGTCCTCGCCATATAATAATCAAAACACAAAATATACAGGTTAAAGAAAGAATATTAAGAGCTGCAAAGGAAAAAGGGCAAGTAACTTATAAAGGTAAACCGATCAGACTTACACCTGACTTCTCTATGGAAACCATGAAAGCCAGAAGGTCCTGGATAGAGGTACTGCAGAAACTAAGAGACCATGGATGCAAACCCAAACTACTATACCCAGCCAAGCTATTGCTCACTATCAATGGAGAAAACAAGACATTCCAGGATAAGAACAAATTTAAACAATACGTAGCCACAAATCCAGCCCTACAGAAAGTAATAGAAGGAAAATCGCAACCCAAGGAATCCAACATTGCCAACACTGCTTACAATAACTCAGGCATCTAGCAACCCTTCACCAGTACAACTCAAAGAAGGGAAACACACAAACTCTACTACCATAAACAATAAGAACAACTGGAGTAAACATCCACTGGTCATTAATATCACTTAATATTAATGGTCTCAATTCACCTATAAAAAGGCACAGACTAAGATATTGGATACGAAAACAGGATCCAACATTCTGCTGTTTGCAAGAAACACATCTCAACCACAAAGACAGGCATCTACTCAGAGTAAAGGGTTGGGAAAAGGTCTTTCAAGCAAATGGTCCTAAGAAAAAAAGCAGGTGTGGCCATATTAATTTCTAACAAAACTGACTTCAAACTAAAATCAATCAGAAGAGATTGAGATGGACACTTTATACTCATAAAGGAACAATTCATCAGGATGACGTCTCAATCCTGAATATCTACGCCCCCAATATAAAAGCACCCACTTATGTAAAAGAAATATTACTAGAACTCAAGGCAGACATCAAACCACACACACTGGATGTAGGAGACTTCAATACACCTCTCTCTCCAATGGACAGGTCAATCAGAAGAAACCTAATAGAGAATTAAGAGAATTATTGGAGGTAATGAAGCAAATGGACTTAACAGACTTCTATAGATCACTCCACCCAAATAGGAAAGAATATACCTTCTTCTCTGCAGCTCATGGAACCTTCTCAAAAATTGACCACATACTCGGGAACAAAGGAAACCTCCACAGATACAAAAAAATATCAGTGTCCACCTGTGTCTTATCAGATCACCACGGATTAAAGTTAGAAGGCAACAAAAATGCTACCCCCAGAAAGCCGACAAACTCATGAAAACTGAACAGTCAACTACTGAACCACACCTGGGTCAAGGAAGAAATTAAGAAAGAAATTAAAGTCTTCCTTGAATTTAATGAAAATAAAGGGACAACATACTCAAACCTATGGGACCCAATGAAAGCAGTGCTAAGAGGAAAGTTCATAGCACTAAGTGCCCACTTAAAGAAAACAGAGAAAGCATACATTGGGGACTTAACAGCACACCTAAAAGCTTTAGAAAAAAAAGAAGCAGACACGCCCAAGAGGAGTAGAAGACTAGAAATAATCAAACTGAGGGCGGAAATCAACAAAATAGAAACACAGAAAACAGTCCAAAGAATCAATGAAACAAAAAGTTGGTTCTTGGAGAAAATCAACAAGATCGACAAACCTCTATCCAAACTAATTAAACAACAGAGAGAGAACACGCAAATAAATAAGATCAGAAATGAAAAGGGGAACATAACCACAGACACAGAGGAAATTCGGAGAATCATTAGATCTTACTACAAAAGCCTGTATGCCACAAAACTGGAAAATGCAAAAGAAATATACATTTTTTTAGATAAGTACCATATACCAAAGCTAAACCAAGACCAGGTGAACCATCTAAATAGACCTGTTAGGGGGCTGGAGAGATGGCTCAGTGGTTAAGAGCACTGCCTGCTCTTCCAAAGATCCTGAGTTCAATTCCCAGCAACCACATGGTGGCTCACAACCATCTGTAATGAGGTCTGGTGTCCTCTTCTGGCCTGCAGACATACACACAGACAGAATATTGTATACATAATAAATAAATAAATATTTAAAAAAATAAAATAAAATAAATAAATAGACCTGTTAGTCGCAAAGAACTAGAAACTGTTATCAAAAATCTCCCTTCCAAAAAAATCCCAGGACCAGATGGTTTCAATGCAGAATTCTACCAGAACTTCCAAGAAGAGCTAATACCTATACTCCTTAATGTATTTCGCAATATAGAAACAGAAGAGTCATTGCCAAATTCCTTTTATGAAGCTACAGTTACCCTGATACCAAAACCACACAAAGACCCAACCAAGAAAGAGAATTACAGGCCTATCTCACTCATGAATATTGACGCAAAAATTCTCAATAAATTACTGGCAAACCAAATCCAAGAACACATTAGAAAAATTATCCATTATGATCAAGTAGGCTTCATCCCAGAGATGCAGGGCTGGTTCAACATACGCAAATCTATCAATGTAATCCACCATATAAATAAACTGAAAGAAAAAAACCATATGAGCATTTCATTAGATGCTGAAAAAGCATTCAACAAAATTCAACACCCCTTTATGATAAAGGTCTTGGAGAGATTAGGGAGGGATACAAGGGTCATACCTAAATATAATAAAAGCTATTTACAGCAAGCCGACAGCTAACATTAAATTAAACGGAGAAAAACTCAAAGCCATCCCACTAAAATCAGGAACACGACAAGGATGTCCACTCTCTCCATGCCTCTTCAATATAGCGCTTGAAGTTCTAGCAATAGCAATAAGACAACATAAGGGGATCAAGAGGATTCGTATTGGAAAGAAGAAGTTAAGCTTTTATTATTTGCAGATGATATGACAGTATACATAAGCGACCCCAAAAACTCTACCAAAGAACTCCTACAGCTGATAAACACTTTTAGTAATGTGGCAGGATACAAGATTAACTCAAAAAAAAACAGTGGCCTTCCTATACACTAAGGATAAGGAAACAGAGAGGGAAATCAGAGAAGCATCACCTTTCCCAATAGCCACAAATAGCATAAAATATCTTGGGGTAACTCTGACCAAGGAAGTGAAAGATCTATATGACAAGAACTTTAAGTCTTTGAAGAAAGAAATTGAAGAGGACACCAGAAAATGGAAAGATCTCCCCTGCTCTTGGATTGGGAGGATCAACATAGTAAAAATGGCAATTCTACCAAAAGCAACCTATAGATTCAATGCAATCCCCATCAAAATCCCATCAAAATTCTTCACAGATCTGGAGAAGACAATAATCAACTTTATATGGAAAAACAAAAAACCCAGGATAGCCCAAAAAATCTTATACAATAAAGGATCATCTGGAGGCATTACCATCCCTGACATCAAACTCTACTACAGAGCTACAGTATTGAAAACAGCTTGGTATTGGCATAAAAACAGAGAAGTCGACCAATGGAATCGAATAGAAGACCCTGACATTAACCCACAAACCTATGAACACCTGATTTTCGATAAAGAAGCTAAAAGTATACAATGGAAAAAAGAGAGCATCTTCAACAAATTGTGCTGGCAAAACTGGATATCAACCTGTAGAAGAATGAAAATAGATCCATATCTATCACCATGCACAAAACTCAAGTCCAAATGGATTAAAGAGCTCAATATCAGTCCAAACACACTGAACCTGATAGAAGAGAAAGTTGGAAGTACTCTACAACACATGGGCACAGGAGATCGCTTCCTAGGTATAACCCCAGCAGCACAGACATTAAGGGCCTCATTGAATAAATGGGACCTCCTGAGACTGAGAAGCTTCTGTAAAGCAAAGGACACTGTCACTAAGACACAAAGGCAACCCACTGACTGGGAGAAGATCTTCACCAACCCTGCAACTGACAAAGGTCTGATCTCCAAAATATATAAAGAACTCAAGAAACTAGACCGTAAAAGGCTAATCAACCCAATTATAAAATGGGGCACTGAGCTGAACAGAGAATTCTCAACAGAAGAACTTCAAATGGCCAAAAGACACTTAAGGTCATGCTCAACTTCCTTAGCGATCAGGGAAATGCAAATCAAGACAACTTTAAGATACCATCTTACACCTGTCAGAATGGCTAAAATCAAAAACACCAATGATAGCCTTTGCTGGAGAGGTTGTGGAGAAAGGGGTACACTCATCCATTGCTGGTGGGAATGCAAACTTGTGCAATCACTTTGGAAAGCAGTGTGTCAGTTTCTCAGGAAATTCGGGATCAACCTACCACTGGACCCAGCAATACCACTCTTGGGAATATACCCAAGAGAGGTCTTATCATACAACAAAAGTATATGCTCTACTATGTTCATAGCAGCATTGTTTGTAATAGCCAGAACCTGGAAACAACCTAGATGCCCTTCAATGGAAGAATGGATGAAGAAAGTATGGAATATATACATATTAGAGTACTGCTCAGCAGTAAAAAACAAGGACTTCTTGAATTTTGCATGCAAATGGATGGAAATAGAAAACACTATCCTGAGTGAGATAAGCCAGACCCAAAAAGAGGAACATGGGATGTACTCACTCATAATTGGTTTCTAGCCATAAACAAAGGACATTGAGCCTATAATTAGTGATCCTAGAGAAGCTAAATAAGGAGAACCCAAAGAAAAGCATATAGGCATCCTCCTGAATATTAACCTTCATCAGGCGATGAAAGGAGACAGAGACAGAGACCCACATTGGAGCACCGGACAGAAATCTCAAGGTCCAAATCAGGAGCAGAAGGAGAGAGAGCACGAGCAAGGAACTCGGGACCGCGAGGGGCGTACCCACACACTGAGACAATGGGAATGTTCTATCGGGAACTCACCAAGGCCAGCTGGCCTGGGTCTGAAAAAGCCTGGGATAAAACCAGACTCGCTGAACATAGCGGACAATGAGGACTGTCAAGAACAATGGCAATGGGTTTCTGATCCTACTGCACGTACTGGCTTTGTGGGAGCCTAGGTAGTTTGGATGCTCACCTTACTAGACCTGGATGGAGGTGGGTGGTCCTTGGACTTCCCACAGGGCAGGGAACCCTGATTGCTCTTTGGGCTGAAGAGGGAGGTGGACTTGATTGGGGGAGGGGGAGGGAAATGGGAGGCGGTGGCGGGGAAGAGACAGAAATCTTTAATAAATAAATAAATTAAAAAAAATAAAATATGTAAAAAAAAAAAAAGACCGTACCTCAGAAGGAATGGAGTGTGACTGGAGAGATGGCTCACCCATTAAGAACATGTACTGCTTTTCCAGAGGACCCAAGTTCAATCACCAGTACCTACATCAGGTAGTTTACCACCACCTATAACTCTTCATTCCAGGGCACCTGACACCTCTGGCCTCTTTGGGTGCCCACACACATGTACATACCCACACACAGACTCACACACAAGCACATGATTAAAAATACAAGTCTTAGCTGGACTTGAGTTGTATATACAGGAATGAAAACTGCAGGAAAGATGGAGCTGGTCAAAAACAGCCGGATATGTGGCAAACTGTGTGCCCCACCCTTCCATTGCCATAAAGAATGTACAAGGACCAGGTGCCACATGAGACAAGCTATCCAGCTCTCCACACAGCACACTCCCACATCAAAACCATCTTCAAAGCTGTGAACCACTCCGTGAGTTCCGTAAGAGCAACACAGGACCCCGCTTCATGTGGGGCTGAAATGTTGATCTTCATGAAGGCCCCAAGATGCTTAGTTGACAAATACCAGTTGGGCTGCCCCGGATCTGAACAAGGGCGTTTTTCCCATTCACCAGTGTCTGAGAAAATGAGTGGTAAATATTTGTCCTGGCTTGCCTTGGAAATTGCTTCCAGGAAACTAGCTCCCACCGAGAGACGTGTTTGTGAGAGATAAGACGCCTGCTCTGTGGGGATACTAGCTTTGCATTCTACTGGAAGAAGACATGAAGGGCAGGCCTGCAGGCGGCTCACCAGCGGCAGGGTGCAGTGCTGCAGCAGAAGTCTGTGGAGTCAAACTTTCTAAGACCTGTGTGGTGGGCTCCTGACATGGAGCTCTCCATAGCGGGGGGGTGGGGGGGGGTGTCAGGAGCCGCGGTCTTCTAGTGTTGGAGTCTGATGTACTAAGCCTAGAACAAACTTCACCCTCTGGAGGGCGGGCTTCTGGACGATTAGCTGAGCTTCTTGTTACGACTCTGTGCCTAGCTCAGAGCCTCCTGCACAGCAGGGGCTAAATCAATACTTGTGGACTAGATACATGCTTTCTATAACGTTTAACTCTTTAGAGGTCATGTTACACTTTCAAAATAAAGAAATGAATGAATGTAGGTGTCAAGGACTAGACTGGGGGCTCACAATAAGCATTTCAGTGTTATCTCTGAACTCCTAAGGAAACTATTTCCTCACTTTCTCATGCTCAAAACAGCAAATACTCACTCTTCAAGAGAGTTTTTCTTCTCTTTTAAAGTGTGTGTGTGTGTGTGTGTGTGTGTGTGTTCGTGATGCATATGTATATGTGTGTGTTTATGTGGAGGCCAGAGAAGGTGTTGGATCCTCTGGAGCTGGAGTTACAGTTGCAAGTTTCCTGCCGTGGGTGCTAGGAACCAAACATGGGTCCTCTGGAAAAGCAGTATACTCCTTAACTGAGTCAAGTCTTCATCTTCCATGGAGACAGTTTTCCTATGTGAAAATAATTATTTCCCTTCCATGACATTTTTGTTAAAGCACATTTATCTTGTATGTGGGAAGGATGGGTGGGGGGGGGGGGTGATTACGTACACCTGGGCAACTTTCTTATTTTTCTTCTTTCCTTTACTGAAAATATTTTTTTATACAATATGTTCCCCTCCCCCCAGATCCTCCCCATCTCCCTACCCATCCAACTTTATACCTTCTCTCTCTCTCTCTCTCTCTCTCTCTCTCTCTCTCTCTCTCTCTCTCTCTCTCTCTCTCTCCCCGAACAAGATGAAGTATCTTCTTGTTCCCTGCCCCCTATACCCTAGGACCCCCTTGACCAGGGGTACAGTTGGGAGCAGCTATGAGAATTAGAAAAACACTTCAAGATGGAGTCATACCCTGACCTCGAGGCTCAAAGGGTTCTGGCCACCAGAGTCACCCCGAAGGAGAATCAAGTTGATGCTTGGTTCCAGGGTTCCTTGGAGCAAAAGATACGCTCTCCCTTTGCTTGGCTATGGCAGTCTGCCGGCGATAGCACCTTTTCCATGTGTCCCACAAAGCTGGCTGCTGCAGGCCACCATGCTGGCGGCTCAGGCTCCTTCCCATCAGTTCCTCGGAATCCTCAACCAGATGAGAGTACAATTGCTGATTCTGCTCTCCAGAGTTTGTCGCCCCATCCAGCCACTCCAATATGCAATCCAAACCCCCTCTCTCACTCCTGGCTTCACCAAACTCACCAAAACGCTGGAGGCCTTCCAGAGACTTAGGGTCTGTCCTTCAACACCTGGGTGCCAAGACAGATAGCATTGGACAGAAATGTCATGGCAGATGACAAATCAAGCCGAGAGTTTCTGAATATCCAACGGGGCCTCCAGTAGAGCCTGCAGGGCCACATCCCGCGGGGACCTATCTCAATGATTTCTGCCTCTTCTTTGGCTGGGGGTTATGGTTCCAATTCTTTTAACACCTCCGAAAGGTTGCCCTATCCCAGACTAGCTATCAACTCAGTACATAGCAGAGACTAACCCCAATCTTCTTGTCTCCACTTCCCAACGGCTGGTTACAGGCTTATATATGCCCCAACAATTCTTTTTCCTGGGTTCTCCGCATTCCCCCCACCCCAACACACACAGAGTCTCACTCTAGTTCCGGCTGGCCAGGAACTTAGGCCATCCTGGCTCAGCCTGTCTGGTGCTGAGATCAACAGACTTACACTGCTAGCTTAGTGACCTTTATTTTGTGCCTATGAGTATTTTCTTGTTATATTTGGTGTTTTTTTTTTCTGTCTAGTGCTTCTCAAATTGCTTTTTATGGTCCTGTTTGGAGTTTTAGATCTGAGAATAAATTTATAATATTATTGATTAATAAAATTACTTTTTAAAAAACAAAAAGCACAAAAATACACATACACACAGAGAAAACCCATAAAAGCACAAAATTTGAAAGCATACTATTACAAGCAGTAATACTATTACAAGACCAGTAAGATTTAAAAAATGTCTAAACAAAGCAATATAAAAAGGATAATAAAAAGTCTACAAAAATACCACTGAGGTCATTTTAGTTGGTTGTCTGTTGCTGGACATGGGGCCTGCCCTTAAGTGTGGCTTGTATATCCAATGAGAGGAGAGTAGATTCTGGAATCTCTTTCTGAAGGGAAAAAGGGAGGATATAATATAGAAATGACAGAATAAAAGGATAGATTGTTGAGTCTACTTTTGAACTAAAAAACAACTACCAGTCTCAAATATTTTGCATTGGTATGGATTTTTATATACTAATACAAAATAAAGGTTATTTTTCTTTTCTTTTTTTTTTTTTGAGACAAGGTTTCTCTGTAGCTTTGAAGCCTGTCCTGGAACTAGCTCTGTAGACTAGGCTGGCCTCGAACTCACAGAGATCCACCTGCCTCTGCCTCCTGAGTGCTGGGATTAAAGGCGTGCGCCACCACCGCCTGGCCAAGGTTATTTTTCTTATAACATATATATTCCTACTCTTGCTTAAGGCATTGCACCTAAGCAGCTCATTTAAAGATGTAATGTAAGTTTCTGGTCCTTGAACGTTATTATTACAAACTACTTAAGATAATTAAGAAATGCAGGTTAGCAGTCTTCTAACAGTCAAATTTGTGACTATGTTAGGTATGATTTTAAGGTCAAACAGAGTTTTATATTTTATATTTTAGATAGACAGATGATCTTCAAACATTTCAGAGTCCTACAAAGTATGGTATTTTTAAAAATTATTTTAATATTCTAAGCCTTTTCATGATAGTGAGGCACATCTGCTCCTGGCAGCAATACTCTACTTCAAGAAAGGATGATGGGCATTGAAGAACCTCTATATGGAGTTTGCCTGCATTGTAGCAAAGTTAGCCACTTGGTAAGAAACTTTCCTTGCCTCAACTGCTGACAGTATGCAGGAAATAAAAGAAAGCAACTGCCAAGCTTTTCCAAGACAAGACGGGCAGTCCTTCAAAATTCCTGTTTCACAGAAAAGTCTATCAGATATTCTAGGCCTGTAAGCCGAAGGTGGGTGCCCCAGTGTTACAGAGGAACCTGTGTGACTGGCCAGGCAGCCAGATGCTTCTGTCATCTCTAGAGTTTTGTAAGATGTTTGCTCTGCACTTCCTGTTTACTCAGATAATATTTTATTCTTCTTGGGTCTCTGATGGAGTTGAAGACAGATAGTTATAGTTTTACAGTTTTCCTTGTTACAAAATTCAGAAAAGAAACTTACATAATAAATATAAATTTTATAAAGGAGAGAAACATAAAAGCTTAAGTTATGGTAATATAAGTTATGATAAAAAGTTGTTTAAGTATAAAATTTTGGACTGAAATAGGATAGATAGTAAAGTATTTTCTCCAAAATTGCCAAGTACAAATGGACTGAATATTGTAAAAATAATTCTTACCTGACAATTGTTCTTAGTATATATAGTTTTATTGTGTTAGAGTTGAACCCTTTCTTTTTTACTTAGACAGAAAGGGGAGAAACATTTCTGATTACACTGTGAAGATGTGTCTTTGCCAAGACACCTTCTGATTGGTTTAATATAGAACTGGATGGCCAATAGCTAGTCGGGAAGAGGTTAGGTAGAACTTCTGGAGAAGGAGAGGACTCTGGGAAGAAGAAAGTTGGGGCCAGCAGCCAGACCTGGAGAGGAGACCAGAGGTGCAAGATTGAAGAGATCTAACACCACATGGCAGAACATAGATCTTAAAATATGAGTTAATTTAAGTTATAAGAACTAGCCGAGACAAGCCTAAGCTAAGACCAAGCTTTCATAATTAATAAGTCTCTGGGTGATTATTTGCAGGCTGGCAGTCCAAAGATAGTCCGACAAGAAAGCTTGCTACAATATGAGACAAGAAAAAATCTACAAAATACCACTGAGGTCATTTTAGTTGACTGTCTACTGCTGGGAATGAGGCCTTGCCTTGCATGTGACTTATATAGCCAATGAAACTCCACTGGAGAAAACTAACCTTTCTTTTGCAAGCAGCTATGAGTTGGAGATAGATTCTTGGCACATCCACTCCCCGCTTACTTCTGGGTCCCCATTTGGCGTGTGCAGGCCCTGTGCTTGTGGTCACAGCCTCTGTGAGTTCATATGGGTGTCAGTTCTATTGTGTCTGGAAGACAGTTTCCTTGGTGTCTTCCAACCCCTCTGACTCTTACAATCTTTCTCCTCCCTCTATGGCTCACTAAGCCCATGTGGCTCCCTCCTGTTTGATGAAGAGATCCCATGTAGGGCCGAGGGCTGCAAAGTCTCCCGCTCTCTGCACACTGACCAGTTGTGGGTCTCTCTTTACTTCTTATCGATGGCAGAGGAAACTTCTCAGGTGAGAGCTGAGCTGAGCCCCAATCCAGCGTGGCCACCAGGGTCCCAGGTAGAAAGCATCAGTCAAACAATGGCCACTGGGGTCCCAGGTGGAAAGTGTCAGCCCAGCGTGGCCACTGGAGTCCCAGGTGGAAAGCGCTGCTCACTGCCTTTCCAATGGAATGGGAACTGACCAGAAGGGACCTCTGGGTCCCTGGGTCCCTGGGTCCCTGGGTCCCTGGGTCCCTGGGTCACTGGGTTGGCAGCAGGGGAATGGAGGGGGACGGAAAGAGCACACAGTATGCTGCAGGGCTGGGATCGGGCCTGTAGTGGAGCTGGAGGACAACGCTCAAGAGAAGGTTTCTCCTTCTACCACATGGAATTCCAGAGATCAAAATCAGGTCGTCAGGCTTGGTAGCAACTGCCTTTTCGTGCTGAGCCATCTTGCTGGCCCTGGGCCCCATAATCTTTATTTGTATGAATTTAGATCTTGAGTGCAAATAATATTCAATGCATACAAGCTTCTTCAAAGCTACCTAACTTAAAGAACATCTAAACCAAGCAACAGATTCAATGATAATGATCACCAGTGAGGCACATCAGAGCCTCCGCAGGGGTCTTCAGTAAACACACTGTGGCTGTACTGCTCGCTCTTCTGCTCAGCTGCGTTCCCTCTCATGACCTTGGTCTCTCCCCACTGTGGACAGAAAGTTTAATAAAGTCAGTGGCAGCGGGGTGATGGCAGTGGACGCCTTTAATCCCAGCACTTGGGAGACAGAGGCAGGCAGATTCTAGGACACCCAGGCCTACACAGAGAAACCCTGTCTCTATAAAACCAAAGAAAAGAAGAAAGAAAGAAAGAAAGAAAGAAAGAAAGAAAGAAAGAAAGAAAGAAAGAAAGAACAAAGTTTTCTTTGAAATCATGTAATGGTCGGCACCCAAGACTACCCCACAAAGTTGGCATCTTATGCAATACATTGAATCCATTTTAATTTTGTTATGTGGATGTAGTAGGCACTCAGTGTGTATTTGTTGAATAAATGAATATTCTGTTTGATTTTTGAGACAGGATTCTGTTATGTAGACCTGGTTGACTTTGAACTTACAGCAATCCTCCTGCCTTAGCCTGCAAAGTGCTGGAATGACAGGCATGTGCTACAAAACCTGGCGTTTTGATTGTGCTTATTAGCAAAGGGGATATATATATATATATATATATATATATATATATATACACACACACACACACACACACACACACACACACACACACACACACAAGGTCTACAGCTCTGCCTGCCTGGGGAGGCAGTCTCTGACCTAGCACCCACAGGATAGGTGTTGGTAACTCAGAGGATGCCTGGACTGGTGTTATAGACAAGGAGTATATATGTGTGATGTCAGCACGTCGGTGCACACACCGTAAGGTAGCGACATTTCTCAGAGAAGGAAGATGTGGGCTGGAAACATGAGATGTATCTATTACTGATGATGTATGATGTTTTAGAACAGTTGTTCTCGTCCTGTGGAGGTCAAAGAACCTTTCTTAGGAGTCATATATCAGATATCCTGCATATCAGATATTTATATTATAATTCATAACAGTAGTAAATTACAGTTAGGAAGAAGCAATGAAATAATTTTATGGGTGTGGTCACCACAGCATGAGGAGCCGCACTAAAGGATCGCAGTTGTTAGGAGGGTTGAGAAGCTCTGTGTAAATGGACTTTTCTTTTTGGGCTGCCAACTCAAACAAAATTACATGGAAACTTATTATTAATTATGAAAGCTTGGCCTTAGCTTAGGTTTGTGTCTAACTAGCTCTTATAACTTAAATTAGCCCATATTTTTAAATCTACATGGCTGGCTACCTCATCTCCATTTTGCCCATCCTGGTTATTCCATGTCTGACTGGCGACCCCGCCTTTCTTCTCCTCAGAGTTTTCTCTGAGAAGTCCCACCTATACCTCCTGCCCAGCTGTTGGCTGTTTAGCTTCGTATTCAACCAATCACATTGACACGTCTTCACACGGTGGAAAGGAATATTCCACGGCAGCCCTGCTTCAGAACTTAGCCTCTCATTGTTTAGGCTCATTTGCTTGTTGCAAATTGAGGGTCCGTGACGTCAGCTAAAGAGGTTTTCTGATCAGGAATAATAAGACGCTGGTGTGCGTTCCAGAGGAACCGTCGCTGGGCTTTCTGTGACTAGAACAGGGAACTCAAAATAGCTTAAGAATCCAGGTGTGGTGGCTAACGCCTGGAATCCCAGCACTCCGGAGGCTCAGGCAGGAGGATTGTAGCAAGGACCACGTAGTAAGTTTGAGGCCAGTCTAGAATGCAGCATGAGACTCTTGTCTCAACAAACAAGCCAGCAACCTCCTCGGGCTTGTAGGCTTTCCCACCCAAGCCTCTCCTCTAGGATGAATAAGCACTGTGTGGCCCTTGTCCGCACCCTGCCCCCTCACTTCAAACAGGAAGAGCCTATTCCACAGGGCAAAGGTCAATGTAAGACTGAAAATTGACCACCCGCCCGGACAACCCGGACAACCCTGCTGTGGTCTGGAAAGCTAGGGCACAGGTCTTTGGGGAAAGATCATAACTGTTTGTAGAAGAGGCTTATGGGCTGGACATGGTGGGTGTATGCTTGCCCTCGGAGTGAAGAACTGCTCTAGACGAGGGATAGCGGAGCCAGGAGTCAGAGTGAAGAGGGCCCTTCCCTGAAACTCATGGAGTGAAGAACTGCTATGGACAAGGGATGGGGGAGCCAGGGGTCAAAGTGAAGAGGACCCCTCCCTGAAACTCATGGCTTCTGTCTCATCACATCACCCACAATTCCTGATTGGAAGTTTGCTCTCTGTGTCTTAAAACTTTTTTTTCCCTCCGTTTTTTTCATGACAGAGTTTCTCTGTGTAACAGTCCTGGAACACCCTTGGTAGACCAGGTTGGCCTCAAACTCACTGAGATCCACCTGCCTCCCAAGCGCCAGGATTAAAGACATTTGCGATCACTGCCTGGCTGTGTCTTTAAACTTTTATCACTCAAATTTAAAAGCCCTACACCCCTTGGCCCATTCTCTTATCAGCAATATTAAATCTCGGCACGTGCTCCCCGGGGTTTACAGGGGTGTTGTGCTCTGAAAGCTCCTCAGCCCAGCTCTCTCACTAAATCCCTGCCGTCCATCAGATCATCAGCAGAGGAGGGGCAGGCAATCAGAAGAGGGAAGACCACGCGTGGCATGTGTACGAGTGAAGCTCACAAGCCGTTTGGGGTTTGCTTTGCTTTGTTTCTGAAACAGGGCCTCGTGTTACCCAGGCTGATTTCAAACGTATTATGTAGCCAAAGAAGACATTAAACTTTTGATCCTCCTGCCTCCACCTCTCTAGTGCTGTAACAAGCCACAGAGCCACTTTACATGGTGCTGAGGACCAAACCGGAGGGATTCATATATACTAGGCAAGCACTCTGTATTCCCAGTTTAAACGTGTCCTTTTAAAAGTTGTTTGTGGCTGGGCAGTGTTGGTGCATGCCTTTAATCCCAGCACTCTGGAGGCAGAGGCAGGTGGATCTCTGCAAGTTCAAGTCCAGCCTGGTCTACAAGAGCTAGTTCCAGAACAGGCCCCAAAGCTACAGAGAAACCCTGTCTCAGGGGAGAAAAACAGAAGAAATTATAATCACACAAACAGGCATGGTTGCTCACCTATAATCCCAGCACACCTAGGCAGAGACAGGAAGAGTGCTATGAATTCACAGCCAGGCTCAGCTACAAAGCAAGTTCCGTACCAGCATGGACTGTAGGATAAGGCCTTGACTCAAAATATCAGAAGAGGTTCAGGCAATGGCTCAGTTCATAAAGTGCCCACTGCACCAGCATGAAAGCCTGATTTGAGATCCCCAGAACTCACAGAAAACAAAAGCAAACTAACAAAACCCTGGATGTGCTGACATATTTCTGTAAAGGAAGTAGGCAGAAATGGGGCATCCCTGGAGCTCAATGACAGCCAGCCTGGCAGAATCAGTGAGCTCCTAGTTCAAAGAGAGACCCTGACTCAAGCAAAGAATGGAGAAATAGAGTGAGATACTCCTAACATCCATCTCTGGCCTCTACACACACATCTACATTCCCATGTGCACACTTACAAATGCATACACACACATGCACACATGTACACACTTAAAAGTGCACACACACTTACACGCAGTGCACACTTACAAATGCACGCACACCAGCATACACATGTGCACACCAACAAATCCATACAAACACACCTGCATACACACATGCACACTTACAAATGCATATACATCTGCATACGCATGTGCATACGTAAAAATGTATATGCACACACCTGCATACACAGGTGTGCACTTACAAATGCATGCGTACCCTGCATACACCTGTGCACACACACACCTGCTCCGTCCCACAGAAAGACCCAAGGTGGTACATTGTAAGCCTCTCTCCTGGGCAGAGACCTTCTAAGGACCTTGAGGGGGAATCTCATAGATCTGTCATGAGCATTGGCCTTCAGCAGTCACATGGGCTTCCAAGATTTAAAAACTGCCCTCAGTGTAACTCTGCCCCCAACAAGAGGTGCAACTGAAACCTATTCTTTGGATCTGTAATAGCCTGTCTCTCTCTCTGGTAACCGATAGACTGTGACAGAGGTGATGTTGTCTGAGTCTGGGTCAGAGGAGGCCGTGTAGCTTCAGTTTGGGTCTTCTGGGAGATAGTTCTCAAGATGCTCTGTAGTAGTGCTTTCTCCTCAGGCCCACCAGCCCACAAACAACCACACAGAGACTTATTATTATAATGAAAGTGTAGCCTCTGCTTAGGCTTGTCCACAACTAGCTCTTATAACTAAAATTAATCCATGTATATTAACCTACGTTCTATCAGGTGACTTTTTACCTTCCCACCATTCTGTATGTCCCACTTGGTCCGCGTCTCACTGGCGTCTCCAAGAGTCTAGATTCCTCTCCTCTTCCTCTCCCTCCCTGAAATCCCACCTATCCTCTCCTGCCTAGTTATTGGCCATTCAGCTCTTTATTAAACCAATCAGAAGGTACCTTAACAAAGACACATCTTCACAGTGTACAAAAAGATTAGCCCATAACAACTCTCTCTTTCCAAGGCAGCCCTCACTCTGTTAGAAGCCCAAGACTCAGGAGTCAGGAGTTGATGCCCCAGGCAACAGTCCTTGCTGAGGCTAGCCCCTGTGGATTAGAGCTCAGACACCAGACGTGAGCCATGAAGCATTAAGATTACCATTGTTCGCAGTGTTCAAGTCATCTCCAGCGTTTAAGTCGTCTGAGCGGAGGTTCTAGACATCTCTGTGCAGTCAAGACATCTCCGCCGTGTTATAAACAGATCCTTGATCCACAGAGCTGGAACATAGAGACAGTGGTGTTTTATCTTCATGTGGTTTACCTGTGTGTATATCTGTACATGCAGTGCTCGGAGAGTCCAGGAGAGAACATCAGATTCCTCGGAACTGAAATTACAGATGGTTGTGAGTCACCACATGGGCACTGCGAGCCAAACCCAGTTGCTCTTAACCACAGAACCATCTCTCCAGCCCTGACAGTCACTTTAGCTTTTGTTTTGTTTAGTTTTTTTCAAGACAGGATATTCCCGTGTAGCAGCTCTGGCTGTCCTAGAATGAGCTTTGTAGACCGGGCTGGCTTTGAACTCAGAGATCCACCTGCCTCTGTCTCCCTTGCGCTGGGATTTAAGATGTGGGCCACCCCAGTCCGGCTAGTTTGGTTTTGTTATAGTGTGTGTATATGTGTGAGTACATAATCTGTGTGTGGCAATGGGAAGCGGTACCTCATGTGTGGATATCAGAAGACAGCTCTTCCTGAAGTTGGTTCTTTCCTTCCATCTTTACACAAATTCTGCGCACTTAGCTTGGGTCACTGGGTTTTGCCCCTTGACCCACTGAGCCATCTCGCCAGCCCCCAGCAGTCACTTTTTATCTCAGCAGTAGAGTGCCTGTGTCTATGCGTGAGGTCCTGGGGGTCAGTCCCCAGTACAAGCAAGAGGGGAGGATGAATCTTTCACTGACAAAGTAGGGCCCCAATGAGGTAAGCAGGGTATCCCCGGCAGCCAGAGCAGCAGTGCAGCCAGCGTAGAGAGGCGCCCTCTCAGGCCGGGCGGTGGTGACGCACAGAGGCAAGCGGATCTCTGTGACTTCGAGGCCAGCCTGGTCTACAAGAGCTAGTTCCAGGACAGGAAACAAAAGCTACGGAGAAACCCTGTCTCGAAAAATCCAAAAAAAAAAAAGAGAGAGAGAAAGAGAGAGAGGTGCCCTCTCCGTGCGGTGCCTGTGGAGTGGAGGCAGCGGACTGAGACTGGACTGTTCCATCTCCCCACCACCCCCACCACCCCTCCGCATCACGCACCCTCCCACCTGCCGAGAACCAGTGCTCTGCCTGTGGCCCCAGTTGTTTGAGAATGGGAAATTGCGACTACAAAACTTCATTCCATTTCTTTGTCTTTATTCCGTTTCTTTATGGTTTCCTTGTCTCCACAATAGCCATTGATTTCCAGGACCCTTTACTCTGTAAATTTTGTAACTATGAATTCCAATCAGGAGGTATTAGATCTTTGGGCCATTTACACAAAGTCTCTGTTTTGGAATGTTCTGAGGGACTGCCTGCTGACCCCGTGTTTATTTTTTCAGCTGGAGGTTGAAGCTCTCGGGCAGTTAGGAAAGATGGGAATGCCAGTGTCTTGTCTGTTTTCAGTCTTATTGCAGGTTTTGTATTGCATAGCTGTCATTTCTCCTTTCAGCCTGTAAAACACAAGGAGTTTTTATGTCTGTATTTCCAAAGTAAATACCTTTGTCTTTACAGCCTACCTCGACTACACAGAACTGTTTAACAGAGAAAAAACATAAGTAGGAAAAATAGCATTTCAAGATTCTGGGAGAATGCTAATGTAAGATACTTTTTATTGTAAGGGCTGTATTAGTCTTTTTCTTTTCGCAGTGGTGAGGGTCAAACCCGGCTCTCATATGATAACCCTAGTACTCTACCATCAAACTAATACTCAGCCTTGAAAAGCTGTATTTTAATATTTGCTACCCCACTATTCCTCCCTTGAATTACCTCTTTCCTTCAGGAATTTTATTTCCCCTTAATAACTTTGTTTGCTCTACATAAGTGCATGCATGTGTGTGTGCATGCATGCGTGTGTGTATGTGTGTGTTATCCCTGGTGTGTAAATGTGGTCATGAATACCTTTAATCCCACCAGTTGGGAGAGGGGCTGAAGGATCAGGATTCTAAGGTAATCCTCAGTTTTATAGCTGATCGCAGGCTAATCCAGGATACCTATGGATACCTGTACTTTGTCTCCAAAAAAAAAAAGTGTATAATTAAAAAACAAATAAATAAAGGATGGAGAAATGACTCAAAACTTACAGGTGCTTGTAGAGGACCTGAGTTCAGTTCCTAGCACAGCACCCTTGTCAGGTAGCTCACAATCACTTGTAACTCCAGTACCCTCCTCTGAATTCTGGGAGCACCTTCACACACACATGCATACACCACACATATGCATACACACATGTAAAATAATCTTAACTAAGTAATTAAAAATAAAAATATGTTATCTCATACTGTATTAACACTATTCTGCCTAGTCTTTATCCTAATTATAACTCTTTTTAAATGTGTTTATTAAATCACTTAGTAAATATCAATCAAATATTGAGAACAGAAGAAAGACCAACAGTGTTTTTTGTTTTGTTTTGGTTTGAGGCAGGATCTCTCTATGTAATCCTGGCTGTTCTGGAAATTGCCATATATACTATACATGAGTTATTGATAGCCCGGAACTCACAGAGATTCACCTGCCTTTACCTCCTGAGTGCTGGGATTAAACACATGCACGACCCAGCCAGAGGCGGTATTTACAGCACCTACCTTTGGTTTTGACATGGGAATGAAATAAATATGGAAATATCACATTGAGAAAAAATGTTTTTAAGAAGAGAGGCAAGGGGGATATTCACTAAGAAAAGCCACTGTGCATAGAGAATTTGATTCTTTTTTTTAGATTAATTTATTTATTATGTATACAATATTCTGCCTGCATACATCCCTACAGGTCAGAAGGGATGTACATCAGATCTCATTATAGATGGTTGTGAGTCACCATGTGGTTGCTGGAAATTGAACTCAGGACCTCTGGAAGAGCAACCAGTGCTCTTAATCTCTGAGCCATCTCTCCAACCTGATTCTTTCTTTTTTTAACTACCTTTTCTCATTTTACATACCAATCCCAGTTCCCACCCCTTCCCCTACTCCTGTTCCCTCCACCTTCCTCCCTACCCCAGCCCCATCCACTCCTCAGAGAGGATGAGGCCTCCCACAGGGATGGTGGTTGATTCTAACGTCAAACTGACTAAATGACAGTATGGGTAGAAGTTAAAGTCACTGAAATAATCCCCACCGCTCCCAAGAGAGGAGAGGTGACACACCACACACCAGGTTTGGAGAGGAAGCAGAATGGAGAAGGAAAAGCAGGGTCCAGACCCTTTGTTGTGTCTTCTGTGGGAAAGGCAAGGCTGACAGGGGAGATGGCACAGCACTGTTGAGAAGAAATAATGTCAGGATGGCCCTGGGTTCTATCCCTGGGGCACAGAGGGAGGGGAAAGAAAGAGAAGCTGCCCTGCTGGTACGTGGCTGCAGTCCTAGATCCTAGGAGACAGAGACAGCAGGATCACAGGTCTAAGGCTGGCCTGGACACACAGCAACACCCTGTCTTAAATATATAAAATGGTTTAAAAAATCCTATATATTACATACATGAATGTATGTGTGTGTGGTTAAAATTTAGCTCAGTTGAAGAGTGCTTGCCTAGCATGTATGAAGCCTGAATTCCTTCCCTGTCACAAAAATTAGGCACAGTAGCCCATGCCTATAATCCAAGAACTAAGACTGTAAGAGGATCAGAAGTTCAAGGTCATCCTTGTCCACTTAGCCAGTTTGAGTTTACTCTAGGCTACAAAAGACCTTTCTCAACAACAAAGGGATTGACTATGTAGGCGAGGCTCCAGGCTTTGGTTGCCAAGCTCCTCACCCAGCGCTAGGCGATGGAATGAGAAACCCTGGCCTAATGTGTGGGTGTTAAAGAAAGCAGTTGGGGTTAATTCAAAGCTTTGTAACACAATTCCTGTGCACCCTTAATGATGGCCTACAAAGGAGATAGAAATAATCTTGAGGGGCTGGAGAGATGGCTCAGCAGTTAAGGGCGCTGCTTTCAGAGGACCTGAATTTGGCTGCCAGCATTGCTTATAACTCCAGCTTTAAGGGACCCAACAACTTCTTCTGGCACCACCCCCTCCTAACACATACATAGTAAAAAAATCTTGTTGTTATAATAATTCTGGTTCTTAGTTTTCCCTATGATTTTGAATGTGAAGTAGATAAACATACAACCTAAGAAAACATCAAAGAATACAGGACAGGCCTTCCTAAGGATCAGAATTTGCCAATTCAACCTAGAAGCAATGTTGGAGTCCTTCAATGTTGGAGTCTTTCTGCGGAAAGATCTTCAGCAACTGCTGAAGCCCTGGGCTAGAAAGGGATCTAAAGAGGCTAGCATGGAGCCAGGAAGGTAGGCAAAGGCCAGACACCATGCAAGCCTCTTTGGGCTTCCTTACAGTGGTGACTCTTTGCTAAGGGAGAGACACAATTGTGTTTATATTTTTGTTTTTATTTAATTATGTTTGTTATGCAAAGTTTCATGCATCCCAAGCTAACCTTGAACTTGCTGTGTAGTGGAGAATGACCTTGAGTTTATGATCCTTCTGCCTCCACTTCCCTCAAGATGAAATGATAGACGTGCACCATGCTGGGGATCAAATCTGGGGCTTTACAAATGCTAGGCAAGTCCTTTATTAACTGAACCACATCCCTGGCCCTGTAAATTCATAATGTTTGCACGTGAATATGATGTGCACACACGTGTATGTTTATGTATGCATGCAGGTGCATATGTTTGTTAACGTGTCTCAAAGCCAGAAGTTGACACTGGCTGTGTTCCTCGGTCATTCCTCACCATGTACTGAGGTCGAGTCTCTCACTTGAACCCAGGAACAACCAATTTGAGTAGTCTGATCAGTGTGTTGAGAGGACTCTGTCTCTAGCACTTGTAAACTAGTATTACAAATGGGTCACCACACCCCTCTCTTAGTCAGGGTTACTATTGCTGTGAAGAGGCATGAGGACCATAGCAACTTTTATAAAGGAAACATTTAATTGTGGTGGCTCCCTTACATTTCAGAAGTTCAGTCCATCGTGGCAGGGAGCATGACAGCATGCAGGCAGGCATGGTGCATGAGAAATAGCCTCGTGTCCTCTATCTTACAGGCAATAAGAAGTCAATTGACTATCACACTGAGGAAAGTTTGAGAAAAAGAAACCTCAAAGCTGGCCCCCACAGTGACACTCTTCCTCCAATAAGACCACACCTACTCAGCCCTGCGGTGGTGGCACACGCTTTTAATTCCAGCACTCAGGAGGCAGAAGCAGGAGGATGAGTTCAAGGCCAGCCTGGTCTACAAGAGCTAGTTCATGGACAGGCTCCAAAGTCACAGAGAAACCCTGTCTCAATAAAACAAAAAACAAAAAAAAAACCACACCTACTCCAAGACCATACCTCCTAATAGTGCCACTCCCTTTGGGGGTCATTTTCTTTCAAACCACCACCCCACCCCAGCATTTTTTTTTAATTTATTTATTAAGTATACAGTGTTCTGCCTGCATGCACGCCTGTAGGCCAGAAGAGGGCACCAGATCTCATTTCAGATGGTTGTGAGCCACCATGTTGTTGCTGGGAATTGAACTCAGGACCTTTGGAAGAGCAGACAAAGCTCTTAACCGCTGAGCCATCTCTCCAGCCCTTTTTTTTTTTTTTAAAGACAAAACACTTATAAAGATAAGCCCTCGGGAGGCAGAGGCACGCGGATCTTTGTGAGTTCGAGACCAGCCTGGTCTACAAGAGCTAGTTCCAGGACAGGCTCCAAAACCACAAAGAAACCCTGTCTTGAAAAAAAAAAAAAGAAGTTCAGGTTCATCCTCAGATACATAGTGAGCCAAGGTCAGTCAAGGCTCCCTGAGACTCTCTTTACAAACAAACAACCAAATAAATAATAAAGCAGGCCACAGAAATGACTCAGCAGGTAAAGGCACTTACCCTGCAAGCCTAGTGGTATGAGTTCAGTCCCTAGAACCCATACGGTAGGAGAAATCAGATTCCTGCAGATTTTCCTCTGAACCCCATGCATGGCATGTATGTGCTCACAGCGTGTGCACATGCGTGCACACACACACAATTAAGTAAATAAACCAGTAAATTTTTTTAATATCACTAAGTTCTAGAAATGAGTCATATAGAGCTTCACTGGCATACTCAAAATCCTGGGATCCATCCCCAACATCACACACACCCCCAAGTGACTAAATCCATCATGGTGGTTCATGCCTATAATCCCAGCCTCAGGAAACTGAAGCAAGAAGACCAAGATTTTGAGGCCAACCTGGGCTATATAGCAAGACTCGGTATTGAAACAGAGAGGGGGAGGGGAGAGATGCTGCTTTCACCGTGTCCTTGCTTCCTAAGTAAGTGAGTCCGTCCTCTGTCTTGATCTTTACCAGCTGAGGGTCATGTCTGTTGTCACCATCGTCACAGTCTCCATCACTGAAGGGTCAGAATTCGATGTTCAGGGTCTGCAGTCTCTCCCAACATCCATCCTGACTTGGTTCTGTGGCCGTCTCCTTACTTGTGTTTCGCCGTGCACTCGTCTGTCTGGTTTGGGACACAGTTTTGCCCAGAGTGGCTTGGAAGACCTCCTAACCCTCTCCTCCGTGTCCCAAGTGCTGGTGACAGGTGTGTGAGACCTTGCTGAGCTCTACATGAACTCTCAGTAGTTACTTTTTTCTGTTGTTGTTCTGTTTTGCTTTTTTGAGACGGTGTTTCTTTGTGTAGCTCTGGCTGTCCTGGAACCCACTCTGTAGATCAGAGTGGCCTCAAATTCAGAGATCAGCTGCCTCTGCCTCCTGAATGCTGGGATCCAATGTGTGCTCCACCATCACAAGGCTCCTTACTTAATATTTAAAATTTACCTTATTTGGGGGCTGGAGAGATAGTGGTTAAGAGCACTGGCTCCTCTTCCAGAGGTCCTGAGTTCAATTCCCAGCACCCATATGGTGGCTCGCAACTATGCATAGTGGGATCTGATGCCCTCTTCTGGAAACGTGTTGTATATTCAGACAGAGCACTCATATACAAAAAATAAATAATTCTTTTCTTGGACAGTCCTAGCTGGAACTAGCTCTGTAGACCAGGCTGGCCTTGAACTCACCGAGATCCGCCTGCCTCTGCCCCCCTCCCAGTGTTGGGATTAAAGGTGTCACCACCTCCCAAAGATAAATAAATCTTTTTAAAAAGTAAAGATTACTTGCTTTTAATTATATGGCTGTCTAGGGTTTCTGTTTCCTTACCATTGCTGTGATGGCGCCAGCCGCCTCAGCCTTCTGTGGCCACGGCTTCCTCACCATTGAACTGGGAGGGCAAACCTTTAAAGGCAGATGAGATGGTTCTGTGTCTAAGGTGCACATTGCACAGGCCTGAGGGCCAGTGTTCAACCCCAGAACTAACATAGAGGTGGAAGGATAGAACCAGCTCCACAGGGATGTCCTCTGACCTCCACATGCTTCTCATCACACACACGCGTGCACACATATATATTATAATAATATGTATATCATAGTATATATATATATATCCCTATACTTTGCCACAGTATATGTGTGGAAATCATAGAGCAACTTACAGAAGTATTCTCTCTCTTTCTCTCACCTGTCAATTCTAGGAATTGAACCCAGGGCCCCCCATATGTTAGGCAAGCCCTCTATCACTGAGTGGTATCATCCCTATCCCCCTTTTGACTTTTTATTTTGAAATAGAATCTGACTGAGCTGCCCAGTCTGACTTTGGATTCACTCTGTAGATCAAACAAGACTTTGAAGTTGTGATCTTCAGTCTCAGTCTTCAGAATAGCTAAGATTACAGGCCTGTACTGTGTGTGTGTGTGTGTGTGTGTGTGTGTGTGTGTGTGTGTGTGTGTGTGTGTGTGTGTGTGTAAGATGGAGTACCTCGGGTACCATTTTTCCTCACTGTCCACTTTGCTTTGCTTTCGTTTTGGAGACAGGCTTTCTCATTGGCTGACTGGTAAACCCCAGGGATCTGCCTGTTTCTGCCTCCCCAGCTTTGGTATTATAACATCATGACCCCATACCTGACTTTACCTTTTCCCTACATCATTCATTGGCTTATCTTGTGTGTGACTGTGTGCAGGTAGAGGTCAGAGTACAAACTGTGGGAGTCAGTTCTCTCCTTCCTTCATGTGGGTCCTGGGCATCAAACTCAGGCCTGGCAACAAAGGCCTTAGCCTACTGAGTCATCTTACCGGCCCCACGCCAGCTCTCTAGAGGCAATTCAGGTCCGAAGGCTTCTGAGACAAGCACGTCACTGACTGAGCCACCTTCCCAGCCCAGTTTTTATTTCTTAAGGTCAAGGTCCAGCAAGTGGAATGCCTTCATTTCCGTTGTGTTCTCCTAGACAATTTTCATGAGCAATAAATAGAATCGTATCTCTTAGTGGCACATCTGCTCAAGAGGTTACTGTGTATTTCAAGTCATGATATCCTTCCTGAGAGAGTGGGCTCTCACCCCATTCACGGCCACTCTGGCCAAAATAAAGATCTCCGCCCCTGCCCCTTCGCCCTCTCACACTTAAAGCAATCCAGCTTCCGTTTCCACAGTGGAACCCGCTCTTGCCTCAGTGGCTAAATGGGCTGCATTTCTTCATGTATTTGAGACACGGCCTCACTGTAGATCCTTGACTGGCCCAGAGCTTGCTATTAGAGTAGGCTGTCCTCAAACACATCTGCCTTTGCTCAGAATAAAGACATACTATCACATCCAACCCCCGGGTGGGGAGGGGCTTTTACTTCACTGGCTGGAATCAAACCATAGCGAAAAGCTTTAGCCTCTGGTCCAAGGACATCTATATGCCGGATAAGTTCACATAGACTTGACACATACTACAGTCATCTGAGAGGAGGAAGCCTCGCTTGAGCAAATGCCTTCATTAGACCAGGCTGTGGGCAAGCCTATAGAGTACTTTGTAGTTAGTGATTGGTGTGAGAGGGCCCTGTCCATTGTGGGTAGTGCCACCCGGGGCTGGTTTTCCTGACTTCAATAAGTAGGCAAGTTGAGTAAGCCACAGGGAACAAGCCAGTAAGCTGCACTCCTCCACGGTCTCTGCATCCGTTCCTGCCTCCAGGTCCCTGCCTGTTTGTGTTTCTGTCCTGGTTTCCGTAGATGGTCTACTATCATGTGGAAGTGGAAGCCAAATAAGTTCTTTCCTCCCCAACTACTTTTTGGTCGTGGTGTTTCATTGCAGCAATACAAACCCTGACTATGACAATAACTATATACATAATTGTGCCCAGTCTGGCCTGGAACTCACTATGACCTTGAACCTCTGGTCCTCTTGGGATTACAGGTATGTATCACCACTGACTTGTTTTATATTGCGTTTTCAAAGATGAGTTTTGGAGCTGCTGAAGTCTGTCCCCACCTTCTGCAGACTTTCTGAATAACTAATGATAATTTGAGGTTAGTATGTATTTTACTGAATATAAAGACTAAAAAGATAGTTCCTTATTTTAGAGAAATAGTGAGGAAAAACTGAAAACAGAAAGGAAAAAAGAGAAAAACTAGTAGCCAGGCTGGCTATGGTACCTCAGGAGGGTGAGGCAGGAGAATCATAAGTTTGAGGCCAGCTTAGACACATGGTAAATTCAAGGCAAGCTTGGGAGACCTAACAAAACCCTTTCTGGAAAATGAAAGCAGGGGGCCAGCAATATGGCTCAGGAGATAAGATACTTGCTGCCAAACACCCTAAATTCAGTCTGCAGGATTAATGATAGGGGAATTACTGAATGATCTTATACTTTATCTCAAACGAAAGGGAAATGCCTAGGTTGGTACTGTGGGCGAGGTTGGTTACAAACTAAAACCAAATGTGCCTGGAATAGTGACGGTTTGAAGAAGATCAAAATGGGAGACTAGGTTTCTCTGTAGCTTTGGAGCCTGTCCTGGAACTAGCTCTTGTAGACCAGGCTGAACTCAGAGGGATCCGCCTGTCTCTGCCTCCCAAGTGCTGGGATTAAAGGCGTGCGCCACCACCGCCCGGTGATCAAAACATCTTGAATCTTAAGTGTGAAGCATATGACATATCTCCCACTCCTAAAGATGAACTAACCATATGACAAAGGGCTGAAGGATAACAAATGTCTCAGCTGCTTTCCTGGGCCTGCCTGCTGATCTTGAATTCTCTCCAAATTCTCAACTGTTGAGTTATACAGAAGAAGGCAGAATTTTACATTAGTATTTAATCTGCTGTGTCCGCAAAAGTTTAAAATTTAAAGGTGTGGCTGCATATTCATTTAATCCCAGCCCTGGGGAAGCAGAGTCAGGGAGATGACTGCGAGTTAAAGACCACCCTTGTCTACGCAGCAAGCTCCAGGCTAGGCAAGGATACACGGTGAGCCCCGTTTCAAAACAACAAAGTTTAAAATTATAAAATTCTTCTCCTATCCACCCCAACACCCCACCCTCACACTCAGTTCTCCATCTCAAGAGAAATGGAACTTAAAAGTCTGCAGCTTGGGATCCCTGTGCCTCCTTTACTGAGTGCTAGGATCACAGACACGTGACTAGTCTAGCCTCGTACTCACTTTGTAGCAGAGGATGCCCTTGGACTCTTGATCCTCTTGTTTCCAGCTCCTAAGTCCAGGATGATAGGCGGGGAGCACCACAGCTGGTTTATTTTATTTTATTATTATATCTTCCCATATAAAACACAGTATAGTTTTTTAAGATTTGTTACTTTTATTTCTGAGTGTGAGGTTGCAAGAGTTTGTGCACACAGGGTAAATGCAGGTCCCTATGGAGGCAAGACGGCGTTAGAAAAGGCAGCTGTGTCTGGGTCCTGCTGTAGATGGGGTGGTGTCTGTGGCCTGTATCACCTCAGGAATCACGTGTGATGAAATCAGAGGGCCGTGCTGAACTGATCCTACCCTTCACTGGCCCTAGCATAGCTGACCCTGCCCCTCACTGGATACTTTAGCAAGAGAGCTGGCCCCAACCCTCATGGGAGATCTGCACGCACCCCCATCTCTCACTACAAACATGGGAGAGCTCTGGCTCCCCCTGAAGGGGAGACCCCAGTGGCTGGGACGGACCAATTCAGCTACCACCCAGGCCCACAGCCGGGCCTTGGGTTGGCCCGCCCTAAGGTCTACTCCATCTAGGACCTGCTGGAGCTTGTGAAGGGATTGGTCCTGTGGGTCAGTAATTGTAGGATCTCCATGACTCGTGGCAGCTGAAGGATATCTGTTATGGTTTAAGTAAAATGCTGCAGGTTCCCCAGAGGCGGCAGTGGGCAGCGGGACATAAGACCACAGCAGGCCAAGAAAGCAGCCGGGTCCAAGGCAAGAAGACCAAGACAGATAGGCATGTCAGGCAGAGTGGAGTTGGATATTTATTTAGTGGGTTATAGAAAAGAGGGGGAAGAACAGAGAGAGGCAGAGAAAGTCAGAGAGAGAGAGAGGTGGGGAAGGGGAGAAGTGGAGAGAAAGGAGAGACAGAAGCTGCCTCTTTGAGAGAGATGGAGAGGGACTCAGGCTGGAAGCTGAAGATCAGCTTGCCTCAGCAGACAGGGGTGGGGGGTTGGGGGTGAAGGAGTGGGCATGGCTTGTCTCTTAAAGGAGTGAGGGCCCAGAGAAGATGGTGTGCCAGAAACCAGAGGCCTTGGGTCAGACCAGCCTCATTGCAAAGAACATTTGCTGGTAAAGTTTTTGTTTTTTGTTTTTTTCGAGATAGGGTTTCTCTGTGGTTTTGGAGCCTGTCCTGGAACTAGCTCTTGTAGACCAGGCTGGTCTCGAACTCACAGAGATCCGCCTGCCTCTGCCTCCCGAGTGCTGGGATTAAAGGCGTGCGCCACCATCACCCGGCTTTTTTTATTTGTTTGTTTGTTTGTTCTTTTTGTCTTGTTTGTTTGCTTGTCTTATTTTGGTTTTGTTTTTTTAACTTTCTTTTGGGGGAGCACTGCAGGGGTGAGGGTAAGATATGGAAAGAGTGGGAGGTGAGCAGAATTAGGGTGCATGTTGTGAAATTCCCAAAGATTCAATAAAGAAATGTTAAATCATAAAGGAAAGAAGGGGGGCTAGAGAGATGGCTCAGGGATCAAGAGCACTGGCCGCTCTTACAGAGGTCCTGAGTTCAACCACATGGCGGCTCACAACCATCTATAATGAAATCTGGTGCCTTCTTCTGGTGTGCAGGCAGATATGAAGGCAAAACACTGTATAAATAGATCTTTACATCTTTGGAAGAAAGGAAGGAAGGAAGGAAGGAAGGAAGGAAGGAGAGAAGGAAGGAAGGAAAAAAAGAAAAGGTAGCTGTGAACCTCCTTATGTGGTGCTAGGAAAGAAACGCAGGTATTCTGAAAGAGTAACAAGTATTCTTAACACTCCATCTCCAGCCTTATACATTCTTCATTTTATAGTGCATTCTTCGGTGTGTCTGTGTGTATCTACATTCATGTGTCACAGCATGCTCGTGGGAGTTGGTTTGCTCCTTCCACCATGTATCTCTGAGGTATCAAGCATAGGTCACCAGGCCTTTTGGCACGGTCCTTAACCCACTAAACCATTACACCAACCCAACCCTCTTCACTATTTATGGTGAAGACTGTAAAAATGCCACACACACACACACACACGTATGTATATATGTATGTATGGCCATCAGTACTCAGTGTAGATGACCCACATCTTGTTGATAGCATCCTAAGCATCACAGTGAACAGCCAGGTGAACACACACTTGTAATCCCAGAACTTGGGAGATGGGAGCAGGAAGACTACCTTAAAATCAAAGCAATCCATGTTGGCTACATAGTGTGTTTGAGGCCAATCTGGGACTCAAACCCTATCTCAAAAAAAAAGAGATATGGGGCCGGGCGGTGGTGGCGCACGCCTGTAATCCCAGCACTCGGGAGGCAGAGGCAGGCGGATCTCTGTGAGTTCGAGACCAGCCTGGTCTACAAGAGCTAGTTCCAGGACAGGCTCCAAAACCACAGAGAAACCTTGTCTCGAAAAAAAAAAAAAACAAAAAAAAAAAAAAAAAGAGAGAGGCCTCCATGGTCACCAGGCACACACACCATACACATATACATTCAGGCAGAACCCCTACATCTAAAAAAGAAAAAAGAAATGTAGAAAGAAAGCAGGACATGGTGGCACACGCCTTTAATCCGAGTGCTCAGGATGCAGAAGCAGGGGGATCTCTGTGAGTTCAAAGCCAGCCTGGACTATAGAGGGAGTTCCGATGTGGGGTTCTCTCTGTATGCTGTGAACATGTTTTATTACCATTGGTTAGCAGGAAGAAAGAAAGCAGAGTCAGGCAAACACCATGTAGCTGACAAAGGGGGAAGATGACAGAACCTACTGGTAAACCACAGCCTCGTAACGATATATAGATTAATAGAAATGTTTTAAGATATTAGATAAGAGCTAGCTAGAGCCAGGCAATGGTGGCACACTCCTTTAATCCCAGCACTCGGGAGGCAGAGGCAGGCGGATGTTTATGAGTTTGAAGCCAGCCTAGTCTACAGAGCTAGTTCCAGGACAGCCAGAGCTATTACACAGAGTAACTCTGTCTCAAACAACAACAACAACAAAAGCCAGCTAGAAATATGCCTGAGCCATTGGCCAAACAGTGTTGCAATTAAAGTAGTCTCTGTGTGATTATTCAAGTCTGGGCAGCCAGGAAATGAAAAAACAGTCTCCACTTGCAGAGTTCCAGTCCAGTATGGATACACAGTGAAATTCTATCTCAAAAAAATAAAATAAAATTCAAGGCAGGTGCGACCTTCTAGGCCTGGCCCTTGTGGCCTACTTCTGCCAGCTAGGATTCACAACCTAAAGGTTCCATAAATCCCCCTAAACAGAGCACCAGTTAGGGAGCAAGTGTTCAGACACACAAGCCTGTGGAGGAGACTCACACCCAAACCCTGGCAGCATAAGTCCTGCCTCCAGCTTGGGACCAGCCTATGCCGCACAGAAAGATATGGCTCAGAAAAACCAAGAAGTCAGGACAGGGAGTTGGCTCTGTGAGCAAGGGGTGTTTGCTGTCAAGCCTGACAACTGGAATCCCGTCCCCAGGACCCAAATGGGGAAAAGAGAGGACCAATTCCTGCCAGGTTTCTACTTACACACCAAAGTGCTGAGTACACACACACACACACACACACACAGAGAGAGAGAGAGAGAGAGAGAGAGAGAGAGAGAGAGAGAGAATAAAGAATTTCAAATGCTGCTTTTGTTTATGATATTTTTGCAAGGATCAGGCATATCTAATACCATGAGAGCACTATTAATCAATGAGCTGGTTTTTTTTTAACTCATTGGTTTACTTTGTGGGTATGTATGTGGGCATGAGCATGTGAGGTCAGGACAACTCGTGAAAGTCGATTCTTTCCTTGAACCTTATGGGTCCTGGGGATAGAATTCAGATCATCAGACTTGGCAGAAAATGCCCTTAACCACGGAGCCATCTCACCAGCCCACACAACTGAGCAGTTTTAGATGTTCTCTCTCATTAATGCTTTCAAACTATACCACCTTTGGCAAATTGCATCTTTTCCAGGAAAGACAGCGAAAAAGCTAGCAAACTTAACTGTCCATCCCAGCTCCCTTCATTCAGTGCTGAGGGGCTTTTCTATAGGTCAGTCAACAAACACGTGTTGACTGCACCATGCTGGCCACTGAGGGCTGACTGCATTGCGCTGGTCACTGAGGGCAGGGCGATAGCAAGGCAAACAATGGCCTCTGCTTTCACAGAATGCAGCCAAGAGACAGAGGCAGGAGGACAGAGAGGTAGTGGCCAGCCTGAACTACATGGAAAAGAGGGCAGGGAGGGGAGGGAGGAGGGAGAGAGAGATAGAGAAAGACTCAGAGAGAGATTGGGAGAGAGAGCATGAGAACTCACTAAGGCCAAGAGGAGGAAATACAACTTTGAATAGAATTAGTGGTTTCGCTTATTTGTTCTGTTTTGTTTGAGACAGGGTTTCTCTGTGTAGACCAGTGTTGCACAAGTTCTAATTTGTCTTAATAATGAAAACCCAGAGCCAGATATCGGGGTAAATGCTGAAAGATTATAGAGACAAAGGAGCAAGCTACAGCCAACTCTTACCTTGCTAACTCCTCAGCTGGAAAAAGAGCCAAGTTCCTGTCTCCTCCCGCCTTATATTCCTCTCTCTGCCCAGCCATATCACTTCCTGTCTGTACAGCCCTCCAGACCTCTATGGTTAACTAATGGCTAGCTCAGTCCTCTGATCTTCAGGCAAGCTTTATTTGTTAGAGCACAAACAATATGACCCCAGTCCAGGCTGGCTCTGAACTCAGAGAGATCTCCTACCTCTGCTTCTCAAGGGCTGGAATCAAAGGAGTGCACAACCACACTGAGATTGCAACATCTTCTTGTCAGAGCCCCTGGGAAGAGGACAATTGAGTCCAAGTCCTAAGGGTGTGGTGGTGAGTCACATAAGTCTCTGGACACGCGATCGCAAGCAAAGGTTCTAAGGTCTGCTAAAGAGCAAAGGGCTAGAGGGGCTGAAGGAAAATGACGAGGAGGGCAGAAGAGTTCAGAAAGGTGAAGGCTTCCACCAGAGAAGAGGTTGTTAGGGGCTGGGCAAGAGACCTGCAATGGAGTCCACAGGTTTCTGCAAATTTTAACCAACCCTCTTCTCAAAATCATTGTAAGGTAGGAAATGGTTAGTGAAGAGTGCCCGGAAAGATGGCTGCAGTCTGGACACTCAGGAGGCTGAGGTAAGAAAACTGGGAGTTTGAGGCCAACCTGGCAGTTCAAGACCGTTTGGGAGAGCACAGCCCAAAACTTGACCCTCTTTAAAGGAAAAACAAAAAGCCAGTACTTTGAAATACAATAGAATCTCAGCAGACAGAAACACATGGTGTTTTAGGTAGAGCTGTGGTAAATGTGGGATTAATTTGTATGTTAAAATGCCATAAATCAATTCCCGGCACACATAAAACAAAATAAAATGAAATGCCTATATAAAGTAGGGTTGGGGATTTGGCTAAGTTGGTAAAGTGTTAGCCTATTATGGATGGAGCCCCAGGTTCAGCCACCAACACTGCCTAAACCAGGTGTGGTAGTAAACACTTGTGATCCTAGAACTCAGGAGGTGGGGACAGGAGGATCCAAAGTTCAAAGTCAGGCCAGCAAGATGAGTCAGTGCTGCCAAGACTGATGACCCAAGTTCAATTCCTGGGACCCACACTGGGGAAATAGAACTGACTCCTGCAAGTAACCCTCTGACCTCCGTACATATGCTGTGTCATGCTCATATAAACACACACACACAGTAAATAATAAATTCAATTTAAAAAATGTAAGTGTTTGATGTTGTTGGGCACCATGGAACTCACCTTTTCACCAATCGCTTGGGAGGCAGAGGCAGGCGGATCTCTGAGTTCAAGGCCAGCCTGGTCTACATAGTGAGTTCCAGAACAGTTAGGGCTATGTAGAGAAAAGCTGTCTAAAAAAGTAAAATATAAAAATAAAAAAAAAAAAAAAAAAAAAAAAAAAAAAATAAAAAAAGATGTGATCTCTTAGCTTCCTGCTGGCCCCTCTATACCTGCCGCTTGCTGCCATGCTTTCCTGCCACCGTAGGCTGTTATGGCTCTGCAGACACCAGACTAAACACACTTTCTACTCCAAGCCGCCTTGGCCGTGACGTGGTGTTAAAGCAACAGAATAGTAACTAGCACCATGGTGCTGCTGGCCTTTATTTTAATTTGGCTTATTAATTTATTTGTTTTGTTTTTTGTTTATGAGTGTTTGCCTGCATGTATGTATGTGTTCCATATGCATGCTTAATGCCCCCAGGATTCAGAAGAGGGGGCTAGATCCCCTGGAACTAGAGCTACAGAAGCTGTGAGCTGCCATGTGGGTGCTGGGAACTGAACCCAGGTCCTCTACAGGAACAACAAAAGCTCTTAGCCACTGGCTCATCTCTCCAGCCCAGTCAGTGTTGTTGAGACAAGATCCCAATCTGTGATCCTAGCCAGCCTGGAGCTCATACTGTATACCAGGCTAGCCTCAAACTTACAGGCATCCTCCTGGCTCTGCTTCCAAGTGCTGGGATTATAGCAGTACATATATACCACGTGTCAAGAAGTGCCCCTGCCACATATCAAAGAGAGATCCTGCAGTTACAAACCAACTGTAGCTTAGAGATGGCTGCTAAGGCACTGTCTAACAAACATGGTAAGTGAAAAGTTGAGAAACGAACAGAGGCCCCAGGTCACTGGGAACCCACACAGACCTAGTCAATTCCATGTAATATTCAGCCAATGCACAAATCTGATGAACCAATTAATTATCTGCAACTCATTATGAACACTGTGCTTGAAGCTGGATTTCTAAATGACAGCATTTCCTAAGCAAAGGATTTTTGTTTTGTTTTTTTGTTCTTCGAGACAGGGTTTCTCTGTAGTTTTGGAGCCTGTCCTGGAACTAGCTCTTGTAGACCAGGCTGGCCTTGAACTCACAGCAAACGCCACCACTGCTCAGCTCTCCCAGCCTATGTTCTAAGAGCTCGAGATTTTAGTTAACAATGAGGGGTAAAGAAAGACAACTTGATGCCAGCAGGCAATCAAGAGACACTTGTCTGGAAACAAAGATGAATGAAAACCAACGGAGAAGCTGGCTCCACTTGAGAGTCTAGAGGCCAAAATTTCTCTCAGGAGCAGCCTAGCCCCGGGACAGTCTTTGGTTCTGTCGACAGATTAAAACTCAGGGAGAGGGAAGGAATTTTCTTACCTTCAACCCAGAAATCACAAGTCTGTGAAATATTAATGTGTCAAGCTAAAATGATCTTCAGTTCTCCAAGAGGTATCCAGGTAACGCAACTCAACTACGTCAGAAATTAGAAAGGACTAAACGTCATTGGGACCTTGGAAGCTCAGTCCAGTGCTCCAGTGTGGGTCTCTGTCTCTATTTCCATCCATCGCCAGATGAAGGTTCTATGGTGATATGCAAGATATTCGTCAGTATTGCTATAGGATAGGGTCATTTCAGGTTCCCTATCCTCAGCTGCCCAGGGAACTAACTGGGGACATTGCCTTGGGCTCCTGGGAGCCACTCTAGGTTCAAGTCTCTTGCCAGCCCTAAGGTGGCTCCCTTAACTAAGATATGTGCTTCCCCGCTCCCCTATCCAACCTTCCTTTATCCCAATCATCCTGTTTCCCCAAGTTCCCCCCATCCTCCCCTTCTCACTTTTCTCTCCCCATCTCCCCTTACCCCCATCCCAGCCCACCCCCAAGTGGGGCTGATCTATTGGGAGCTCACCAAGGCCAACTGGACTGTGACTGAAAAAGCACGGGATAAAACCGGACTCTCTGAACATGGCAAACAATGAGGGCTGATGTGAAGCCAAGGACAATGGCACGGGGTTTTGATCCTACTTCATGTTCTGGCTTTGTGGGAGCCTAGCCAGTTTGGATGTTCACCTGCCTAGACATGGACAGAGAGGGGAGGACCTTGGACTTTCCACAGGGCAGGGAACCCTGACTGCTCTTTGGACTGGAGAGGGAGGGGGAGAGAAGTGGGGGGAGGGGGAGAAGGATGGGAGGAGGGGGAGGGAAATGGGAGGCTAGGAGGAGACGGAAAGTTTTTTTTTCTTTTTCTCAATAAAAAATTAAAAATAAAAAGAAAGGACTAAACGCATGTGTACACACACACACACACTCAAAAAAAACTGGCACTATTTTTTAACATCAGGTGCAAAAAAAAAAAATCAGGTACAACTTCAGGATGAGACTCCAGAAAATTTTTGTGCACTACTGCCCATGAATCAGTCCAACACTGCCTGTGAGACAGGTCACGACTGCCCTTGAGACAGCCCACGACTGCCCTTGAGACAGCCCACGACTACCCTTGAGACAGCCCACGACTGCCCTTGAGACAGCCCACGACTGCCCTTGAGACAGTCCATGACTACCCTTGAGACAGCCCACGACTGCCAGAGAGACCGCCCACGACTGCCCGAGAGACAGCCCACAAGCTCCTGTATCAAGGTCATTGTTATTTTACCGCTCACACTGGAGACAACACCCTGTCTGGACAGCTCAGCGCGCGGAACTTCTGGTCTGATTTCCCTTTTTGTCTCTATGATCTGCCCTAGCAGCTCAGCTTCAGGATAAATATGTGAAACCTTAACAGAAACGTAGGGAGGCCTTCCTTTCTGCCTGTTCTTGACTGTGAATGTGCGGTGCCTTCCTGTCTAGATCCCTGCCACCTCACTTCCCTTCTGTAACCAGGAATTGTGAGCTAAAGTAGCCATGCCCCTTTAGAAAAACAAAAGAGGTGCCTAAGAGAACCATGAATGCCTTATAGAATACTCAGGACATATTCTAAGGGGGAAACATCAGCCTAATCTGTTGAGATTAAAGGTGGTTTTGATATTCTTTTTTGGGTTCATCTATAATTTCACATTTTTCTACAGTGAGTGCTGGAGAGATGGTTCAGTGCTTCAGATGCTCCTGCAGAGGGCCTGGGCTCAGCTGGCCCCCAGTACCTACATCAAGGAGCTCATAACTGTAACTCCGATTCTAGAAGAGTTGCCCTCTTCTGGCCTCTACAGGCACCTGTCCACGTGTGGTACAAACACACATATACAAATTTTTAAAAGTATTTTTAAACCTACAATAACTAAACCTTAAAAAAAATCTTTCTTTTTGAGAAAAGGTCTCTATTTATGTAGCTCTAGCTGGTCTGGAACTCACTATGTAAATCAGACTCGGCTGTCTTTGAACTCACAGAGATTCACCTGCCTCTGCTTCTGGAGTCCTGGGATAAAAGGTAAGGGCCACCATCCCCAGCTCAAGTCATTTTTTTTAAGCCAAAGTAGACTCTTAAATTACTTTTATTCTGTTTCTAGTTAGAAAGTTAATTTGATTCATAGATGGGTCCAGTAAGATACCCCACCCCTTTCATTCCGGCACTCAGGAGACAGAACAGACGTGTCTATGAGTTTCAGTCTGGTCTACATAGCAAGTTTCAGGCCAACCAGAGCTACACAGACAGACTCCCTCTCAAAACAACCCTTCCCCATGGCTAGATAAGCATACAGACTCAAGTATGTGCACCCCCACTAAGATTTCGTAATGTCGAACGCTTACTGAGTTCTAGGTATTGTTTGCTTACGTTGCCTCCTGGGATCCTCCTGAGAGCCTCATGAAGAAAGTCTTGTCATGGAGCTCATTTCAGGAGAGAGGAAACTGAGAGTCATCCAGATTAAGAGCATTGCTAGCCGGGGCTCCAAAACCAGCCCCTGTCTTTAAAAAAGCAATAGGGCACAGGGCGGGGAGACAGCTCAGGACAACCGTGCTTATGCTGAACTGGAGACCAGGGTTCAGTCTCCAGAACTCGTGAGAGGTGGGAGTTGCTCTCCGACCCCACAAGTGAGCTAGGGCACAAGGCCGTCCACACTCACACACACATTAGTAAATCAATACAACTTTTTTAAAGAGTCATGTGATGTCATGCACGGTACTTCTCTGCCGCTGTGCACAGAGACAAAGGGAGACAGCCTCGGGGGTTCTAACTGTATACTTTGCATAGTGGAGTTGGGCAGCTCTGGTCACCTCACCGACTGCTCCCAGCGCTCCGCTTCCTATTTCTCTTGGTCGTCTACTGACCTGCTTCAAAGAACGGGTGCCTCACCCCCCTGTACCTCCTCTCTGCAGTTCCTAATTCAGGCCTTTCTGGTCAGCATCCCTTCTTCTTCCATCCCACCACAACCTCCACAACATGGCTGGTTTTGGTTTCTTTTCCGCTTCTTTTTTCTGTTTTGGTTTTACGAGACAAAGTCTTTCTGTGTATCTCAGGCTGGCTTTCAACTCAGTGCAATCCTCCTGCCTCAGCCCCTGAGTAACTAGGATTACAAGTTTATACTACCAAGTCTGGCTTATGTTCCTTTATTTTAGCAGTCCTACATAAACTCCCAGCCATCTTTCTCTCTATCCCTGCGTGTATGTATGTGTACCACACACGTGCCTGGTGCCCTCAGGAGTCAGAGAGGGCATTGAAACCCTATAACAAGTCTTTCTCAGTCTTGCCTTCCAGCTCCCAAATAATTACACAGAGACTTATTATAATTATGGAAGTTCTGCCTTAGCTTAGTGTTGGCTAGCTTATGCCCCGAAATAACAACACACAAATTGTATTCATTTAAACACTGCCTGGCCCATTAGCTCTAGCTTCTTACTGGCTAATTCTTACATCTTGATTAACCCATTTCTATTAATGTGTGTAGCACCCCAAGGTGCGCTTACTGGGAAGATTCTAGCCTACGTCCATCCTGGGTCGGAGCTTCATCATGTCTGCTCCAGAGAGCAGAGCTATCGAGTCTGAGCTCACATCCTCTTCCTCCCAGCATTCTGTTCTGTTTACTCCGCCCACCTATGTTCTAACCTATAAAATGGGCCAAGGCCGTTTCTTTATTAGCCAATGACCTTCCTCCATCAGCTTAGGCTTGTCCCACTCGTTCTTAAACTTAAACCATTTATTTTAATATAAGTTCTGTCATGTGGCTGGTTACTTCATCTCCATACTGCTCAAGCTGCTTCCTCTGCCTCTGACTGGAGACTCCTTCTTCCCAGAGTTCTCTCTGCCTGGAAGTCCCGCCTAGTACTCCTACCTAGCTAATTGGTCATTCAGCTTTTTATTACACCATATAGGTGGTGATAATGAAACCCCAGTCCTCTGCTTGAGCAGCAAAATGCACACCAAGGACGTGTGTAGTGCTCATGCCTGTAATGCTAACCCTCAGGAGGTTAATGCAGGTAGATTGCCTTGAGTCTGAGGCCAGCCTGGGCTACAGAGTGAGACCATGTCTAAAAATAAAAAGTTAATATAAAGATTGAGAAGGAGGAGAGGAACTTATCCTCACCTAATCTTCTAATCACTGGGCCAGGAGAGATCTATCATGTCAACCACACCGCTGCCTTCTCCCAGAGCAAATAGAGACCAGAAGAGAACATCAGATCCCCTGAAACTGGAGTTACAGTTGTGAGCTGCCTTGTGTACACCAGGAATCAAGCCTGAATCCTCCGGAAGGCAGCCAGTGCTCTTAACCACTGAGTCATCTCTCTCCAGCCACCAGCTTGGGGCAGTGGTATTTGGGCCTGGCGTCATCCAGACTCCTCCCTCTTTGTGTCCTCCTCAGAAACTGGGAATAGACATAGAAAGGAATCCTAGCCTCTCTCCATCCTCTGAGTCTGGGCAGCTGAGGTCCAGATATCCCAGAGCTGCAGCAGCCTGTACCCTAGGAGACGCATTACCCTGGTTACCCATCAGCAGAATCAGACGTAGCCTCTGCCTGAGGCTGTCAGCACACTTCTCCTGTATCCCTGATACTCAGCCCCAGGGAAAAGGAACTCTACTGGGGCTAAGGGTGGAGAGCTTGCTAAACATGCATGAGGTGAGTTCTGGGCTCAGTCCCTCGGACACACAAGAGAATGGGGGAAAGACAGCCACCTATGGGCTCGTTGCCGTTATCAGGGAGGCACTGAGGTCCCCCCAAACACATGCCCACATCCTCTGTATTATTTCCATGTCTGTCTCTCCTGGACTACGGATTCTTTTTCAATTTTTGGTGTGGCACTGTTGAAACAGGGTCTTAGGTAGCCTAGGCTAGCTCTAATTCACTCTCTAGCTGAAGATGTTGGCGATAACACTGAGTTCCTTGTCTTCCTGCCTCCTCCCCGTAAGCACTGAGCACTGAGATCACGGGTAATGAGCTACCACACTGGCGTTTTCCTTTGGTGTGTGTGCTAGGGGATGTCTTTTGTTTTTCTTTTTGGTTTTGAGACAGAGTCTTACTCTGTAGACCAGGCTAGCCTGCATTGAACTGTGAAGGTATCCCTCAAACTCTCGGGGCTCCTCCTCCATCAGTCTTCCAGGGACTGGGGTTTCAGGTGTGAGCCACCACACCAACGTCCCAATCCTTTATTTATGAAGGGTTTATTATCTCATTTTATTTTTAGTGAAGGATTAAACCCACAGGCTCACGCATGCTGGACAAGAGTTCTGTCAGTGTGCTAGGCCCCAGGAACAATGGAAGTTTTGTCGCTGTTGTTTTCTGAGACAAGACTTCTCTGTATGGGCCAGGTTGACCTCAGACTCCACACTGCTAAGATTATAGTCACATGTCACACCCGGATCCCAAGAGAGGTAGGGGGTTTGTTGTTGTTGTTGTTTGGTCAGTTGGTTGGTTTTGGTTTTGGTCTTTGGTTTTTTTTTTTAAGACACGATTTCCCAGTAGCTTTGGAGCCTGGCCTGGAACTCGTTCTGTAGAGCAGGCTGCCCTTGAACTCACAGCGATCCACCTGCCTCTGCCTCCCAAGTGCTGTAATTAAAGGGGTTCACCCCCACTTCCCAGCCCTCATAGAGTTTTTGGTATTTTTAGTGTGTAGGTGTGTGGCCTATCTCTGTGTCTGGGTAGGTATTCATGAACGCATGTGCTCCTGGAGACCAGAAGAGGGTGTCAGATTCCCTGGAGCTAGAATTACAGGCAATTGTGCCACCTCTCGTGGCTGCTGAGGATCAAATTGGGGTTCTTGGCAAGAATATAAAGAACTCTTAACCTCGGAACTGAGTTTTTAATATTAAGCCCCCACCAATATAATGTATTATCAATCCAAAACAGATATGTAATAATAAAGGCATAAAGATAAAAGCTTCCTGAGCTGGGGAGACAGCTCAGTTGCTAAGTGCTTGCCTCTCAAGCAGAGGACCTAAATTTGATACCCAGTACCCATGTATGAGGCAGACTGATCTCCACACACGTGTGTAAACACACAAACGTGCACACAAGCACAGTTCAGCTTGCTTAGTGATTGAGAGCACTTGCTGTACAATCATGAGGAACAAAGTGTGGATCCCAGCATCCACTCACATAACAAGTCAGGTGTCCTACACATGCCTGTAACCCCAGCTCCATGGGAGGGCAGGAACAGGCGAATCACTGAGCCTTGCTGGCTCCTAGCCTGGCACAGACGATGTAAGCCCTGGGCTCAGGAAGACATCCTGCCTCAAAAGGAAGAGGTAGAGAGTGGAGGAGGAGGGCACCTGGTGCCCCTTCTGGCCTGCGCCAGTGAGCATGCATGCATGCATGTATGTAAAAATAAATGCTTTTTAGGAAACCCCTCAGTTGTGGTAATATTTTGCTTGTGTTTTAACAAATAAAGCTTGCCTGAAGATCAGAGTGCAGAGCAAAGCTACTAGAGGTCAGGCAGCGGTGGCACACACCTTTAGTCCCAGGACTCAGGAGACAGAGGCAGAGGGATCTCTGTTAGTTCCAGGACATCCTAGGCTATACAAAATTGATCCACTCTAAAAGAAAAACAGAGCTCACACCAAGGTGATCCCAGCACTTGGGATCTCATGCCTTTAATTCGAGCACTAGGGAGGTGGAGACAGGAGTGATATGGCTGGCAGAATATAAGGGGAAGGAGGCCAGAACTCAGTGCAGTCTGAGGCAGCAGTCTGAGGACAGGATCATGCCTTTGGTCTGAGCATCTGTGGAGGTAAAAGGTCTCTCGAGTGGCTGGCTGCACTCGGATCTCTCAGCTTTCACCACCTAATATCTTATTATTCAGACCAGCTAGAACTCATGCTGTGCCATTATGCTAGAGAGATGACTCAGCAGGAAAGAGCACTTGTTGCTGTTGCAGCGGAACTGGGTTCAATTCTCAGTATCCACATGGTGGCTCACCATCTCCATGACTACAGCTCCAGGGTACCTGACACCTGCTCTGACTTCTCTGGGCACCAGGAACACATGGTACAGAGACATACATGCAGGCAAAACACACACACACATAAAATAAAATAAACAAATCTTTAAAAAAAAAAAAAGAAAGAAAAACTGAAACAACAAAACTAACAACGCCATACACCTCAGGGTGCCCAAAAGTCCAGAACACGGCTGACATCAAATGTACATAAGGGTGTGCAGCAGGGAACTGCTAGTCTAGAAGTCTTTGTTTCCTTCCTTCCCTCCCTCCTCCCTCTCTCCTTCTCTTCTTCCTTCCTTCCTTCCTTCCTTCCTTCCTTCCTTCCCTCCCTCCTCTCTTTCCCCCTTTTCTTCTTTTTTCCCTCCTCCCTTCCCCCTTCCCCTCTTTCCTCCCTCCTTCCTTCCCTCCCTTCCCAATTTCTCTATTTCCTTTGTGTGTTTGGAGAGGTAATCTCAATGTAGCCAGGGTTACCTCACAATTGCTAGCCAGGCTGACTTTGAACTCATGATCCCTCTACCTAACTGTCCTGAGTAGTTGGGATTGCAGGCTAGTGCCACCAGGCCCAACTCTGATAATTTCTATAAAATGAGATATATCCTAACAATAAAATTCAGTAATCATGTTCCCTGTATTCACCAAAATGTATTGAAAACTCATTTCCATAAAAATAAATACTTAAAGCAAAAGTAAATGCCTATTTATGCCTATAAATCATGATTTTTTTTTATGTAGAAGACAAACAAACTTGTATATCAGACAGTGGGGTCTCATTCATCAGTAAAAGAATCGAAGCATCTGAAAAACAAATAGGGAACCAGACACTTTAGCTCAATGTGGCTTTACTTTTTGTTTGTTTGTTTGCTTGCTTGTTTTTTTTTTTGTTTTCGAGACAGGGTTTCTCTGTAGCTTTGGAGCCTGTCCTGGAACTAGCTCTTGTAGACCAGGCTGGCCTCAAACTCACAAAGATTCGCCTGCCTCTGCCTCCCAAGTGCTGGGATTAAAAGCATGCACCACTACCGTCCGGCTTGTTTGTTATTTTGAGACAGGTTCTCACTGTGTAGTCCTGTGAACTCTTACTGAGTAGGTTGGCCTAGTGATCATCTTTAATGTGTGGGAGAATTTTTCTGGAGAGACACATCTACTCACCCCAGAAAGGAAGCCCTGGAGATAGCTCTGTGGCCCAGGCCCTAGGCTGGCCTCTAATCTGCTTCTGCCTCCCGAGTTTTGAGATTAAAGGCATGCACCACCACTGCCCAGCTGAACCAATGAGGTTATACTGGGGTTACTAATAGGAATATGAAAGAGAAGTTACTTACAGGAGCAAACATGGCTCCAAAAAATGTAAAGAAGAAGAAGAAGAAGAAGAAGAAGAAGAAGAAGAAGAAGAAGAAGAAGAAGAAGAAGAAGAAGAAGAAGAAGAAGAAGAAGAAGAAGAAGAAGAAGAAGAAGAAGAAGCAACTAGAGAGAAGTTTGAGCCATTAAGAGTTTGTGCTGAGCCGGGCGGTGGTGGCGCACACCTTTAATCCCAGCACTTGGGAGGCAGAGGCAGGCGGATCTCTGTGAGTTCGAGGGCCAGCCTGGTCTACAAGAGCTAGTTCCAGGACAGGAACCAAAAACTACGGAGAAACCCTGTCTCAAAAAATAAAAATAAAAAGAGTTTGTGCTGATTTTAAAGAGGACCTGAATCCAATTCCTACCACCAACATGCGGCCACTGGACACCTCAGCGTATGTGCACTGTGTGCACAGGTACAGACACTAGAAGATGGTATCGGCTGTTCTCATCTCTCACTCTTCCTTTTTATTATTATTTTATCTTTATGTGTATGGGATGCTTTTCTTCATGCGTATCTGTTCACCGTGTTTGTGCCTGGCACCTGCAGAGGCCAGAGGAGGGCTTCAGATCCCTAGACCGGGAGTTACAGACGGTTGTGAAGCACCATGTGCGTGCTGAGATGCAAACCTAGGTCCTTTTGAGGAACAGCTGTGCTCTTAACCACATGGCCATCTCTCCAGCCGTTTGGCCTACAAGTGTCTACCTAAACTTGGAGCTCACATTTTCTGCACTTGGCTAGGAGTCAGCAACCCCTACAGATTTCCCAGCTTCTGTTCCACTCAGCGCTGGATTTACAGGCTTGTGCTGGACGTACGTTATTTATGTGGATGTTGGGGTCTGAACCCCAGTCCTGACGACTGTGCAGCAAGCACTCTCATTATTTATATGGATGTTGGGATCTGAACCCCAGTCCTGACGACTGTGCAGCAAGCACTCTTAACTGTTGACTCGTCATCCCTCTGCCCTCAGCTCCCAGCATGATTCTTTCCTCTTTTTTCTTCTCTTTTTTTCCTTTTTTTTCCTCCTTGGTTTTTCGAGACAGAGTTTCTCTGAGTAACAGTCCTGGCTGTCCTGGAACTCACTTTGTAGACCAGGCTATTAGCACGAATAATAAAAACCCAGAGACAGATATTGGGGTCCAACCTGAAAATCAGAAAAGTAGACTAGCAGCCAAGCCACTAGAGAGCTCTTACCTCTAAGAAATCCTCAGACTGAACGAGAGCAAGTTCCTGTCTCATCGCGCCTTATTTTCCTCTCTAGTGCTGGGATTAGAAGTGTGAGCCACCACCACCTGGATCTGTTTCTGCATTGATCTTGTGTAGCCCAGGGTGGCCTACTCACAGAGATGCCCCTGTCTCTGCCTCCCAAATGCTGGGATTAAAGGCGTGTGCCACCACACCTGAATACTCTGTCTTTTTTTTTTTAAGGACTTTCTCTAATCTTTCACATGTGAATACTTTACTGAGAAAAAGCACAAACCCATGTGGCTAAACATAGATAAGAATTATGGGTTAACTTGAGTTGTAAGAGCTAGTAAACAATAATCCTGAGATAGTAGGCCTAACAGTTTATAATTAGTATAAGCCTCTGTGTGCTTCTCTGGGACTGAATGGCTGCAGGACTGGGCATACAAAAACTTCCATCTACAGGCTGGTCTTGAACTCACTGAGACCCATCTGTCTCTGCCTCCCACATGCTGGGATTAAAGGGATGCGCCACCACCACCCAGCTCTACTTTTCTTTTTCACCTTCACTTTGAAGTTTGTTTTGCAGCAGTTTTCTTCAAGATCATGTAGTTTACTGATCAGGACTGTTTATAAATGTATCACTTGACATATGTGTAAGTGTGCATGTGTGTGTGTGCCCATGGAGGCCAGAGGACGACGTCCTATCTCCTGGAGGTGCCGCTATAGGCAATTGTGAGCCACCCAATGTGAGCATCGGAATGGAGCTCTGTTCCTCTGGAAAAGTAGCAGGCTCTCTTTTTTGTGTGGTTGTTTTTTTTGCTTATCTGTTTGTTTTTGAGATCGGATCTCACCACGTAACTCTGGCTGGCTATGTAGACCAGACTGGCCTCAGACTCATAGATATCCATCTGCTTTGACCTCCCCAATCCTGGGGCTAAAGGTGTGCACTCCCACACTGGACACTGCCAGTCCAGGCCCCCAGTGGAAGCTGCTTGCTTTCTTTAGAGAGACACTTCTTTGTGGGGGTTAGCCCTGATGCTCTCTTTATATAAGAGACAGGCTGATCTTCAGCTTCCAGCCTGAGTTTTCTCTGTTTTCCATCTCCCTCTCTTTTTTTTAATATTTATTTATTTATTATGTATACAATATTCTGTCTGTGTGTATGCCTGCAGGCCAGAAGAGGGCACCAGACCCCATTACAGATGGTTGTGAGCCATCATGTGGTTGCTGGGAATTTAACTCAGGACCTTTGGAAGAGCAGACAATGCTCTTAACCTCTGAGCCATCTCTCCAGCCCTCCATCTCCCTCTCGAAGAGGCAGCTTCTGCCTCTCATCTCTCTCTTCCTGATGGAGGAAGGTCATTGGTTAAAAAATAAAGAAACTGCCTTGGCCCATTTTATTGGTTAGAACATAGGTGGGTGGAGTAAACAGAACAGAATGCTGGGAGGAAGAGGAAGTGAGCTCAGAGACGCCATGCTCCCCTCTCCAGCCCAGGATGGACGTAGGCTAGAATCTTCCCGGTAAGCGCACCTTGGTGCTACACACTTTATTAGAAATGGGCTAGTCCAGGTGCGAGAATTAGCCGAGAAGAGGCTAGATATAATGGGCTAAGCAGTGTTTGAAAGAATACAGTTTGTGTGTTGTTATTTCGGGTAAAGCTAGCTGGTGGCGGGAGCTGGGTGGCGGAATGCAACCCGCAGCACCCCATGACACCTTCTCTCTCCTCTCTCCCCCTCTCTCCTCTTCTCTCTTTTCTCCCTTTCCTTCCATACTTCCATAACCCACTAAATAAATATCCAACCTCACTCTGCATAACGTGCCTATCCGTCTGTCTCTCACCCACTGCCACCATGTGGCTCGCTGCCCGGGACCAGCCACCTTCAAAGACGTGAGACATGGTCTTGTGTGCAGTCCCTACTCTCAGTACCTGCTGCCCCCTGCCTGCTACATGATCCACCACCTGCTGCCTCTTGGGGGACCTGCAGCATTTCTGCCACTGCAGCTACTTGGGGATCTGCAACAATTTTTATTAATCCATTACTATAAGTAATAAAACAGTTTTAGTTTTTTATTATGATTTTTGAGGAAGAAATGTGTAGTGTTGGGTTACAATCATGCATTGATCAAAATCCTTAGAATGGAGCAGTGTACACTGGTGTCAACACCAATATTCCTAGCATTCAGGAAGCTGCCGCAGGAGGATTCCAAATTAAAGGACAGCCTACATTTCAGAGCGTTCCAAGGCAGCTTGGGCTACATAAAACTGTTGGAGGAGGAGGCCCACATCACCTCCCTTTTCTGTTAAAATATAAAGGAAGGTTTTAACTTTAACATAGTAAAATTACATTTAATGAAACAGGTATCAAGCAAGAATTCGTTACAATATTTATATCTACTTTATCTTTTGTCATAACTAAGGAAAATTATAATAATAACTATCTATTCTTCAACTCCATCAAAGACTCCAGAAGGATATAATATTACCTAAGTAAACAATAAGTTCATTGTAAGCAACTGCAAAAACTCTAGAATTTACAGAGACATCTCACTGCCTGGACAGTCACCCAAAGTTCTTCTGTACCATTGGGGCATCCATCTTCAGCCTACAGGCCCATAGTATCCAGCAGACTTTTCCATGAAGCAGGACATTTCAAAGACAGTTCTCCCTATATTGGCGGTTTGTCAGTCACTTTCTTCTGTGTCCTGCAGAACATCTGGCAGACTCTTTTATAAAGCAGGAACCCTGAAGGATTGTCTCACCTTTAGGCAAGTTTAGCAGTCACTTCTCTGTGGGTCCTGCAAGTCCAATTCACCCAACATACTATCAAGCAGTCCAGGCAAGAGCAGTTTCTTGCCCAAATAGCTAACAAACTCCTTGAGGAGCCTCTTTGATGCACATCTTCCTCTTGAATTAATTGGTGCTGCCAAGAGCAGATGTGTCTTATTGTCATGAAAAGTCCTCAGTTCTTAAAACATTTTAAATACCATAGGCTATAGTCTTTGAAAGGTTTGAAGAATATCTATCTGAAATACATCTCTGTACATCCAGAAAATCTAACTAACATGACTACAAGCTTGACTATTATAGATGACTATTAACCTATATTTCTTAATTATACATTACATTTTTAAATGAGCTGCACACACAATACCTTAATCAAGATCAGAAATACATATACACAGTATAACAACATTGACCTTAAACTTGTATCAATAAACCAAGATCCATACCAATGCAAATCTCTATGGTATATCCCCCTTTAAATGTAAACAAACATTTACAAACAATATTTGCAAATATGAGCATAGTTCTCTAGACTACTTCCTGCTGACTGGAGGCACTGTTAATCAAGTCTTTCACGGTGTATCCTGTGTGCTAGGTTCATCTCAGTCAGCAGTTGGGCGAAATAATTTTTTTGAGGGGTGTTCAAGGAAACCTTTCATGGAGTCTTGGTCCATCAAACCACATTAGCCTGGAACAAATTCACAGGTTCTCATCCTCTGTGGAAACAAAAGGAGACCCTCTTTTCCAAAGCAACATATCCTTAGACCCAAATTTTGAAGACAAAATACCTTTACCTTTATAATATACATGCTGGTTTAGCTTAGCAGCCCATACAATGAAATGTCTCTCTGTACTTAGCTCCTTCACAGTCAAAAAATTCAAAGAAAACACAGTAATATACATAATCTAGACTCTGTGTATATAGTCCATCTTTACATGGCTTGTCTTACTCTATTACTTTTTAATATTTATTTTATTACCTTTACTCCTTTAATCTATGACTGTCTGTACTCTGTCTTTTTAAAGACTTGGGTTTTTTTGTACTCTTTTTCTCCTCTCTCTCAAGCCTACGTACATTTTTTAAATACAGCCCTTGAGGGGCTGGAGGAATGGCTCAGAGGTTAAGAGCATTGCCTGCTCTTCCAAAGGTCCTTAGTTCGATTCCCAGCAACCTCATGGTGACTCACAGCCATCTGTAATGAGGTCTGGTGCCCTCTTCTGGCCTGCAGGCATATATACATATAGAATATTGTATAAATAATAAATAAATATTTTAAAAAATACTAAGCCCTTCTTATGAACTTAAGCTGCGCCATTGCTAGGGGAAATATGGCACTTCCTGCTTGCCCCCGCCAAGCCCAGCATGGTGGAGCTGCTCACCATGCACAATGGCCCATTTCTAGGCACACAGCCGGTCCATGTTGCCACCAAGCAAGCCATAGCACATTGTTCACAAACCTGATGGAGGAGGGTCATCTGTCTATTTGTTACTTTCATTGGTTAATAAAGAAATTGCCTTGGCCCTTTGATAGGACAGAAAATTAGGTAGGTGGAGTAAACAGAAGAGAATGCTGGAAAGAAGAGAAGTAGGGCAGCCGCCATGGAACCAGCTGCCAGGTCAGACATGCCGAATCTTTCCTGGTAAGCCACCACCTCGTGGTGCTACGCAGATTACTAAATATGGGTTAAAGCAAGATGTGAGAATTAGCCAAGAGGAGACTAGATATAATGCGTCAGGCAGTGTTTAAAAGAATACAATTTGTGTGTTGTTATTTCGGGTGTAAAGCTAGCTATGCGGGAGCCGGGTGTGACAAAAAGCAGGCCTGCTTCCCTCATCTCTACACAAACCCCATTCAAATGCTCGGTCTCCTGAAAGAGCCAGAGGTCACAATGGCAGCATGACCCAGAAAGCTGGCATTTCAAAACAACTGCAGCTACTGCTGAATCAGGAAAACCTCTTTTAAGGGAGCTGCAGCATGCCGCCAGTAAACAAAGCCCATGGTGGGGGAGGCAGCTAAACTTTTTTTTTTTTTTAGTGTCTAGAATTCCTTTTCAAGCCCTCTCAGGTTTTAAGTGGATTTAGTCAGTCACATTGGTGTGCCAATTTGTTGGAGGAGGAGGAAGCCACTTATTTGTTCCAGGCTGCTTAGATCTGAAATAATCACACAGAAACCATATTATTTAAACCACTGCTTGGCCCCTTAGCTTCAGCTTCTTATTGACTAACACTTACATATCAATTTAACCCATTTCTATTAATCTGTTCATCATCATGTGGCTCTGGCTTACTGGCTAAAGTTCCAGCATCCATCTCTGGTGGGCCTACATGGTTTCTCCCTACTCCTTCTTCTTTCTCCCAGCATTCAGTTAAGTTTTCCCCGCCTAGCTCTTTCTGCCCTGCTCTGCTATAGGCTCAAAGCAGTCCTTTATTTACCAGTGGTATTCACATCATACAAAGAGGAATCCCACATCATAAAAATCTATCTAAAACAAAGAACCAGCAACAAATTAATAACCCAAAGCAAACAAACAGTGACAGTTTATTCATACACACATCTGATAATTCTGGGTTTGGTTTTAAATGTTGAAGTAATAAATTGGTATGACTACTTGTTTTATTTTACAAAGTATCACAACAATTCAGAAAGACATGAATTCTAGCTGGCCTTGGTGGCACACACCAGTACTCTAGGCGAAGGCAGGAGTTCCAAGTCAGCCTCAGCTACAGGGTGAGACCCCGTCTCAAAACAAACCAACGCTCTGCTTGAATTCCAGTGTTTATTCTTAGTTGAAAAAGTCCCTGGGGACTACAGAAATGCTCTTTTTGGGGAAAAGGAAGTTTTAAAAATAGGGGTTCAAGAGTATGTGTTGTGAACTAACTGGCTGAGCAGGGAAAGCCCCAGGCTCTTTTTAGACTAGCAGGGAGCAGAGGCCGCTGGCTTAAGGTGCCCAGCCAGTGGCTGAGCTGGACAAAGAGAGGAAGCCCAGAACAATGGGTCCCTTCCACCTCTGTTCTGGGAGGGGCTGCTGCAGCAAGAGTGGGATTGACTCAGTGAGCTCGGGGATTAGAAGCCACCTTGGAGGAGCTTTCAGATCCCTTCAGATTCTAGATGTGGCTGTGAGGGGAGAACAAGCACCTCTCAGGACAGGTGCTTCTCCAGGCCCCGCTTTCTGATGGGGTCCATGAGCTGGGGGGGTGGGGGGGGGCGATGAAGAAGGTGACACTTCCAGTAGTCTCTGTTTCTGTTTCTTTTTTTATTTTATTATTATTTTGTCTTTTTGAGTTAGAATTTCACATAGCTCAGGCTAGGCTGAAACTTGCTATGTAGCTGATTTTCCTGATCCTTTTGCTTCTACCTCCCAAGCACTGATATTTCAGACAATATGTGACCACACTCCATTTCTGCTCAACAATTTTTATGGGGGTCAAATTTGTCAGTGACATAATAAAATCTTTTCACTGAGAAAGTTGCTCTTAAACCTGAATTCCCAGCATTCAACAGTCAGAGAGAGGGAGATTTCTGCAGTGCTGAGGCTGGGCAGAACTGCAGAGCAAGACCCCATCTCAAAAAAGGAAGAAAGGAAGGAAGGAAGGAAGGAAGGAAGGAAGGAAGGAAGGAAGGAAGGAAGGAAAGAAGGAAGGAAGGAAGGAAGGATTCTTCAGAAAAAGAAAAAAGAAAGAAAAGATTCTTTTTTGTTGTTGCTGTTGTTGTTGAGATGTGGAGTTGTTTTTTCTTTTCTAAGACAGGCTTTCATATAGCCCAGGCTAACCTCAAACTTTCTGTACAGTTAAGGATGGCCTTGAGCTCCTCATCGTCCTGTTTTTCCCTCACAAGTGCCAGAGTCACAGGTGTGGCCACAAGCTAGAAAGTTGTTTTTGCTCGACTTAGTATCTCAAACCTGTAATCCTGGCATTTGGGAGGCAGAGACAATGAGTTCCAGGCCAGCCTGATCTACAAAGCAAGTTCTAGGCTAATCAGGGTGGGCTCCATAATGAGATCCCATCTCAAAAACAAAACAATGATAGCACAGAAATAGGGGGATGACTCTGTCATTAAACTGCTTCTCACGCACATAGGAGACTAGTTGGGATCCCAGAACACATATAAACGTCTGGTGGACACAGAAGCATCTCTGGAATTCTGCAATTCTGAAGGCAGATATAGGAACTCCCTCACCCCCACCGCCAAAAGCTGGCTAATGAGCTCTGGGTTCACCTGAGAGACACCCATTCAGCGAACAATGTGGAGAATGACTGAGGAAGATTCCTGATATCAACCTTGAGCCTCCACAGGCACGCACACTCATTTGACTCACACACGTGCACACACACACACATGCACAGGCAAACACAAATATACATCACACACACATGCTCAAAAGAAAGGGATGGTGCTCTGTGTGTTGATTTTGGATTGTTGTTCATCTCGTCATCTGGAAAAGCAGTACTGTCTTTCCTTGTCTGGGTCAGAAATCAGGATATTTCTCACTTGAACACCTCATTTAACAGGAATTGGCCCAGACTGCGGCTACCATTGTGCCAATGACCATACATGATTTCTCACTTACTTTTATCATGTTTACCTTGTCTGCAAAAGGGAGGCGTTAAACAATTTCTCTGCTCCCAAGTACTCAGAAATCTATGATTGATCCCATCTAGTTAGAGTATGACTGTCAAAATGCTCAGAAGAAAACTGCAGGCCAGATCAACCATATGAATCATTCTGCGAAAAAAAATGACTAAAATAAGTTGGGTCCCATTTGGATGTATTTCAGGCTGAATTGTTTATTCTGGTTTGTTCTCCTAGAGCTATTAGAACAGGATCTTTTAGGTGGATGGAGGGAACTCACTTGTTGGGAGCTCTGTTTGACCTTGGTGGGCCCCTTCAGAACTTAAACCCTCCTCTGACATTCAGTTTGCTCTATACACACTGTCGAAGCAAAATCGTCTTTCCAGCTCAGGTCTCAGCAATCCTCACAGGTGCAGGACTGGGGAACTAGCTCTTGTAGACTAGGCTGGCCTCGAACTCACAGAGATCCGACAGCCTCTCCCTCCCAAAGGCTGGGATTAAAGGCATGCGCCACCACCGCCCGGCTATAGGCCTACTTCTTACAAAGTGCTTAGCCTAGTTCAGTGGTGGTGGCACACACACCCAGCACTCAGAAGGCAGAGGCAGGTAGATCTCTGAGTTTGAGGCCAACCTTGTCTACAGAGCTAGTTCAAAGTAACCCTGTCTCAAAGCAAAACAAAACAAACAAGCATACAAAGAAATGCTTAGCCCAAAATATATCACCAAGTGAAGCAAAATATTTGAAGAGAAGTTTCATAAAATGAAAATCTTTAATGATTGATAAACACAAGAAGAAGGACCTCATTAGTCAGCATAGAAGGAGAACTGAGCAGTGCACAATGGTGAGCTGTCCAGAAGGGGCACATCTACAACCCCTTGACAGAAAGAAGCAGGAAGATCAAGAGTTCAAAGCCAGCCTGGGCAACATGAGGCTTATTTCAAAATCAAAACAAGGTAGAGTTGGGCATGATGACTCAGCACTATGGAGGAAGAAGAGGGACACCTGAGAGTTTGAGCCCAGCCAGGGCATCATAGCAAGACTGTTTCAAAAACCAAATACAAAGTCCGGTGTACTAGTGCATGCCTGAAATTCCGGCAACTGGGAGACAGAAACAGAAGGATCAGGAGTTTAAGTTGAGCCTTGTGTGCATAATAAAGTCAAGGTCAACCTGAAATACAAGAGACTGTGCCTCAGAAAACCAAAATGAATGCTAGGCATGGCAGCTCACACCTTTCTTTAATCCCAACAATCCAGAGGCAGATGCTGAAGATCTCTGTGAGTTCAAAACCAGCCTGATCTATCTATACAACATTTCTGTGGTGAGTTTCAGGTAGGCCTTGGGCTACCTTAAGGCCCTGTTTCAAAACAAGGACAGAAAGCCAACAAGATGACTTGGTGGGTAAGGTCTCTTGAAGCCTGAAGGCTGGGGAATCTGAACCTTAGAGCCTACAAAGTGGAGGTAAAAGCGCCAACTCTCAAAAACTGTCCTTTGAGCCGGACAGTAGCGGTGCACACCTTTAATCCCAACTCGGGAGGCCGAGGCAGGTGGATCTCAGTGAGTCAGAGGCCAGCCCGGTCTACAGAATTGGTTCCAGGACAGCTAGGGCTGTTGCACAGAGAAACTCTGTCTCAAAAAACCAAAACCAAATCAACCAACCAACCAAACAAACAAACAAACAAAAACAACTTGTACTTACTCAGACCCTGCTAGACATCAGACATCTGTTGTGGTACAAATACACCCCAAATGTAAACAAACAAAAAAAAAAGACTAAAAGCTTGTATTCAGGGAGAGAGAGGATGATTAACATGGAAGCCCAGGCCCGAGGGTTGCGTGTATGCTACTCAGCATAGGTGGGAAAGCAGCGCTAATGGGTGGACAAGAGGGGGTTGTTTTAGAAGAAGGAAGCTAGGGAAGCTTCTTCTAAGGACTTCTGTTTTCTCTGAATTGGAGAGAGGTCGCTCATGGAGGCAGAAGCAGGACAGTCAGAGGTTTGTGCAGTTCTGAAAGAGCTAGCATGGATCATGGGAAACAAGCGGTCTCATAGACACAGGCATCGAGCAGGTGGCATTGCAGAAGGGCAAAGGTGCCAGCAGTCGGTTATTCCGATGAGCCAATAGCAGAGGCTGGAGAGGAAGAAAGGAAGGCAGAGGGAACGTGGTCTGGAGGGAGAAAGGGACAAGAGTAACCTATGGACTCAGTCCCATCTCTGTTGTTAGTACTGTGTAACATTTACGTCCTTCCTCACTGTGTGTACATACGTATTCATTTATTTGTTGTTTTTTTTTTTTCGAGACAGGGTTTCTCTATAGCTTTGGAGCCTGTCCTGGAACTTGCTCTGTAGACCAGGCTGGCCTTGAACCCACAGAGATCCACCCGTCTCTGCCTCCCAAGTGCTAGGATTAAAGGCGCGCACCACCACCACCCGGCATACATACGTACTTATAAAATACATATGAGTCTTGGTCCGTATGCATTTACATTGTACATATACCTTTACATAAAAAAAATCAAGGAAAGCCTGCCTCTGTCTCCCCAGTGCTGGGATTAAAGGCCTACACCACCACCGCTCAGCAACAAAGGTATTTCTTACTGGGTGTGCCTATAATCCCTGCTCTGGGAGTTAGAGGCCGGAGGATCAAGAGTTCAAGGTTACTCTTGGGCAGGCTGACCACAGCTCTAGGAGACCTAGTCTCCATAAACAAAACAATGACAATAACAAAACTCAAGGAACTTCTCAGAAGAGGAATAGAAACGACGCAAACCAGTTGGTATCCCGGGAGGACGGCTATGAATGCTGTCTTCTGGGCAAGACCGCTATCCAGTCAGGAAGACAGAACTAGGTGCCTGCACTAGCGCTGCACGATGGATCAATCAACGGTCAGGCGTGGCTGGAGGAGGGCTCAAGGGTCTACACCTCTGTGCCCAACCACACGGATGCTGGGAAAGACGTCATTCTGCACAGTTGTGCGCCCACTGGTGACCCCATCCGGCTCCAGTGACCAAATACACGGTTCAGGTTAAACTAAATGGGCCACAGCAACAAAACCAAAGTCACGATTCTGGGAAAGGCTGGTGGTGGGGAGGGTGTGACGGGGATGGGGAAGAAAGGAGAGAAGAGAAAGGGGAAGAGAGCAATCATGACGCGCTGCACACATTTATGTAATTGTCAGAGCGGTGTATGTGTGTCTCCAAGTGAGGGCATCTACCTGTAATTCCAGAACACAGATGGTTGAGGGAAGAGGAGTGGAAGTCTGGGCTTCTTGAGATAAGAGGAACTGAGAGAGAGGCTGACTAGAGAGCTCAGGGTTAGGAGCACTTGCTGTTCTCGCCGAGGACCTGTAACACACACACACACACACACACGCGCGCGCGCAAATAACTGTTTTGTTTTAATTTCATTTGAATTGGTGTTTTGCTTGCACATTTGTCTGTATGAGAGTGTCAGATCCCCTGGAACTGGAGTTACAGACAGTCTGAGCTGCCATGTGGGTGCTGGGAATTGAACCTGGGTCCTTTGGAAGAACATGCAGTGCTCTTAACCATTGAGCCATTTCTTCATCCCCCACACAAATAAACGTTTTTTTTTTAAAGTTACAGGAAGCCGGGCGGTGGTGGCGCACGCCTTTAATCCCAGCACTCGGGAGGCAGAGGCAGGCAGATCTCTGTGAGTTTGAGGCCAGCCTGGTCTATAGAGCTAGTTTCAGGACAGGCTCCAAAGCCACAGAGAAACCCTGTCTCGAAAAACCAAAAAAAAAAAAAAAAGTTGACAGGAGGTTGAGATGTAGGCCAGTGGTAGAGCATTTGTCCTGTGAAGCGGCAGCTTTGCGTTAATCCTAGCACTCAGAGACAAAGGGAGGTGGATCTCTGATTAACACCAGCCAGGGGACTAGTGGGACACTGTCTTGGGGGGGAATAAAACAAACAAAGAGAAACTTTAAAGCCCTGAGATCAACCTTAGAAACACACATACAAGACTTTGGGGGTTTTTTTGTTTGTTTGGTTTGGTTTGGTTTTGGTTCTCTGGGTTTTTTGATTGTTTGTTTGTTTGTTTTGTGAGACAAGGTTTCTTTGTGTGTAACAGCTCTGACTCTCCTGGAACTCACCGCGTAGACCAGGCTGGCCTTGAACTCACAGAGACCCACCCGCCTCTAGCTCCCAAGTGTGATATTAAAAGCATGGACCACCACTGCTCAGCTTTGAATCAAGTTTTATACAGTTAACAAATTACTAATCAGATGGCCAATTAAGTGTGATGGTACGCATTTGTAATCCCAGGAGGCAGAGGCAGGCTGATCCTGTGAGTTCAAGGCCAGGCTTGTCTGCAGATAAAGTTCCAGTTCCAAGACAGCCAAGACAACGTAGTAAGACCTGTCTCAAAACAACAACTGCTTGCCAGGCAGTGGTGGCAAACTCCTTTAATCCCAGCACTCGGGAGGCAGAGGCAGGATCTCTGAGTTCCAGGCCAGTCAAGGCAACAATCACCTGCTGGTGGTACAATCTAAAGTAATAGCTACAAAGTCCCACGTGAAATTCTATCTGTTCATTCATTCCTTCCCCAAACACTATTGAGCACAATTTCTTGATCCCAAGAGAAGAACATTGGCTGGGCCTTTAATTAGAACTATAAAAGACACTGTTGTAGAGTGGAAAGAGCAAGAAAGAAAACAAGCAATTAAGACAATCTGGTGAGTCCAGTGTGGTGATGCCCGCCTTTAATCCTAACCCTCGGGAGGCAGAGGCAGAGGCAGGTGGATCTCTGTGAGTTTGAGGTCAACCAGGTCTACAGAGTGAATTCCAGGACAGTTGGGGCTGTCACACAGAGAAACCCTGTCTTGAAAAACCAAAAATAGAAAAAGATAACTCTGGTGGATTTAGCTCAGGTCGGGGGTAGGAGGCAAAGCTAAGCCACCCTGGTGGCCAGGAAAGACTGCCAACAGGCAGTGATGCTTCAGCGGTTCTTTACAGACGAGATGGAACTAGCTAGTACCTCAGTGGCAGAGTGCTTGCCCGCTTGACCCTTGATTCAGTTCTCAGGGGAAAGAAAAAAGATAAGTGGGAATAAGGCTTCTGGAATGACATTCTAATGGGAATAGCCAGAATTCCTCCTTTCTACTCTTAGAATCCCAGTCAGTGTTCTAGGGTCTAGAATTGTAACAGCGAACAAGACGGAAACGTCGAAGCCCTCCTGTGGAGAAGTGTCGCATAAGAAGAGGACATGGGAATGGCCAGAGAGGATCTAGGGCAGTATTGTTCAGGGGAGGGACTCCCTAAGGATGTAGCATTTGAGTGAAGGACAGGAGGAACCTCAGGAGGGACAGAAAGTGCAAAATCCCTGAGGTTGGTTGTGAATCTAGAAACAAGTGGTTAGACAGAGAACAATTCAGTCAGAGATCATATCCGAGAGCGATCTGGGGAGACACCATGGAGAACCTGGCATTTGTCCCAAGGGACTCTGGGGGGTCATCAAGGAAATGACCGTTGAGTTAGAAGAATATTTCAGAACTGGGACTTATCAATAGATACAGGTTTCGTGCATCCTTGGCGCGCACTCTGCCGCTGAGTTTCTTCATTATAGAGAGTAAGCACCATAGGCTCTGCAGTCAGGTTGTCCAGGGTGAAGGTGGTCGCTTCCTAGGTGTCTGTCTAACCTTGAGCAGGTCACTTAATGTCGCCCCTCAGTTTCTTTATCAGCTAAGTTTCACCCGTCTCCTAAAAATGATAAGCTAACTAATTAAACTGAGGGAAACACTGACGTATTTTGGAGTCAAGCACTGTGCCGTGTGCTACAACCCTCAGACCTGGAAAGTAGAGGCCAGAGAAGCAGATCAGTGCTGGGGAGATGACTCCATCAGTAGAGTTTGTCCAGCAACCATGAAGATCTAACATCAGCAGCCACATAAAGATAAAAGCCAGTGCTGGGCATGGTGGTATATGCCTTTAATCTCAGCACTCGGGAGGTCAGCCTGGTCGACAGACCAGGTTCCAAGCCAGCCAGCGCTGTCTCCAAAAGCTGTAAGCATTGGCAAAATGTGTGCATTTATATAATATATAATTTACAAAAATACTATATATCTATATAAATATATAGAAATACATACACACATAACACACATATATGACCAACACTGGGAGAAGAGACAGCCAGCTCCCCAGAGATTGTTAGCCATCAAATTTAGCCAAAACATTGTTTCAGGATCAGTGAAAGACCTTGTCTCAAGGCACTAATTGGAGAACCATACTGACAGACAGACAGACAGACACACACGCACATACACGGTGGAGAGCAATAGAAAAATGTACCTGATGTCAACCTCTGTCCTCCAGGGTTGTCTGCAAACACACACTAAACCAAAAACAAACAGAAGTTCAAGGTCACCTTGGTTACAAGTTCAAGTACAGCAGATCTTGCATCAAACAAACAAAAACAGTCAGGCTTGGCGACTCACGCCTGTAATTCGGGGGCAGAAACAAGAGAGTCACCACAAGTCCAAGGTCATTTGTCTTCCTATCAAGTTCACTTGTAGAGGACAGTTTGGTCCCAAACACCAACCCTGGGAGGCTCACAACTCCATGACTCCAGCTCTATGAACATTTGAAACCTTTGGCCTCTTGGGCACAGAATTCAAGTGTGCATGCCTATGTAAAGACTCACACATATACAGAATTTGCAATAACAAACAAACAACATCAAAAACTAAGACTAATGACACATAGCATTCAGGAGGCATAGTGAGTTCCAGGAAAGCCAGGGCTATGTGGTGAGACCCTGTCTAATAATAATAATAATATAGACTAATGAAAGAAAGCCAGACTAAGATTGTGCATTCAGGAAGAAGGAAATAAAACCTCCTAAACTGAAGGCAAATACTCAACCTCTTTTATAATGAGAAAAATGTGGTGGTGCCATTTTTTTCTCCTTCAGCTTGGCAAGTTACCAGCAGGTTAGTAAAACTGCTGCCAGGCAGTGGTGGCACACACCTTTAATCCCAGCACTCGGGAGGCAGAGGCAGGCGGATCTCTGTGAGTTTGAGGCCAGCCTGGTCTACAGAAATGGTTCCAGGACAGCTAGAGATGTTACTCAGAGAAACCCTGTCTCTTTGGGGGAAAAGGCTGCTGAGAAGTTGTGGGGCAAAGGTGCTCTCACCTAATGCTGATGGGAATGTAAATTGATTTAAACCTTGTAGAGGTCAATTTGGCAATATCAGTCAAAATTACAAATGCATATACCCCTTGACTCCTGGGAGTTTGTTCCAAGTTGTATTTGCGCTCATGCTAACCGATCTATGAACAAGGTTAGTCATCAGAGCAGAGTCTGAAGAAGCAAAAATCTGGAACTAATTTAAAGGCTTCCTAGGAATTGGCTGAACAAATGCTAGTATATCCACTAGATGGAATATTGTAGCACCAAGAAAAAGCAGTACACTAAAAGAGGGGCAAAGGCATATCCAAGAGCCTAGCATGACGCAACTCTCTTGTAATCCTAGCACTTGAAAGCCTGAGGCAAGAAGATGGCATTGCCCACGATAGCGAGGGCAACACAGTTCAAAGTCAGTCTATGAGATAGAGCAAGACCTTCTTTCAAAAAATCAAACAGTGGGATGGTATGATACCTCAGCAGGGAAAGACACCTGCTACCTAAACTAACAACCTGAGTTCAATCCCTAGGACCCACATGGAAGAAGGAGAAAACCAGCTCCCCGAAGCTATTCTCTGACCTTTACAGGAGAACATACACATCACACCACACCACACGGAAATACACATATACACACCTACACACAGACACATACACACAGACACATACACACACATATATACACACACACACACAAATTAAAAATAATAAATGCATATAGTCAGTCTTTCTTTGGATGGTCAGCTCCCAAATAATAGCACAAAGACTTCTTATTAAGCATGAAAGCTTGGCCTTACCTTAGGCTTGTTCCCAGCTGGCTCTTATAACTTAAATTAACCCTTTTATATTAATCTACGCTTTGCCACATGGCTTGTTAACTCTCCTCTGTACAATACATCCTACTTTCTCTGTGTCTTACAGGAAAGTCACCTCCCCTCCCCAGGTCCTTCCCCAGTTCCTCTCTTGCCCAGATATCCCGCCTATCTTCTCCTGCCTAGCTATTGACTAATTAAACCAATCAGAAGGTGTCTTAGGCAAGTGAGATAAAACAGAGACACCTTCAAGTGGTTTGATCAAATATACCATAACAAACAAATAGATAAACTCCTGATCCCCCTGCCTCCACTTCTCAGATAGAGTAGAAAATGTTCTTAAGCACTTGAATCATGAGAACGCAGGGTCTACTCAAAGTAAAATGTAGCAAAAGCATGTTTCAATGGCATGCTGGGAGCCCCTTTGGAAGTAGTTACCAGGCCTAGTGAAGTGACTGCCCACATATCCACAGGGACTTGCGGAGCTGGTGCTGGTGTGTGCACATGTGTTCTGTTCTGTTCTGGACCCAGAGGGCCTAAATACAACTGGATATGAATATGGCTTTTACTGTTTCTAGGATGGATGTGTGTGTGTGTGTGCATGTGTTGCCCGAATGTATGCATTGCATCACGTACATGTCTTGTGCCTGAATAAGTCAAAAGGTATCAGACAGTTGTGAGCCCCCAGAGAGATGGTGGGAACCAACCCCAGGTCCTCTGCAAGAAAAGAAAGTGCTCTTAACCACAGAGTCATCTCCCCAACCCTTTGGGCAGGTATGACGACTATTCTTGGTTGTCAACTTGCCTGAATCTAGAATGAACTACAATTCAGAAATGGAGGGCACACCTGTGATTCGGATCTTGAGGCAGAAAGACAATGTGCCTTAAATCTAGATCCTGAATCAGGAAGGCACACCTTTAATCTGGGCCACACCTGCTGCTGGAAGCCTATATAAGGATAATGGACGAAGGAAGGTCCATTCTCTATCCACCAGCTTGCCCTCGCCTCACCTGCACATCCATTCCCTCCCTGGAGCCTCCTTCTTCAGGACTCCAGCATATACAGAAGACCAGCTGAGACACCAGCCTTGTGGACAACACATTCTGGGACTTTCCATTCACAGGTAGCCACTGTTGGATTAGTTGGACTGCAGCCTGTAAGTCATTCCAATAAATTCCATATAAATAGATAATTTATAATTCCATATAAACTCATTTATATATATGTGTGTGTAGATAGATAGATAGATAGATAGATAGATAGATAGATAGATAGATAGACAGACACAGAGAGACAGAGGAGTTCATCCCATAAATTCTGTGACTCTGGAGAACACTAATATAGCTTATAGATAGGGTGGGGTTTTTTTGTTGTTTTGTTTGTTTTTCAAGAGAGAGTTTCTTTGTATAGCCTTGACTGCCTGAAACTTACTCTGTAGACCAAGCTGAGATCTGTATCTGCCTCCCTAGTGCTGTGAATGAAGCAGTACACCACCACCTAGTTATAATATTTTTAAGTTTTTTGTTTGTTTGTTTGTTTTTCGAGACAGGGTTTCTCTGTGGTTTTTGGAGCCTGTCCTGGAACTAGCTCTGTAGACCAGGCTGGCCTCGAACTCACAGAGATCCGCCTGCCTCTGCCTCCCGAGTGCTGGGATTAAAGGTGTGCGCCACCACCGCCCGGCTAAGTTTTTATTTTATGTATGAGTGCACTGCCACTGCCCGGCCTGTTGTTGTTCTTAGGATTCATCTTGTTTTTATGTTTGTCATGAGACAAACATAGCCAGAACACGCCTGGAACTCCTGTTCCTCCATCCTCTGCCTCCATGCTGGGATGACAGCTGGGTACCGCCACACCTGACCTATGACATTAAGTTTTCTAAGAATGGGGCAGATATGAAGATATTTTTATCTTGGCTCATTCTTGTCACATTGCAGATACATAGCTCCTATAGTAGAAGCAGAATTTGGAATACAGATGTGTATTCATAAAGGTTGTCTTGTCCCCTGAGCAAACCTTGGGATTTTGCTGTAAACCCCATTGTTTCAGCGGTTAGGCAGTCAAGGATGCTATGTCATGTACAGTCAAGGATGTTATATCATGTACAAGGATGCTATGTCATATATGGTCAGGGATGCTATGTCGTACAAGGATGTTATGTCATGTACAGTCAAGGATGTTATATCATGTACAAGGATGCTATGTCATATATGGTCAGGGATGCTATGTCGTACAAGGATGTTATGTCATGTACAGTCAAGGATGTTATATCATGTACAAGGATGCTATGTCATGTACGGTCAGGGATGCTATGTCGTACAAGGATGTTATGTCATGTACAGTCAAGGATGTTATATCATGTACAAGGATGCTATGTCATGTACAGTCAGGGATGCTATGTCGTACAAGGATGTTATGTCATGTACAGTCAAGGATGTTATATCATGTACAAGGATGCTATGTCATGTACGGTCAGGGATGCTATGTCGTACAAGGATGTTATATCATGTACAGTCAAGGATGTTATATCATGTACAAGGATGCTATGTCATGTACAGTCAGGGATGCTATGTCGTACAAGGATGTTATGTCATGTACAGTCAAGGATGTTATATCATGTACAAGGATGCTATGTCATGTACAGTCAGGGATGCTATGTCGTACAAGGATGTTATGTCATGTACAGTCAAGGATGTTATATCATGTACAAGGATGCTATGTCATGTACAGTCAGGGATGCTATGTCGTACAAGGATGCTATGTCATGTACAGTCAAGGATGTTATATCATGTACAAGGATGCTATGTCATGTACAGTCAGGGATGCTATGTCGTACAAGGATGTTATATCATGTACAGTCAAGGATGTTATATCATGTACAAGGATGCTATGTCATGTACAGTCAGGGATGCTATGTCGTACAAGGATGCTATGTCATATACAGTCAAGGATGTTATATCATGTACAAGGATGTTATGTCATGTAGAAGACCTTGGTGGTCTTGTGTCAGTTGTCTTCATAGATGTGTCTATGATTCTATTTCTTTCTCAACATTTTAGTTAGTATAGGCAATTTGAATTTGAAACACCATCACTGTGTCATTCCCCACTGGTTCTTTTTCTGCCCTTTATTTATTTTGTGGTACTGGGGACTCCCAGGACTCCTGCATGCTCTGCCACTGAGTACACTCTCACCTCCTTTAAGGTTGGCCTGAAATTGCTTATGTAGCCCAGGCTATCCTTGATCTCTCCATCTTCCTTCTTCAGCCCCGAGTCCTTGGAGTAACTGTAGCTGTGTCTGGACTCCTTTTGGATCAATTTAATGATTTCCCCCCTATCTTTTCTCCTTCCTTCTCATGCTACTTTTGCTTCAGAAGAAATGTATTTGCTAGCCAGGTAATGGTGATGCACACCTTTAAGCCCGGCAGTCAGGAGGCAGAGACAGGTGGGTCATTGTGAGTTCAAGGCCAGGCTGGTCCTCAGAACGAGTTCCAGGACAGGCTCCAAAGCTACAGAGAAACCCTAACTCAAAATCTTTCTCCCAAATATATATATATATTAATCTTTTGCCCCTAGTGTAGCTTTTTGTTTTGTTTTGTTTTTTGTTTTGTTTTGTTTTTCGAGACAGGGTTTCTCTGTGGTTTTGGAGCCTGTCCTGGAACTAGCTCTTGTAGACCAGGCTGGTCTCGAACTCACAGAGATCCGCCTGCCTCTGCCTCCCGAGTGCTGGGATTAAAGGCGTGCGCCACCACCGCCCGGCTCCCTAGTGTAGCTTTAATGCTTGAAAATATAGAACCAATCCTACTTCATGAGTGAGAAAAATGGGTAGAAGTAACCCTGGTCTCAATATCAGGTTTTATCACTTAAAGGCGGGGATAAACAGATAAGGTGCCTAGGAGCTGCCCTGGTAATTACAGTTCTTTGGCTTCATAGGAAAGAGCTCATTTAAAGTGTGGAAAGGCTGTGGTGGGCTGAGCAGGTCACAGCTTATGCAAAAGCAACTCCCACTCCAGGGATTCAGCCAGAGGATCCAGATGACCCTGGTGAGTTCAACAGAGACAGCAGGAGGCTAGAAGCCCAAAGACTGAGTCTACATTCTCTATCCACAATCAGGAGCAGGCGACCCTTCATGATATATGTGGAGCTGTTTAAATGTTTGATTGTATATTGCTAAGAATTCTGCTGGAGGCTAACTTCCGGTAAGGGTTAGATTTGGTATCCTGTATTTTTCTATAACATTAGAGCCCCTGCTACTATGAAGTAATTCTGACACAGCCGAAGAGATTCCATTGACTTGCTTCTAGGTTTCCTAATAGTGGAAGCAGAAACATGAATTCCTCAGGCAACTCAGGCCATTGGGGACAACTTAGATTCAACAAATGCCGGGATAGACGAGGGGCTGGAAAGATAGCTCATCAGCTACAGCACTTGTTGCTTTTCTAGAAGTCCTGAGTTTGGCTCCTACATCCACATCAGACAGCTCACAATAGCCTGTAACTCCAGTTGCAGAGGGTCTGACCCTCTCTTCTGACCTCTGAGAGCATGTGCATGCACATGTGCATTACACACACACACAGAGAGACACACACACACACACAGACACACACACACAGACACACACACACAGACACACACACACAGACACACACACACACAGAGACACACACACACAGACACACACTTTAAATGAGCCTTTGGAAAATTAGATGTAGGACCTTGAGGCTTTCGGAGCCCTGGACTAATCTGTATACCATGAATTTCTTGGCCTGCAGAATCACTCTTCCCCATCAGAAAAGTGAGGCCTTTGTACATGGTAGGGAACTTTACAGTTTGTATCCTGGTATAATAGGAAAAAGTTTGAACTGTTTACATTGATGATATTGATAAAATGGCATTTTAAAAGTTTCTATTGTTTTTTTATTTAAATATAAGTTTTATTAATTCTTTGAGAATTCCATATGTGCAATGTATCTTGATCCTATTCACACACTCACACTCACTCACACACACACACACACTCTAAGCAGTCATTGTTATTGCTGGACATGCCTGTCTGAGATGCCAGCTCTTATGAGGCTAATGAAAAAGGACCATGAGTTCCCAGCCTGGGCCTCTGCAGGGGACCAACACTGCTTTTTCGTTTTTTCAGTATTGAAAGCTGCAGGCTTGTTTTGTCCCAGCCTCCTGTGCAGCATATGGTTCTTACTCAGCTGTCATGTTATTTTAGTTATTAAGACAAGGTCTCATATATCTCAAGCAGGCCTGGAGCTTTCTATGTTGCTGAGAAAGATCCTGAATTCTTGATCCTCCTGTCTCTATTTCCCAAGGGCTGGGACTACAGGCATATGCCACCCACTATATCTAGTTATATATATCTATATATCTATGTCTATAAATAGTTTATAAAATGGCCTTGAAAAGTATATGTTGTTTTTTATTTAAAAAAATATAAAAATAACCTTTATTTTTACTTTCTATATTTGGGTGCTGTCATTACGCAGATCTTGTTTAGGCAATCGTATTGTTGAGATTCTTCATGGGTGTAGCTTCCATGTCATGTCTAAAAGACACTTTCTAGCAGCAGGTGTCCTTGGCTTCTGGCTTCTACAATCTTTCTGCCCCCTCTTCTGCAATATTCCAAGAGCTTTAAATGCAGGGATTGTGTTGCAGATGTATTAACTGATGCTGTGCCTCTGCACTCTAACCAGCCGTGGGTCTCTGCACTCCGACCAGCTGTGGGCCTCTGCCCTCTGGCCAGCTGTGGGCCTCTGCCCTCTGGCCAGCTGTGGGTCTCTGCCCTCTGGCCAGCTGTGGGTCTCTGCCCTCTGGCCAGCTGTGGGTCTCTGCCCTCTGGCCAGCTGTGGGTCTCTGCCCTCTGGCCAGCTGTGAGCCTCTGCCCTCTGGCCAGCTGTGGGTCTCTGCCCTCTGGCCAGCTCTGGGTCTCTGCCCTCTGACCAGCTGTGGACCTCTGTACTCTGACCGACTGTGGGCCTCTGCAGTAGCCCCCATGTGCTGAGAAAGAAGTTCATCTGAAGAGGGGAAGAGAGCGCACCGACCCGTGGATGTGAGGACAGCTATTGAAAGCACATGTAGGACTACATTTATTTAGGATACTGATAGCAGTGGGCTCTCTACTGAGGCCTTTAGCTTCTCTAGCCAGATTGGCTGTAGCAAGCATGAATTCCCTCCTACTGAGCAGATCCTAAATCCAATTAGACAGCTGTTGGTTAGCCCCAAGGGAAAAGTGCTGCATCACCACTGGGGATGTCTTGCCAGGTTGCTCATTATTGTGGTTCTCAGGCTCAACAACCAGGCAGGACTATTGAGTCCTTGGGCACATCTGCCGATACTATGAGAGCCAGTCCTCAGGGAAGTGGTCAGTTCTAGCTTGATTCCTCCAAGTCCTATGGTGTCTTCAAGAACTTACCTTTAAGCTCTAGGCATAACCAAGGGCCATGACAACAACCTCTACTGTTTTGATAGCTTGGATTTCCCACTCCTACAAGGAATAACCACTATGATGTGACTTCCAGGAAATTATTGTATGAGACAAGATCTCACCTTTTGAACTGGAAATTCTCTTGTGTAGGCAAGGATGACCTTGAATCTCCTCATTCTTCTGCCTCTACTTCCAGGCACTGGGATTTCAGGAGGCCTGCAATACCCAGCTTAGCTAAAATTCTAATTTGTTTTGTTTTGCTCTGGTTTTTTGAGACAGGATCTCACTCTGTAGACCAGGCTGGCCTTGAACTCCCATAAATCCAGCTGCCTTGCCAGAGCTGGGTTTAAAGGTTTGTGCCACCATACCTAGCTCTGTTCAAATTCGCATAGTCTCTGTCTTCATTCTACCCCAGAGGACACTTCATTGGCATAGTCTAGGGGTCTTTAGTGACTAGCATCATCCATGGACTAGCATCAAATTGCCTGAAAGTTTGCTGGAGTGCAATTTCAGGCTTGTGCCAGATCCAGATCAAAATATGCATCCCCACAGGTCTGCAGGGTGGTTCCTGTTTATGGCAAAGTTTGAGTTCCAGTGAGTGGCAGCTTTCTCTTCCCTCCTTCCTTCTCCCAGGGTTAGAATAATTTCAAGCATCCTGTATTTCAATACAGCGCTGCTGGTAATGTTTTGGGTGGAATAACATAGGATTTTGAGTTTTTGAGGGAAGGGTTGACTCGTGTTATTTTACACCATCCCTGGCCTCCATTAGATGCCAGCAGCATCTCCTGGACCAGCTGCAACCCTCTAACGTGTTGCCAAGTTAGTCATTTATTACACCTTTTTTTTCGAGACAGTTGCGCCACCACTGCCCGGCTAAAATTGCTTTTTAAAAAACATTTATTCAGCTGGGTGGTGGTGGCGCACACTTTTAATCCCAGCACTCGGGAGGCAGAGACAGGCAGATCTCTGTTAATTTGAGGTGAGCCTGGTCTACAAGAGCTAGTTCCAGGACAGGAACCAAAAGCTACAGAGAAACCCTGTCTCAAAGAAACCAAAATAAATAAATAAAAATTAAAAAAAAACATTTATTCAATTTATTTTATGTGTGCTTTTGTATGTGTATCTATCTACACACCATACATGTGCTGTGGGGGTTAGAAGAGGGCACTGGATTCCCCTGGATCTGGAGTTATAGAGGATTGTGAAGTACTGTGTGGGTTCTAGGAAATAAACCCAGGTCCTCTGCAAGGGGAACAAGAGCTCTTAACCACTGAGCATCTCTCTAGCCCATTAGTATGCTTATTCTTCCTTTTGGTTTCTTGACACGGGATCTCTCTACATAGCATCAGCTGTCACGGAACTATTATACTTTCTATTGCTTGTCTTCACTTTTGAATAGCTATCATGTGCTCTGACTCGGACACTGCAGACAGCGTTGGGGGCTTGTTTTTATACTAAGGACTGAACCTAGGGCGCCACACAGGCTAAGCAGGTGCACTCCTGCTGAGCATAGCCTCAGCCCTTTTAAAATTAATTAACAATCTGTTTATTTATTTGCATTTTAGAAATCGGGTCTTATGTAACTCAGGCTAGCCTTTCTTTTCTTTTTTCCAGTTCATGGGCAATTTTAATAGAATTTAAAAAGAAAAGCCCCTCGTGCAGGGAAACTGAGGTCTCTGGGGAGAATGGGGAAGGTAGAGCCGTGAACTGACTAAAGGCCCGAGGTGGAGAGGAAGCTTCAGAAGGAACAGAGTACAAGAGCCCAGAACAAGCATCCTTGATTTCCCAAAAATGGCCCAACCCAGGAACCTCATGGTGGCTGGGAGGGACTGGCTTTTTATTCTTTTTCTTTTTTCTTTTTTGAGAAAGGGTCTTACTATTTTGCTGTTCTAAAACCCATTACGTAGATCAGGCTAGCCTTGAACTCATAGAGATTGATCTGCCTCTGCCTCCCTATTAAAGAGTTGCATGACTGGGCCTGACTGCCCTGAACCTTTATACAAAGCTGGTTTTGAACTCCTGATCTTCCTGCCTTGATCTCCTAAGTGCTAGAATTACAATGAGAATGTCATGCTGGCTTTTTTTTTTCACATTAAAAATTCATGTTTTGTATTTATCAACTGGGGGAGGGCATGCCACTTGTGTATGGAGGTTAGAAGACAACCTTTTAGAGTTGGTCCTTTGTTTCCTACGAATCTAACTCAAGTTGTCAAGTTTTGTAACAAGCACCTTTACCCACAGAGCCATCTTTCCAACATAATTCTTGTTTGTTTGGTTTTGGTTTTTCAAGACAGTTTCTCTGTGTAGTCCTGGTTGTCCTGGAATTCACTCTGTAGACCAGGCTGACCTCAAACTCAGAGATTCACCTTCTTCTGCCTCCCAAGTGCTAGGATTAAAGGTGTGTGCCACCACTGCCTGGCTGCCAACATAATTTTTAGATAACATTTTAAATTAACTGTGTATATGTGTATGTCAGAGGAGAACTTGTGTGAGTGGGTTCTTTCTACGATGTGAGTTCAGGATCAAGTTGAGGTCATCCGGCTTGGTGGAAGGTGCTGAGTCACCTTGCCAGTCCTTAATTTTTCATTTTTGAAACATTAAATTTTTTGAAAATTGCCGAGTTAGCCTCAAATCTGTGATAACTTCTGCCTCAGACTCCCATCTACTGAACTGTGTCAACATTAAAAACAACCACTCTCATCTTAAAGGGAATGAGAGATGGTTTATTCTGCAGCCATTTTGAGTGGCCATGGCCTAGTACACAGATTTTGGTTACCCAAATTTCACATTCCAATGTGGAAGCAGTTTCATGAAGTTTTATAGATTTACAGAACAATGACAGTCATAAGTTAAGGCAAGGTACATCAGAGAGACAGGTTCAGAAAGATGGGGGAAGCTTTTCTAAAGGCCCAAGCAGCTGTCTGACAACATTCTCTGCATTTGAGTTGGTCTAGGCCAGTGGTCTGCTATGTTTAATAGATTCCAAACAGCTTTTATCTACTAGTCACAAGATGTTAGTTTCTTTGCAGAGAAAGATAAGGAAGTTTTGGAGGCTAAAGTTAGCCTAACAAAGGTAGTTAATTAACTTGGACCTGTAACACTCCAGGCTCTCCACAGCACTGAAATTGCATGCAGTCAACCAATCTCTGCAGACATGGCTTCTTGTTTTCCTTCACAGCTGAAATCACAGTGTGCATCACCGCTTGCCTGGCTGGAAATGCTTTACTGATTTTGAGACAGAGTCTCACGGTAGTTTATAATACAATGCTCAGGGGCTGTAGATATGGCTCAGCAGCTGTTCTTTCAGAGGACCCGGGTTCAATTCCCAGCACCCACGGAGTGGCTCACAACTGTCTGTAACTCCAGTTCTAGCGATCTGACACCCTAGTACAGACATATACAGGTGAAACACCAGTGTACATTAAATAAAAAAATAAACCTTTAAAAATAATACCATGATCAGCTACTGACTTCTCCTATGGGTGCAATATGATCCTATATCCAGAAATACTGAAGAAATGGTTACTTACACCTATAATCACCTCTTAGGGTGGGTAGTTACTGGACTAGATGGGTCTATGCAATAAGCTCCAGACCAGCAAGGGTTACTGGGTTACTCTCAGCACCCAGGAGGTAGGCACATCTCTGTGAGTACAAGCCCCACCGTCTGCATAGTGAGTTCCAGGACCTCCAGATCTATGTAGAGAGACCTTGTCTCAACAACAAATGGTCAGAGCAAGCTATCATCCCTTTCTCCAAATTCCTAATCTTTTATTCCCTGAGCTAGAAAACTTACTTGCCAGTCACGGAGGCACATACCTGGAAACTCAGAACTGGGGAAGCTGAGGGAGGAAGTTTATTAAGTTTGAGGTCAGTTTGGGACTCAGCTCAGTGTTAGGGCTCTTACCTAGCATATTCAAGATTCTGGTTCAAGACTGAGAGATGGTGCAGTGGTCAAGAGGGTGTGACCGTTGGGGTCACAGTTTGATTCCCAGCACTCAGGCCAGATAGCTCACAATTGCCTTTAATTACAGTTCCAGAGGATCTGAGGGGTGCTTCAGAGGACCCGAGGGACACCGCCATTGTCTTTGAAAGTACCCACATACATGTGGCACACACAGAGACACAGATACATACACAAGATCAAAAAGAAAATAAATATTTTTCAAAATCCTCACCAGGTGTGGTGGCACACACCCACAATTTCCTTCACTGGAAGGCAGAAAGCAGGTGGAGCTCTGTGAGTTTCAGGCCACCCTGGTCTACAGAATGAGTTCCAGTACACCCAGAACTATATAGTGAGATCCTGTCTTGGAAGGTTTTTTTCCCCCTCATTCAATGTCCAGTACTGCAGGTGAAAACAAGACGAAACAAACCGTCAGGGGATCGGAGGTGTATCTTAGCTAACAGTGTGCTTGCCTAGCGTGCAGCAAGTCCTGGGGTCCACCCTCAACAACACATAATCTGGGTGTGATAGAGGACACCTGTAATTCGGAGGCAGAAGAAGGAGGACCAGAAGTCAGGATCATCCTTGGATACAGGCAGAAGTGGAGGTCAGTCAGGGACTGTGAGTGCAGAGGTGGTTCAGCAGCTGTAGCACTCATGACTCTTTACAAGCACCCACAAGGCGGCTCATAACCATCTCAGAAAATCCCAGACCCAGGGATCCAATGCCCTCTTCTGACCTCTGTAGGCACTGGGCATGAACACGGTACATGAAAGATGCAGGTACATCATACACAAGTATACACGTACCCACTCCCGCACACGCAGACATGCACAGGAACATGAGCACAAATGAAATTACCAGAGGCTGCACATCCCTGCGAGCTCAGCCTTTTGGAAGCTGAGATAAAAGGATCAAGGCCATCCTGGCCTACACCGTGAACACAGTCATTTCCAGACCAGCCTGGGCTATGGAGCAATACTCTGTTTTTAAAAGGGGTGTAAGGCCGGGTGGTGGTGGAGCACGCCTTTAATCCCAGCACTCGGGAGGCAGAGGCAGGCGGATCTCTGTGAGTTCGAGACCAGCCTGGCCTACAAGAGCTAGTTCCAGGACAGGCTCCAAACAGAGAAACCCTGTCTCAAAAAAACAAAAAATAAATAAATAGATAGATAAATAGATAAATAAATGAATAAATAAATAAATAAAGGGGTGTAGTAGGGTGGTGGCGGCACACACCTTTAATCCCAGCACCCTGGGAGGCAAAGGCAGGCAGGTAGATCTCTGTGAATTCAAAACAGTCAGAGCTGCAACTGGGGCTACACCAAGTCACTGTCTCAAAACAAAACAAAACAAAAAAACCAACCAAACAAATAAAAAAAAATGCTCATTCTAACCCAGTTTGCTGGCACTTTTAATTCTAGCACTCCAGAGGCAGAGGCAGGTTGATCTCTGTGCGTGTGAGATCCCTGTTTCAAAAACAACCAAAAATATAAGGTCATTTCTAAGCAATGGAAGACCTTATGTCAAAACTGATATAGGCTTTTAGGCAACACTTTGGCAGTATCTATCAAAACAAATATGCAATGGCCTTTGACACTGTAATTCCGAAATATTTAGGACTTTAACCTAGAGATACGTCCATATTTGTGCCAGAAGGTAAATGTATGGGATTACTAACTGCAGCCTTGTTTGTCACAGGGAAAGCAGGAAACACCTGAATTATCCATTGTGAAGAAACTGTTGAATCATTGATGACATTGAAAAGATGGGAGAGCTGGCATACTGGTCCATAGCCATAATCCCTGCACTAGGAGGTGGGGGTAGGAAGATCAACAGTTCCTGGCCAGCCTCAGGGATCAGCATCTAGATTACTCATGAACTCTTCCTTTACAAGCACCGGCTTGCCTGGGCTACAGGAGACCCTCCTTAAGGGTATGTGGGTGCTACAGAGCTCTAGTAATAAGGCTTCAGTGGACTAGACACTGGGTAAAAGGATCAGAGCCAGGCGGTGGAGGTGTATGCACGCCTTTAATCCCAGTACTCAGCAGGCAGATCTCTGTAAGTTTGAGGCCAGCCTGGCCTCCAATTCCAGGACAGGCTCCAAAGCTACACAGAGTAACCCTGTCACAAAAAACTGGAAAGAAAAAAGAAAGGGAAAGAAAAGAAAAAGGATAGGAGAAAGGCAGATGTAGGGGAGTTTTACTTTTAATCTTTTGCCATTGTCACAAATGTTAACCATGATCAAATATAGTTTTATTTAATTTTTTATTTCAGGCTAGTTTCAAAGTTGTGTGGTAATCTTCATGCCTCAGCCTCCTGAGCCTTGGGGTTAAAGGCTTATAGCACCGTACTTGGAAAATACTATTTTTTTTTTTTTTTGGTTTTGTTTCTGAGACAAGGTCTCACTTATGTAGCTCTGGCTGGTCTAGAGCTCTATGTAGATCAAGCTGGCCTTGCTTCCCCAGTGCTGGCATTAAAAGTTTGTGCCACTACAACCAGCCACAAAAAGAAAACTATTTTCCAAAGGGCATATACTTGTAATCCCAGCCAGCACTTAGGACAGGAATATCATGAGTTCAAGGTCAGCCTGTAGAATTTATCCTGACCCTTTGTGTAAAAGACACTCCAACTAGTGTTGGCATATGGTGGCACTAGGGAGTTAGAGGCAGAATGACCACTGCCAGTCCCAGGCCAGCCAGGACTATACATCAATACCCTATCTCGGTGGGGCAGGGGGAGGAAGGAAATGACAAATTAACTCAGCAAAGGCCTCTGATTCCTCACCTGTGCTGTGCTGAGTAGCCCCTAATCCAAACAAACAGGAAATCTGGGGTAGTATAAAATTGGGGTGGGGTTGGGGTAGTTCCTGCAAAAAAATAAATTTATGGGGATATAAAGCACTTAATAGAACATTGCACAAAAGATCTTCCATACCTACTGGATAGCAGGTACTCACTTTTCTTTATTTCCGTATCTGTATTCTTGGGGAAGGATTGATTCTAACTATTGAAGGTAATGAAAACTCAGAGACAGTGTCAGATCTGTGTTCTGAGTATTTGTTTTTGTGTATCGAGATAGGATCTTCTGTTTCCAGCTGACGTAGAATTTACTCTGTAGCCGAGAAGGGCCTTGCATTCCTGCCACCTCCTCCCAAAAGCTGGGATATCAGGCCTGTGCCATCCTGCCAGGACATGTTAGGTTAATCTATATTTATCCTCCTCTGGTGGGCTGCTGGCTGTTTTTTCCTGGAGACAGCTCCTCTATGTAGCCCTGACTGTTCTGGAATTCTCTGTAGACCAGGCTGGTCTCTCTCCATCTCAGAGATCCACCTCCGGAGTGCTGGAATTAAAGGTGTCTACCATCACCACCAGGCAGCTGGCTGTTTTAATTAGGGCTAAGGATGGGCGTCGGAGGTGCACGCCTTTAATCCCAGCACTCAGGAGGCAGAGGCAGGCAGATCTCTGTGAGTTCGAGGCCAGCCTGGTCTACAAGAGCTAGTTCCAGGGCAGGCTCCAAAGCTACAGAGAAACCCCGTCTCGAGGAAAAAAAAGGGGGGGGGCTAATCAGCAAAGCTGACCTGGCACTTGGGAGCCACGTGTTTGACTTTCATTGACTGTACTATGTGAAGAAGTGTACAAAGGGAAACTACCAAAAAGAAAAACTGAGCGTGGCAGATTAAAGGCACTAAATTGAAAGAAACTGGCACGGACTGCAGTCTATACGCGTTGTTGAACCAGTAACAGGAATTTCAGTGTTTTAATTTTTAGGATGGACTCCTTGTTGAAGCAGTCTTGGGAGTTAAAATTTTAAGGTAGCTTACCCAGTAACTAGCCACCGTTTCCAGGGCTCTGAGATCACAAGGCGCCAAACTTGCACGCCCTACAGTTCAAGCCAACCTCTGCCCGGGTTTTCCTCGCCCCCCCAGCTGCAGGGCCCATACCCAGGCCTCTCACAATGGATCCCAGGCCCACGGCCTACGATCCGGCACCTTCGTGCTCCTTTCGATCGGGTCCCTCGCCTCCACCTATCCTGATATAGAAACAACAGGGTGTGCCCTCCGTGTTCAGAGCGCAGACCCAATCCGAGGGGCGGTAGGGCGGTGCTGGGGCCCCACGCCGAGGGCCCTTGAAGTTGGCGGGAGCCCGAGGGGGGCGGGCCACCAGGGAACGCGAGAAGCCGAGCAAAGAGCGGCGCGCGCGGCGCTCAAACTCGCGCCGCCCGTGGCTCACGCACGAGCCCCACCCTCTCCGTCACCAAAGGCGCCCAGCCAATGGGCGAGCCGGAAAGGCCGGGCTCGCAAGCGAGGGACCGGGAGGGGGAGCAGCGCGCGGGGGAAGGGAAGGCGAAGGCGGGCTGCGCTTGACGGACAGCTCCCTCCAGCCAATCCTCCTTGCGGCTTCTCCGCTCTCTTCTGTGCTGGGCTCTGTTCTACGTCCCACCTTCTCTTCCTCCTCCCCCCACCCCTCCGACTCACTCCTCTGCGTCCCGCCCCGCTTCCCCTCCCCCACTCTGCGGGCAAATCACTGCTGGAAAGAGGCGGGGGCCGAAGCGGCAGGCTCGTGTGGAGCCTTGAGGCGGAATTGACGGGCGCTCGGACCAATAGGAGGTAGGCTGGTGGCGCGGCTGTGGCCGGGTCCGACCAATGGGCGCGCGGCCTGGGGGCGGAGGCCCAGGTTCCAAACGCTCCGCGGCGCCATGGGCTGAAAACTCAACCGAGATGGAATCTCCCAGTCTGAACCGGTTTCAACCGGTTCCGAGTTTGAGGCACTAGGAGGAGGGGGAGAAGCGGCTGCAGCGGCCGCGGCAGGAGCAGCGGGAGCTTCAGCATCAGCAAGAGCAACAGTAGCTACAGCCCCGGCGGCCGTGCCTGTTCCAGCCTTTGCTGCAGCAGTCGTGCAACCATCCCGAGGGGGAGGGGGGAGCCACCAGCCGCCGAGGAGCACGCGAAAGGGGGAAAGTTTAGGCGAGCCCGGGTGGGGGGGCCCGGCGCCGGAGCGGCGTGAGCGAGGGAGCCCTGTGTGGTAGGGGGAGCCGGACTGCAACTGGCGGCAGAGCGGCCCCGGCCGTACGGACTCGCGCTGCTGCTCCCGCCGCCGCCTGTGGCTGGAGGGTCCTGGGCTCTGTCTCCCGGACTGGCCCGCTCCCCTCCCCCTTTCTTCCCTCCCCAGCCGGGCGGGAGCATTTATTCCTCGGATTAATTCCCCTTTTTGGTGGGGCGCGTGTGTGTGTGCGTGCGCGCGTGTGTGTGCGTGAGTGTGTGTTGGGTGGAGTTGTCCCTGGAATAGTAAATATTGAGCTTTTTTTTTTTGCCCTTCTCTTCGTTTTTTAATTTCTTATTTTTTTAAAGGTGGGAAAATTGTGAAACCCACCTTGATCTCCCCTCTCCCTCCTCCCCACCTTCCCTCGCCCCAAGCCCGGACAAGGAAGGAAGAAGCAGTTGGCTGAATTTCTGGGTAAGTCGGCCGTGTGCTCGGGGCCGAGGGTCGGGCGGCGGCGCGGCCGGCGTGAGGCGAGGCGGGCGGGCGGGAGGGCGGGCGCGGGGCCCTCGGCGGAGCCTGCGATTGAATGGAAGCGCTTCTGTCGATGGAGGCGGGGAGGCGGCCGCGGGAGGGGAGCGCTTGCTGGGTCATTGGTGTGTGCGGGTGGCGGTGGAGGAAGGCAAAGAGCGTGGTAGTGAGGTAGAGCCCCTGCGTGTGGGTGGAAGGGCTTCCCCAGTCCAAAGGGCTGGCTAGAGTTGGGGTGATTTCAGGAACGTCTCTGTAAATTATTAGGAGTGGAAGTTTCCAGAAATATTTAGTGCAGCAGCATTGAAACGTCCGCCTGCATCACGTGGCCCCTCGGTGGAGAGCTTGGGATGGGGGAGGGAGGGGTTACCGAGTCCCTTCTGGTGGGGAAACTCGAAAGCCTCGTGGGTGGTTTTTTGTTGTTTTGTAGTTGAACAAGAAGTAGGAAAGATGAGTTTAAAAAATTTTCTGGCATCAGTAAGTGGGGTTCCGCGTTGGAGGTTTTTTTCTTTTCCGTCCGGGGCTTGTGTGTCTTGGTAGTGGAATCATTTACAGCATCATCGACGGTGAATGATGCCCTTCCAGATACTCCTTCTAGTCCCTTGAGTTTGGGGTGGAGAAGAGGAAGTGGTGGTAGTAGAGGCTGCACTAAATACTCGCCGAGGCGGGACCTCGGAGCACTCAGGACCTGCAGCATAGAGAATGGGGCGGTGAACTTAAGGCGCCGGGTCTGAATGCCTCCTCCGAGTATGGGCGGGGTGAGTGCGTGCTCCTGTGTGCTATAGTTAGAAGTGCTGAGAGTCGTTCGGGTGGGAAGCCAAGGGAGGGCGGGCCTTCCTAGTGAGGCGTGTTTCTGAATGAAGCAGGCGGTTGCCCACACGCCGAAGTAACAGTCTTTTTTGTAGCGTCTTGTTTTTGACCTAATGTGAAGTTACCTCCAAGCTTTGGTTAGGATTTTCAGATTTTTGGGTGGCAACTGGTAGGTAGTGTGTCGCTGCTTGCTTGAGGTGACATTGAAGGTATATCAGCAATCACTTGTTAGAGTCAAAGCTTTGGTGGATGGTTCCCTATTGTAACAGTGACTGCGAGTGGAATTCAGGATTAGGGAACACCAACAAAAGAGGGTGTTTCTGGTGAACGCTCTCCCTCTAAGGCTGTTTACTTAGTGCATGGTCTTCGCCTGGTAGTGGAAAGAATATTTTGGAAGCTGTTTGATTTGGGCTACTAAATGTACTTGGCATTGACCACAAAGCAGCCATTTCTGGGTTACCTGTAGTTGAAGAGAATAGGTTGGTCATTTGGAAGATGACTGGTAGTTCTGAGGATGGCCAGCATCTGTATTTAAGTATCCTTAGATTGTACCCCTCCCCATACAAGTCTAGTATTGGAACTCTTGCAGATGACCAACTTGAAAATGAAACTTGAGGGGCACTTTGACTAATAATTATTTCATGTAAATTGTGGTAGTGTCGAGAAAAAGTTAATTGCAACTTTTAACCATAAAATTCTGTTTTACTTTGTTATGGCCCTTGAAGGTAGCAGAAGCATACTCTTTGTGTATGGAATTTATTTCTCTTGTATATTAGTATTTAGATCTTATTGAGGTACTGTCTCGCTGTGTACCCCAGTCTGGCCTTGGTGCTTTCACCTCCTCTGAGGTTACAGATGTGTTTGCCCATTCAATTCTCACAGGTTTTTTTTTTTTTTTTTTTTTTTGAGCCTCATGTAGGTGAAGCTGCTGGCCTGCCTTTTTTTTACCTTAGAAGTGCTTGGTTGATGGCATCGTGTTTCTTTAGTTTACATTAATGGTGGGTTTTTTTTCCCTCGAGACAGGGTTTCTCTGTAGGTTTTTTTTTTTTTTTTTGGTTCCTGTCCTGGAACTAGCTCTCGTAGACCAGGCTGGCCTTGAACTCACAGAGATCCGCCTGCCTCTGCCTCCTGAGCGCTGGGATTAAAGGCGTGCGCCACCACCGCCCGGCTCTACCTTAACGTATTTTTAAGTGTGTCTTTATCAATGTGACAGAATGTTTGGACTCTAAAAGAGCAACCAGTGCTCTTAACCACTGAGTCATCTCCAGCCTGAAGGTTTGAATAGGGACATAGGCAGTTCTTGAACCTGTTACCCTCCTCTTGCTTTTATCTGTTGAAGTAGTGTACTGGGTTCATCCTCTGGACTTCTGTTAGTCTCGGCCTGATTATTAATTCCTTGAGACAGGGTTTCATAGTTGAGGCTGGCCTCAAACTCTGCAGGTGAGGATGGGCTGGATCTTCTGATTCTCAAGAATAGTGGGGTGGCAGATACATGTCATAACCACCCCTGGTTCCAAACCCAGAGCTTCATGCATAGTAGAACACTACTAACTGAGCCAAGCCTAATCTTTGCCTTATTGCAACTAATTTATATCTCAATAAACCTTCAGCACAACAGATAAATGTGCAATTAAATAATGCAAAGAAATAAAATGTAGAAACTGCTGATCTTATATGTGTTTTGAGACAGGTCTTACTCTGTAGCCTTGGCTGGGATGAAAGCTGTGGGTGACCACACCTGGCCTTGTCTTCATTCAGGATCTCTGCAGTCCAAGATGTCCTGAATTTACATCTCCACTTTCACTTCCTAGGAACTGGGTATAGGGCTAAACCACCAAGCCCTGCTTGTATAGGTTTCAAACTACTGTTTTCAAAAGGGAGTTGGGGGTTTGGACTGAATGGCCCAGTAGAGGACCCAGCACCCATTCTGGGTGGCCCATAATAACTGTCACTGTAGCTCAGGTGAAATCTGACATCACTCTGGCCTCTGCACACAGCTGCACTCAGGTGCACATGCCCACACAAACACATACAGAACTAAAAAAATAAGATCTTAAAAACATCTTTTCTTACCTCTTTCAAAACCTGTAATTAAATATGCTATTCATTTCCTGGTCCTGGAAGGTTTCCAAACACTGTTAAAAGGTGTCGTGGATACTTATGGTATCCTCTTTAAATGCTATGCAGTTGTTTTGTTTTACTTTTATTTTATGTGCATTGCTGTTTTGCCTGTAGGTAAGTCTGTGGGAATTGTTAGATCTTAGAGCTACCAACAGTTGCTAGCTGCCATATGGGATTGGGATTTGAACCCAGTTCCCTTCAAAAAACAGCAAGTGCTCTTAAACACTGACCCATCTCTTCAGCCCCTGCAGAATTTAACTTTGAGCTAGAAGCTAGGTGTGGTGGCTCAAACCTTTAGTCATGGTGTCTGGAAGTTGAGGCAGGAGAATTGCCTCATAAGTGATGTTCATAGGCAGCTCTCTACTTCTAAGAGGATTCTACTGCTGAGGCACTGATACAAGACAGGCCTGTAATCCCAGGCTGATTTGGGTCTGTGACAGAGGATGGCAAGTTCAGGGTTTCTTGTGAGTGCCAGCTAGCAACTGGGAAAGTCTTTATCTGAAGATAAAACCAAGGGGTGGGGAGAAATAGCTCAGTGTGGTATGCTGGGCCTAACATTTACAAGGTTCAGCCCCTCAGCACCACAGAAACAAGAAGAGTTGGCAGTATATTTTATTTGCTTGTGTGCACTCAAAAGGTCAGTTTGTGGAGGTCAGGTCTTTATTGTGGAAGGGGGATCTCTTGGATTAAACTCTGGTTATTTGGCTCCAAGTACATTAGCCACTGAGCCATCTTGCCAGCCACTGTTATCCAGAATTAGAATACTTTTTCTGTTGCCTTACTTATTTTTGTTTGGGGGCAGTGTTCATTATGTGGTTCTGGTTGTCCTTGAATTGTCTGTGTAGACCAGGCTTCACAGAGCTTCACCTGCCTCTGACCCCCTAGCTTTCATTTCACCAAAGTACAGGCTTAGGTTTTACTTTTTTGTTTATTTTTTTGTTTATTTGTTTTAGACAAGAATTTGTTTTAGACATGGAATTTACTGTGTTGCTCAGGTTGACCTCCCATGTAGGAGGTATGGTTCTCTGACTTAAACCTTCTAATGCTGCGGGATTAGAGGCATGAACCACAATGCTCCTCTCCCCTGGCTAGGTCTGCAAAGCCAGTGCCACTAAGGATTGACTGGTTAAATCAGTAGTGCTATACATTTTGGTGGGATAGTCAGAATTCCTTATAATCAGGGGAGCACCTTAGCTTTACCACCACCAACCCTTTATTTTTTACTTTTTTATTCATTTTTATTATTAATATTTATTGAGTTCTACATTTTTTCTCTGCTCCTCTCCCTGCCTCTCCCCTTCCTCTTTAATCCTCCCCCAAGGTCCCCATGCTCCCAATTTACTCAGGAGATCTTGTCTTTTTCTACTTTCTACTTCCCATGTAGATTAGATCTATGTAAATCTCTCTTAGTGTCCTCATTGTTGTCTAAGTTCTCTGAGATTGTGATTTATAGGCTGGCTTTCTTTGCTTTATGTTTAAAAACCACCTATGAGTTAGTATACGTGATAATTGTCTTTCTGGGTCTGGGTTACCTCGCTCAAAATAATGTTTTCTAGCTCCATCCATTTTCTTGAAAAGTTCAAGCTGTCTTTTTTCTGCTGTGTAGTACTCCATTGTGTAAATGTACCACATTTTCCTTATCCATTCTTCGATCGAGGGGCATTTAGGTTGTTTCCAGGTTCTGGCTATGACAAAGCTGCTATGAACATAGTTAAGCACGTGTCCTTGTGGTACGATTGAGCATCCTTTAGATATATACCCAAAAGTGGTATTACTGGGTCTGAGGAAAGTTGTTTCCTAATTTTCTGAGAAATCGCCACACTGACATCCAAAGGGGTTGTACCAGCTTGCATTCCCACCAGCAATGCAGAAGTGTTCCCGTTTCCCCACAACCAGTCTAATTTTGTATTTTTTGTTTGTTTTTTGAGACAGGGTCTTACTCTAGTCCAGGCTAATTTTGGAGGATTCGTGGTAAAAATTATTCTTGGTTTTCACAGTGTGTTTTTCCTCTTGATACGTATGCTTGAAGATTTTGATTTTTGGTTTTTGAGACAGGATCTCTCTGTAGCTTTGGCACTTACTTTGTAGATCAGGCTGACCTTGAACTCAGAACCTCCTGCCTCTGCCTCCCGCCTGGCACAAAAAGCGTGCACCACCACCGCCTGGCACTTGTCAGTAGATGTAGCCCAGGTTTGTTTCAAATTAGAGACTTTGTCTCAATCTTCTAGTGCTGGGATTATATGCATATGATATATACTATGCTCTTGATGTGGATGGAAAGTAGTAATGTATTTGAGTGGTTTGAATGTAGAAAATAAATTCTGTAGGGGTTAAGGGTATTGGATTCTAATATGTTAGACTGATTCTTAGCACTACTATGTACAATACAAAATAAATATTTTACCACTATGCTGTTTAAGATGCTTATACTAAGTTATTCAAAAGAATCACATAGGATTTTTTTAATCCTTAAAATCATGTTTGGAATTTGAAATAACTTTTAAGAGGGCTGGGCATAAAGGTGGTAGAGTGCTTGCCTAGCATGCCTTCCCTAGCACTCTGTAAAACAAGAACTGGAGAGAGGGGGGTGGTAGTAGAAGTTCAAGGTTGGGAGGTGATGGTGCATACCTTTAGTTCCCAGCACTCTGGGAGACAATGGCAGGCGGACTTCTGTGAGTTCTAGGGCAGTCTCTCTCTCTCTCTCTCTCTCTCTCTCTCTCTCACTCACACACACACACACACAGAGAGAGAGAGAGAGAGAGAGAGAGAGAGAGAGAGAGAGAGAGAGTGAGTTAAGTTCAAGGTCATTGTTGGCCATGTGGAGTTTCAGGTGAGCCAGGCCTAGAGACCACAAAACAAAAACTAGAAAAGTCAGACAAGCAGGAACCCATAGGTAACCTGGTCATGGTCACACACTCCTGTAGTCCCAGCACTTGGGAGACTGGTGTCTTAGATGGTGAATCCCTCTCTGCCCTCCATACTCACACCCTTACCCCCAAAAAGGATTCTGGAATTATGATGGGTTCACCTGAAAATTAGATTGGTATAGATTGGTATAATTTTATAAATGTAAGTGGGAAATGTAACTATGAAAGTTGAATGGGTTTATTAATGCAGTTATAGAATAGCTTGTTAATAATTTTGTTTTACTAATTTCATAATAATTAGGTTAAAATGTCTTTATTCTAAGTGTTTGTGTGAATAGTGCTGAAGTGAAATTACTCGGATAGATCGTGTGTTAGCTGATGTCCAAACTTAAGTAACTTCACTTTTTTTTTCTTCCAGTAATCTATGCCAGCAATTATGACAATGTTAGCAGACCATGCAGCTCGTCAGCTGCTTGATTTCAGCCAAAAACTGGATATCAACCTCTTAGACAATGTGGTGAATTGTTTATACCATGGAGAAGGAGCCCAGGTAATGTAGATGATTAAAACTTTATGAAGTTATTAAAATGTAACAAAGTTGTTGAGTTTTTCTCCTTAATATAAAATGTATTCTATAATTTATAAATTTGGAGTTATTTACTAATGAGAATCAGTCTGGAAAAAGTATTATTAGACTGGTCAAGAAGGAGACTTAGGAATAGACCTGTCTTTTTTTTTTCTATATTTTTTTTCTTTTGGGACAGTCTTAACTGTAGAGCAGGCTGGCCCCAACTCAGCAGCGATCTGCTTATATGTAGGCGTGAGGGCTAAAGGGTTAAAGGTATTTGCCACCTATCCCAGCTTTTGTTGTTTTTTTTCCCTAGGTTTTCTGAGACAGGTCTGGCCTTGAACTTTAAGAGATCTACCTGCCTCTGTCTTCGGAGTGCTGGTATTATTTATTGTGTTTAAGTGGGTGTAGGGGTGCCCTTAAAAACCAGGTATCCTGGAACTGGAGTTAAAGGCAGTTGTGAGCTGCCCGATTATAGATGTGGAAGTCGGGGAACTACTTGGTTCTGTCCTATGGATTCTGGTGGTGAGATTCAGATTGGACAGATTTAGCCACTAGGCCATCTGGCTGTTATCTACTACCAGTTTTTTAAACATTGAAATTGCAGGTGTTTCAGATGCTTATCTGAAATTCGATTAAGAGCCAGATGTGGTGCACTCCTTTAATTCCTGCACTCAGACTGAGGCAGGAAGATCTCTTGAGTTTGAGATGACCTCAGTCTGCATAGTGAGTTCCATGCAATATGAATTTTAGTTCGTTTAATTTGTGTTGTTGTAAAAGAAGTCCTGTTAGTGAAGTTAATTATCTCACAGTAAGCTATATTTTGATAATTTAAGACTTAATATAGGTGTTTGTTCTGTGGTCCTATCACTTGTGAGGCAGAGGCAGGAGGATCTTGGGTTTGAACAGAAGAATTTGGATAAAGTTCTATGCAATTTGCCTGCTGATGTATAAACAACCTGAATTAGTCCCTGGGGCCTGCCTGGTAAAAGGAGAGAACCCACTTTGGAAAGTTAATTGTCTTCTGATTTAAATGTTCTGAAATTAGCAAAAAAAAAATCCTTTTATAATAAAAGTTGGCCATGGTGGAACATGGTTTTTTATTTTTGTTGTTGGGTGGTCTTTTGTTTGTTTTTTGTTTTTGGATGTGTGTGTGTGTGTGTGTTTAAATCTTGGCACTAGGGAGACAGGAGGATTAGAATTAAAGACGGTGTCTTGTGCGTGCCAGGTTCGGAAACTATCTCAAACATGCTTTTGACCCCACAGTCTTGCAACGACCACATCTAACAGAGCAAATATTGTTTCCAAACGTTTGATTTCTTGGACAATTTCTGCTGGAAGTTAATTGTGTTTTGTGTGTTTTTTTTATGAGGGTGGAGAGTTGGGGGGTTGAGACAGGGTCTCACTGTGTAGCCCTAGCTGTCCTGGGACTCACTGTATAGACCAGGCTGTCCTGGAACTCCCAAGGTATTCGGCAAGTCTGGCTTGTTAAGATATTTTTGTCTGACCTTGGGTACTATCATACAGTTTATAAACTTTATATAAAGAGAGCTTAAGGGAGGGCTGGAGAGTTGTCTCAGCAGTTAGGAGAAAGAGCGTGTTGCTCTTGAAGAGGACCTACATGGTAATTCATTAACAACCTTGAACTCTAGCTCTAGGGGATCTGATACCTCCTTCTGACCTCTGAGGGCACAAGGCATGAGAGTGGTGCTTATTTATACATGTAGGCAAAACACTCATACACATAAAATAAAACTTAAAAATCTAAAAAATTTTAGGACTTAAAAACATATGAGCAAAGATTAAAATTTGCCATGGGCTTTTTTAAAAAAGATTTTATTTAGCCTGGTCTACAGAGCTAGTTCCAGGACAGGCTCCAAAGCCACAGAGAAACCCTGTCTTGAAAAACCAAAAAGAAAAAAAAAAAGATTATTTTACATGTATGAATGCTTTTGTACATGCCTATGTACATGTATGAACCATGTTTGTCCCTAAGACAAGTTACAAAGGATTGTTAGCTCCTGTGTTGGTAGATGCTAGTAGTAGCAACAGTGCTTTTAACTGTGAACCATCTCTGCAGTGCTATGCCCCTGCCCCTTATGTTTTGAGACGAAATTTTTGCTGTGGGTGTTTTGCTGGCTTGAACTTCTGTAGCCCAGACTGGCCTAATCCTTCTAAGTACTGAGATTTAAAAGATTCAGAAAAGTAGAAGCAGCTGGACTGTGGTGACACACACCTTTAATCCTGAACTGGAGACAGAGTCGGGCAGATCTCTGAGTTCAAGGCTAACGTGGTCCACAGAGAGAGTGAGTTCCAGGATGGCCGGGGCAACAGAGTGACCCTGTTTTGAAAAAGAAAGAAAAGGTAGAAGCAGGGACATCAGGGTTGAAGGCTAGCCTGAATCACATGATAACTTAACCACAACAGAAATTCTCATCATTTTTTTTTGTTTGTTTGTTTGGTTGGTTGGTTGGTTGGTTTTTTAGACAGGGTTTATCTTTTTTTAACAGCTCTGACTATCCTGAAACTCACTTTGTAGACCAGACTGCCCTTGAGCTCATCCACCTGTTTCTGCCTCTCTGGAATTAAAGGCTTGAATCACCACTAGTCCCAGCATAAGCTTTTTTGTTTATGAGAGCAATAGGCTAGCTTTTCTAAGTAAAGGACTTTATTTCCAGTAATAAGCTGACAAGTCAAGTGTAGAAAATGTAATCTATCACATGACTTAACTGTTTCTTTTTTTTTTTAATAATGGGATCTTATACTATAGGATAATGTGAGAATAGACTACAAATGCAGCTCTGGGTGACCTCGAACTTCTGGTTCTTCTGCTTCCACCTCCAGAATGTTAGGGTTACAGTGATGTGACACCATGCCAGGTTTATGCAGTGCTGGGACTGAACCCAGGGCTTCTGCAATAAGCATTCCACCAACTGAGCATTATCTCCAACGTTTTATTGTTTTTAGGAGGCAAACTTGGAAGATTGCTTTAAGTTGCTCTTGAATTCATGATCTTCTGCCTCCACCTACCGTAGTGAGATTGCACGCAAATGTCGTTTAACATGCTCTGCTTTGTTAATTAATTTCTTCATAGATTCCCTAGTTGTATCCTTAAAACTCCATGTATAAAATGTTGCCTATATTACGAGATTTTGGAAGGTTAGTGATAAAGTCTATAAAGGACCTGTTTCAGACATTCTGGTTAAAAAGCAAGGTATTATTTAAGTCACTTAGTGGTGTATAGACCTCTATAATCTCAGCTCTGAACGCTGAGGATGCCTGTGTAACTTAGTGAGATCTGTCTCATAGTTTAGAAAAATCTGAAAATATTAATTCAGTGACATGAATTTGGTTCAAACCCCAGTTTTGTAGAAATGGAAAAGGAAAGATACATTTTGGCATGTATTCTCAGGGAAAGGATTTAAGCATGGTTTGATTTGATCATTTGCTTTCTTCATTCTTGTAATAGGTGGTTAAGTAATGTAAAATAAAATTAATGCACTTTGGGATATGGATCCTAGCTTATAATAAGCATTGTTTAAATGACTTACCTTTGATAGGCTGCTGGTACTAATGCACCGTTCAGACCCTTGTCAGTGCTGTGCACAATGCAATTAGCTATCCTTGTGAGGTGTCCCATGTAACCATGCCCTTGTCCTCCCTCAGAGGACAGAAGTAGGTCACTAGGGACAGGCCTAGAAAGTTACATGTCTGTTTCTCTTTCTCTCTTTTTTCTGACAGTTTTTGTAGCTCTGGCTGGCCTGCAACTTGCTTTGTAGACCATAAACTCGAATCAATGTACCTCTGCTTGTGCATGCTGGCATTTAAGGTAGATGCCATTGTGCCCAGCAACACAAAATATATTTTTCAAAATAAATGGTCAGAACCTACAATTTTTTTTTGTAGCATGAAATAATTTATAGACAGAACTTTTGCCTGTATGGGGATTTTGGTAAGATTCTTAAACTGTAATGGTTGGAGACTGAAGTGTTGGCCTAGCAGCCAAGAACATGTGCTATTCTCCAGAGACTGAGTGGTTCAGAGCGCCCACTTTCGGCAGATCCCTGAGGGAATCCCGTGCCCCCTTTCTGGTATTCACTGGTTACTGCACTAAATGGAACCCCCCATATACACATAATTTTAAAAGTACTAAAATAGTAGGTATTTTTCTATTTTTAGCCAGTTAGCCCAAAGAAAAAGAGTGAAGAGTGGGTGTGTTTTCCAATGTTGTGTTCTATTGGTTATTTTGAACTCTTCTATTGCTAAGGAGTAGAAATGCTTTTGCTTTTACTAGAAATTTGCTTTTACCTTCCCTCTTTTTGTTACTGTTTTGTTTAAACCCTTTTGAGATTTTAGGGTAATAGAAATCTATTAAAAGAAAAATGGGAAATAGGGTAAAATAAAGAAGATAACTATGGTACAAACAGTGCTGTTAACTTGGAAGTGTGAGGTTATAACCAGTAGCAAAGCACATGTTATCTGTGGGGGCTGGAACCAAAGGTTATAATGTGGAAAGTGCTCTGCACATCAAATGACCTGACTCACCTGAAGCTGGTGTGACTCAGGAAGAAGACTGAGGCAAGTGGACCTTGACTTCAGGCCATCCTAAAGAGCTGGCAGTAGTAGGACCAAGTAAGTTTTACTAGGTAAAGATTCACGATAAGTACTGTTTTGTTACAAGTTCACACTCAGTTATTCTTAGGGAGAACATTAAGATAGATACTACCCAACGCCGGGTGAGGTAAAGGTCATCTATAATCTTAGGCAGAAGCAAGAGGATTGTTGTAGCTTCATTTGTCTTTCATAATTTTTCTTAGGACAGGCAACTGTATACCTTCTTGACAAACTAAATGGGAAATGTACATAAGTGGCTGGGCACCGTGGTATATCTACCTGTAATTCAGTACTCTGGAGAATGAGGAAAGAGGATCCACAGGGACAATGCCAACATAGGCTATGCAGCTAGACCCTGACTTGAAAAACAAAACAAGTGGCGGTGATGGCTAATGCCTTTAATCCCAGCACTCAGGAGGCAGAAGCAGGCGGATCTCTGAGTTTGAGGCCAGCCTGATCTACATAGCAAGTTCCAAGTCAGGCTCCAAAGCTACAGAGAAACCCTGCCTCGAAAGACAAAAAAAAGGGGGTGGAGGTGTTTGTTTTTCTAGACTACCCAGGTTCATTCCCAGCACCCGTTTGAAAGCTCACAGTTGTCTATAGCAGGCAGAGAGGATCTGCTGCTCTCTTCTGCCATCAGGCACACAGTATGCTTGTGGCACACATAGACAAAACACTCAAACAAATACCTTACCAACAAATAAAAAACTTCTTCAATTTTGCCTAACTTCTAACCCAAGATCTTCATGGTAGGATATAGGTAACTCAGTTCTTCCTAATTCCACAGTTGCTTTTGGGTGAGTTTTAGAACCACAATGTCTGAGTATATTTCTAAAGGATGGTGTGTGTGCACATGCCCTCGGGCTAGAAGATGTGCCTAGAGTTAGAGGCAGTTGTGAGCTGCCTAATATGGATGGTGGCAACTGAACCTGTAACCTCTAAGCCATCTCTCCAGATGCTAAAAGGTGGTTTTGGTTGTTTTTGTTTTGTTTTTCAAGACTGAGTTTAACAGCTCTGGCTGTCCTGAAACTCACTCTATGAGGCACTAGTTGTTTTTCCAGAGGACCCAGGTTCAGCTTTCAGCACATACATGGTGGCTCCCAACTAGCCCAGGGATCCAAAGCACTCTTCTGATTACTATGTGTACCCCCCAATTTCTAGGATTACTGCTGTGTGCATTTTGCTTGGTTCCAAAAGTATATATTGATTAGTAAGATCATAATAAATAATGGTTATGTTTGCTTACTTCAAAATAAACCCTCTCCCTTTCTTTTTCCCCTTTCTTGAAGCAAAGTCTGTCCCTATGTGGTGGTCCAGGCTGGCAGTCTTTTTTGTTGTAGATTTATTTTTACTTTATTTGCCTTTTGAATGCTGGAATACAGGTTGATACCACCATGCCTGTCTCATGCATATAGATTTGTAGAAATGAAGGAAGGATCCAGTTTAGCTACAAAATAACAAAGTCAAAAAATGTGAAAAGAAGCTGGGCGATGGTGGCACACGCCTTTAATCCCAGCACTCGGGAGGCAGAGGCAGGCGGATCTCTGTGAGTTCGAGACCAGCCTGGTCTACAGAGCTAGTTCCAGGACAGGCTTCAAAGCCAGAGAAACCCTGTCTCGAAAAACCAAAAAAAAAAAAAGTGAAAAGATTAAGTTGTCAGTAGACTACAAACTTTGGTGAAATGTATTATGAAAAGGGGTTATGGTTAAACCAAAGAAACTAGACATAGTAATGTTTACATGGATAGATCTTTAAAACCACATTAAACGCAAAAGGCAAATTGCAGAAGACATTACATACTCTGTTTATTTGAAACTCTGGTAGCCCGGGATGGACTCAGACCTCACAGATCCCTGTCACTCCTGCTTTCTTTTGTGATATTGGACGGTGAATCTGGGGCCCTGTTTTATTCTCAACTTGTGTTTTGCCACATAGTTTTTACCAAACCCCTCCTTGATTGAATGCAATTTCAGTTTAATAAACCAGATTTGTGAAAAAGGCTGATATATTTCAAATTAAAGCCTTCTCTCTCTCTCCCTCACCTTTCTAAAAATCCCTCCTCTCCCCCTTTCCTTATAAGGTCTCTGTAGCTTTGGCTGTCTGTGAACTCAGAAGCCATGTATCTCAGTGTTCTTAGAGTTAAACTTGGAGACATGCCCTGTGACTTTTTAAAAAAAGAAAAAAGTGTCTATCTTTTGTGTCTATGTGAATTTGAAGGTCAAAAGACAGCCTGCAGGAGCTGATCCTCTGTACCATATGGGTTCTGGGGATGAATATGTGCCATCAGGCTTGGTGGTAATGCCTTCATTTAATGAGTGCTCTCCAGGGCATGAGCTCACTAATGGAGTGGTAATAGAGAACTAGGGAATCTTACCTTATCCTACCCTCTTAAGTACTTGGGATTACACCCTGTACCCCAAAGCCTGATGAGCTTTTACTTCTCAACTGTTTCCAGAAGGTAGAGGTATCACTGTGCTGTTAGGTTTGTGCCTTTCTCTGTACTTTACATTTTAATGAATTCTAAAGAGCACAGTAGCTTAATTCTTTTTGTATAATGTTTTAGCAAAGAATGGCTCAAGAAGTATTGACACATTTAAAGGAACATCCTGATGCTTGGACACGCGTCGACACAATATTGGAGTTTTCGCAGAACATGAACACGAAAGTAAGCAAGTGGTGGTTTTAAAAATCTGTTATTCTTTTCTTCCAGTCGTAAACTTTGAGGAAGGTATCTCATTTTTAGTATTAGCATATGTTACCAAATCATTTTATATTGCTAACTAATTTCAAAATTATTCTAGACCTTAGAATTAATTCTTGCAAATAGTCCTAAGAATTATGGATGAAGTTTTTGTAATTGGGACTAGTATGCAAGGTGTTTTTGTTTTTCCTTTTGTGGGTGGGAGTTTTTTAGAGCATGTATATAGGTCTTAGTAGCATAAGTTTTAAAAGTTATTCAGAGATGAGACTTGACAAATTATTTTGGGCAAGTAATCAATATAATACAGGTTAGGCACCATCAACACCCAGTAAGTGTGGACAGCTTAAAACCCTTAAAACTCCATGGTACCAGTGTTTTCAATGAGACAGCACTCAGTTCTTATTTGCAATTGAAAATGTTATAACTCAGGGCTTTTTTTTCCTTGCTTTTTTTTTTCTTGAGTTTGAACAGAAGGGTTGATCAAAATGTGTTTTGACTGTTTAATGCTTGATGATTCACGCTTCTCTTTAAACGCCTTAAAGTAATAAAATACCATGGCATTCTGTTTAATACACAAAAGGCTTCTACTTGATATACATTGTGTTAAAACAGAAAATAGCCGTGTGCACATCTGTTTATGAAATCAGAATGTGTTAGTTAACAGTTTAAAAATATTAATTAGTTTTGACATCTTGGTAAATTTTAAGGCAAAAATACAGCCCAGAACTTCCTCAAAGTGCTAACCTTAAGTAACATAACAGTGTTTGCCTGTTTGCTTGCCTGGTAAATTTTGCTTTTTATACTGACAGACATTACTAATGTTTAAGTTGATTTATCAACAGTATTTTTAAAAACTCAAATTTGTCTTGTGAAAAATGAGATGATTAGAGGAACAGAAAGAAAGCAACAGGTAAAGAATTCTTCAATTTACATAAATTACAAATGATTTGGTGCTAAATTTATGCACTATGACATTTGGCTTTTATGCAATCATTTTTTTTCTTTAAAGATGTTAACACTACCTGATATTAATCATAATGTTCCATTATGTTGATTGCTTGTAATAGGAAGAAAAGGGGTGTCTTCCTGTGCAACTACACAGCTAGGCTTTGACGGCAGGCCTCCACAAGGTCTACCCTTTTGATTCCCTTTAACTGAATTCTGTTCATCAATTGTTTTTGTTTTATGGGTGGTGGGAGGGGAAGGGGGACTCAATGCATAAAATAAGTATTTCTAAGGGCTCAGAAATTTCTGCCATAGGGATCATTTCATGCGTTTGTTTTTTCATGTAGTCTTTGCTGTTATCTGTCCCTCATCTTCATAGCTCAGCATTGGATAGCTCAAGCTCTGAGGTTTAAAGTAGAAGTAGGTGTTTAATTTTTTATTAGTTTTTTTTTTGTTTTGTTTTTTAAGGACTGGCTGTCACTTCACATTTATGAAGAACATTATTTTCCCAAAGGAACAAGAATTCTCTTTCCAAGTTTCATACACAGAGTTGTTTTTGATGAGGAGAGGTTAGAACTTAGACTGTAGGATGGACACACTATGTGTGTTCCTTTGACCACGTGTGTGGGATGCTTTTATTTCAACCTCTTTGTTAGGGAGTTTTAAAATATGAATTGTGTGTTCAGCAAGCTGATCCTACTTTTGTAATTATAGAAATGACTGGAGCTAGTAAATCAATACAACATAACGAGAATGTTAGTAAAGGGTGAGTAAATTAATAAATATGATAGTAATGGAAGGGGGCTTTTTCAGTTGAGAAATAAAAATTAGGTCAAGTATATCTTAAAATTCTTTTTTTTTTTTAAGTCTGACTATGTTGTTTAGTTCCTTGGTGCTTTGTGAGTCTTTTTAATTGGTTATTAGCAAGAGGACATTTTGTAGCACAATGGTGTTCTGCCTTGATTTTTTTTCTTTTTTTCTTTGGGTCCTTTAGGGAAATAGCTTTTATGCTAACTTAGAGAAACTTTTGTCTTTTGTATGCATATGAGCACCCACTTTCTGCAACTAATGACCAGGATAGTGAGCTTTACTACTGCTGATTGGGAAATACTGTAGTGACATTTAAGTTCTTAACGTCAGAATTTGTTTTGGCCTTGTTCTTATTTTAGAAGACTTTAAGGAATGTTCTGCTAATGTAGAGTTTGGTTAGAGATTACAGAGGAATTATTTTTGTAAGGTATAAAATATTAAAGTGAGAGAAAACAGCAAAAACATTTGAACACAATGTAGTTTGGGACAGTCTATATTGTGCTTTGACTAAAATGAGCATTTATATGATCCCTTTGGTTGAAATACTAATGCTCCTATTATTGTGTAAATGACTAACAATTTTAAAGATGAACTCTTATTCTCAGCCAAAACTTGCAATCTGAGGCTATGTCTGTGTGAATGAGTTTACCTTTCAGGTATTAATAGCCAGTTCTTAGAATCCCTAATTCTTGAGGTGAAATAAAATGCATTTTGGTTCCTTTTCTTCCTCCTGCCTATTTACACTAATTGGTAATAATAATAATGACCAATAGTAATTTAGGTAATAAATCCTAGAGTATTATAAATTCTCAAATGTTGACTATTGTCCATAATCAGCAGAAGGGATAAAATGGATTCAAAGTGGTCTCTGTTATTTAACTTTTTCACATATATAGTTACAGCTTCCATGTTTATAAAGGGATACCTGAAAGGTAGACACAGATTGCAACATGCATTTGTATTTTATTTTGACTGTGCACAAAAGTTTATCTTTAAATTAGTAGAAATAGAAACTGCATAAGGGTGGGGCTAGAATTGAAAATGAACCTGTGGGTTTGTCTTGCTGCTCCTTAAGTAACACACCAGAGACGCTTACACTTGTGTAGAAAGTTATCTGTGGCAACACTTCACGTATGGCTGCAAGCTTGTAGCTCCTAGAGGAGACTAGGGAGCTTGACAGCATTCAAGTTACTAAATTTAGGAGCCTGGTTGTGTTAATAATGTATGCAAGCCTATGAGCAGTCTTATGCTGAGAATTCATATCTGGCTGTTATTTTTCCTTCTACAGATAAGCCCATTTGGCTGCTAAAGGGCTTTTTATTTGGTTCTTCCTGGTGTGAGCATGTATAAACAGCAGGACGTTACATAGAGTAGTAAACAATAAAATGAGGAAAATGCATGAAATTTCAGCTTATGGGTGAATAGATCCTTGTTTAATATGTGTAATTAAACTTGATAGCATAATGTTTTTGAAATATTAGCTATAAATGTGTGTCTGTCCATTTGTGAGCCCTGAAAGGTCCTAGTCCTATGACAAGATACTCACATAATTTTATTCTCCAATTTTCAGTATTATGGACTACAAATTCTGGAAAATGTGATAAAAACAAGGTGGAAGATTCTTCCAAGGAACCAGTGTGAAGGTAGGAAAATAATTCAATTTTGGGTCATGATACTTACTCTTTTACAGTTGAGTTTATTAATGTTGCATGGCAGGGTTTTTGTGTAGGGAAAGAGGAGTCGGCTATTTTAGAGGAAAGAGGCAACCATCACTTTGAGCAAACCTTGATTAGAAAATAAGAGATTATGCACACGGTTGGGCAGGGTGATAAATCCCCTTAGTTCTGGCACTCAGGAGGCAGAGGCAGGTGGAACTTGGTAAATTTGAGGATCAACCTGGTCTACAGAATGAGTTCTAGGACAGCCAGGGCTATGTAGAGAGACCCTGTCAAAACAGAAAGAAGGGAAGGAAAGAATGAATGGACATAAATACCAGGTTGAGATGAAGAACTGGAGTAGAGTGTTTGCCTAGTGTTTGGAAGTGAGAGTCACTGGGCCATCCTCAGTTTCACATGCGCACGAAATTAATACATACCACTTGAGCTATTTTGGGGCATTGCTTGAATTTGAATGTTTTAAGATCATGAGACGAGTAACCAAAAATATTGTTTATGTTTAGCAGCTTGATTGGATTAAGGGTGGAAAGCATCGAATCAGGGCTTTTTACCTTGCTATTTCTGAGGTTGCTTTTTATGTTTTGGTGCTGGAGGTATTAGTGATTCTGAAACTTACTAAGTCAGTGATGGGAACAGAGCACAGGTCCTCTGTAAAAGTAATAGGTGTTCTTAACCCTTGAGTCATCTTTCTAGCCCTGTTCCTTATTATTTAGATGGTGTCCTCTGTAGTTCAGGTTGTTTTGTAGGTAAGGATGGTGTTGAATTTTTGGTTCTCTTGCCTCCATCTGAGGACTGGGAATACTGACCAAATTCAGGACTTTAAACATAGTAGACAAGCACTCTACCAACTGAACTAGTCTTTGCCCTAAAATTGGATTGAAAATGAACAAGAATTCACTGTGTGTAGCCAGGTGTTAGGACTGAATAATCATACTTGGCTGAAGTTTAACTTTTAAAAGAATATTTCTTAGTATTTTAAAATAGTAATTAAGGCCGGGCGATGGTGGCGCATGCCTTTAATCCCAGCATTCGGGAGGCAGAGGCAGGCGGATCTTTGTGAGTTCGAGACCAGCCTGGTCTACAGAGCTAGTTCCAGGACAGGCTCCAAAGCCACAGAGAAACCCTGTCTCGAAAAACCAAAAAAAAATAAAATTAAAAAAAATAAAATAAAATAGTAATTAAGTTTACTGTTTGGCACTTTTTAAAAGTTTATACGCACAAATTTTATTTTCTTTCGGGCAGGGGTATATTTTTAGTATGTAAGGAGCTTATGAAATTAATGGTAAAATTATCATCAGAAACTTACAGAACAGTGAGTATAATGTGAACAAGCCAAATACGGTGGTTCATATCTTTAACCTCAGCAGTGGGGAGGCAGAGCAGGTAGATCTCAACTAGAAGCCAGCCAGGGCTACAAAGTAAGACCTTGTATTGATTTTTGAAGATAATATAGGACTGGAGCACTGGTTCGACAATTTTGAGCATTTGCCAAGGACTTGTTTGGTTTCTTCTAATATGTATAGACAGTGGGTGGGTGACTCCGACTCCAGTTCTAGGGGATCCAGTGCCCTCTTCTGGCCTCTGAAGGTACTTTGGACACATGTATACATTTAGGCAAACACATGCTCTCATAGGGCAGAAAAGAGCTTTGTTGTTTGATGTGCTAAGAGCCAAACTTAGGTCCACTTCTAACTGCAACTCCATCTCTCCACCCTCTAAAAAGCCATCTTAATAATGAGAAAGGCATTACAAAATATGGGACAAAAATGTAAAATGTGTTATGAATTTTCTGCATTGCTATGATCATTTAGCCTGGGGCCAAAAAAATAACAGCTGTATGTTTATGGGCTTATGTATTAATGATTATTAAGTTAGTGATTTGCTAGTAATGACTGAATTATTTTTCGGGTTAATAGATTTCTCTCAATTCATTTCTTTATATTAAGTGCTGTTTTGAGAAACGAGACCAAGAAGTTCTTATGCTCTCTCCCCCCTCTGCCCTCAGCAACCATCTCCTTCCTTAAAAGTCCCTTTTCCACATTCACACCATTGTTTGTGACTCACTGAGTTAATCTTGAGCTAGCCAATGAATGTGGGTGGAGCTGTCATTGGAGCCTCAAGGGCTCAACCCATGAAGTTCCCCCAGCGACAATCAATGGCCAATACCTTTTTGTTTAGTTGGTTTTGTATGCCTGAAAGTGAAGGTTAAGACAAAAACAGAAGACCCAATAAAAGTAGATCTATTTGTGTTGAGTGTTTTTTTATTATTAAATTATAGTTTTAACTGGGTTTCTAGCACACCTTATTCCAGCTGCTTCAGTACAGCCAGGACTGCACACCTGAGACCCTGTCTCAGGACAAAAAGGAAAAAACATAAACATCTTATTTTTAAATTAAAAGTTTAGTTTTTGATTCACCAATCCCACCACCATTATCTCCCCCTTCCTAAGGTAGACAGGGCTAAATTTAGGGGGTTTTACCATGCCCAGCTTCAATCCAGTCAATCCCTTAGCACAAGGTCATTCTTTTTCTCCCTTTCCATTCCATTTTTCCTTTTCCTTTCCTTTCTTTTTTTGGAGACAGGATTTGTCAGTAGCTTTGGAGCCTGTTTTGGAACTTGTTCTGTAGACCAGGCTGGCCTCAGACTCACAGAGATCCTCTTGCCTCTGCATGAGTGGCACCACCACTTAGAAATAGTGGAGACTAGCCTGAACTTAAAACCCTGTCTCTCAGAGACTAGAGGCAGAGAGTGAAAGGAAACAAGAGTGACTTATCCCAGAACTTGGGAAACTGGTGTGGAAAGATCATCAAATTCAAAACCAGCTCAGTGTACAGTGTTTATAAGACTAGTTAGAGACCCTCAAAGATAACTTTGGAGGTAGAAGCAGAAGGGTGAGTTTTAGGCCAGTCTAGACTGCAAGAAACACTGTCATTCACTTACTAGGCAGAAGTCAAAGTGATTATTTTAAGACCCTCCCCCGTAAAAAAAAGAATAAGTGCTAAAAACAGTAAGTAATCCTCTGGAGAAAATGTACCTACAGTTTTAAATGATATGTATTTTATTCACAAGATATATATCAGTTGCAAAGGAAAAAATCCTGGATTGGAGATGACCTAGCAATTGCAAAACTCGCTGTACTTAGAGAGGTTCTAAGTTCAGTTCCCATCATCCATATTACCTTGCGACTCTGGTCCTCTGATCTCACTGGGCATTTGCACACAGGAGATAGACAATCACGAACACACATGAATAACAATGTAAAGACCAAAAATGTAATTTAGTCATGCTTTTACTCCTCTATACTCCCAGGACTTTGGGGGCAGGATCAAAAGTTCAAGTATGTATAGTTCAGTGTTTATATAAGATTGATATGGTGTTAGATGGGCATAGTAGTGCATGCGTATAATCTTACAACAAAAGAATAAACGGGATTTAGGGGGATGATAGCTTATTGTTAGCACGGGACTACTGGTTTCTGAATTTTCCCTTTTGGTTTTGATTCCTCCCCCCCGCCCTCCCTTCAAGACAGGGTTTTCCTGTGTGTCTTTGGGTGTTTGGGAACTTGCTTTGTAGGCAAGGTTGGCCTCAAACTCAGATTCGCGTGCCTCTGGCACTGAATGCTGCTGGGATTAAAGGTGTATACCACCACCATTTTGCTTGATTCTGATTTTTCAAAGCTTAAAAAGTTCAAAAGTATAGAAAGCATGGTATGTTAGGCAAGAATGCTACAACTGAACTACATCCAGAGTCCTATTTGACACTCTTTGAAATTGCCAGCACCTGTGAAGGATTTGGAGCCTAAAACTGACTGATTACTCTGCCCTCTCCTGGGTCCTGAATGTTTGTTAGCCTGGTGTAAAAATATGGCTTTCTTTTCTTAAATTGAGTCACATTCTGGCCAGGTGGTGGAGGCTAACTAACACCTTTAATTCTAGCAATCAGGAGGCAGAGTCAGGCAAATCTGTGTTCCAGGACAGCCAGATCTCCACAAGGATACCTCGTCTTTAAAAACAACAACAACGAAAAACCAAAACAAAACAGGAATGATAATGTCTCCTTCTAGTTTGGGATGTTGTGACAGTTCCTTTGCCTCAGGCTCTGAAGTGATGGGATTATTTATAGGCATAAATCACCATGCCTATTTTTTTTAAATTTAATTTTTTATGCATTTTATATGTGTATTTTTTAATAGGAATAAAAAAATATGTTGTTGGCCTCATTATCAAGACGTCTTCTGACCCAGCTTGTGTAGAGGTAAGAAAATTCTTAATTTCTAAACTTTATTTTCTTTGTGTGCACATTTTTTTTGACACACATGAGAGTGCCCGGGTAGCACAACATGAGTGTGGTGATCAGAGAATACTAGGGAGGGAGTCAATGCTCCTCTTCTTCCACCCTGTGGTCTGGAGTCCATATAGGCCCAGAGAATTGGAACTTGGATTGTCAGGCTTGGTGTAGCAGTTGGCTTTTCATGCTGAGCCACCTCCATGGTCCCCAAAGAATGTGTTCAAGAAAGAAACACTTAAATTTAGTCTACTCTTAATAGTCATAAAAACATATTTATTTATACTAGACCTATCATTATCTTTTTTGTTATGTTTGTGCTGTATGTTTTAGGTACTTGTTTAACCTGACCCCTTTTCTCCTTTCCTAGAAAGAAAAGGTGTATATTGGGAAGTTAAATATGATTCTTGTTCAGGTAAGCTTTCTAATATCTTCCTAGGAAAAATTAAATGATTGTTAACACTTAACATTTCAAACTTCCTTTATCCCTAGATAAAAATATTTGTATTTTTAACTATGGGTAGGATTGGGGTGTGTGTGTGTGTGTGTAGGTGTGTGTGTCTGTGTCTTCCAGTGGGTATGTGCATGTGAGTGAAGGTGCCCACAATGGCCAGTGGTATTTGAAATGCCTGGACCTGGAATTACAGGTGGTTGTGATTGACATGGGCAATGGGAACTGAGCCTCCCCCGAGACAAGGTTTCCTTGTAACAGTTCTGGCTGTCCTGGAACTTGACTTCTAGACTAGGCTGACCTCAAACTCAGAGATCTGCCTGCCTCTGCTTTCCAAGTACTGGGATTAAAGGCGTGTGTCACCACACCCAACCTGAGCTCAGCTCTTTAGTTAACATCTGATATGAACCTGTGGTGGTAAGAGTCAACAGTTATCTTAAGACTTGAGTTTATATGGCTTTAGTGTAAATTGGACTGCATACTGGAGTTGGATTCTTAGACTCTTATTTGCTGATGCTGTGCTTTTCCCTTCCATGTGGCTGGTCCAGTTCCAGTTTATATATCCTTACCTGGAATTAGGCCTCCTAGATAGATACAGTACCGACCTGTTTTCTTTACTGACCTCCAACAGGTCATTCATTTGTAGAATGTTTGGAATATTCTTGGCTATGACAGTATTTGAATTTCAGAATTTTAATGTATTTCATTAGGAATTTAGTAAAAGATTCATTCCCTGCTTGTGCTGTCTACTTCAAGCTTGTAAAATATCCACACCCTACTGTAATTCAAGAACAAGGGCTCAGTGGCATCAATTTAATTTGGAGGCCCAATTCAACTTCACTGCGTTAGCAAATTTGAGATAATATAAGGACTGGATTATATCCAACAGAAAATGTCTTTTGTTAGCTTTGGAGTAGCAGGGATTGATTCCAGGGGTCCATATACTAGATGAGCATTCTTGTTAGCCCCTAAATCTGTCTACTTAATCTCACCCTTTATCATTTGATTAGATTTCAGATGTTCTGCCAGGGAAATATTAATATTCATACATTCTAGAGCCATATTTAGCCATCAGGGTGACTGAGTGGGTCTGTGAGTATTGAAGCACCATTTTTTGTGTTTGTGTGGTATTGAGAATGACATATTTCTGCCTTAATAAAAAGGGTAAAGTAAGTAATATTTACTCTGGTTTTGAAATTGTTTTGTCTTTGTCAAATGAAGTGAAATGGACATATCATCTTTAATTTTAGATACTTAAGCAAGAGTGGCCTAAGCACTGGCCAACATTTATCAGTGACATTGTTGGAGCAAGTAGGACCAGTGAAAGTCTATGTCAGAATAACATGGTGATTCTTAAACTCTTGAGTGAAGAAGTGTTTGATTTCTCTAGTGGACAGATAACCCAAGTTAAAGCAAAGCATTTAAAAGACAGGCAAGTAATTGTGTTTTAAATTATCTTGTGCTATATGGAGCTCTATGTGTAAAAGTGTTTGTGGTCAGCAAGTTTTCCTAAATCTTTTTTTTTTTCTCCTTAGCATGTGCAATGAGTTCTCACAAATATTTCAACTCTGTCAGTTTGTGATGGTAAGTGGTTTCAATTTTCTTCTTTCTGAAATAGAGTGAGAGTAAAGTATATTCACGATATGCTTGCCTTTGCAGGAAAATTCCCAAAATGCTCCCCTTGTACATGCAACCTTAGAAACACTGCTAAGATTTCTGAACTGGATTCCACTGGGATACATCTTTGAGACCAAGTTAATCAGCACATTAATTTACAAGGTAAAGCCAGTACGCTTCAATTTTGTCTCTGGATAGGCACAAAGAGTTTTTCTTCGCTGACACTGCTGTCAAGATTTTTATATGAATAGTAATTGTTTGGAATGATTCTTTAAATCCTGGTTTTTTGTTTTGTTTTAAACTTAGAGATAGTGGTATATGTGTATGTAATTCCAGTACTGCAGGGTTAGAAGTAGGAAGTTTTTTATTTTTTATTATATCTCTTTGTTTTGTGTGAATGTGGAGGGGAGGGTCAAAGGACAATTTGTTTGAGAGTTGATGCCCTCTGCCATACAGGTTTAGGAGATTGAACATCAGGTGCTTCTTTACTTGCTGAACCATTTAAGCAGCACCAAGTACAATGATTTCAAGGTTGAGGGGTGTTCTAAATTACTTACCTAGTAGGGTTTGTCTAAGAAACCGACAACTAGCTAGGTCAGTTTGATTCAAGAATCAGGTATGAATGCAATTTAAGATCTGTGTGAAAGCTTTTTTCGGTGTAACAGCTGGAACTTACTTTGTAGAAGGTTGGCCTTGAATTCATATAGGTCCTCCTGTCTCTGGAGTGCTGAGATTAAAGGTATTACTACATTGAACTGCAATTTGAAAGCTTTAATACCAACACATCAACACATTTGGAACCTCTTAACCCACACTGCAGGACTGGGGTGGGGGGAGAGTAAAGTGAAGGCTGGAGATTATAGCTCATTGGGGAAGAGCTTGGCTCCTTGGTGTTGTCAAAAACAAACAATAATGCTATGTTGGGTATATCTCTAGTGGTATATTGCTTTCACTTGAGTTACAGTGAAGAGATCAAATGATCCCATTTTGTATGCAATTGGCTGCCCCCCCCCCCCCGGATCAGATGTAATGGTGTAATGGCAAGTGCTTCAATACTGAGACCATGAAAATCTATTTTGCCCAAAAAATTAGAATGCTATGCACTTCCTATTGTTACTCAGTCATAGATAATTGCTGTTATGTGTAGGTGGCATATTTCTGTCCCAACTCCCTGCTCCCAAATAACTGATTCAGAGACTTAATAGATATTATAAATGATCTGCCGATAGATAGCTCAGGTTTGTACTAATTAACTTATTAAAATTAACTTATATTTCTCATCTATGCTTTGCCATGTGGCTCATGACTTGTTACCTCATTTTCTACATGGTTCTGCTTACTTGGTGGCTGCCTGGGGTCTCTTGATTTTGCCATTCTCCTGTTCAACTATTGGCTTGTCAGCTTTTCTATTAAACCCATCATGGTGACATATTCTCGTAGTGTACAGAAGGATTATTCCACCGTAGTTGCCAGTGCATTGTGTGTTGTATTATCTTGATGAATGTTACAGAGGTGTTTATTGAACCTTAGTAAAGATAAATTGCTAACACATGAACATTGTAGATCAGTTATTAATATTTCCCAAATTTACCGCCAAGGGTATACAGAATTTATAACTAAATTTCTACATAATATATTAATCTCAGTTTTGTTAATTATCTCCTAAAGACCTTATTTCGGGGTTGCGAAGAGTGGTAAAACTATCTTGGTTTAAGTTCGCCTTAAATTCAATGTAGCTGATGTGTGAAGTGGCATTGACTATTTTTCAGCCATTGTTTATTCTCGTCAGAGTAGGTTTTGTTTTGATGTTATTGGTTTATTATTATTATTAAGACAGGGTCTCAAGCCAATCAAACACATTGTAATGATTTCAAGAAAGCTACCAAACAAGTTTTATTATTACTATTATTTCAGATGTCATGGGAATGTAGCTCACTGTTTGCTTAGCATGTGCAAACCTTAGGTTTAACCCCAGCGTCCCTTATTACATACCTGTGATGCAAGCAGAGGGGTCAGAAGTTTGAGGTTATTCTCAGCTTTATAGCGGCTTTTGTCTCCTAAGATCCCATCTCAAAAAGCACAAGCATATGTGCTTTGAGTATATGGTGTTTCTTCAAAATGTATATACAAAAATAAAAATCTGTTATTCACTGTTTTTAGACTGTATCCTTGTTTATGATTGTAAGTCTCCTTTATTTGTAAATTTTTTTGTTTTTGTGTATGGGGGGTGAGTTTACTGTGTGCGTACCACGTGTGTTTATCACATGAGTGTCTGTGAGCTCTTGGATGTCAGAAGGCATAGACTTCAGAGGGTTTGAATCCCCTTGGAGTAGCTACTTGTGAGCTGCCATTGGGTGTTGTTGGGAGTAGAAAGAACCTGGGTCTTCTACAAGAACACCAAAAGCTTTTAACCACAACCAACTCTCTAGCCCCCATACATACTCCTTTGTCATTTTTAAAACAAAATGTTTCTTGAGATTAATTTTGTTTTCTCTTTTAATAGTTCCTGAATGTCCCAATGTTTCGAAATGTGTCGCTGAAGTGCCTCACAGAGATTGCTGGTGTGAGTGTAAGCCAATATGAGGAACAGTTTGAAACTCTGTTTACACTTACAATGATGCAGCTAAAGCAGGTAATTGATAGACCACTGCCTTGAAAATGAATGATTTTAATGCACTAGAAATGGTTACATTCATGATCAGTAACATTGCCAAATAAAAATGGTTGAATTAAGTTAAACTATAGATCAGTTAATGCACATTATAGTGTGCTTATGTATATTATATACAATCTTAGGTAGAAGTGGTTTTTTAACTTTCTTCCTTGTAATATTAAGGTTTTATGGGTTCCATGATAATATAGTTATAGAAATTTGAAGGTTGGATGATGTGGAGACTTGGTCACACAATGGGGTAATTGAGAACCTTCTAGGACCAACCTCTCCTTCCTCCGTCTAATTTAACATTGCTTGTCCAAACTGGCCAACCTCTTTTCTAGACTAAGGTCTGTTGGTACAGGTGTGAAAGAATTGTTTGAAGACAAAATTTGATCATCTGGGCATTTAAACATGATGCTATATTACTGTTTGCCATTTGAGTGCACCTTTGTATTTTTCCGTGTCTTGGGAAAAATCTGATAGCAAAATTCAAAGAATATATATGAGGCAGTTAACAGCTGTTCTTTGTATGTTGGTGTTAGCAACTGTGTGTCATTTTAGAGTTCAGAGTGTTTTGTTGTTGGTTTCGTAACGTTGATTGATAATGGTTTTCAACTTCCAGATGCTTCCTTTAAATACTAATATTCGACTTGCATATTCAAATGGAAAAGATGATGAACAGAACTTTATTCAGAATCTCAGTTTATTTCTCTGCACCTTTCTAAAGGAACATGGTCAACTTTTAGAGAAAAGACTGAATCTCAGGGAAGCACTGATGGAGGTAGGTTTGGTTCCTGACATTTTTCTCTGAAAAGGGGAAAAAAGGGTTCTTAAATATGTTCTGTATGTGGATATTGAGACATCTTGTTTGCTCTCTACCTGTGGCTTTTGTTTTGTTTTGAGGAAAAGTGCCTTTATTTTGCCCTGACTGTCCTTGAAGTCATACTAGAGAGATCCCTCTGCATCCCTGATTAAAGGCGTGCCCATCCGCTATTTTGTGTTTTGGAGAGAGTGTCTCCTACCATTTCCTAGGTTGGTGTGAAACTCTGTAGGGGCATTCTGGTGTTGAACTTGTGGCCAATCTGCATTCTTCAACTTTCCGGTTCTGAGATTATACGCATGAGCATACTTTGTTTCCAAACCAGATTTCATTTTTGGTTTTTGGGTCTCACTCTGTCAATGTGTTTGACCAGGCTGGTCTTGAACACACCGTGATCAACCTGCCTCTGCCTCACAAATCCTTGGACTATGCCTGACAAATTCTTTTACTTTTAAATTGGAAAACTGTTAAGATCCCATAACAGATAGAAAAGTCATACAGTATAGTGTTGTACATTTGAACCCACACAGGACCACATGATATAAATATATTGGGACAGCCTGAAGAAACCTAATTTTGAAACGTGCTTGTGCTATAATCTCAGCACCTGGGAAGCTGAGGAAAGAGGATTCCCAGAAGTTCAACATCAGAGTTCCACACCAGCCCCGGAAATAGTTTTATTGTTTGGATATGTGTCTGAATGGTATAACCAACACCAATTTGGTTTCTGAACATTTTGTCCCACATCAAATTCTGTACCAGTGTTTTAAGATCATGTTCTCTAGTCCTGCTTTGCACTAAACTTGTTTATACCAGGCCATCCTCAAACTTGTGAAGATCTTGTATCTGCCACCAAAGGGCCCATTTATGTTGTGGGGGTTTCTGACTCACCTCAAAGTGATTACTTGAGGATGACATGTAATTCCTGGTCCTCTCGCCTTCCTAAATGCTGGGACTAGAGCTGTAGGCCATGCTTTCCAGTTTTAAAGGTCTGTTCAAACAGACTTGATTATAACTCAGTTATGTATACTGGAAACATTCGTTTGCAGAGCACTCTGTTCAAGGCATGAGGATCCTGATGTATTTCAAACTAAAAATTTTTAGTACTGATTTAAGTGCTGGGAGCCTAACTTGGAGATTGGGTGGTAACATTTTAATTTTGCTGGTTTTAATGTGTAGGCCCTTCATTACATGTTGTTGGTATCTGAAGTGGAAGAAACTGAAATTTTTAAAATCTGTCTTGAGTACTGGAATCATTTGGCAGCTGAGCTCTACAGAGAGAGTCCATTTTCTACGTCTGCTTCTCCATTGTTATCTGGAAGTCAACATTTTGATATTCCTCCTAGGAGACAACTGTACTTGACTGTGTTATCGAAGGTAATGATCAAGGGGTTGGTGAGTGCTGTTTCTTACTGTAATGTTGATGGTTAGTAGGTGTTTTATTAGAGTGGACTCCCCTATCTAGTCAGTCAGTGAGGTACATGAAATCTGTAGGCCAGAGGTTGATTATTTATTGATAGTGTTAACAAACAAAAACCCAGATCTGGTAGGGCTCTGAAATGCAGGGTTGCAAAGTTAACATTCAAGTTAACGTTTTCCTTTTTAGAATTTTTCATTGTTTTGGAGACAAGATCTTGAATCTAGATCTTTCTGCTTTTCCAGTGCTAAAATTAAAGGTGTGTGTCATCGTTAGACCTAGCTTTTTAAAGTTGAAACATTTGATAGGTCTGACCTTGACTTCTTGATCCTCATAAATCAGCCACCCAAGTGTTGGGATTATAAGCATGTATGACAATGCCTTATTTGAAAGTTTGTTTTGGGGTTGGTAGCCAATCCTAGCATCTGACTAGAAATCACCCAGTATTCTGAGTCCTGAAACTACAGGAGTGTGCCACCATCCATGACTAGCATCTTAATTGAGTATATGCTTTTAGCTGGGTGGTGGTAACACGCTTTTAATCCTAGCACTGGGGAACCAGAGGCAGGTGTCTTGAGTTTAAGGCCAGCCTGGTCTACAGAGCAAGTTCTAGGACAGCCAGGGCTACAGAGAGACTCTGCCTCAAAACCGAAACAAAAAAAGTATGTGCTTTTAAATGTCTTCTACTGATTCTATATTTGGCATGGGTGTCAAATGTCTTAACAGTTTCTTTATTGGTTCATTGATATGTAGGTCCGTTTATTGATGGTTAGTCGCATGGCTAAACCAGAGGAAGTACTGGTTGTAGAAAATGATCAGGGAGAAGTTGTAAGAGAGTTCATGAAGGATACCGATTCCATAAATTTGTATAAGAATATGAGAGAAACATTAGGTGAGTTAATAAATAACAATGATTCTGTAATTTTTATGTCTTGTGAAAATACTGTTTTATCAAA